>NC_138995.1:55871793-56459546 GCF_964341445.2 Mesoplodon mirus
TTCGGGCATGACTGGTGATTAGGTATCCCCGGGAATTTCATCTACAGGAGCCATCGCAAAATAGAAGTCCGGGTTGTCTGAGGGCGTGTCTAAGAGGTGGTCTCATGGCTTTGAGACCGTTTCTCTAGTTGCAGGACAGTCGGGTGGATGGCGTGGGGCTCTCCATCACCGGGGAGAGACAGTAGAGCAAACGGGTTTAAAGTGTGACAGCGATGGAGGATGGTGGTGGGGTGGGTTCCTAGGGCCACCGTGTAGAGAGGGGCCATGTCATAGGAACAGCGGGGGAGCAGAAGGGACTGGGGAGCCCCGTGTGAGGGTGGTGGCTCAGGGGGCCGTGCCAGATGCCACAGGGTCTAACTGACCTGGGAAATATGCTACAGGACTTATCTGAGAAGCCAAAAGTTGTCCTAAAATACCTACAGCAATTCCACCATCTTCATGGCAATAGAGGTGAAAAGCTTTGTCAAAATGAGGTCGGCCAAGAGCTGGGGGTGTGGACAATGATCATTTTAAAGTTCAGGGGACAAATGTTCATTGCAGCATTATTTACAATAGCCAAGATATGGAAGCAACCTAAATGTCCATCAACAGAGGAATGGGTAAAGAAGATGTGGTATATATATATATATATATATATATATATATATATATATATATATATGCAATGGAATATTACTCAGCAATAAAAAAGAACGAAATAATGCCATTTGCAGCAACATGGTTGGACCTAGAGATTGTCACACTGAGTGAAGTAAGTCAGACAGAGAAAGACAAATATATGATATCACTTATATGTGGAATCTAAAAAAATAATACAAGTGAACTTATATACAAAAGAGAGATAGACCCACAGACATAGAAAACAAACTTATGGTTACCAAAGGGAAAGGGGGGGAGGGATAAATTAGGAGTTTGGAAATTAACATAAACACACTAGTATATATAAAATACACAGCCAGCAAAGACCTATGGTATAGCACAGGGATTTTGTAATAACCTATAAGGGAAAAGAATCTGAAAAAGAATAGATATATAAGTATATGTATAACTGAATCACTCTTCTGTACACTTGAAACTAACACAACATTGTAAAGCAGCTGTGCTTCAGTTACAAGAAAACAGTTTCAGAGGAGGTCCATGCTTCCGAGGGCCAGGACGTGGGCTCCAAGTAGCATCTGGAAGGAGGGCAAATAAAGCTTGAACAAGGGCAGCAAAACTAGGAATCCGTTGGCGGCAGTAGCCAGGTGTGTCAGGGATTTACACGGCTGCTTTTTTGATTTGGGGAGAGGGATGGGCAGAAGTGATTTAAGGAGTTTTGGGGTGAGTTTTTTGAGTCCCCTGCAATAACTCCTGTCCTGAGTGGGTGGCAATGGTTAGCACCCACTGAAGCGTAAATCTGAAAGCTTTCTGCTCTTGTTTAGTGAGTGCCCTAAGGAGCACGAGAGGGTCTGTCTGATCACCCTGCTCGTCTAGTTACAGAGTAAGAGACCACCCATCTATTGAGCAAGGGTGGGGCCTGGGGTAAAGGCTACAAAGCAAATCAACTGTAAGGACTTGGGAAGTTAATAGAGGAAGACACGCAACATCCCTGAGGTACATGAGTCCGTGTTAATTGTCTCCCTTTACACGTAATTGCAGAGAGAAATTGTGAGTGAGGAATCAACAGCGGGGGAAGGAAAGCTGAGCAGAGGTCAGTCACTGTAAACCAGGCTGCGTCAGCGGGGGTTGATGTGAGGATAGCGGCTGGATTAGGGACTCGGGTGGAGGGGGTGGCAAGGGTTTAGGGATTTACCCCCTTGTACAAATACTAAAATAAAAAAATTTTAAACATCTTTATTGGAGTATAATTGCTTTACAATGCTGTGTTAGTTTCTGCTTTATAACAAAGTGAAAAAATATGGAACACTTCACAAATTTGTGTGTCATCCTTGTGCAGGGGCCATGCTAATCTCTGTATCGTTCCAATTTTAGTATATGTGCTGCCGAAGTGAGCACATAAATAAATTTTAAAAAAAAGAAATCCAATTCCCGATCCTCTATCTTTTTTAAAAAGATTCATTTATTTATTTAGGCTGTGCTGGGTTTTAGTTGCAGCACACAGGATCTTTAGTTACGGCATGCAGGCTTCTTAGTTGTGGCATGCATGCAGGATCTAGTTCCCCAGCCAGGGATCGAACCCGGGCCCCTTGCATTGGGAGCATGGAGTCTCACCCACTGGACCACCAGAGAAGTCCCCCGATCCTCTATCTTAAGTTAAATGTTGGGTGCTGGGGTGTGACTGAGGATAGACTGACCTTGTCCTTGATGGGGCATTGCCCCCAGAAGGGGGAGAACGGACCCTCTGAGGGCTTGGTGTTCTAGGATGATTGCTTTTTTGTTGTTTTTTTGGCTGTGTTAGGTCTTCGTTGCTGTGTGCGGGCTTTCTCTAGTTGAGGAGAGTGGGAGCTACTCTTCGTTGTGGTGTGCGGGCTTCTCATTGCGGTGGCTTCTCTTGTTGCAGAGCATGGGCTCTAGGCGTGCGGGCTTCAGTAGTTGTGGCACGCGGGGTTGGTAGTTGTGGCTCACAGGCTGTAGAGCACAGGCTCAGTAGTTGTGACACATTGGCTTAGTTGCTCTGCAGCGTGTGGGATCTTCCTGGACCAGGGCTCGAACCCGTGTCCCCTGCGTTGGCAGGCAGATTCTTAACCACTGCGCCAGGGTTAGTCCCAGGGAAGTCTCCTGGATGATTGCTTTTTAAGCTTTCCTTTATTTGAAGTTCAGGACAACTGTTTTCCCAATGGCTGGCTTTTTACAGAATGTGCAGTTGTCTTGGGACAAAGGCAAGGACTGTTGATTTTAATTGCTTTTTCCTCCTGCTTTCCTGAAGGCTATTTTGCAGTCTCTGTAATAACATTGAGAGATCATCCATCCCAACTGCATGATTTTGGATTTGCCTCTTTATATCAGGGAGAAGATTTCCAACTAAAGCAGAAATCAAAAGATTTCTGTGTTCTGGGGCTTTTGGGTTTGATGCAGTGTGTCTTTGAAAAGTCTGCGTAACACCTTCCACAGAGATCTGGGGATGTTCGTCTTCTTTCTGAGCACATAATTCAACCTGGAACCAGTTCACCTTCGGAGGAAAGGCCTTCAGCATCATTCCTATCAGCCTCTACCTGCATCATTTCCTGGTCATTTGCAGGAGGGCCTGGGAAGGATTGGCCACCAGTTTCCCCAGTGTGGGGAGTTTTCTCCAGGAGGTCCTGGCGTATAGCTATAGTATAATCACGGGTGGAAAGAGCACCCCTTACAAGCTGCCCCTATGAGCAGGTTTATAAATGGCCACTAATCTTCCTAGCTCCTCTCAACATTTGGCAGGATCTTCTGAAAGTGAGAGTAAAGGGACTTTGTAGTTTAAAAGATCTGCGGGTGTCCAGGGCACATGAACTCTTTGTGTTGGGGGTGCAGGATACATTCACCAAGCCCTTTGCCTGGGAAAGCCTGAAGTTGATGGGGTTTTTTTTTTTTTTTTTTTGTACATCTTTTTTTTTTTTTTTTTTTTTTTTAATTTATTTTGGGCTGTGTTGGGTCTTCATTTCTGTGCGAGGGCTTTCTCTAGCTGCGGCGAGCGGGGGCCACTCTTCATTGCGGTGCGCGGGCCTCTCACTGTCCCGGCCTCTCCCGTTGCGGGGCACAGGCTCCAGACGCGCAGGCTCAGCAGCTGTGGCTCACGGGCCCAGTTACTCCGCTGGTATGTGGGATCTTCCCAGACCAGGGCTCGAACCCATGTCCCCTGCATTGGCAGGCAGACTCCCAACCACTGCGCCACCAGGGAAGCCCTGTACATCTTTATTGGAGTATAATTGCTTTACAATGGTGTGTTAGTTTCTGCTTTATAACAAAGTGAATCAGTTATACATATACATACGTTCCCATATCTCTTCCCTCTTGCGTCTCTCTCCCTCCCACCCTCCCTATCCCACCCCTCTAGGTGGTCACAAAGCACGGAGCTGATCTCCCTGTGGAAATAAAAACAAAAATAAACAAATGGGACCTAATGAAACTTCAAAGCTTTTGCACAGCAAAGGAAACCATAAACAAGCTGATGGGTTTTGATGATAGAGCCCTGGGAAGTACTCCTAATTGCCAGAGATGGCAAGACAGGTCCTGAAGCCTCTGCCAGGTTTTCTTCCTCAACATCAGTATTTACATAAATAACTTATATCCCTCAGGCCTGGAGGATCCTACCAGAGTGCTTTCTGGAATTCTTGCAGGGAAAGGGAACTTAATGCTCGAAGCTGAGTGTTTGAGAGATTTTTCTGGGGAGGTTGGAGGAGTTTTAGGAATTAAAGGAATTTGCTGAGGAGGTGAGATTAGATTTGGGGAGGGGGATTTGGCGCAGGGACCCAGAGATCCAAAGATCTTCTGGAGGGTCAGGGACAGGGAGTTGGTTATCAAGGGGCATATAGGAAGGTGGCAAAGGGGAATTTATGGGGCCTGTGGATTTTCATTTTTGTTCTAAGTCTGATTTCTGTTTTTTACTCTTGTTAAAGGAGTCACTAAGGTTAGCCAGAATGCTCTTTTGCGTCCTTCTATCAATTTGATCTTGGTAACAATAGGACACTTATTTAGGATGAGAGGTCTCTAAAATCTTTTTTTTTTTTTTTTTTTGGCTGCTTCGGGTCTTAGTTGCGGCACGTGGGCTCTTTGTTGCGCACCGGCTTCTCTCTAGTTGTGACCTGTGGGTTTTCTCTTCTCTAGTTGTGGCGCATGGGCTCCAGGGCACGCATGGGCTCTGTAGTTTGCAGCACGCTGGCTCTCTCATTGAGGCATGCAGGCTCAGTAGTTGTGGTACCCGGCCTTAGTTGCCCTGGGGCATGCAGGATCTTAGTTCCCCAGCCAGGGATCGAACCCACGTCCCCTGCATTGGAAGGCAGATTCTTTACCACTGGACTACCAGGGAAGTCCCCTCTAAAATCTTTTAAAAATGTAAATGTTTTTCCAAATCAAAGGATCCCTTATCTCACCATTGATGGGTAGGATCTTCAAAGGTGTATCCATTCTAATAGTGACTGAATCCAGTAAGCCTTTTTATGGCAAGACCCAGAGGTGATTTTCCTGGCTTAGCATAAATGTTCACCATGGATCCAAGAGGCATCACCCAAACTGGTTGCAGAAGACATACCACCCATGATCCAAAAGGCCACTCCCAAAGGTAACCCTTAAGGAGGCAAAGAACCTTATTGCCACAGGTGGTAAAAAAATATTTATGAAAACTCATGTCTCCAGTCTCCCACAGAAATGAGACACTTCCAGTCACAGACCTGGTAATCTGCAACTACAAGCAGTCAAGACTGGGAGGGGATTTTCCCAGCACCGACAAGGCAACAAGGTTAGAGCAACACAGCCCCTGATGGACTTGGACTCCTAATTAAAACGAACTCCCCTGAGAGCTGGCACCATCAGAGAAAGAAAATGCTGCTTGTTACTTCACATCTGGGGTTCCTACACCCTGCTGACCAGCCACGTGATGCAAGCTGCGCCCCCCAGCTGGGCAAACCAGAGAGAGTGTTCTCACTGGTTACAAAGCCAAGCTCTCAGGACACCAGAGGAGATGAAAGGAGAGTTTCATCTGGTTTGGTTTTTTTATGGGTGACCCACAGCAAAGTTTGTCTAGATGGATGCTAGTCTGGGAAATGTAAACTCACCAGGCTGTGAGGCCAACTCAAACCCCAGGCTTGTACAGCCTTTGCCTTTCTTCTACCTTATGATTCTCCCAATGACAATCAACACAAGAGACAACCATCATCAAAAAGTCTACAAATAATAAATGATGGAGAGGATGTGGAGAAAAGGGAACCCTCCTATACTGTTGGTGGGAATGTAAATTGGTGTAGCCACTACGGAGAACAGTATGGAGGTTCCTCAAAAAGAACATAGAGCTACTATATGATCCAGCAATCCCACTCCTGGGCATATATCCAGAGAAAACTCTAATTTGAAAAGACACGTGCACCCCAGTGTTCATAGCAGCACTATTTACAATAGCCAAGACATGGAAGCAACCTAAGCGTCCATCGACAGATGAATGGATAAAGAAGATGTGGTACATACATATAATGGAATATTACTCAGCCATAAAAAAGAAATAATGCCATTTGCAGCAACATGGATGGACCTAGAGATTATCATACTAAGCGAAGTACATCAGAAAGAGAAAGACAAATACCATGTGATATCACCTATATGTGGAATCTAAAAAAATGATACAAATGAACTTATTTACAAAACAGAAACAGACTTATAGACATGAAAACAGACTTATGGTTACCAAAGGGGAAATGGCGGGGGAAGGATAAATTAGGAGTTTGGGATTAACAGATACAAATTACTATATATAAAATAGATAAACAACAAGGACCTACTTTTAGCCCAAGGAATTACATTCAATATCTTGTAATAACTTCTAAGAAAAAAGAATCTGAAAATATATATATATATACACATACACATACAGGCAAAGGAACACAGTGACCATCAAAACAGGGAAAGGATGAATTAAAACCCAGAGTACTCAAGAAAAAAAACACAAGAATCACTATACACCCCCAAAACTAGTTCATATTAATGTTTTCTCCAGCTAAGGTAAGTTTAGAAGGGAGAAATACCACAGGGACTTGTACTGCTGGGTTTGATCAGACCCCACGCAGAGAAAAGAAGTCTTACCTTTTGCTGCCTCCAGAGTGGGCAGAATGTTCCAGCCAATGAGATCTCATCCCCGTTGCCAGAAATCATAGGGGAGGGAAGACTTTCCTCTGCTCTCCTGGGTCTCCAATGGCTGGGTCTGCGAACTAAACTGATGACAGATTAACAGGAGAAAGGGCAGACAAACTTATTAATTTTTAAGAATTGAAGTATAGTTGGTTTATAGTGTTTCAGGTGTACAGCAAAGTGATTCAGTTGATATATATATGTATTCTTTTTCAGATTCTTTTCCATTATGGTTTATTACAAGATATTGAATATAGTTCCCTGTGTTATATATAATAGTAGGTCCTTGTTGTTTATCTATTTTATATATAAAAGTGTGTATCCGTTAATCCCAAATTCCCAAATTATCCCTCCCCAAATATATTAATTTCACATGTATGGTTGTATCAGAAAAGAAGCGTACCCCTCAAAAGCAGTGAGAGGGCTTCCCTGGTGGCACAGTGGTTGAGAGTCCGCCTGCCAATGCAGGGGACATGGGTTCGTGCCCCGGTCCGGGAAGATCCCACATGCCGCGGAGCAACTAAGCCCATGTGCCACAACTACTGAGCCTGCACTCTAGAGCCTGCGAGCCACAACTACTGAAGCCTGCATGCCTAGAGCCCTCCGCAACAAGAGAAGCCACTGCAATGAGAACCCCTCACACTGCAACAAAGAGCAGCCCCCACTCACCACAACTAAAGAAAGCCTGCGCGCAGCAATGAAGACCCAAGACAGCCAAAAATAAATAAATAAAATAAATAAAAAATTTAAAAATAATAATACTAAATAAATAAATATATAAATAACCAAGTGATCACTGAAGAAATTTAAAAAATACATGGAAACAAATGACAAACGAAAACACAATGACCCAAAACCTATGGGACACAGCAAAAGCAGTTCTAAGAGGGAACTTTATAGCAATTCAATCTCACCTCAAGAAACAAGAAAAATCTCAAATAAACAATCTAACCCTACACCTAAAGCAACTAGAGAAAGAAGAACAAAGAAAACCCAGAGTCACTAGAAGGGAAGAAGCCATAAAGATCAGAGCAGAAATAAATGAAGTAGAAATGAAGAAAACAATAGCAAGGATCAATAAAACTAAAAGCTGGTTCTTTGAGAAGATAAACAAAATTGATAAACCCTTAACCAGACTCATCGAGAAAAAAAGGGAGAGGACGCAAATCAATAAAATTAGAAATGAAAAAGGAGAAATCACAACTGACACCGCAGAAATACAAAGGATTTTAAGAGACTACTACAAACAACTATATGCCAATAAAATGGACAACCACGAAGAAATGGACAAATTCTTGGAAAGGTACAATGTTCCAAGATTGAACCAGGAAGAATTAGGAAATATAAACAGACCTATCACAAGTAATGAAATTGAAACTGTAGTTAAAAATCTTCCAACAAACAAAAGTCCAGGACCAGATGGCTTCACAGGTGAATTCTATCAAACATTTAGAGAAGAGCTAACACAGATCCTTTTCAAAATCTTCCAAAAAATTGCAAAAGGAGGAACACTCCCAAATTCATTCTATAAAGCCACCATCACCCTGATACCAAAACCAGAAAAATATATCACAAAAAAGAAAATTATAGACCAATATCACTGATGAACATAGATGCAAAAATCCTGAACAAAATACTAGCAAACAGAATCCAACAACATTTTAAAAGGATCATACACCATGATCAAGTGGAATTTATCCCAGGGATGCAAGGATTCTTCAATATATGCAAATCAATCAATGTGATACACTGTATTAACAAATTAAGGAATAAAAACCATATGATCATCTCAATAGATGCAGAAAAAAGCTTTTGACAAAATTCAACACCCGTTTATGATAAAAAAAAAAACTCTCCAGAAAATGGGCATAGAGGGAACCTACCTCAACATAATAAAGGCCATATATGAGAAACCCACAGCAAACATCATACTCAATGGTGAAAAACTTAAAGCATTTCCACTAAGGTCAGGAACAAGACAAGGATGTCCACTCTTGCCACTCTTATTCAACATAGTTTTGGAAGTCCTAGCCATAGCACTCAGAGAAGAAAAAGAAATAAAAGGAATACAAATTGGAAAGAAGCAGCAAAACTGTCACTGTGTGCAGATGACATGATACTATACATAGAAAATCCTAAAGATGCCACCAGAAAACTACTAGACCTAATCAATGAATTTGGTAAGGTTGCAGGATACAAAATTAATGCACAGACATCTCTGGCATTCCTATACACTAACAACAAAAAATCAGAAAGAGAAATTAAGGAAACAATCCATTTACCATCACAACAAAAAGAATAAAATACCTAGGATTTTCACCTAAGGAGGTGAAAGACTTGTACTCAGAAAACTATAAAACACTGATGAAAGAAATCAAAGATAGCATAAACAGATGGAGAAATATACCATGTTCTTGGATTAGAAGAATCAGTATTGTGAAAATGAGTATACTACCCAAAGCAATCTACAGATTCAATGCAATTCCTATCAAACTACCAATGGCATTCTTCACAGAATTAGAACAAAAAATTTTACAATTTGTATGGAAACACAAAAGACCCTGAATAGCCAAAGAATTCCTGAGAAAGAAAAACGGAGCAGGAGGAATCAGGCTCCCCAACTTCAAATTATACTACAAAGGTACAGTAATCAAGACAGTATGGTACTGGCACAAAAACAGAAATATAGGGCCTCCCTGGTGGCGCAGTGGTTGAGAGTCCGCCTGCCGATGCAGGGGATACGGGTTTGTGCCCCGGTCTGGGAGGATCCCATATGCCGCGGAGCGGCTGGGCCCGTGAGCCATGGCCGCTGGGCCTGCGCGTCCGGAGCCTGTGCTCCGCAACGGGAGAGGCCACAACAGTGAGAGGCCCGCATACCGCAAAAAAAAAAAAAAAAAGAAAAAAAAAAAAAAAAACAGAAATATAGATCAATGATACAGGATAGAAAGCCCAGAGATAAACCCACGCACATATGGTCACCTAATTTACAACAAAGGAGGCAGGAACATACAGTGGAGAAAATACAACCTCTTCAATAAGTGGCGCTGGGAAAACTAGACAGCTACATGTAAAAGAATGAAATTAGAACACTACCTAACACCATACACAAAAATAAACTCCAGATGGATTTTAAAGACCTAAGTGTAAGACATTTTGAGCTTTGGGATGTATACCCAAGGCTCAGTAACTTCTAGTTTCACATCAGTGTCAGTGGTCAGGGGCACTTGTTAAGGTCCCTTCCAATGGGGTTTGAGAGATGTTTTCCTCTGATGACGTTTCTAGAATACCCAATCACCAGGCTCCAGTCTGTGACCAAGAAGATTCTTTGAATTGGCATCTGGGAAAACTTCTTTAACCTGTCGGTGATAGGCTTTAGCATAAGACATGAAAGATTTTCAGTAGCTGGTTATACTAACATGGTATAACAAGGGATGAGCAGAAAGTTTGTGTACTGATGGACATTGGTCTACCGTTGACTATCTCATGTGGAGTGAGTTTATGTTTTCCAAAGGGAGAACTGCAGAACTGTGAGCAAGCCTAGAGGCAAGGAAGACCAGAGTTTCAGCAAGTTTAGAGATTTTAAGTTATAGGATCTCATTAGTTCCTTCAACCTTGCTTGATGGTGGAGAATGATGGGGACAGTGGTAATTCCAAGAGGTTGCCAAGTCTTTCATTAAGGCTTGTATGATTTTCCCAGTGAAGTGGTTGCCTCGATTACTGAGATTGTGGAAGGTATACCCCAAGTGGGAAACACATTTTCTAACAGTTTCTTTGCCACTATGAGGGCATCAGCCTTGCAGCAGGGAATGGCTTCAACCCATGGGAAAAACATACATACAGTAACAAGAACATATTGATGACCTCTCCTCCTAGGTGATAACTGAATGAAATCCAGTTGCAGATGTTCAAAGGGTCCAGAGAGAGGAGTTTGTGGCCTCGGGAGGGAAAATTAGTTTTTCCAGGATTACAGATCTGTCAGGTCATTGATGGTTAACTATTTTCAGAGTGTTATCAAAGTTTCTCACAAATGTTTATGTACAATTTGAGTCCTCTTAAATGCACCATGATGGGTAAAGGGATAACAAAACTGAAAAATGGGGTTTGCCAGAGAGACAGGAAGAACCAAGTGGCCATCTTGATTTTCCCATAGTCTCGACTGTTTATTGAGTTTACAGACTACCACAAACTTTACAGATTATGCTGCTGCTGCCTTTGTGTGAAAGTCAGCCAGGGCATTTCCCTGATACTCAGGTTTAGTCTCATAATGTGAACCTCAGTGTGGAGGACAGCAATTTCGGAGGGTAAAAGAATGGCACTAAGAACTTTGTTTACCTGTTTGTTGCTCATGCTTGATTGGGTCCCAGTGGACGTAAGAAAACCCCCTTCATTTCCATAACATCCCAAATTCATTCATGACCTCAGATGCATACTGGCTATCAGTATAACTATTAACAAATTGTCCTTTCAATAACTGGCATGCTCTGGTGAAGGAACGGAGCTCTGCTTGTTGGACTGATTTAGCCTGTGGGAGATTTCCCCTCTCAACTAGTTCATATTAGTTAAGAACAGCATGACCAGCTGATAATTCCCTTTCTCATTTTTACAACATGATTCATCATCAAAAAAATTTACATAAGGATTAGTCCAAAGTGTCTCATAAATCAGGGCACAGTGTGATGCAATGGGACATTATTACCTTGCAGTCATGGGGCTCACCTTCGTCAGGCAGGGGCAGTAAGGTAGCAGGATCAAGAATGTCGCAGGGTTTCGGATGTGAATGAGGTAGTGAGAGAAGAAGGATCTCATAGGAGGCTAGTCTGGTTACTGAGAAATGTTGGGTCAGTTCAGAATTAAGGAGACTTTGAACAGTGTATGGAGTTTGTAAATAAATGTCATCTCCAAGAGTTAAATATGCTGAGCCTTCTACAAAGTTTGCAGCTACAGCTACGTTCCTGAACCAAGTTCATTTGCCTGAGGTGCAGCAAGCCAAATGCTGAGACGCCAAGGTTTGCAGCAGAGGAAGTTTACCCATGAGGCAACCAAGCAAGGAGACTGGAGAACAGATCCTAAATCTGCCTCCCCAGAAGTGAAGGGCCTGAGATATTTATGAGATAAAGAAGAAGGGTGGTCTTGGGCATGGGGAAAGGTGATTGGAGGTAGGGAAAATGTGAGTAATCGGTGTTCTGTGCAGATATATCTGGGTTACATGCTTCTTTGTGGGGTGCATGTTCAAAAAAGGAGGCACTTAGCATGATCTGAGAGTGGAATTTTTGGCCTTCTGATGTCAAAAACTCATTCAGCAGATACCTGCACAGGCCCAGTTTTAGGGTCAGTGGTCCCAACCAGTCTTAGCTGGCTTGAACTGGACAAGACCAGACTCCAAGTTCCTGGAAAACAATTTAAGCCCCCATTGCTATAGCAACCCCTACATCAGTAGTGTTATCTATAGGGGTGGTTAAGGAGTCAAAAAATAATTAAAGAGCACTTGGTCACTGAGGACAGGTTACAAACAGAGGTATTTTTTTCTTATTTGTTTGTTTGTTTTTACAAGCCCTCCCTTAGCTGTTGTTCTGTAAGACAAGCTCAAGAATTTCTGCTAATCACCAGCCTCTGTTAACCCTATGGGACATGGTTTCAGTCTCCCCTATCTTTTGATCATCCCTCAACCTTGAGGAAAGAGGGACAGTGACTGCTCTGGCTACTTCCTGCTGCCAAGTAATGTAGGACTAATAAGGGGTTTGAGGAATGAAACTGTTATGCATTTGATCGCAAATACTCACAAATTCCAAGATGAGAACAAGACTTTGGGCTTAAGGATACAAGACAAACATCAAGAACAGAGTTATGACAAGAAGGAATATAAATCCTAGCAAGCACAAAATAATAATGCCCAGGTAAGCAGTCCCTCCAATATAGACCTTATTCCCGAGAGAATCCATGAGAAGATATTTCTAAGAGATTAAATCCAGGTTCTTGTGATGACACTTGTGGGAGCCAAGTTGTCTAATTTTGTCTAAGAAGGTTTTTTACTTCAATGTGGTATTAAAATATACATAACAGGAGCTATTGGCCACTACATATACTCCTCCTTTTTCTGCTACAGTGTAACCCAAAGCAATCTTATTGTCTAGTACTATTCTGGCTAATGAATCTAGGGCCTTTTGCTGGCATGTTTTGTCTTGAGCTGTCTTGTTTGCTACTATTCCTAACGTAAGAGAAAGACTTTATAGTTACAAGAGGAGACCTTGCAGTTGGCAGCTCCAAGCAGATATTGTTTTGGTGGTATCCTTGAAGCTCATGAAGTTCAGAAAACTCAAGTTCTCAGTAATACAGAAATGTGTCTGAAAATGCATCCACAATGACCACCCAGCTCTATTTTGCATGGCTGAACCACAATTACTCTATTTTTACTTTTAAATGCATTCTTTTCCTTCATGGTTAAAGCAGATGTACAAGGTATGTTTGATAGGCCACAAAACAGGGTGGTCATAAGCATGGGGAAAGGAGATTGGAAGTAGGGAAAAAGATGAGGTAATTGGCATTCTGCACAGTTGTATCTGAGCTACATGCTTCTTCATGAGATGCATGTGCAAAAATGGAGGTGCCTAGCACAATCTGAGGGTGGAGGCTTTGGCTCTCTGATGTCAACTTGTCATTCATCAGACACCTGTGCAGGCCCAGTTTTAGGGTCGGTGGTTCCAACCAGTCTTAGCTGGCTCAAACTGGACAAGAGCAGACTCCAGGTTCCTGGAAAATAACTTAAGCCCCTGTTACTATAGTGACCCATATGTCAGAGGTGTTACCTATAGGGGTGATTAAGACATCAAAAAAATAAGGCAAACTTGGTCAGTGAAGGCAAGTTAACAAGCAGAGGTTTGTTTGTTTTAAAATATTTATTTATTAGGCTGTCCCAGGTCTTATATGCGGCACACGGGATATTCGTTGCAGCACGGAGGATTTTTAGTTGTGGCACGCAGACTTCTTAGTTGCGGCATGCAGACTTCTTAGTTGTGGCATGTGGACTCTTAGTTGTGGCATGCGTGCGGGATCTAGTTCCCTGACCAGGGATCAAACCCGGACCTCCTGCATTGGGAGCGTGGAGTCTTACCCACTGGACCACAAGGGAAGTCCCTGTTTGTTTTTTTAAACAAGCTGTTTCCTTAGCTGCTGTTGGGTAAGACAAGTTCAAGAATTTCTGTTAGTCGCCAATTTCTGTTAACCCCCTGGGGCACAGTTTTAGTTATAGCCTTATAGCTGGGGTAGGCACAAGCCACTGAATCCACTTGTGTACTATTAATAGGCAATAGGCCTGCACTTTTTTTTATTATTATTAATAACAGGCCTGTACTTATTACCATGGTCTGTGCGAGCCTTCCCAGGACTGGCTCATCTCTTTCAAGCACAAGTAAGGTGAAAGGGTTTGAAACGTTAGGTAGCCCCAGGGCAGGCGGTGAAAAGACCTGCCCGTGTTTGTCTTCCCACCAAAGGGAATCAGGGACTCTTTACTTTAGTTAAGTTTATAGAGTGGGGAAGCCCACAGAGAAAAATTAGGGTCTGCAGTAGCCAGCCAGGCCTAGAAATTCACGAAGCTGTTGCCTATTTGTGGGTCAAGGAAATTCTTGGGTAGCTTAATCTGTTTGGGGGATAATTGTATTCCTTCAGTACTTCAGTTATGACCTAGGTAATGAACCGTGTCTAGAGATAGTTGTTATCTTTCATCAGAGACTTTATGTCTCTTTTCAGCTAACTGTTGTAGCAAATAAATAGAATCGTTTATGGAAGCCTCTTGGAGAACTGAGCACAGCAAGAGTTCATCTACATATGGTAAAAGAGTTGATTTCCTGGTGAACTGGAGGGTGCTTAGATCTTGGTGGAGCACTTGAGAGAAATAAGAAGAGGCCTCTGTGGACCCTTGAGACGTGAGTGTCCAAGTATATTGTTGATTGTTCAAAGTAAAGGCAAATAGATATTGGCAAATAGATTAGCACAGGGATGCTAAAAAAAATAAGCTAAGCAAAGGTCTACAGCAGTGAACCATTTTGAGTCTGTTGGAATTAGTGACAAAAGAGCCTGTGTTTGGAACTGGGAAATGGGGGATAACGATCTTGTAAACAGCTTCCCACCCGTTAGGTTTTTTTGTGTTAAAGGTGCTCGTACAGGAAATGACTAACCCCTGGTTGATTAGATCTTGATTGTTGGTGTGAGACCTGTATAGATTCAGGCTTTAATGAATATTGAGGCAATTTAGGAAGAGGTTTAACCACATATTTTATAGAATTTTAACAGTTCTGTGCTTTTTGTTCTCCCAGTGTCAGGACTAGAAGTACCCATAGATTTGGGGGCACCTCTGTTACACTAGAGGATTTTTGTTGTAATTCTTCCTCATCTATATCAAGGACAGATTATAACGGACATAAAAGATCAGGTTCAAGCCATAGCCTGCAAAAGGCCCTAGATTCATTAGCCAGAATAGTACTAGACAATAAGATTTTTTAGATTATATTTTAGCAGAAAAAAGAGGAGTATATGTAGTGGCCAATAGCTCCTGTTATGTATATTTAATACCACATTGAAGTAAAAAGCTTTCTTAGACAAAATTAGACAACTTGGCTCCCACAGGTGTCGTCACAAGAACATGGATTCAATCTCTTAGGAAGTACCTTCTCATGGATCCCGTAGGGAATAAGGTCTGTATTGGAGAGATTGCTTAAACTCGGTATTATTGTTCTGTGCTTGCTAGGATTTATATTCCTTCTTGTCATAACTCTGTTCTTGCTCCTTGTCTTGTATCCTTAAGCCCAAAGCCTTGTCCTCATCTTGGGATTTGTGCATATTTGCAATCAAATGCATAACAGTTTCATTTCTCAAACCCTTGGTAGGCCTACACCCGTTATCAGCAGGAAGTAGCCAGCATGGTCTCGGCCCCTCTTTCCTCAAGATTGAGGAATGATCAAAAGGTAGGGGAGGGGACTTCCCTGGTCGTGCAGTGGTTAAGACTTCTGCTCCCAATGCAGGGGGCCCGGGTTTGATCCCTGGTCAGGGAACTAGATGCCACATGCATGCCACCACTAAGAGTTTGCATGCCACAACTAAGGAGCCTGCCTGCCACAACTAAGACCCAGCACAACCAAATAAATACATCAATATTTTTTAAAAAGATAGGGGAGACTGAAACCATGCTCCACAGGGTTAATAGAGGCTGGTGACTAACAGAAATTCTTGAGCTTGTTTTACAGAACACGAGATAAATGAACTTGCTTAAAACCCTCTGCTTGTAAAATGCCTTCACTAAGTAAGCTGGCTTTAGTTATTTTTTTCTTCTCTTTTTTCCTCTCCTTAATTGCAAGCTTCATGTACCCTAGGTAATATATCACAAGACTCCTTAACCACCCCATAGATAACACCTCTGACATAGGGGATGCTATAATAATGGGGGCTTAAGTTGTTTTTTAGGAAACTGGTGTCAGCTCTTGTCCAGTTCGAGCCAGCTAAGACTGGTTGGGACCACCGACCCTAAAACTGGGCCTGCACAGGTGTCTGATGAATGACAAGTTGACATCAGAGAGCCAAAGCCTCCACCCTCAGATTGTGCTAAGCACCTCTATTTTTGAACATGCATCCCATGAAGAAGCATGTAACCCAGATACGCCTATGCAAAGCACTGATTACCTCATCTCTTCCCTACCTACAAACACCTTCCCCCAAACCTAAGACCTTTTTTATCTCATAAATATCTCAAGCCCTTCACCTTTGGGTAGGCGGATTTGAGATTCATTCTCCCTTCTCCCCATTTGGCTGCCTTGTGAATAAACTGTTGCTCTGCTGCAAACCTTGACGTATCAACGTTTGGCTTGCTGCATGTAGGGCAAACGAAACTGGCTTAGTAACAAGACCAGTGGCCTCCCATCCTATTTTCTGTCTTTTTATTATCCTGCTAATCTCAGGAAATAATCTGTTTACTAATAGGGCAGCAAGAGCAGATTGAGTGACTTCATTTACTGAATGGAATCCAGAATGCCATCAGAAGAGAGCTTCCAAACGGGCTTTAAAATCTGCCACAGATTCCTCTTTCTTTGTTTGCATATTTGAATAATAGACCAATCAATGAAGGCAGGGAACACCCTAGGCTCAGTTGCCACATTGGGAGATTTTTCTGGTCTATCAGAGGATCATGTTAGAGACCGAGGATCTTAACGTGTTTTTGGTTTTTTTTGGTTGCACCCCTGTGGCCTGTGGGATCTTAGTTCCCTGACCAGGGATCTAACCCGCACTCCCTGCATAGGAAGCGTGGAGTCTTGACCACTGGACCGCCAGGGAAGTCCCGAGACTGAGGATCTTGAATATCATCCTCAGGATGATGCCATTCTGCTTCCCACGTCTGTTTTTGGGCTTCACCAGGTCCTACCAACACATACACAAGCTGGTAAAGATCTGGCAACCCAGGGTCATAGGATTCTAAACGTTTCAACAAAACTTTTGGGGATTAGAAAATTCTTTAACTATGGCTCTTAGTTCAGTCTTTTTTTTTTTAATTAAAAAATATTTATTTATTTATATTTTTGACTGCATCGGGTCTTAGTTGCAGCACACGGGATCTTCGCTGCGGCATGCGGGATCTTTCGTTGTGGCGTGTGGGCTCTTTGTTGCAGCATGTGGGATCCAGAGCTCATGGAGGCTGTAGTTGCCGCACATGGGCTCTCCAGCTGTGGCTCGCGGGCTTAGTTGCCCCACGGCAGATGGGATCTTAGTCCCCCACCAGGGATTGGACCCATGTCCCCTGTATTGGAAGGCGGATTCTTAAGCACTGGACCACCAGGGAAGTCCCTTGGTTTAGTCTTTGACCAGGGAGTGAAAGCTGTCCGAGGAGGATCACCTGCAACCTCAGGCCTTTTTATTTTAAAAGGTAACTATTTAATAGTCTCCAGAGTAGAAAGGCGGTCCAGACAGGGAACGAGTAAAATGTGAACGCTCAGGCAAAGAAGGATAGAGGGAAGCAGAGTCCTGTCAGTCGTATCCTCTATTGTTTTAGGTACCTCTGCTGTCTTTCACTTTTCATCAGCCTTCGGTGACAAGTCTTTTAATGAAGCTATTTTGGAATCTTGAAGCCTTTTGGAAGTCCACTCATACCAACTGAAATAGGCATCCCATTCTATTCATTTAATTCATGAACCCTTACTTTCCAGTGCAGTTCTTAAGTGAAGGACCTTGTCTAACTGGAACATTCCCTCATTGTAACTCTAGATTGTTTTCAGTCAGATTTGGCTATTTTTATAGATATTTATAGCTTCTGGAACCATAGTTTTTAGACATAAAATAAGCAGGTGTGCTGGAAGGTGGGGTGTTTAACTCGTTAGAACTTAAGGATCCCATTAGCTAAGCCTTTGGGTTTCTTAGAGCCGAATCAACACCTAAAAGGGATGTGCCACTGGATTGGGGGTTGTATTGCATTTTACAGTGTAGCTTATTGCATGGAAATTTTCTTGAGATTGGTAGGTGACCTACTGTCAATCTAACCCATTCCTTGACCAACTCATCCTAACCCGATGTCTTTGGGTTTGGTGGTGAGCACTCTAACAGGCCTTAAGTGCTCGATCCACACCCACCAATTTTTGTGGCTTTTTGACCTCCGAGGTCCCAGTCAGCAACAACTCTCATTGATACAAAACAAGACACACAAACACATGCCCTTTAATGTATTGGCAATAGCCCAGAGATGTGACTGCATCCTGGCCAAGAAAAGGTCCTGTGCATACCATGAGCAATTCCCAACATGGAACTGGGGACTGGGGAAAGGACTGAACCAGCAGACCCCAAGGAATGGGAACTGCAGGCATCTTCCAGACAAATGGGAAACTGTAGCTGTCACCAGCAGTTCCCGACATGGAACTAGTGATTCCAGACAAATGGGAAACTAAATGGAAAGCCAAGTAGATCATGAGCTTGACGCAAACAGAACAGGACTCAGACCCGAGAGAAGCTCACCCAAGGCCCTCGGAAATGGTGAGAAAGACAGTGAGCTCAAAGGATTCACGGGGTACTGCACTTGTGTTTCTTGCTGTCCCCAAAGCCGTCAGAAGTCTCCTTTGGTCCCCCTGCTGCCACCAAATCTGTTAAATAACAAGAATTCAACTGAGTAAATTTAAAGATCAAATTGGCTTTATTCAATGATTCACGAATCGGGCTGCGTCCCATCTAGCAATAGAAAGGAACTCCACTGAGCTGTAGAAAAGAAAAGGTTGTTAAAGGCAGAAAGGGGGTGGGAAAAAGGACCTTTTTAGTGAAGAATTCATTGTTTGAATTCATCCTTCTAAGGGGATGGAAGGGCTTATTGGGTGAATTACCTCACTAGTGCTGACCAGGTTATTCTAGGTTGAATGGTTAAAGGTTACATTCTGGTGGGGTTGAAACTACAATTAGGTTTGTTATTAAATCTCGTCTTGCTGACCTGGGGGTTAGCACAACTGACTCCATTTGGGACCTGTTGTCTTCTTTTTATCAGGGTTGATGAAATACTTCTAGAAGTGGATAGTGGTGACGGTTGCACAATACTGTGAATATACCTAATGTCGCTGAGTTATATAAACACTGTAAAAGGGTTAACGTTGTAAAATTGATATTACGTATATTTTACCACAATAATTTATTATTAAATAATAATAATTTAATCATACAATAATAACTCTAATTTTAATGATTATTATTAAATAATATCCGTAATTATTAAATAATAATTATAGTTTATTATTAAATGATAAATACTAAGAACAAGTGAAAAAAAATAGAATTTGCAAAAGAGGAACGAGGAGGAAGGTCACATAAAGCCGCTGTAAGGGCTTTGGCTTTTACACTGCCCAAGCAGATAATCTGTAGGTCAGATTCTTCAGACAAACTGTGCATTGACAAAACCCTCTAGTGACTGATCGCTATTATCAGTTCTGGCCCCCACCAGCATCTAGGTTGAGTTCAGTGACCCAAACAGTGGTCATCTGTGGGCACCCTTTGCCCAGCTCTGTGGGCTGAGGGGAGGCTGGATGTACACCTGCTCTGCAGGGATTCAGGACAGACATTAAGCCCAAGTGTGGCCCAATTAGATAGGGGCGGTGCTAGGACCGGTGGGCGAGGCTACTGGTTAGAATAAACCCCCCCACTGGGCGTGGCTAGAGTGAGGGGCGGGGCGGAATTCTTGACTAGCAGTGTGGGCGGGGCTAAGGCGGAGTAGGCAGGCCAGGCTTGAAATAGCTGCTCCCAAAGAAAGCCTCGTTGGCCCTAGGTTGGATGACTTGTTGGCTGGGGTTGTGATGGAGTCGGATTGGGATGTGCTGAGAGTCGGGGGAGGGTTGCCGCCACGTGCCTGCTGCTGCGGGCGACTTGGGGGGCGAGCTACACAGTCTATGTTTACCTGCTGCCCAGGCACGCCGGGGCAAGCCCTGGCTCCGGACGCACAGAGCCTGGGCAGGTGAGGAAGGAGGGCTCCGAGCCAGGCAGGTAGGGGTGGGGACAGCAGGAACGAGGACAGATGACAGGTGAGGGTCCCTAATCAGGGCAGAGGCCAGGGACTCCTGGAAGAAAGACAGGTGAAGGCTGGAGCAACCAGGGCAAGGGAGGCGTGGAATGCATGAAGTTCTCGAACCAGGAGGGGTTGGGCTTCAGTGAAGGAGGGTCCCAGAAAAGGTGCAAAAAGGGCCAAGAGGGACAGTGGAGGGGATGATAGGGGGTTGGATCTGGGGGTGCTTTCCTCCTGCCCTCTTTCTAGTGGTGACAGGAGCCACCAATGGCATCAGCAAGGCTTTTGCACATGAGGTGAGCCAGGGCTTGGCGTGTGTGGTGGGAGAGCTTCTCCTGTCTGTTTGTCTGTTGTCAGCTAACCCTATTAGACTGAGAATTGTGTGCTTTATCTGGTTCCCTCAGACGTCCTCTCCTCCAGGAAGCCTTCCCTCTGCTCCCCAGGGTGGGGGTGGGTGTTTACACTGGGTTCTACAGACCCTTGATGTTCTCCCATCATTGCCCTGATTTATTCATTCAAAACATATTTATATACCACCTCCACGTGCCAGGCATCTTCTGGGTGCCAGGAGTACAGCAGTGAACAAAATAGATTAAAAAAATCAAAAGACCTTGCCATCATGAAGCTTATGTTGTAGTGAGGGAAGACAGGTGTAAATAAGATAAACAAATGAAATGTATAGTGTATCAAATAGTTATAAGAGTTAAGGAGAAAAATAAATCAGGAAAGGAGAACAGGGAGCCCTGGGGATGTGCACGTTCCAGTTTTTATATAGGATAATTAGAAGTGTCACTGAGAAGGCAGCACTGAGCAAAGAACAGAAGGAGGTGAGGGAGGGAGTCTTGTGAATAACTGGGAGAAGGAATTTCCAGGGAGAAGAAACTGCCAGTGCAAAGGCCCTGAGGTAGGAAGCATTGCTTGTTGGAGAAGCAGGAAAGGGGCCACTACGACTGTATCAGAATGAAAGGGAGAGGGGAACAGTAGGAGATGAGGGCAAAGATGCAATTTCAGGGCAGATCATGGGGAATCTGGTAGGTTATGGTGGAGACTTTAACATTTACTGAGTGACATGGGTTCTGAAGAGGGATGCGATACTATAGGGGGGTGAGGATGGAAGCAGGGAGATCAATTAAAAAGCTCCTGCAAAATCCAAGCAAGAGATCTTGATGACTTACACCAGGGTGACAGCATAGAGGCATAAGAAGTACTTGGATTTTGGATTGATTTTGAAGGTAGTACTGACAAGATTTATGAAAAAGATTGGATGTGGAGTATGACTTCAAACTTCTGACCCTGTAACCTGAAACCTTGCTAAACTCAGCTCTTCGTTCTTGTAGTTTTTTTGTGGATTTCTTGGGATTTTCTATGTAGACAGTCATGTCATCTGTGTAAGAGACAATTTTATTTCTGACTTTCCAATCTGTATACCTTTTATTTCTTTTTCTTGCTTTATTGTACTGCCCAGGAAATTAAATACGATGTTCAGAGGAGTGGTAAGAGCGAACATCATCCTCCCTTGTTCCTGATCTTAGAGGAAAAGCATTCAGTTTTCAACCATTAAGTATAATGTTAGGGCTTCCCTGGTGGCGCAGTGGTTGAGAGTCCGCGTGCCAGTGCAGGGGACATGGGTTCGTGCCCTGGTCCGGGAAGATCCCACATGCCGCAGAGCGGCTGGGCCCGTGAGCCATGGCCGCTGAGCCTGCACATCTGGAGCCTGTGCTCCGCAACGGGAGATGCCACAACAGTGAGAGGCCCGCGTACCGCAAAAAAAAAGTATAATGTTAGCTGTAGGTTTTTAAAATGTATGTATGTGTGTATGTATTTATGTAACCTTTATAAGGTTAAGGACGTTCCTTTCTATACCTAGGTTGCTGAGAGTTTTTATCATGGATGGAGGTTGACTTTTATTAAGTAACTTTTTGGTGATTGTTGAGGTGATCATATGGTTTTTCTTCTTTACTCTGTTTATAGAGTACATTACATCAATTGATTTGTCAAATGTTGAACCAACCCTGCATTCCTGCAATAAACCCCACTTGGTGATTATTGATTATCCTTTTTCTATATTGCTGGATTTGATTTACTAATATTTTGTTGAGAATTTTTGTGTCTAAGCTTATGAGAGATATTAGTTTATAGTTTTCTTTTCTTGTAATATCTTTGTTTGATTTTTGGTATTAGGGTAATGCTGGCCTCATAAAATAAATTACTATAAAAATTTTGACCAGAATACGTCAAAAAATGCAGCTGCCGTTACTGAGATGGAGTTGAACTGAGGGGAGGACCAAGTTTGGGGGAAACAGGAAGGAGTCTCGTTTTGGACATTCCAAGTTTGAGATACCAATTAGGTATCCAAGTTGAGAAGTTCCAGAAGTTGGAAATGCCATTCTGGAGTTCAGAGGGGAGGTTTGGGTGGAGATACAAGTGGAAGCATCATCAACATAATGATCCCATTTAAAGTCGTGTGACTAGATGAGGTGCCTGTGGTAGTGGGTGATGATGGAGAAGGGGAGCACAGTCTGAATCACCCCAGAGTGCTCCCTGGAGCACCCAAAGTTAAGAGGTACAGAAGGTGAGATGGCACAAGAACTGAGAATGGGGGAAAAACCAGGGTTGGAAGAGAGGTCTTGGAAGCCAGGGAAAGAATGTTTCCAGGAGGAGGGGGTGATGAATGTGTCAGTTGCTATTGGGAGGTGCTGAGAACACAGCACTGGGTTTACCATCGTGGAAGTTATTGGTGACCAGAGTGGTTTGGGTGGCATGGCGGGGGTGGGAGACCGATTGGATTGGGTACAAGAGGGTATGGTAAGAGAGCCAGGATAAACAATCCTCTCTTAGAATGTTGAGTAAACTGCGGGGGTGTGATGAGAAATGGGCCAATGCCTGAACAGAGAAAATGAGAGAGATTCTGGTAGGATTTCATGCTGATGGGAATCATCCAGAAGAGGGAGAGGTTTTGATGAAGGGGGAAGATGGGAGAAAGCTGGAGTGATGTCCTTGAGTGGACAAGAAGGGAGGGGAGGCTAGTGCATGAATAGAAAGGCAACCCTGGTGGAAAGGGAGAGAATTTGTGTCTGGATGCAAGTCAGCCAGTAGTGATGGCCACTCTGAGTCATTGCCATCTGGGGACTGGTCTGTCCCAGCACTGCACTGTGAGCCCCAAGAGGGCAGGGCTGTGGCTGTGCTGGTCAGCCCCAACTAGCACAAGGCCAGACACAAGCAGATTCTGGACAAATGTTTGTTGAATGAATAAATGCCCTTCACATCATCAACCTCTCAGACTCTGGAGCTGTTGAGATGTTTGTGCCCAGCCCCCCTCCAAAGCTGATGGACACTCAGTCCCACATAACATGTCACCCTCAGACAGGCAGGTTGAGAGGGTCAGACATGCAGCAAAATGCTGCTGAGCACCCATTCCACAAATACTGGCTGACTTTGTTTCAAGCAGAAGGGCATTCAAGGCAAAAGGAGCAGCATGTGCAAAGGCCCAGAGGCAGGAAAATTCAGGGAGTGCTCTTGGGACTAGATGAACTGTCTGCTGTGCCTGGATTCCCATAGAGGGCCACCGGCAGGAGAGACAGCTGAAGACTCCGGCCGGAGCCAGGCCACTTGAGGCCACGGTGAGGAGTGTAGTTTTATCTCAGAGACACTGGGGAGTCAAGGCAGGTTCTGAGTAGGGGAAGGCAGGAACAGGTTTGTATTTCAGAGAGAACCCTCTGGCTGCTGAGTGAAACTGGGTCTATCTTGGGCATGCTGTGTCCCCAGCACCACCCAGCAAAGAGCAAGGGCTCAATAGACACATTTTGAATAAATGCATGAAGGAAGGAAGGTTTAAAAATGATTGGATTCTTATGTCACTGAGAATAAAAGCCAGAGTCTTTACTGGGGCATTCGAGGCTCCATGACCTGGGCTCCTGTACAACCGGCCACTTCATTCAGTGCACGCTGGACTGTATGGCGTCCTCGAAGCTGCCAGCCTTTGTGCAAGGGCCTTTGCACTTGCTGTTCTGTCTGTCTGGAATAGTCTTTCCCCAGAATGCATGCTCCAGGAGGGCAGACTTTCGTATTTCTCTTTTGTTCACCTCTGCATCCACAGCGCCTATAACACTGTAGCACCCTGTCAGCACACAGTAAATATTTGTGGCTTTCGTGAATAAATAAATGAATGCATCCCCTGCAGCTCGCCGGGAGAGGTCTGAGCATCGTCCCCATCAGTCGAGACCTGAGCAAGTTGGAGCACGAGGCAAAGGCCATAGGTGAGGAGGGGAAGAGGGGAGCGGGTAAAGTTCTGGGTCAAGGGCTGGGGCTAGACAGGGGCGCGGCTGGGGGCGTGGTCTGGGGCGTGATCCCGGACGAGGTCTGTAGGTGGCCGAGGCGCGTGCGGGGAGCTAGCTATCTATGCATCTGGGGCCATCATGTAGTGGCTGGGGCTGAACAGGGACGCGGGCAGAGGTCGGACCAGATTCCAGCTAAGGGCCTGGCTCCCACTGCCCTTCCCAGAGAGGCTTCATGGCAAAAGCACACGAGTCATCCAGGTGGATTTCACCGGAGGCTTGGAGATCTACGAGGCCATTGAGGCAGGACTGAAGGACCTGGAGATCGGAGTGCTGAGTATGTCGCTGTGCCTGTTGGGAGGAGCGCTGCCCTCAGCCGCCCCCGTGCTCACCCTGACCCGGAGCTCTCTGTGGTCGCCCTCCCTTTTGCCCCTACCCCGTCTCCCTGGGACCGTTGGAGTGAAACAAACAATTTGTCCCCTCTCACTCAGTAAACAATGTGGGCAAGCAATATGCACCTGGCTTGAGGAAACTGCTCGACCGTGAGGACTTCGCCAAGTGAGTAAAACCGAGCACTAGTCCGCGGGTGCCTCTGCCTCACACTGCTCCCTCTGTTGGAAAACCCGGCGCGGTACACTAGCTTTGTTCATTGTTTTGAGAGCTGCAAATCTACGATGTCTAGGACGTGAAGGAGTTCTCTCCTTCCATGGGGCGCCCTTCGGCGGTGCCCAACGGGGACAACTGTTCAAGTTGAGTCTGCTAACTTTAAGGGGAAATGAGCCACGTGGGAAAGTCAGTGCCTCAGTTTCATATCTATAAAATGGGAATCCATATTTTTGCTGACCTCATAGGGCTGATACGACAATGGAATAAAATAATGCACATAAACCTAAGTTGTGTGCTCCATAAATGTGGGCCATTATTATTAGACATAGACAAAATAGGAGATCAGGATGGCTTTTAGATTTTACATATTATTATTTCAAAAGTAATGCATAGGTTTTCCCTGGTGGCACAGTGGTTGAGAGTCCGCCTGCCGATGCAGGGGACGCGGGTTCGTGCCCCGGTCCGGGAAGATCCCGCATGCCGCGGAGCGGCTGGGCCCGTGAGCCATGGCCGCTGAGCCTGCGCGTCCGGAGCCTGTGCTCCGCAGCGGGAGAGGCCACAACAGTGAGAGGCCCGCGTACCGCAAAAAAAAAAAAAAAAAAAAGTAATGCTTAGTCTCATTTTAGAAAATGTAAAGAGAGGCAGTCTGTGTATTCTGCCTCTGGTGTTAGAGGAAGTTGTGGTTTAAGACTAACCCTGTAAATGAGAACGATTAGGAGAGCTGGATAAAATATTTTTAAAATAACTTTTTGAAGGCATCAAACTACTAAGGCAATGAGGAATTGTCGCACCAAGATTTGAGAGAAGAAAGAATCCAAGAGGGGGGAATCTGACATTTGAAGCATTTCCCTTCAAAGTGGATGAGCGTTTAAGAGGCAAAGCAGACCTTTCAACATAGTGTGCGAGCTGCAACAAATAATGTAGTGCAAAGCTTTGGAAAACATCCCAGGCTTTAGGCTGGGATCCTGAAAACTATAATCCAGGAGTTAGGGTAAAGTAGGTTTCATAGGAACTGAAGCCAGCTTTTAAATGATCTCAATTCCCGTCGGGATTAAGTTGATCTGATATTTTAGCGCCCCCTAGTTTAGCTGCCGGGGAGAAGCAAAACCAAACCAAACCATTTTTAGAGAAAAACGATGTAGTCCAGGGACTCGAATTAGCAATACGATTTTTTAAAATATTAAATATCCAGCAGTCAACAAAATATAACCAGGAATATTAGAAGAAAAATCGTGATTGAAATCAAGAGAAATAATAGATAATGTAATGAGGTCCACATGTAACCAAGATAATGGAAATAGCATAGATTTTTTTAAAAGAATTGTAACATATGTAACATAAAACTTGCCATTTTAACCATTTTAAAGTGTGCAACTCAGTGGCATTAAATACATTCACAGTGTTGTACAGCTGTCACCCCTGTCTGTTTCCAGAACTTTTTCATCATCCCAAACAGAAACTCTGGTCCTGTTAAGCAGTATCCCGACATTTTTCCCTATTCCCCACCCCGGTAGCATCTATCTCTACTTTCTGTCTCTGTGAACTTGCTAATTCTAGATACCTCATACAAGTGAAATCATAGAATAGTTTTCCTTTTGTGTCTGGCTTATTTCACTTAGCAGAATGTTTTCAGTTTCATCCATGTTGTTAGCAAGTATCAGAACTTCATTCTTTTTATTTTCTTTATTTTTAAGTTATGGCAAATATACATAACTTAAATTTTGTCATTTTTAACTATATTGAAGTGTACAGTTCAGGGGTATTATGTACATTCAGATTGTTGTGAAACAATCACCACCAGCCATCTCCAGGATTTTTTCAACTCTTTACCTATTAAACAGTAACGCCCGCTGCCCATTCCTCCCTACCCACAGGTCCTGGAAACCACCATGCTGCTTTCTGTCTCTATGAATTTGATTCTTCTAGGTGCCTCATATAAGTGGAATCATACAATATCTGTCCTTTTGTGCCTGGTTTATTTCATTTAGCAAAATATTTTCAGGGCTCATCCATGTTGTAGCATGTGTCCCAATTTTCTTTCTTTTTAAGGCTGAATAATATTCCATCATATGTATATACCACATTTTGTTTACCTCTTCATCTGTTGATAGACACTTGGGTTGTTTCCACCTTTTGGCTGCTGTGCGTAATGCTGCTATGAACTGTTGGTGTACAAATATCTGTTTGGGTACCTGCTTTTAATTCTTTTGGGCATATACCCAGAAGTGGAAATGATGATGTGAGATTAGTCTGGCTAATCTCAGGGTCCCTTGAGATTCCATATCAATTTTGGGCTGGGTTTTTCTATTTCTGCAAAAATGCTGTTAGGATTTTGATAGTGATTGCATTGAATCTGTACATCACTTTGGGTAGTACTGACATCTTAGCAATATTAAGTCTTCCAACCCATGTATATGGGATGTCTTTCCAATTTGTATCTCTTCTCTAATATCTTTCAGTAATGTTTTATAGTTTTCAGTATATGTCTTTCTTCCTTGGTTAAGTTAATTCCTAAGTGTATTTATTCTCTTATTCTTTTTGATGCTATTGCAAATGGAATTGTTTTCATAACTTCACTTTTGGGCTGTTCATTGTTCATGTATAGAAATGCAACTGAGTTTTTGGTGTTGATTTTGTATCCCACTTCTTCGTGAGTTTGCTTATTAGTTTTCACTTTTTTGTGGAATCTTTAAGATTTTCTACATGGAAGATCATATCATCTGCAAACAGAGATAATTTTACTTCTTCCTTTTCAGTTTGAATACCTTTGACTTCTTTTCTTGCTTAGTTGCTCTGGCTAGAACTTCCAGTACTGTGTTGAATAGAAATGGCAAAAGCAGAAAATGCTTTCAGTATTTCACCATTGAGTGTGATGTTAGCTGTGGGCTTTTCATATTATTATATGTATTATTTTATGTGCATTATTCATATCTTTATTATGTTGAGATAGTTTCCTTCCATTCCTAGTTTATTGAATGTTTTAATTGTGAAAGGTGTTGAATTTTGTCAAATACTTTTCTGCATCAGTTGAGGTGATCATGTGATTTTTTTCTTTATTCTGTTAATGTGTTGTGTTACATTAGTCAATTTTTGTATATTGAACCATCCTTGCATTCTAGGAACAAATCCCACTTGGTCATGGTGTATAATCCTTTTGGTATGCTGTTGAATTCAATTTGCTAGCATTTTGTTGAGGATTTTTGTGTCAATGTTCATGAGGGATATTGGTCTGTAGATTTCCCTTCTTATAGTGTCTTTGACTTTGGTATCAGGGCAATGCTGGCTTCATAGAATAAGTTAAGAAGTGTTGTCTCCTCTTCAATGTTTTGGAAGAGTTTGAGAAGAATTGGCATTAGTTCTTCTTTAAATGTTTGGTAGAATTCATCAGCAAAGTCATCTATCCAGGAATTTTCTTTCTTGGGAAATTTTTGATTATTGGTCCAATCTCCTTACTAGTTATGGGTCTATTCAGATTTTCTATTTCCTCCTGATTGAGTCATAGTAGGTTTTGTGTTTCTAGGAACTTATCTATTTCATCTAGATTATCCAATTTATAGGTGTACAGTTGTTCATAGTACTCTCTTATAATCCTTTTTATTTCTGTGGAATCAGTAGTAATGTCCCACTTTCATTTCTTTTTTTTTTTTTTTCTTTTTTTGCGGTATGCGGGCCTCTCACTGTTGTGGCCTCTCCCGTTGCGGAGCACAGGCTCCGGACGCGCAGGCCCAGCGGCCATGGCTCACGGGCCCAGCCGCTCCGCGGCATATGGGATCCTCCCAGACCGGGGCACGAACCCGTATCCCCTGCATCGGCAGGCGGACTCTCAACCACTGCGCCACCAGGGAGGCCCCCACTTTCATTTCTGATTTTAGTAATTTCAGTATTTTTTTTCTTAGCCAATCTAGATAAATGTAAATTTGGTATGTTGTGTTTTAATTTCTATTTTCATTTGTCTCAAAGTATTTTTAAGTTTTCTTTGTGATTTCTTCTTTGACCCATTGGTGTTTGAGTTGTAGAAGCTCTTTATATATTATGGTTATTAATCCCTTATCAAATGAATGATTATAAATTTTCTGCCAGTTTGCAAGTTGCCTTTTCACTCTGTTGATAGTATCTTTTAATGTACAAAAGGTTTTAATTTTGATGAAGTACAGTTTATCTATTTTTCTTTTGCTGCTTGTGCTTTTGGTATCATCCGAGAAATCATTGCCGAACCCAATGTCATAAAGCTTTTCCTCTGTTTTCTTTCAAGAGTTTTTGTAATTTTAGCTCTTACATTTAGGACTTTTATCCATTTAGAGTTTTTTGTATATGGTGTTTTGCTTCACATATTTTGGGGCTCTGTTGTTAGGTCTGTATATCTTTATAATTGTTATATCTTCTTGCTGCATTGAACTTTTTTTTTTAGCCTTTTTTAATAAAATAAATTTGTTTATTTTATTTATTTATTTCTGGCTGCATTGGGTTTTCGTTGCTGCGCGCAGGCTTTCTCTAGTTGCCGTGAGCGGGGGCTACTCTTCGTTGCAGTGCGCGGGCTTCTCATTGCGGTGGCTTCTCTTCTTGCGGAGCACGGGGTCTAGGCGCACAGGCTTCAGCAGTTGTGGCTCACGGGCTCTAGAGTGCAGGCTCAGTAGTTGTGGCGCACAGGCTTAGTTGCTCCGCGGCATGTGGGATCTTACCAGACCAGGGCTCCAATCCATGTCCCCTGCATTGGCAGGTGGATTCTTCAACTGTACAACTGTACACCTACACTACACCACCAGGGAAGCCCTACACTGAACTTTTCAAAAATAAACCTCATTCTTATTAGGGTACTGCAGATTAAAACCAGAGTGAGCTACAACTACACAGCCACTAAAATGGTCAATGCTAAAAATATTGTCAGTGCCAAGTGTTGTTGGGGATGTGGAACAACTGGAATTCTTCCTCTTTTTTTTTGGAATTTAAATATTTTTTAATTTAATTTTTATTTTATACTGGGGTGTAGTTGATTTACAATATTGTGTTAGTTTCAGGTGTATAGCAAAGTGGTTCAGCTATACATATACATATATTCATTCTTTTTCAGAGTATTTTCCCATTTAGGTTATTACAGAATATTGAGGAGAGTTCCCTGTGCTCTACAGTAGGACCTTGTTGTTTATCTGTTTTATATGTAGTAATGTGTATATGTTAATCCCAGCCTCCTAATTTATCCTTCCCCCCTTCCTTTCCCTTTTGGTAACCATAAGCTTGTTTTCAAAGTCTGCAAGTCTGTTTCTGGTTCATAAATAAGTTCATTTGTATCATCTTTTTAGATTCCACATATAAGTGATATCATATATTTGTTTTTCTCTGTCTGACTTATTTCACTTAGTATGATAATCTCTAGGTCCATCCATGTTGCTGCAAATGGCATTATTTCATTCTTTTTTATGGTTGAGTGGTATTCCACTGTATACATGTACCACATCTTCTTTATCCATTCCTCTGTCAATGGACATTTAGGTTATTTCCATGTCTTGGCTATTGTGTAAAGTGCTGCTATGAACATTGGGGTGCATGTATCTTTTCGAATTATGGTTTTCTCTGGATATATGCCCAGGAGTGGTTTGATTAGAGAAATAAAGCATGCCGCCTTCATATGATGGAACATTATAGCAGTGAACATGAATGAACTTCTGCTACACATAACATGGAAGAATCTTATAAACATAATTTTAGCAGACAAAGCCAGAGATAAAAGCATACATACTCAATGATTCCACTTAAATGAAGTTCAGAACTGAACAAAACTCTTCTACAGTGTGTTAGAGGTCAAGACAGTGGTTAACTGGGGAAGAGGCAAGCGTAATGACTGCAGGAGATGAAGAATCTGGGAAACTGTCAATACTTTCTTTATGTGGGTAGAGGCTAAAGATTTGTGTTCATTTTTTACACTAAAGATTTATGCACTTTGGTATGTGTATGGTATACATTTATAAAAAAAAACTTTACTGATCAAAAAATCCAAAGAGAGAAGTTTATGAAATGAAAGTGAAAATTTCCCTTCTCCCTCCAATCCTATCCCCCAAAAGTGACCCCCAATTTAAAATGTGGTAGTTTTTTTTCTCTGTGCATAGAGAAGTATGTATATTTTATCCAGATGGCGGCAGCCTATTGTTCTGCACTTTACCTTTCACAGGTAGGCATGTATCTTGGGGATTATTCTAATCAGAATAATTAGCTGACCCATTCTTTTTACCTGGTGCTCAGTGATCCATCCATTGGCTACCCTGTGTTTATTTAGTCATCCCAGTATTGATGGGCATTCAGGATCTTTCCTAGTATATGTGACTACAAATTGTGTTGTAATGAATATCTTTGGACATATGCAGTTCCCACATGTGTGAGTATCTTAGAAAGGAATAAATTTCCAGAGTGGAGTTGATGTGTCAAAGTTTATGTGCATTTTAAATTCTAGTAGATGCTACGTTTTTAAAATGTGTTCCAGGGGCTTCCCTGGTGGCGCAGTGGTTGAGAGTCCGCCTGCCGATGCAGGGGACACGGATTCGTGCCCCGGTCCGGGAAGATCCCACATGCCGCGGAGCGGCGGGGCCTGTGAGCCATGGCCGCTGAGCCTGCGCATCCGGAGCCTGTGCTCCACAACGGGAGAGGCCATAACAGTGAGAGGCTCGCGTACCACAAAAAAAAAAAAAAAAAAAAAAAAATGTGTTCCATATTAAAAGAAAAGTAAACTAGAAAATATCAGAGTTGTGGCAGGGCTGGTGAAGGGAAGAACTGATTGGTTCCATTTTCTTCCCCCAGAAATTCTTGGATGTTATAAACTGCAACATGATGTCTGTGGTCCAGGTGAGTCGGGGCTAGGAGGGACTGGGTCCAAGGTCAGCGAGCTCTGACCACTCTCGGTGGTCCCCAGCATCCCCCAGAACTGGGCCTGGCATAGAGGAAGTGCTAGAGGAATATTCCCTGAGGGAAGGTAGGGGGATAGGAGTGAACTTGAGGAGGGGGCAGGAGTCTGGGCAGGTGAAAGCAGTGGAAAGGGAAAGACAGGGTCCTCTCCATTCGTCCTGCAGATGACTGGAATCGTCCTGCCCCACATGGTCACCAGGTAAGCCGCAGTCTCTTTGTCTTTCACTCTGGATCTTCCCCCATCCAACCTCCGGGCTTTTTCCATTCCCCAGCTGTCCCATCCACATTTCCAATTCTTCCCCGTCTCTCTGATCTTTCTCAAATTAGGACAGTGACTAAGGGGTGGAGGTGGGGAAATCACTGGGACCCTCTGTTCCCTGGCAATGACTACCTTCCAAATGATGCTTCCTCCTCCAGGGGCAAAGGTATCATCATCAACATATCTTCAATAACTGACAGGAGCCCTTATCCATTTGCAGCAGTGTATGCAGCCACCAAGGTACCCAGACCCACAGATCAGGCAAGGGCTGGCTGCCATGCTGGAATTCCTGCAGTAGCCCTTAATTCTGGCACTGAAGGTTATGGTGGAAAAGGCTTGCATGCATGTGTGTAATGTGCCACCTGAGTCTGAGGCCAATAATAGTTCAGACAGACATCTGGGGCACAGCCCAGTGGACAAGCCAGGTTTTTTGTTCGTTTTTTAAGAGAAACAGAGGCTAGGGGTCAAGAGAACCCATGAGGTGGGAGAAAGGGAATTCAGAGACTGGCCCGGCTGGAATGGAGAGTGAGTGTATGGGAACAGAGGGAGGGCTTAGAGCAAGGAAGCTTTCAGGCATTACGGGGAGGACTTGGGCCCTGAGGGAGGGGCCCCTCCTGGCGGTAGAGTGTTCTAGGATCAGGGACGGCGCTGGGGCAAGGGCGGGCTGGAGGAGTTTGCACAGGGAAAGCTCTTGGTCCTGGGACCCTCTTTCTCCTTCTCCGCAGGCCTTTGTGCGAAGCTTCTCCGTGGCGGTGGGCGCAGAGTACCACTCCGAGGGGGTCACTGTGCAGGTGCCTGACTCCGCGGGGACTGAGCTCAAAAGGGACAACAGTGGCAGCTCAGAAGGGGAGGGCTCTGAGGGGGGAGGAGCTTAGAGACAGCTGAAGGTCTTAGGAGCAGGGGCGGGGCGGGGGTGGGGTCGGGGGGTGCGTCTGAGAGAGGACCGAGACTCAGACTCAGAAGAGCTTCAGTGGATGTAAATCAACTATACTTCAATAAAATAGAACGGAAGGAGGGAAGGGAGGGAGGAAAGAAGGAAGGAAGGAAGGACCTAAAAAAAAAAAGAATAAGATGAGTTACCTTGGAGCCACGATCGGAAGCGGTGGGTTCTCGAGGGGGCGTGGCCTCGAAGGCGTGGCCTCGAAGGCGTGGCCGGGGCGTGGTCGGCAAGGGGAGTGGGACTCAGGGACTCTCGGAGGGGGCCTGGGAACTTAGGCTTAGGGGGAGGGGAGTTCTTTTTCTTGACCCCCTTCCTGCCTGCAAACAGTGAGCCCCTTTTTGGTTGAAACAAATCCCTTGAAAAGCGGGCTGCTCGTGGTGAGTCCCGAGGACTTCGCTTGGCAGGCGTTGGACACACTTGGCCTCACCTCCCAAACCCCTGAGTGCCTCCGCCACGCTGTGCAGGTGCTTTCCTGAGGCAATCCTAGTCAGAGAGCTGGATGCGACAGTCCCTGGCCCGGGTCCACTAGCCCTCAGAAAGGGGGAGACGTCCAGAGAAGGGGCGGGCCCCCACCCCGGGCTGGGGAGCCAGGAGAGGAGATGGGGGACTCAAGAATGGGGGGTGTCTTGATCCTTGGTACCTCTCCTTCCCAGGGTTTCCTGCTGACCATCTTCCTGCCCAGTTGGTTTTTTCTCAGTCGCTGGGGATTAAAGCTTTTATCTCTGTTGGTGAGCTGGAATAGGGCACGGTTTCTTCGTAACAGAACTTGACTGAAGGCCTTGAAGAGGCGTGGCCACATGTCCGTCGTTCCCCACCCCCACCCCCGCCCCCTCCAGAATCCTAGGCCAGGGCTGTAGTTAGCAGACTTCCCACACATCGAAACAGATGGACAAGCAGACCAATGGAACGTAATTGGACCCCGAACACCCAGAAATTTAGTAACAACTGCAGCATCTCAAATCTCTGGCAGAAAGATGGAGTTTTTAATACGTGGCGCTGAGACTAGATAGACATTTGGAGAAAAGCAAACAGATATATACATACATAGATATGTACATATATAGATTGTAGCGATGACGGCTGCACAACTTTGTGAAATACTAAAACCCACTAAATTGTACACATTAAAAGAGTTAATTTTGGGCTTCCCTGGTGGCGCAGTGGTTGAGAGTCCGCCTGTCGATGTAGGGGACACGGGTTCGTGCCCCGGTCCGGGAAGATCCCACATGCCGCGGAGCTAGGCCCGTGAGCCATGGCCGCTGAGCCTGCGCGTCCGGAGCCTGTGCTCCGCAACGGGAGAAGCCACAGCAGTGAGAGGCCTGAGTACCGAAAAAAAAAAAAAAAAAGCGTTAATTTTATGGTATGTGAATTAAATCCCAATTTTAAAATCTCAATATTTTTTTAAATAGAGACTCCGTGTGTGTGTGTGTGTATACATATATGTATAAAATTGGACCCAGTCCTCACACCATGTACCGGCATAAACTGCAGATGACTCAGAAATCCCTAAATCCCTGTGTAAAAATAGAAACACAACAACTAGAAGAATCCATGAATGAATTTCTTTCCATCTTGGGAGTGGGAGAATCTTTCTTTTTTTTTTTTTTTTTTTTTTTCTGCTGTACGCGGGCCTCTCACTGCTGTGGCCTCTCCCGCTGCGGAGCACAGGCTCCGGACGCACAGGCCCAGCGGCCATGGCTCACGGGCCCAGCCGCTCCGCGGCACATGGGATCCCCCCAGACCGGGGCACGAACCCGTATCCCCTGCATCGGCAGGCGGACTCTCAACCACTGCGCCACCAGGGAGGCCCTGAATCTTTCTTATTAATACTGAAAATTAAAAGCAGCAAAAAAAGCCAAAACCAAAACCAAACAAAAAACCACTAACAAATATTGAACTGTAGTTAATGATATGCAGGCTGAATTATTTAGGAAAAGTGCACTGATGTCGGCAACTTACTTTGAAATGCATTGAAAAGTTAGACGGATAGAGTGAGTAGAAATATGGTTAGACAAATACGGTAAAATGTTAGTAGAATCTAAGCGGTAGACACATGTACACCTCTTTCAACTTTCCTGTATATTTGAAGTTTTTCATAATAAAATGCTGGGGGAGTGACTCCCCTGGTGGTCCAGCGGTAAAGAATCCGCCTTCCAATACAGGGGACACCGGTTCGATCCTTGGTCCGGGAAATAGGATCCCACATACCGTGGGGCAATTGAGCCCGCGTGCTGCAAACTACAGAGCCCACTAGCCCTGTGCCCAACAACTAGAGAGAAGCCCGCACGCCACAACGAAGAGCCCCTCGTGCTGCAACGGAAATATCCCGCATACCTCAGCGAAGATCCTGCATGCCACAACTAGGACCCGACACAGGCAAAAAATTTAAAAATAAAAAAATAAAATAAAAATGTCTGTTAAAAATGCTGGGGAGGGTTTCCCTGGCGGTGCAGTGGTTGAGAGTCCGCCTGCCGATGCAGGGGACACGGGTTCGTGCCCCGGTCCGGGAAGATCCCTCATGCCGTGGAGTGGCTCGGCCCGTGAGCCATGGCCGCTGAGCCTGCGCGTCCGGAGCCTGTGCTCCGCAACGGGAGAGGCCACAACAGTGAGAGGCCCGCGTACCGCAAAAAAAAAAAAAAAAAAAAAAAAAAAAAAAAAAAAAATGCTGGGGAAAATCCAGGAGCAATAAAATTAAACTTATAAAGAAAACGTCTTAAGCAGATTTAGAAATTACTTAAGAAAAGATGATACGCTTCTTCTTATCACATTTCCAGAGAAAGACAGCTCGAGCCCTGGGGAAGAAACGGACTTTTTTGCGGAGAAACGCGGATGCAGACCATTGAAGAGACATCATAAAGCGGCCCTGAGTTTGAGCTTTGGCGCGGGTGGTTGTGGGTAGCGCGCCCAAGAGGGAGGATGAACGAGCAGGATTCCCCCACGGCGAAGGGGCGATGCTGGTCGCCGAGACCCTGGCAGGAGCTGCAGGCCCTGTGCTAGGAGCTGAACGTGGACGAGGGGAACGCAGCCTAAGCCCTGTAGGACTTCGCAACTGTCCAGGGCAACTACGGCCTAGAGGGAGAAGTTATACACAGGTTGGTTTGTTCATTATATCTTGCCTGCCTCAAAAGCATTATCCCCACGGTTGGAAAGGGTATCATGGAAGGGAATTGTGTTTCACTTACCAGAATACTACCTTCAGCTAAATTAAGTTTAATACAGTTTTTTAGTAAAATGAAGAAGTGGATGGACCTGTCAAGAATTTCGTGAACGTATGGAAAGGCTAGAAAGAAATTTTGAGGTGTCTACTGTAATTTTCAAAAACGTTGAGCCAGTTTTTTTTTTAATATTTATTTTATTTATTATTATTTTTTGGCTGCGTTGGGTCTTCGTTGCTGCGCGCGGGCCTTCTCTAGTTGCAGCGAGCAGGGGCTACTCTTTGTTGTGGTGCGCAGGCTTCTCATTGCGGTGGCTTCTCTTGTTGCGGAGCACGGGCTCTAGGCACGCGGGCTTCAGTAGTTGTGGCTCGCGGGCTCTAGAGAGCACGCTCAGTAGTTGTGGCGCACAGGTTTAGTTGCTCCACGGCATGTGGGATCTTCCCGGACCAGGGCTTGAACCCGTGTCCCCTGCATTGGCAGGCGGATTCTTAACCACTGCGCCACCAGGGAAGCCCAGTTGAGCCAGTTTTTAAAGATATTTTTCAAAATCCATATGAAGATCCCCCACAGTTACCACGAAGCAGGAAGCAGCGGAGGATTCCTTACGGTGTTAAGGAGCTTTTAAATTTCTCTTTTATTTTTTGGGGGGGCCGCCCCTCAGGGCATGTGGAATCTTAGTTTCCAAACCAGGGATAGAACCCCGTGCTCCCTGCAGTGGAAGTGCGGAGTCTTAACCACTGGACTGTCAGGGAAGTCATAGAATTTTTAAAATATTTGTTCCTTGGGTTTTTCAGATGAAGTAAGGAGAAACTTCATCATTTTTTAGCTCACTTTTCAAAATAGTCAAATGTCTTTTCCTTCTGGGCAGTGTAATATGAGGGTGAATAGTCTATTTTTGGTAAGTGTGCTTTGAGATGTTTGTGTTCCCAACTTAATATTGCATAGGGGTTGGATTCCATGGCATCTAGGCCAGAGGACGATGCACCAGCCTGTCTCTGACCCAGTGTGGTAACTCTACATCCAGGTGCCACTGCCATTCCATTCTGGGTTGTCCAGACCCTTCTCACGTCCTTCCTCTCCTTGAACGGAAGTAGATTTGTACTTGAACCCCTGCACTACCCCCACTCCTTGCTTTCCAACCTTAAGCCCTCTTAGCCTGGTGTCACAACCTAGTAAAAGAGATACTCGCTCCTTTCTAAAACTACTATCGTTTTGTTTTCTAAACCATTAATTATATATGATTATATATATGATTATTTTATGTCATACAATTCTCAAAATAGGAAGCTGCTTCTCAAGCCAGTAGAGTAAAATACAAAAAAGAGTCATTAGAAACTAAATTTCCTGTTAGGGAGGTAGCACCATGATAAGAGGTGAAATACTCTTTTTGAGGTCATTATAAGATTGGTCATTCTCAATGTCTAATTGATTCCCTAAGAATAGTTGAAACCTTTCCCAAAATCCCATTAATATCACCTCATGCCTTATAATTATACTGTATATTAGTGAAACAGCTGCTTATTACTTCCCCCTCTGTTCTCAGCATCATTGGTACATTGTAAGTTTCCCATTAGGGTTTGATCACTGGGCCCCTTAAGGATGTTTTCCGGGGCTAGGGGTGCAGCTTTCCAAAGAATCAGGCTGTTCAATATTCACTTTTTCTGGTATGTTTCCAGAATCTAGAAGGATGTGGATAAGCCATTCTTAATTAATTTCGAGAAAACGTTATCAAATGTATGTTTATTAACCTGCAAACCTTATTTTTTTAATGCAAAATATTTAACTTAACCTGTGTCTAACCCTGGCTAATTTGAATTAGTCTAAGATTTGGCTATGAATTAGTAATTACGATAGTGAAGAGTGATTTTGGTCACATTTTACTTTTCTGAAAATTGCATCCTCATTTTTTGTGTAGTATCTACACATGTTATAAGCCAAATAACATCAAGACTACCTTGAATCCTTGTATGTATATATATATATATTTTTTTTTTTTTTGGCCACACCATGGCTTACAGAATCTTAGTTCTCCGACTAGGGATTGAACCCGGGTCCGTGGCAGTGAAAGTGCCAAGTCCTAACCACTGGACTGCCAGGGAATGCTCGAATCCTTGTATATATTTTTATGTAGCTGTAACTGTTGTCTCATTTTCATCGTCGTTATTAATATGCAGAATGTAAATGAGCATTTGTACATTGCCTTTACAAGGAACTCTGGACGTGTTTTTTTTATCAGTTTTCAAGACTGGATCTCAATGTACATAAAATGGTTAATAAAATATTGGAGTTTTTGAGATTATTGAAAAAAAAGAAGATACCGTAAGCAAAATAAAACTGTGACAATCTCAGAGAAAATATTTACAATTTACATCACACACAAAATGTTTATCTCCTTAATATATAAAAGACTAAAAGCCCAATGTTTTAAAATGTGCAAAAGAAATGGACAGTTGACAGAGAAACAAATATGAGTCGTCCTTAACTATATGAAAAGATGCTCAACTTCACTCATAATAAGAGCAATTCTAATTAAAACTACTCTGAAGTGGCATTTTCACCTATGAAATTGGCAAAAATTCCTAAGCTGGGAAACACACTCTCATGCATTGCTGGTGGGCATGCAAAATGATGCAACCTGCATGGGGAGAAATTTGATGATAGCTAACTAACTAAACAACATATGCATTTACTCTCATACCTAGCAATGCCACTCCCAGGAATATACCCTGCAGACCCATCTCCACAGAAAGAGCAAACCCTCACCTTGGGGTCAAGCTTGATAACCTTTGAAGAACATAAAGGAGGACATATCTCTGTAACAGGTGGGGCTATTTTTAAGTTTCTATTTTGAAGATTTTTAAACCTATATAAGTTACAAGACTGGTATCCATATATTCTTCGTCTAGATTCACTGCTCATTAATTTTTGCTTAATTTGCTTTTATCTCTCTCCACGTATATGTGATGATGATGATGATGGTGGTGGTGGTGGTGGTGATGAATTGACCATTTGAAGGTGAATTGAGGGGACTTCGCTGGCAGTCCAGTGGTTAAGACTCCGCGCTTCCACTGCAGGGGGCATGGGTTTGATCCCTGGTCAGGGAACTAAGATCCCGCATACCTCACGGTGTGGCCAAAGGAAAAAAAATAAAGAATGTGAATAGAGACATCATGACACAGGTAATTCCTAAGAACAAAGACATTATCCTCATAACAACAATGCAGTGATTGAATTTAGGAAATTTATCATTGACACATACTATTTTTTTTTTTTTTTTTGCGGTACGCGGGCCTCTCACTGTTGTGGCCTCTCCCATTGCAGAGCACAGGCTCCGGACACGCAGGCTCAGCGGCCATGGCTCACGGGCCCAGCCGCTCCGCGGCATGTGGGATCTTCCTGGACCGGGGCACGAACCCGTGTCCTCTACATCGGGAGGCGGACTCTCAACCACTGCGCCACCAGGGAAGCCCAACACATACTATTTTTAATGCACAGTCCATACTGAAAATTTTCCAGTTACCACAATAATGTCTTTTTAGTAATGTTTTTTCCTGTCTGTGTTCCAATCCAGAGTCACACATGGCATTTAATTGTCATGTTTCTTTAACCCTCTTTATTTTTATTTATTTATTTATTTTTAATTTATTTATTCATTTATTTAACTTTTGGCTGCATTGGGTCTTCGCGGCTGCACGCGCGTTTTCTCTAGTTGCTGAGAGCGGGAGCTACTCTTTGTTGCAGTGCGCAGGCTCCTCTTGTTGAGGAGCACGGGCTCTAGGCATGCGGGCTTCAGTAGTTGTGGCACACAGGCTTCAGTAGTTGTGGTTCGCGGGCTCTAGAGCACAGGCTCAGTAGTTGTGGCGCACGGGCTTAGTTGCTCCGCGGCATGTGGGATCTTCCCGGACCAGGGCTCGAACCCGTGTCCCCTGAATTGGCAGGCGGATTCTTAACCACTGCGCCACCAGGGAAGCCCTGCCAACACTGTTTATTATCTGTCTTTTTTATTGTTGCCATCCTAATGGGTTGAAGTGGTATCTCATTGTGGTTTTGATTTGCGTTTTCTTAATGACTAATATCTTGAGTATCTTTTCATGGGCTTATTGGACAATTGTAATTGGACACTTGAGAAATGTCTACTCAGATTCTTTGGCCATTTTAAAATTGGGTTGTCTTTTTATTATTGTTTTGAAAGAGTTAATTATGTATTCTAGATACAAGTCCTTTATCAGATCTATGATGTGCAAATATTTTCTTTCATTCTGTGAGTTGTCTTTTCACTTTCAATTTTAAAGAAGTCTAACTTATCTATTTTTCCTTTTGTTCACCTTGCTTTTAAAAGGTTGTTATCACTTGTATAGACTTCTAGGTTAACAATTCATTTTCTTTCAGTGCTTTAAACATGTCATTCTCTTGTTTTTTGGCATCTGTTATGGGTTGAATTGAGTCCCCCCAAAAAAGATATGTGGACATCCTAGTCCCTAGAATGCAACCTTATTTGGAAATAGTGTGTTGCCAATGTAATTAGTTAAGATGAGGTCATAATGCGATAAGGTGGACCTCTAATCCAGTATGACTGGTGTCCTTATAAGAAGATGGCCATGCAAAGACGGAGACACAGGGAGAGTGCCGTGTGAAAAGGAAGGCAGAGATGGGAGTTATGCAGCTGCAAGCCAAGGAGTGTCCAGGGCTGTCAGAAGCTAGAAAGGAAGGATTCCCCTAGAGAGCAGGACGCTGCTGACACTTTGATTTTGGACTTTTAGCCTTCAGAATGATGAGACAATACATTCTTGTTTTAAACCACCTAATTTCTGGTACTTATGGCAACCCTAGAAAACTAATGCAGCTACATAGTTTCTATTGAATAGTCAGACACACTCAGAAATTGATGTCTTTTTAAAAAATTTATTGAAGTATATAGTTGATTAACAATGTTGTGTTAGGTTCTGCTGTACAGCAAAGTGATTCAGTTTTATATGTATATATTCTTTTTCGTATGATTTTCCATTATGGTTTATCACAGGATATTGAATATAGTTCCCTGTGCTATCCAGTAGGACCTTGTTGCTTATACATTCCGTATATAATAGTTTGCATCTGCTAATCCCAAACTCCCAATCCTTCCCTCCCCCCACCCCTTGGCAACCACAGTTCTGTTACATATGTCTGTGAGTCTGTTTCTGTTCTGTAGATAAGTTCATTTGTGTCATATTTTAGATTCCACATATAAGTGATATATGGCATTTGTCCTTCTCTTTCTGACTTACTTTACTTAGTATGATAATCTCTAGGTCCATCCATGTTGCTGCAAATGGCAAAATTTCATTCTTTTTATGGCTGAGTAGTATTCCATTTTATATGTATATAATACCACATCTTTATCCATTCATCCATTGATGGCCGCTTAGGTTGCTTCCGTATCTTGGCAATTGTAAGTAATGCTACTGTGAACATTGGGGTGCATGTATCTTTTCAAATTAGTGCTTTTAGTGTTTTGTTTTTTTTTTTGGATATATACCCAGGAGTAGGATTGCTGGGTCATATGGTAGTTCTGTTTTTAGTTTTTTGAGGCAACTGCATACTGTTTTCCACATTCCCACCAGCAGTGTATGAGGGTTCCCTTCAAAAAAGCTTCTTTAAAAATTGCTTCTGGATTCATGTTCTCTCTTGTCTCCTTATGCTACTGCAGTTATACCCATAACAGATCATTTAACAGTGACCCACATATCTCACGCACCTCCTTTGTTTTTTACTTCTGTTCTTTTGTCTTGGAGCTTCAGTATGAATAATTCCTGTTGACCTGTCTTCAAGTTTACTGTTCTTTCCTTCTGTTAGCAGTAGTGTGCTGTTAAATCCATCAAATGAGTTCTTTTAAAATTAACATTATAGAAGTATAATACAGGTATGATAAAAATGCTCACACTACCCTTGTATGGTTCACTGAGTTCTGGAAAATATCTGCACTTCCATAATCACCACACAAATCAAGGTATAGAGTGTTTTTATTATCCTCTTTCCAGCCAGTCTTCCTTAACTCCTCCAGGCAATCAAAACTCTGATTTAGGTTATGATTGATTAGCTTTGCCTATACTAGAATTTATATAAATGAAATAGCATCACGTGTACACTTTTAGGGCTGGCTTCTTTCTTTCAGCATAATGGTTTTGGATTCACCCATGATGTTGCATGGATGTGTCATATTCCTTTTTATTGAGTGGTATTCCTTTGTATGAATATACTGCAGTTTCTTTCTATTCACCTATTAATGAACATTTGAGTTACTTCCAATTTTTTGATTTTATGAACAAAGCTTCTATGAACATTTGTGTAAAGTCTTTTTAAAGATATATATTTATATTTCTTTTGGATAAATACCCAGGAGAATTCTGAATCATAGGGTAAATGTATATTCAACTTGACAAGAAACTGCCAATCTGTTGTACAAAGTGCGGGTACTATTTTAGACTCCCTTCAACACTATGTGAGAGTTCTGTGAGTTCAATACTATGAGAGTCGTAGCTGCTCCATATTTTTCCAGTGTTTGGTATTGTCAGTCTTTTAAAATTTTAGCCTTTCTAGAAGATGTGTAGTGATATCTCTTTGTGGCATTAATTTGAATTTCCCTGGTAATTGTAGATGTTGAATATCTTTATATGTTTTTTGGCCATTAATATATCTTATTTTGAGAAGTGTTCAAGTCTTTTGCCCATTTTAAAGTTGGATTTTAAAAAAATCTTTTCATTATTAAGTTATAAAGATACTTTATATATTCTGAATTCGACTAATTTGGTAGAAAACATAATTACACATATTTTCTCCCAGGTTTTGGCTTACACTTTCATTTTCTTAACTTTGTCTTTTGAAGGACAGAAGTTTTCAATTTTGATGAAGTCTCATTTATCTTTTTTTTTCCTTTTATGGTTAGTGCTTTTAGTGTCTTGTCTAAAAAACCTTTGTCTCCGCCAAGATCGTGAAGATTTTCTCCATTGTTTTCTAGAAGTTTTATAGTTTTAGCATTTATATTTAGCTCTATGATTCATTTGAGGTAATTTTTGTGTGCATTGTGAGTTAGCTTCAGTTTTGTTCATGCAAATGTCCAGTTGTTTCAGCACCGTTTATTGAAGACTATCTTTTCCTCTCCTTGAATTACACTACATATTTATAGAAAATCAACTTTGGGTCTATTTTTGCACCTCTATTCTGTTTGTATGATATATATCCTTACACCAGTGCCACACTGTCTTGATTACTGTAGCTTTAAAAAACATTTTATTGAAGTATAGTTGATTTACAATGTTATAAATATATATTCTTGGGCTTACCTGGTGGCGCAGTGGTTAAGAATCCGCCTGCCAATGCAGGGGAACCGGGTTCGAGCCCTGGTCCGGGAAGATCACACATGCCGCTAAGCAACTAAGCCCATGTGCCACAACTACTGAGTCCTCGTGCTGCAACTGCTGAAGCCTGCGCGCCTAGAGCCCGTGCTCCACAGCAAGAGAAGCCACCGCAATGAGAAGCCTGCACACTGCAACGAAGAGTAGCCCCCGCTCCCCACAACTAGAGAAAGCCCACGCACAGCAACGAAGACCCAACGCAACCAAAAATAAATAAATATTTTTTTTTTTTTTTTTTGCCGTACGCGTGCCTCTCACTGTCGTGGCCTCTCCCGTTGCGGAGCACAGGCTCCGGACGCGCAGGCTCAGCGGCCATGGCTCAGCGGCCATGGCTCATGGGCCCAGCGGCTCCGCGGCATGTGGGATCTTCCCGGACTGGGACACGAACCCGGGTCCCCTGCATCGGCAGGCGGACTCTCAACCACTGCGCCACCAGGGAAGCCCTAAATAAATAAAATTTTTTTAAAAAATCATGCCAAAAACTGAAGAAAACGTTTGCAACACATATATTTAATGAAAAACTTGTTCCAGAATATATGAAGAACTCAATAATTAATTAAAAGACAAAACACCACAACAAAAAATAGGCAAAAGCCTTGGACACTAAACAAAAGAAGATATATGAATAGCCAGTAGGCTCATGAAAAGGTGTTCAATATTTTTAAACATTATGAAAATTCAAATTAAAACCACAATGAAATGCCACTACACACCTACTAGAATAGTTAAAATTTTAAAAGACTCTCAATATCAAGTGTTGGCAAGGACAAAGAATAACACCTGGGCTTCCCTGGTGGTGCAGTGGTTGAGAGTCCACCTGCCGATGTAGAGGACACGGGTTCGTGCCCCGGTCCAGGAGGATCCCACATGCCGCGGAGCAGCTGGGTCCGTGAGCCATGGCCGCTGAGCCTGCGCATCCGGAGCCTGTGCTCCGCAACGGGAGAGGCCACAGTGGTGAGACGCCCACGTACCGCAAAAAAAAAAAAAAAAAAAAAGAATAACACCTGCCTGGTACTACACAGGAAATAGCCCAAACGTTCATCCATAATAGAATAGATAAATAAATTCTGACAAGTTGCTACCATGAAATCCCACAGAGTAATGAGAATGAGCAAAGTACTACTTTGCACAGCAAAGTGGTTGAATCTCTCAAATACAATGCTGAGTGAAAGAAGATGGAAACCAGAGTCGCTGGAATGTATGATTCCAACGATATAAAGTTCATAAACTGGCAAAAGTAATCGATGGTGTTGGAACCAGGATAGTGGTTAACCTTTGGGGGGCAGAAGTGGTTGGAAGAGGGTTTAAGGGGGAAAGGTCTCTGCCTTGACCCGTTTTGGTTACATAGATTCACTCTGGAAATTCATTGAGCTTTGCACTAATGATCAGTGTGCCTTTCCGTAAAATCCAAAGAGGATAGTTTTCTAAATCAGAAAGTGGTGGCCTTTCTTCCTCCAATCCTATTCCCCGGAGGTAGCCATGGATACAAATTGGGTAGTGTCTTTATCCAGTTATAAATACATTTACTGAGATGTCTCCACTGTCCCTCACGGCATTTTTCACGTAACAGTGTATCTTGGAGGATGTGCCATATCAGAACTGTAAAGAGCTGCCTCCAACCTTTTATCAGTTACGTTATATCCCATTGGGGGCGATACCTACCAGAGCCAGTATAAACAGTCACCTGTTGACTGTTTTCCATATTAGCCACTTTGAGCAGTGTAGCAATGTCCATTTTGCACCTGTGTGAGTATTGCAAAGGGATGCATTCCTAGAAGTGGGGTTTCTGAGTTCAAGGATATGAGCATTTTAAATTTCCCTTTGAAAACCGCTCCATGTATAACAAAGTGCTTTAGGCGAGACTCTAAGAAAATGTGGGAGATCTATTGATACCATTTTCCACCTCAGGGCCTCTGGGATATTGTGAACTGCAAGATGATGTCTGTGTTCCAGGTGAAGGTTGAATCTCAGAGCAGATGCTTCTTCCTCCAGGAAGCCCTCCCTGATTCCCAGACAGGGTCAGAGAATTCTTGGGCTTCCCCAGCTGCCTGAGCTCCCCACCTCTAGCCCTGACAACCCTGGATGATAGATGTGTCTCCCCATGCCCCCCACGCCCGCCGCGACTTGTCAGTTCCATAAGAGCAGGGCCAAAGCTGTTGAAGTCACCACAGTGTCCCCAGCACCACCCTGCACAAGGCTGGGCACAGAGGATGAACTCGGATGGATGGATGGATGGACTTTATAGGACTAGAGAGAGTGGAGACTCAGAGCGGACCGGACTCAGCTCCCAGGGGCTCAGAGAGGGGAGCAGAGACTTGAGGATCGGGAGGGGGCTTCCAGGAGGGGACGGGGTCTCAAGGAGAGAGATGGAGACTCAGAGAAGGGTGGCATCTCAGGGATAGGCATGGGAACTCAGAGAGGTGACTGGGGTTTAGAGAGAGGAGTTAAAGCTGGCGAGGACCACGGATGCTCCGATAGTGGGTGCAAGTTGCAGAAGGCCTGGGAGCTGAGGCTCCAAGGCAGGGTGTGGGCTCGGTAAGTTCCCTCCTTTGTCCTCCTCCTTTTGCAGACAGGGAGACCCAGGCTTGTCTCCTCAAGCTTGACACCTGCTCAGATCTGGAGGGCTGAGGAGGGGCCCAGGGGCTTTGCTGGGTCAGCCCTGGAGGCCGTTGATCTCTCCCCTACACCTCAGGGGCCTCTTTCACACTGTTCATCAGAAAGGCATTGGGCTGAAAAGGAGGGTCCCCAACCTCTCTGGGCAGGGATGGAGGGGAGGGGACGGGAAGCCCCAGGGCAGTGTGAATCCTGACCCCTGGTGCCTCTCCTTGCCCAGAATTTCCTGCCCAGGTGACTTTTTGGTGCTGGCTGCAATTTCACGTTTAGACGGAGTTGAATTATCCTGATCCCAGTTGACTCAAGCCCAGTTCAAGGAGAGGGCATGGCCACCTGGAGTCTCCCTGCCTCCCTTTCTCTCATCTGGACCGTGGCCGTGGATAGCCGCCTCCCCATCTGGCTTCATCTTTCTCCCCAGTGATGGGGCTGCTCAGCCACTTCCTGGTTGTGTGACCAGGGTGACCATCAGAGCCTTGCGGACCTCATCAGTGCACCAGGAAAAATAACACCATCCACCTCACAAGGGTTGACGGGGATAGGACCAGGCAGTGAGGCACAGGGTACAGTGAGTTAGGTGCATGCTTGTCCTGGCACACAGCGGGGCTGGCAGACAGTGGCCAAGAGCTCTTGGAGTCTATCTGATTGGGGTTCAAATTCCGGCCACTGCCTCTAACATACTGTCCTAACTTTCTGAGCCTACTTTCTGCCTGACAGAAACAGTCCCTTCTCCCAGGGCCAGGGGGATGGTGCCATGAGATGTTCTGCATTTAAGATACACTCAGGGAACCCCTTGCACAGAACAGGTACCCAATAAACAGTTGCCACCCTGCCCCAATCCCACAGCCAGAAATCACCTCCATCTGAATCCAAACAGTTAGTGTTTCACAAGCGCTCTCTCTGGGTCAGGATCTGAGCCAAATGCCTCACACACAGCCTCCTCGCTGAGTGCTCCCAGCCCGCTCGCTTGGCAGCAGGGCTGTTGTCAGAGCCTGGGGTGAGCAGGAGGGGTCCGGCCCCTGGCACTCGTTGGATGGTGACTTTAACTGCACTCCTGCCCCCATCTGGGCCTCTGTTTCCAAATCTGCAAGTTTGTTGAGTGAATCCTCGGGAGTATGGCACTTGGCACGCGGTAGGTGCTAAATTAATGCAACTGTTAGGAGTCTTTCCCCCATTTTACAAAAATGGAAACTGAGGGAGTTCCCTGGTGGCCTAGTGGTTAGGATTCCAGGCTTTCACTGCTGTGGCCTTGGTTCAGTCCCTGGTTGGGGAACTGAGATCCCGCAAGCCGTGCAGCGAGCCCCCCCCCAAAAAAAAAGAAAAAAAAGTGGAAACTGAGGCTCAGGGTAAGGTCAGAGCTTCTCAGGGGACCAAGAAAATGTTTGTAATCTAGAAAAAAAGTGGAGCACAATGTTCATAACCAAAAAGTAAAAAACGCCTAAATGTCTGTCAGCTGATACATGGATAAATAAAACGTGGTGCATCCATACAGTGGAATGTTATCTGCCAATAAAAAGAAATGATATACTGACACATGCTGCAACATGATGAACTTTGAAAATATTATGCAAAGTGAAAGAAGACAGACCCAAAAGATCACTTATTTATTCACAATAGCCAAGGTACAGAAACAACCCAAATGTCCAGCAGCAGATGAATGGATAAAGAAAATGTTGTGTAGCCCATACAGTAGAATATTATTCAGCCTTTACAAAGAAGGAAATCCTTCCATCTGTGACAATATGATTGAAGCTGGAAGCCATTAGGTGAAGTGAAATAAGCCTGTCACAAAAGGACAAATTCTGCATGATTCCGCTCACGTGAGGTATTCACAATACTCAGACCCTGGGGGTGGGGGAGGGATGGATTGGGAGTTTGGGGTTAGCAGATACAAACTACTATATAAAACAGATAAACAGCAAGGTCCTCCCGTACGGCACAGGGAACTCTAGTCAATATCCTGTGATCAACCATAATGGAAAAGAATATGAAAAAGAATGTCTATATATGTTTTGCTGTGCAGCAGAAACAAACACAACATTGTAAGTCAACTATATACTTCAATAAAAAATAATAAAAAATTAAAATACTCCGATTCGTCAAAGTAGAGAACAGATGGGATGGGGAAGGGGGAGTTGTTTAATGAGCATACAGTTTAAGTTCAAAGATCTGCTCTACAACTTTGTGCCAGTAGCTAACGCTCCTGTATCGTGCACTTAGAAATGTGTTGAGGGTAGATCTCACGTTGTGCTCTTAACACACACACACACAAAACCACATATTCTATGATCCCATTTATACGAAATGTCCAGAACAGGCAAATCTACAGAGAGGAAAAGTAGGCCAGTGGCCACCAGGGCCTGAGAGGGATAGAGGGGCTGGGTTGATGGTTGAGGGGTGCAGGGCTTCTTTGCGGGGGGATGCTGAAATTTTTCTAATATTGACTGCGGGGGTGATTGCGCTGAATTGTGCACTTTAAATGGATGAATTGTCTGCTGTGTAAATTATATTTCAATACAGCCGATTTTAAGCGGGGCACCAAAATCTGTAAAGAACCCGGCCAAACCAAGGTGAATACATCTTTAATTAAATACGTACAAAATGTCCATTCCTCAACTCCTCTCTCTTGTATATCAATAACATTGAAAGTGTCATTTTAGGACATCAAGTGAGGTGCATATATCCTCTGGGCATCTCACCTTGTCTTGGGCAAAGAGGTTAAGTAAGCAGTTCCTCAGAGAGGGACAGGAACCACAGCCCAGAGAGGGTCAGCTTCCTATCCGGCATCACACAGTCCTGGGGCTCCAAGAGTCCCGAGTCCCCACCTTCAAACGTGAGTTCAAATGTGCGTGAGGTTCCAACCACAGCTTCCACGCTGACCCCTGGCTGCCTCCTCCTTCCGACTTTGCAGGAAAAAAAAAAAAAAAGCCATGCCAGGAAGCATCCATCACAGGCTGTCCAACTGGGCCGGAGGGGCAGGGGTCAGAAAGGAGGTGACCTCAAGGTCTCCGTGGGGACCAGGATCCGGCAGGGCTGGGGGTGAGAGGCTGGAATTTTTCCCACCCTGACATTTTCCTGCGTCAACCCAGGAGGGCGCCCTGGATGCTGCCAGCCCTGCCCCCAACCTCCTTCCTCTCTTGATACAGTTTCCCGGCTAAGGATGAGGGGGTGGGGGCTTGCCAAGGTGGAACCACTAGGCCCAGGAAAGAAGGCACTTTGGGGTTGACAAAACGAGGGACGCTGGCTCAGAGAGGCCAAGGGCCTGCTGTGGAGTCACGCAGCCTCTGGGAATTGGTGTAAACAGGGCGGCCCGGCTGCTCCTGCACTGCAGGGCCTGCCTCAGCCTCCACTGCCCTGCCCAAGAGTTGGACCCTAGCCCGGCCTTGGGCGTGTGAGAAGCCCTTGGCCCTGGGCCCTGCCCCGGGTCCTTCCTCCCCCCCACACACTGGGGACTCAGCCCTTCCTTGTGTTAAATAGAAACCTCTTTATTGTAAGTATCGTACGTTCCTTAATACATTGGATTGAGGCCAGACCTTGAGGTGAGGGGAAAGGGGGGGCCTGGGATATTTCTGTAGAGCCTTCCAAAACACCACCCACCACTCACTGGGCTGGGGAGGTGGTGCTGGGAACGGGCTTCATGGCCTTGGGAAAGTCCTTGCTCCTTCCGGCCGCTTTCTCTTCTGTACAGGGAGTTTGGGGGTAGGTGAGGAGACCACTAATGATCTTGCCAGCCCAGGGGTCTGTGGCCCCAGACAGGGAGTCGGGAGGATGGTCTGTCAGCAGCAGAGATGGGGGGCACTGAGGTGGAGCCGGGAGAGTCTCAGTGTTGGGCCCGGGGCCGCGATGGAGACGGAGATGGAGGCCGAGGCCAGGGCAGGCAGGCCAGCTGGGAGAGGGAGAGGCGGCCCAGGAAGAGAGGGAGGCTGAGGCAGAAAGGCGGCCGGGGCACAGGGATGTCTGCAAAGAAGGCATGGTCCCGGGGGGGCGACAAGCTCCCCCCCTCAGAGAGTTCGAAGTCCCGGGCCACCGCCAGGATCTCATGGCGGGCGACTGTGTGGTGCAGGCCACGGATGTCCAGGAGGGCTGCCACGTGCTTCCGCCTGGGGGTAGAGGAGGGGACAGGTGCACCGGGTCCTCCAGATACACTCCCAGCCCACCTGTGGGCCCCACCCGGCCGTCTGTTCCAGAACCTGCCTTAGCTCTGGAGCCCCTTCGCTCCCTCTGGATTCCTCCTCCATACCAGTCCCCCCGAGATCACGCCCTCCCACCAGCCCCCCTAGATCCCCCCCTTCATACCAGCCCCCCTCCAGAGCTTCCCTTCCAAACACTTCCAAATCCTCCTACGCACAATGGATTCCAGAACTGTCACCTCCCAACCCAGCACAAGGATATTCCTTTTTGCCCCATCTCAGCTCCTGATTAAAATAGCTTTCCATCTTCACCCCCAACTTGGCTCAGACAGCTCCTGAATTTCCATTCTGGTACCCTTGCACCTGTTTAAGCTCTGGACTCTATAGCAACCCTTAACTTCACTTTCATCTCAAACAGCCCCACAGCATCACTCAGATCCAGCCCGGAAGTGCTCACCCACAGCCCTATCCTAACCCTCACCTCACCCCAACCCCAGGTCTGGAGTCTTCACCACTGCTGTTCCAGAACCCTCATCCAAATTCGGCCTTGGAACACTCACTTCACCTCTAACCCATTCCTGGAATTGTTCTCAACTAAAATTCTCCTCCAGAACTTAAAATTCACCTTGGGGACACTCACTCCAACCAGAAACTTTGTGCTCAAAACTGACTCTGGGGCTTCCCTGGTGGCGCAGTGGTTGAGAGTCCACCTGCCGATACAGGGGACACGGGTTCGTGCCCCGGTCCGGGAAGATCCCACGTGCCGCGGAGTGGCTGGGCCCGTAAGCCATGGCCGCTGAGCCTGCGCGTCCGGAGCCTGTGCTCCGCAACGGGAGAGGCTACAACAGTGAGAGGCCCGCGTACCGCAAAAAAAAAAAAAAAAAAAAAACTGACTCTGTTCCACAACCTTCGCCCCTAAATCCAACACAGTGGAACCGTCCCTTCACCCCAATCTCAGCTCCAGATCCCGGATCCAAAATTCAACTCCAGAACCACCATCATCTTTCAACTCAAGATCCTGCACCCAACATTCATTTCCAGAACTTTCATTTCAAACAGAGTTCTGGGGTCTTCACCACCCGCTTCAACCCAGCTCAGTCTCTTCACCCTCCTGCATCCCAAGTTTGGAATCCCCACAGCTCCAAAACACTCATCCAAAATGGGGCTCAAGAACCTTCCAGCTCAACATAGATGCAAAACACAGTCCCCAAACTCAGCTTTGGAACCCCTCCTCCCAGCCCAGCTTGAGACCTCTCAAACTCAGCTGCATATCCAAGTTCAGATTCAAGTTCAGAAACCCCAACCGAGCAGGAATGCGGGGACCCTGGCCCCCATGCAACTCCAGGGCTCTGTGCTTTCCCAAGGACATAAGCCCCACACCTCAGAAGCAGAACCGCCCATCCTGAATCAGTTCCAGAATCCTCACCTTCAGCCCCACGTCCTCAACCTCAACCCAGCTGATGCCTTACACCTGGGTCCTGGGGGATTGTCTCTCTGCATACAGAATGTCTGCCCGACTAGCACCGCAGGACTGCCACCACCTTATGAAAGTGGCAGTGTTGTGTGGTGGTCAGGTGTACCAGCTTTAGAGCCTGCTGCCTGGGCTCAAGTCCCAACTTCGCTGCTGGCCAGCTGTGACATTGGGGTCAGCTACTTAATTTCCGCCTACATCGGATGGTGCTAAGCACTCAGAACAGTGCTGCCTTTGACGTGCAAAGATTTTCTCAAATAGCTTATATTCTAAAATAACTCTTACATGCTGCAGCCTTGCAGCCAAAAATAAAAAATAAAATAAAATACTCAAATACTGCCTACAAAAAATAAATAAATAAATAAAATAACTCACAGAGTGGGTAAGATGCTTTCTTATGTCTGACATAAGAACCCAATAAGGAGGAATTGGTATTGTTACTGCTGTGACCACGGATGATGATTAATCAGCCCCCAATAATCCTATGAAAAGAGTATTATTGTCCCCATGGATCAGAAGAGGAAACTGGGGCTCAGAGAGGATCACAGAGAAAGGAAATGGTCCATCAGGATCTGAACGGCGCCTGCCACTGTCCCAGTGCGTGTGCGCCCGTGTGCCCGTGCGTGTCCCCGTGTCCCCCGCGGCTCCCCAGCTGGGCCGGCCCTTCCTGCCGCCGGGCGGCCCCGCGCCCCCCTGCCCTGGGCTTCCTGTGACTGCTTGTTTGTTTGCGAGCCCTGGTGGCGGCGGCGGCGGCAGCGGCGGCGGCGGCGGCAGGAGAAGGAGGGAAATCGTATTAATAATGCCCTGGTTCCAGCAGGAAACGGCCGTCAGACACGCTCGCCGCCTCCCTCCCTCGCCCAAGGGGCAGGAAACGCAGGGACGGATGCCAAGGCTCGCCGGGAGACCTCGGCCTGGCGGCAGCGCGGGCAAAAAGGAACCAAGCCGGCGTGGGGGCGGGGATCTCACCTGATGTCTGGGTAGTCCCGCACCAGCATCCCCACCTCCATCTGGATGCTGGGCGTGTCTTCCAGATGCAGAACTTCGGCCAGACGGGGCACCACGGCGTCCAGCCACGAGGCCTGGGATTCCTGCAGGGGAAGACCCCGGGCTCACACTCATCACCCACCCCCTCGAAACCACAGCCTCCCAAGGCCTCGCCTCGCCTGGCAGTTTTCTGGTCCGTAAAACCGGGCAGAGGGCAGACTGCAGTCAGAGGTTATCTGGAACCTTTGGAAATTTGAAGAAAAATCCATAATATAACCTACTCCCAGTTTTACAGATAATTTGGGGCTCGGGGACACCCCTCAAAACCTATTCTAAATTTGCAAAATGTTACCATTGGGGGAAACTGCATAAGGTATGCCAGCGATCTCTCTGCATTCTTTCTTATAACTGCATGTGACTCTACAATTATCTCCCCCAAAATTAAAAAGAAAATTCCAAGGACTCTAGGTTAGAAACTCCTGGAATAGCGGCTGAGTGAGACCCTTCCCGTCCAGCTCATTACAACTGGGTACTAATAAGATTTGCTGATTTTTAAATGCTTGGATTTGGGAACGCTAAGGTTCTGAGTTTCTCTTGCATTTAGCGACTATCTGTGCTCATAATAATAGCTAATGTTTAGGTCCTAAGCCCTTTTAATGGGACTTATCTAATCCCCACAACAAGGCATAGGGACCATTTTTCTCTTCATTTGCGCCCAGAGCGCTCTCTTTCATTTAGAAAGGCAATGTTTACCCTCAGAGGGCGAAGATCAGAGTGTTACTATTGGCTGCAAACTGGGTGAGGGTCTTATTCTAAGCCCCCGGCTATCGAGTCTGGGGATTCCCGGAAGCCAAAGTTTTCCGTAGTTTCGGAGCCCCCCACCCCCGGGCCGCACTGACCAGCCGTCGGAACAGCCTCTGCAGCTGCGCCGCGTCCTCCCGGAGCCTGCCGGCCACGCGGCTGCGGGTCCGCGCGGAGCCGCAGCGCAGGCGCCCGCGGAACAGGGGCCGCACGTACTCGACCAGCGCCCGCCGGTGCAGCTCGGCCACCAGCTCCTGGGGACCCGGGAAGACGCGGGGGGGGAGGTGAGCCGCCGGTAACCCCACCCTCCCCGCTTCCTACCCGCCCGCTCCCGCTCCGGACACCCAACGGGAACCCCTGCCCACCCCCAGCCGCCGGCGGCCCTCCCGGCTCCCAGTGGGTGACCCCTGTCCTGCCCCCACAATCAGCTCACGGACTCTCCCCCACCGGCCCCCAGAGGGTGCCCCATCCCAGCCCTCTCCGCTTTCTCCTGAGCTCCGCCATCCAGAGGCCCCAACCCCGCCAGCATCCCGCGCTACACCCCGGTATCCGCAGGCACCCTCCGCGCAGACCCCAGGTAGAGCGCCACCTATCTCGCCCTGAGAGAGCTTCTCCCCACCTAGAAGGGGTCTCTCCCCTTTGAGCGCTCTAGCTCCGCTCTCCCACCCTCCCACCCACCGGCCCCGGGTTCCACCCTGCGTCCCTCCCCCGCACAAGCAGATGCACCTGGTAAGGTTCATCTTGCATCCTGCGCAGTGCCAGGGCCTTAGCGCCCAGCGTGCCCACGATGCCATCCAGGGCCTCCGAGCTGCTCAGCCACTTCCTGCGCATCAGCTTGCCGAAGTGCGGCTGGGTGGGACAGAGTGGGCAGAGGGTCACAGTTCGCCTCCCTTCCGCCCTCTTTCTTCATAGATCAATTCAACATTTGTTCCCAAACGCTGCTCCGAGCTGAACCAGGGCTGCGCCGTGCTGGGGACACAGCAGTGCGGAGACAGTCCAGCCCTGCCCTCCTGGGGCTTTGCTCCAGAAGAGGAGACAGACCCGTTCCCCAGACAGTGACCACTCGGAGTGGCCACGGCTGGAAAGAGGGAGCCCAGGGGTTTAGGAAGCCCAGCCTGAGTCAGCATAGAGAGTCAAGGAGGGCTTCCTGGAGGAGAGGGCACCAGAGTTGAGGCCAGGAAGATGGTCACTGTTAGCCAAGTGAATGGTGGGAGAGGGAGTGGCTCAATCCGAGGGGAAAGCCAGTGTGAAGAAGGTTCAGATTTCAGATGGGCTTGCGGGTCAGAGGACCGGAAAGAAGGTCAGTGTGGCTGGCAAGACCATCTGTATAATTCACGGGCCCAGTGCAAAAATGAAAATGGGAGACCCTTTGTTCAAAAAGTATTAAGAACTTCAAGGCAGAGAGAGCAGAGCTTTAAACCAAGCTTGGACCCTTCTAATCAGGGGGATGGGGGGCCTGTATGACTGCCCAGTGAAGAGATGGGGCTGGTCAGGTGAACCGAGCAGAGCACACAGGCCTCCTGGGCTTGGGAGGAGCCCCAGATTTCTCTTGAGGGCACTGGGGATCCATGGCAGGTTCTAAGCAGAAGAGGGAGAGGGTCAGCTTTGTGCTTCACCGAGATGGCTGGGAGGGGGCAAGACTGAGGCAGAAATGGGGGGTCTGGAAGGAGGGGAAGGGGTGAGAAGGGATGAGGAGGGGGAAAGGAGAATGCAGGTGGTAGATTCATAGGATGTAGTAAGTGGCCACCAGTGGGGGGAGGGGAGGGAGGCATCTGGATCCTGGAGGTGGGATGGGCAGTGGGTCTGTCCCTCAGATGGAGGCTGGGAGGAGCAAGGGGGAGGTGCTGCCGTCGGATGGATACTTGGGAGCATGAGGTGCCGGGACACCTCTGGGGTTGGTGTCCATGGGGGTCTGAAGCAGGTTCCTATCCCACTCAGCCCAGCACCCCCTTCCTGCTTTCTCATCCCATGGTAGCCCAATTTTCTGAACCTCCAAAAATGAGGCCTGTGGGCTTTTGTTGGAAAGCAGGTGTGAATCAAATGAGCTGACGCTCTTGGTACAGCACTCAGCTCAGGACGTGTTGCTGTTGCTATAAACTCTGTACATTTATGAAGTTCCCTAATGGCCAATACCCGAGGGCCAGGACCCAAGCTAAGTACTTTATGGCCACAAGCCCATTGCTTCCTCACAGCCATCTGAGACGCCTGGAATTCCTGGGCCCATTTTCCAGTTGAGCAAACATAGACCCCCAAGAGGAAAGCCATTTGCCTAAGTCCCCCTACCTGGAAGCAGTACAGCCAGGCCTGGAACAAAGACTGTACCCCCTTCCCCCCAACACTCGCTTACTTTCATTCCCGTGCTTGTCCATTTAGTCATTCAACAAACACTCTCTGAACCCTTCCTGTGGCCCAGCCCTGGGTGGATCACTGGGGATACATTAGAGAACGCTTGGGGACACAGCACAAAGGGAGATAAACAAAACTCCAAGCGCCTGATACTTATAAACACTTGGGGGCCTCTGAATTCTGATCTGATATTTGATAATATTAAGGACTGATTGTTCCATTTGTTAGGTAGGAAAATGGCATTGCGGTTACATTTGTTTAAAAAGGCTGGGTTCCTTATCTTTTGGAGATACAGGCTAAAGTGTTGACGGATGATGATAGGATGCCAAAGATGTGCTTGAAAAGAATCCAGTGGGCAGGAGAGGTGGGGGGAGAGGTGGAGTTGATACTTGCTGGAGTTGGTCCACAAGAGGTCATTCTGTCATTCTGCCTACTTTTGTGTATGTTTGAAATTTTCCATAATAGAAAAGTTATTTTAGAAACATTCCAACAAATCCTTGCCCTTGAGAAGCTGACATTCCAATGGGAGGAGACAGATTGGAAAAAAATAAAAATAAAAAAGCAAAGGATATAGCATGGCAGGTGGTGATAAGTGCTTTGGAGACAAATAGAGTAGCGGGGGGGGGCATGTGGGAATCTCAGGGGCTTCTATTTTAAATAGGGCAGTCAGGGGAGGTCCTTCTAAGAAGGTAGCATTTGAGTCAAAACTTGAAAGAGGTGAGAGAGGGAGCTTTGTGGCTATTGAGGGAAGAGTAGTCCAGGCAGAGGGAACAGGTGCAAAGGTACTGAGGTTGGAATGTGTCTGACACGTTAAGGAGAAGCGAGGGGCAAGGAGGAAAGTGGGAGGGGATGAGGTCAGAGAGGGAAAGGGCAGACCATGTGGGCCTCGGGGGCCACAGGGAGGACTTTGGCTTTTGCCCTAAGTTAGCTGGGAGCCATGGAGGGTTCTAAGCAGAGGTGGGACACAACCCGACGTACAATGTGGATTGAGCACAAATTACAACCAGGGGCACGCACACCTCTCAGTTCCATTCCCGGGTACTCCCACCAGCTTCTCACCCCGTTCTCACCCACCTCTGAACCCAGTCCCCTCTGGGCATGTGCAGGACCCCGGGATGAGTGAATGAGGCCCTAGGGTCTAGGAGAGGCTGGGCAGGGATTTGGAGGACCTCAGTGAGGAGGGGTTCCACCCAGTCCCCTAGGCCCCTTCGTGCTGATCGCTCTCTATCCTCCCCCTGACCATATCCTCCCACCTCTTCCTTCCTGTGCCCCCCCCGTCCCCCTAAACGGGCCAGACATGGCCATCACCCCCCCACACACCCCCTCTGCTTCCCAAACACTGAGTCATGGGCTGAAAGGAACTGCAGGATTGGGTGGGGGCACTCCCCTGTCCTGCCCCAGCCCCACTCAGCCCACTGCCTCTCTCACCTGCAGCTCCTGGAACAGCAGGTCGGTCAGGATGCGGTGGCAGAGTCGGGTCACTCGGTCCAGGGCGCTGGCTGCTGCTTCCCGGGCCGGCTCACTCTCAGGGGGTCCCACCCGAGCCAGGCGCTCTGCCAGAGCCCTGTGGGGATCAGTGGAGCCAAAAGTCAAGGAGCCTCAACATCTCAGCCCAACTGCCTGGACCTGCCTCCCATTAGACGGACCCTATTTTGTGGGGCACAGGGGCGACAGGTCAGATGGGGAGCTGGGGGAAGTCAGGGGCTCTGGGGGGGCCTGGGGGGGCCTGGGGGCTGAGAAATATCAGGGGATGTCTGGAGGGTTGGGGGTTGGGGGGGTCTCTGTGGAATGGCTGGGAGTCTGGGGGATGGAGTGGGGAGGAAGGGGTCTGTGTGTCTCGCTGCTTTCTGGGTGAGAGTGGGGATGCTTCCATCCTAAAAGTCTGTGCTTCTACAGGACTGCAATTCTAAAATCCGACCCTTCTCATTTTCTGTCATTGGAACAGTTGAGGACCCTCTCCATCACTGAAAGGAGAATAACTTGGTCTGGAGGGCAACTGGGCACTTTCTGCCCACATCCCAGCAGATTCCCTTCTGAGAATGTATCCCTGGTCCCCACACTTGTGGGAGTTGACAGATGTGCCAGGTTTTTCTCTACAAAAGAGTGGAGGCAGCTGTCCATCCACTGGGGACAGATTAAATGAATGACAGCACATCCAAGCGGTGGAAGACAGTTCAGCTATAAGAGATATAAAAGAAGCTGGTGGGAACTCTTGAGGCGCTAACAGAAAGATCTCCAAGGTGTTAAGTGGAAAAGGACAGAGTGTGTTCGATATTCTACCATTTGTGTTTTTTTTAAAAGGAAAAGGAATAATATGTATGCACATAGTAATAGATTTACTTGTATATTATGAAATATGCATATGCATGGATATCTATGCATATGCATGAAGTGTGTCTATGCATATATATACTTATTTACACATATTTACTGGTAAATGTATCAAATACCCCTGGAAAGATATGTGAGGCATTAGCAGTAACTGGAGAGAAGGAGGGGGGGAGGGAGGCTTTTCACTGTGTGCCTTCTTGTATCTTGAATGCATTCCCAATTTTAAAAACTCAATTAAAAATAAGTTAATAAAAAGGTAAAGTAATATAACTCAATCACTTTGCTGTACAGCAGAAATCAACACAACATGCTAAATCAACTATACAAGGAAAGTATTATAAGATAAAAATGTAATCCCTAGAGTCTGGCTTCTAGGTTCCTGTAATTCTAACACTCCCAGGTTCTGATTACTCTATAATTCTAGTGCTCTGTGATGCTACGGTTCTTTCTAGGACTCCCAGGTTTTATGCTTCTAAGGTCCCCTGGATATGCCTCTCGGGGCTAGCTCTGCGATCCCCACCCAGGATCCAGGCACCCCAGGTCAGCTTGTCACCCAGGACTGGCCTTCTCACCCACACACTGTGGGGGGTGCTCTCACCTCAGGGGGGGCCCACAATTGACCAGGGAGATGGTCCTGCTAATATAGGTGTCGGGTAGCAGCTCCCGGACTCCTGGGTTCTCATGGAATCGTTCCACGCGCTGCTGGAAGCTGGTGGGAGGAGAAAGGGAGGATGGTAGACAGATGGAGCACCGCTGGATAAGGGTCCCTGGCTGGGCACTCAGCCCAGCAAAGCCTGTGATCCCCACAGAGGCGCCCCTGCCCATGCTGACTTGATTCACTTTCAGCTCTCCTCTCTCTGCTGGCTCCCGGGTCCAGATGCCCCGGCGCCACCCCAGCCCTGCGCCCTTCCCCCCAGCCCTCCATACCTCTGCAGGAATTCTGCCAGCCCCCCCAAGCAGCAGTGGGCCATCCGCTCCCCAAACTCCTGGCTGATGCGGGGCGCTCGCTCTGTGTGCTCTTCCAGCAGCTGCGTGGTCCAGGGGGATGAGAAGTGATGAGGAGGCGAGGTCCCACTTTCCCACTGGTCACCATCCAGCTGATTCTCCTTCCTCTTCCCCGCCCCCTACCTCACACACATCCTGTGCCAGGCTGCTGGACTGGTCCTCCGCACCTGCCCAGTGCCCCGCGTCCTCCTGCAGCACTCGAAGCAGGGCTGCCCGTGTCTGAGCCTGGAGTGGGGAAGTGGGGGCAGAGGCAGGAGTCAGAGTCCCTGGGAGCGTCTCCCTCCCTTTCTCACACCAGGATTCCCCGCTCTTCCCCGCCGTCCCGCCCCTTAGCCCCCGGCAGCTCTGGATTCTACCTGTGAGCTCATCAAGGTAACGCTGGGGAGAGAGCCTGGACCAGAAAACTTCCCCAGCCCCTTCCATTCCTAAGTCTACAATTTGGCACTTGATATTGAGTCTGTGGTTTTAAGCCTCCTCCATCTAATAGCCAGAGGGTTTAAGGGCTTATTCTCTCATTATCTGATGATTCTAAGACTCTGCTCTCAGGTCTGCAAGACGATTCTTTCACGATTTCCAAATTCTGTGATTCAAGAATTCCAAGTGTCTAGGATTCTAAGGTTTACACATCTCTTGATTCTCTGGTCCTATGTTGTCTTCAATTCAGTGAGTCTGAGAATGTAGACTTGTTCGGTCCTGAGATTCAAAGCTCTCAAGTTGCAAAGATACTGATTTCTGTGGCTGGGGCAGGACTGGCTTTTAGACCGGAAACACTCCTGTGGCTGGGATGGCTGTTTACAGCTTGGGCCGTTCTGCTCAGCGGTGCCTGTGCCCGGCCAGTTATTAACTGTCTTTACTATCAGCCCTGCTTATATGCAGAGATGCTTTGATGCCCTCCTTCTGTGAGTCTTTGAGTCTGCGAGCTGAGGTTCTGTGACTGACTCTCTCTTGCTGTAAGATTTGAAGTGTCTGAATGTATTGAACCTTTACTGAGTGTCTCCACGCCCAGCCGGGTGCATTGGATACACTGAACGTAAGACAGAAGTGATCAGTATGGGCTTACATTTCTATGTCTTTTGGACGGAACTCAGAAGTCCACAAAGGGCAAGGGGAGATGGAGATAGGGAAAGGGGGCGGAGAGAGGCCCCCAAGTTCAGTGCGAACCCTGCCCCCCTCTGCAGAGCGCCTCTGGCTCCCTAATCAGCAAAGCCAAGTTCCAGGTACCTTAACGTCTGTGACACATTCATCTTCCAAGCCACGAAGGGTGCCAGGGGACAGAAGGGGATCCAGCTCCCCATTTTCCAGGGCAACCATGTCCACCAGACCTAGGACCTCTCTGGGGGTGGGGGTAAGAAACAGGGTGGGGGGGTCTGTGAGAGGTGGGGCTGGGCAGCTGAACCCCTCCCCACCTCCATCCCTTCACAGCCTGTGTGTTTGTGACCTGGGCCTCTCCCTTCCTCTCTTGGGGCCAGCTTTGCTCATCCCTCAAAGGAAGTCTCTGGAATTGTTGCTCCCCTGGCTCCAATTCCCTGAGTCAGCTCCCTGATGGATGGTGTCCGGGCAAGACTCGTAGGAGTCAAGTCCAGGCTCTGTGACCTGGCACGCAAGGTCTCACCCGCCAGAACTTCACCAGACAGAAGCTCCCTTCCACCTCCGCCCCTAGTCCCTACGTCATCACCTAGCCTTGGAGGCCTCGCTGCTCCAGCCCTCACTCCCAGCCTCTACCCTCTTGCATGCCCTGGCCTGTGCCGTGCCTTCACTCTCCCCACACCTCCCCACCACCCCTGCACACACCAGGCCTTTGCTCATGGCATCCTCTCAGCCAGAAGCCCCATCTCCCTGCAAATCAGACTTAACTTATGTCTCACCATTCCAGGCTCTCTATTCTGCCTCCATCTCTCACGGATGGCATGTGAGTGTCATGAACATATATTCCCCAATGGGATCTGGACAGGTCAGTGTTGGTAGCTGTGGCCTTCCCATTTTTCTGGTGACAGCAACCTGATGTCCATGAGGGACCACCCACTCCCTCACCCTCCAATGTGTGGTTTGGGTGTGGCTAACTCCCTTTTCCCTGGAGCCTGTAGGGACCCAGTCGTAGCTGATCACCGTACTCCATCTCCCAGCCACAAGAATGGAAATGTTTTAAGATCCAAAGGCTCGATGGTTATAGGATTCTAGGACTGGGAGGGTCAATGGTACTCAGGTTCTTGATGCTAAGATTATAGAGTTCAAGGGACCAAAAGTGCTACCATCCTAAAACTGGAAGGACCGACAAGTGTCAGAGTTCTAGGATCCAAAGGGGGGATGAAGCTAAAATTTAGGATTCGAAGGCTTGTTGGCGCTAACGTTCTAGGATTGAAACTGTCATCAGTTCTAAAGTTCTAAGATTGGAAGAGTCAGCGCTTGTGCCCTAGGGTCTAAGGCGAAAGCAGTGTAAGGGTTCTAGAATTCCAAGGGTCAACAGTGCCAAGATTTTAGGATGAGAAGGGTCATTGGTGTTAAGTTCCTAGGACTGGAAGGGCGGGCAGTGCTAAGATTCTAAGAGTGTACGTGTTGATGATTCTAAAGATTCTTGGATTGGAAGGGTCAACAATGCTAAGATTCTAGGACCGGAAGGATGGCGGGTGGTAAGGTTCTAGGATCAGAAGGATCCCTGTTGCTGAGGTTCTAGCGCGGGAAGCGTGGAGAGCGCTAAGATTCTCGGGCTGTAAATGTCACCAGTGCTGAGCCTGGAAGGGTCAACGATATTAAGGTTCTAGGAATATAGGTCCAGGAGAGTCCTTAGGTTCTGAAGGGGCCGGGGCTGGAGGGAATGGGGGGAAGCGACGGTTCTACGCGACCTTGGGGCAGCCGATCCCTAGGCCCCCGCTCACCTGGGGTACACCTGGTTGTGCCAGTGCAGCAGTGCGTAGCGGTCGGCCAGCGGCAGCCTCCGGCGGGCGGCGGCCCCGATCCACTCGGCCAGCGCGCCGTGGTAGCCGCGCAGGTAGACGCCGAAGGCGCCCAGGCCGGCGGGGTAGGAGGGCGCCAGGCGGCCCCGCACCACGCCCATATCCTCCAGCAGCCGCCCCCGCAGCGCCTCCAGCTGCCCGGCCAGGCCCCCGGGCGCCCCTGGCGCCGCCGCCTCCAGGCGCTCCCGGGCCGCACGCGCCACCGCCTCCGCCCAGCGGGCGCGCAGCTTGCGGGCCGCCTCGGGTCCCCGGCGCCCGTCCGCCGCCTCCTCCTGCACCAGCACCTGACCTAGCTGCGCCACGGCGCCCGCCCCGGCGCCTGCGCCCGGCCCGGGGCCCGCCAGCGTCTCGCGCACCAGCGCCCACAGCTCGCGCTGCAGGGCCTCATACAGCAGAGCCACGTCCCGGGCCCGGCGGCCCCCGCCCGCGCCCTCGGCCTTGGGCGGCCCGGGCGCGCCGCCCCCCGACGACGCCATCTCTTCGGCCTCCAGCTCCAAGATGTGCTCGTCGGCCCGCGCGAGCTCGCGCTGCTGGATCAAGCTCAGGATCTCCAGCACTGTGGGCGCAAAGCGGGAGATCAGGGGCTGGGAAACCGGGCGGAGGGGGGGAAGAAGGGAAACGGGTAGGGGGCGAGGGGAAGAGGGTCGGGGGAGGGGGAGAGGTGGGGGGCAGAGAGGGATGTGGGGGCATTTCGGGAGAAGGGGAAGAGAGAAGGCTGTCAGGTGAGGGGCCTAGGAGAAGGGAGGGGGAGGAGAGGGAGGAGGGAGCAAGGGGGAGAGCCAGGACAAGGGGGAGGGGACAGGAGGGGGTTAGGGAAGGGAAGAGGGGGTTTGGCGATGGGAGAAGGAGTCTGGATATAAGAAGGAGGTCAAAAGATGAAAGGGGGCTTCCCTGGTGGCGCAGTGGTTGAGAGTCCGCCTGCCGATGCAGGGGACACGGATTCGTGCCCTGGTCCGGGAGGATCCCACATGCCGAGGAGTGGCTGGGCCCGTGAGCCATGGCCACTGAGCCTGCACGTCCGGAGCCTGTGCTCCTCAACGGGAGAGGCCACACAGTGAGAGGCCCGCATACCGCAAAAAGAAAAAAAAAAAAAAAAAAAAAAGATGCAAGGGTGTCTGATTAGGAAGAGGGTAGGATGAGAGGAGGAGTCAGAGGAAGTGGGGTTAGGGGAATGAGGAAGAAGGAAAGGGTTAGGGCCTGGGGTAAGGGGTCAGGGCTAGGAAGAGAGTATCTATCGGGGTAGGTGAGGATGTGGGGAGGAGTTAGGGGAGTTGAGGGCGGGTAGGATAGAAAAAGGGCATAGGGGGAAGGGTAAGCTGTGACAAAGCGAAAGAGAGGCATGGACATATATACACTACCAAACGTAAGGTAGATAGATAGTGGGAAGCAGCCGCAGAGCAAAGGGAGATCAGCTCGGTGCTTTGTGACCGCCTGGAGGGGTGGGATGGGGAGGGTGGGAGGGAGGGAGATGCATGAGGGAAGGGATGTGGGAACAGATGTATATGTATGACTGATTCACTTTGTTATAAAGCAGAAACTAATAAAAAGAAAAAAAGAAAAAGAAAAAGGGCATAAGGGTCAAAAAAAGGCATCAGAGGAAGTGGGGTGGCCAAGGGAGGACAGTGGGAGCCAGGTAAGGGGGAGAGGGATGGAGAGAGCCTAGTGGACTGGGGGGCAGGCTGGGGGGCATGGAGGTGGGAAGAGGGTATGAAGGCCAGAGATGGGTCTTTCGGGGGCGGGGACAACTATAGGGGTGACCTGGCTCTCTGATGATTTCACACTCCCCCAGGAGAGGGGAGTCATGGGCACGGGAGGCCTCTGAGTGAAGGCAGAGGGTCCCAGTGGCCCAGGGTTACCCCCAACACCTCCAGTCCCCTCCACTTCCTCCCTGGCAGAGAAACTATTTCCTGGCCAGTGCTATTTCTGCCCATCCGTTTCCAGAAGGCGGGGGCTTGAGTCACTCCCTTCTCACCTCCCTGTGGTGCCCTCCCAGTCCCTAGGGAGCAGGGGCTGAAATAGCTTCTGGCGCAGGATGTGGAGGGCATCAGGTTGAAGGAAGGGCTCTCCAGTGATGGGGCAGCAAGGGCTGTCCATGGGGGAGGGTAGGAGTGGGGATGGGGGCGGGGGGATAGAGGCAGGGTAGGGGACAGGGTTGAAGGAAGGTGGGGACTGGGCAGGGCTGGGGCTGGAGAAGAGGATGGGGATGAAGGTGGAGGCTGGGATGAGGGCGTTGAGGGTTAGGGTGAGGTTGGGGCTGAAATCTGAAGAGGGAGATGGGAAAGGAGTTGAGAATGTCATCTGGAGTTTGGGATAGGGATGGGCTTGGAGATGAGTTTAGGTGAAAGTTGAGGATGGAAAGAAGGTAGAGATGGAGGTGAGTTTGAAGAAGTCTGGACGTGAGCTGGGGTTAGGAATGTGGACAGTTGAAGTTGGAGGTTGGAAATGGGGGGGTTAGGATTGAGACTCGGGCTGGGTGTGGAGATGGGATTAAGAGGTTGAGTTTGGGGTTCAGGTTGAAAATGGGGGCTGGGAGTGCGACTAGGACTGAATGAGGAAGTTGGGGAGGTGCATGGGGTTGAAGGGGGACGCTGAGATGGACCTGGGGTTGGGGGGTGGGAGTGAGACTGAAGAGGGGAAAGGGTTGAAGTTGCACACAGGGCTGGGATTGAGGATGGGATGAGAGTAGAGGAATGAGCTATGGCGTGGGACGGGACCAGTTGGCGCTTGTCATGGTGTCGGGCGTAGCAATGAGGTTAAAGGTGGCATTTGGCGAAAGGGATGGATTGGGAATAAGCATGCGGATGTGCCTCAGGTGGCGATGGCTGATGGGGTTGGAATAAGTATGGCTGGAAACCAAAAAGGCATTGAGGAAGACATTGGGGTTTGGGGTAGTATTGGGGTTGAGGATACAACAGGGGTGGTGTTATGAGTTGAACTGTGTTTGTCCCCCACCCCAAGAAGAAGAGATATGTGAAGTCCTAACCCCCAGTACCTCAGAATGGGATCTTATTTGGAAATAGGTCATTTACAGAGGGAAGCAAGTTAAAAAGAGGTCATAGGGTGGGCCCTGATCCATTATGACTGGTGTCCTTAGAAGAAGGGGAACTTGGACACCCAGATAGACATGCATAGAGGAGAAGATGATGTGAAGACAGAGAGAAGGCCATGTGTGGATGGAAGGTGGGAGGGATGCAGTTACAAGGCGAGGAACGCCCGAGATTGCCAGCAAAGCACCAGAAGCTGGAAGAGGCAGTTTTGAAAGGAGATGGGATTGAGGTTGAATTTGAGGATAGTAACGGAGAGAGGGTTGAAACTGGGGACAGGGAGGGGATTGGAGGAGATGAGACCGAAGTTGGTCATTTGGTGGTTGTTGGACAAGGGGACAAGGTTGAAGGCAGATGGAGAGAGGGACAGATTGGGCTGGGGGTGGAGATGGTGCTGAAGCAGGAGCTTGGTGATGGAGATTAGGACCGCAGCAGGGACGGGCTGGCCATGTCCGTGGAGGTGGGCAGATGGAAGCTGGAGATGTGAATGGAGATGGGGTCACGGGTGGAGACACTGTGATTCTCCCACGTCTGGGCCAGGACTCCCGACTCACCTGACAGCGGCTCCTTTATCTTTGGGGGCTCCGGGACCTTGGGCGGGGGCTCGGGAGCCGCCTCGCCTGCGGGCACCACTCTCTCAGCCAGTGACGCCCGCCGGGGCTTGGGCCCACGCCCCAGTCTCAGGAAGGCCAGTCTCCGGGCAGCCTCCCCAGTCGCCTCCTCATCGGCCTGGGCTCGGGTCCCCTGAAGCCTGGCCAGGAGGCCAAAATCTGCTGAGCTCCTGCGGATCCCCGGCGTCAGCACACGGCCTAGGAAAGAGCGAGGCTGCCCATCCCCAGGGCTGCCCGCCCGCCGGCCAGGGGTTCTGCCCAGCCGGAAGGGGGCCAGGCCTGCCAGCTTCTCCAGGGTGGCACGGCGGCGACATGATGTTCCATTGGGCAGGGTCTCCAGTTCCCCAGCCTCCTCTTCTTCTAGCCCTGAAGCTTCCTCAAAGGGGTTCCGAGAGGACCTCAGGGGCAGTGTCCCCGCCCGGGACATCTTAGAGTCTGCCACCCCTAGACTCTTCAGGATGGGCATTTTGACAGGCAGGGACCTGGGGAAAAAATAATGGACCATCGGTGGTGTTGATGACAATGCCTCTGTGTACCCAGCACTTTGGGGCATGTGTGCCAAGCACTGGTCTGAGCACTTACTTATCCCTTGAGTCTGCACAGTCTCATGAAGAGAGTAATGTCACTATGCCCATTTTGCAGATGAGGAAACTGAGGCTCAGAAGAGCACAAGTGTTTGCCTAAGGTCCCACAGTGATTCGGGGACAAAGTCGGGTTTCAAACCCAGGCCTGTCAGATTCCAGAACCAGGGTTCTCTCCCCTGAGCATCAGCGTCCAGGCCCTTCCCCTACCTTACTCCTGCCCAGGGGTGTTCATCATCTTAGTGCACCCTTCTACTCCATGAGGAAACAGGCTCAGAGAGGAGAAGGCTCTTTCCCATGGTGGCACAGCCAGCGAAGGGCAGAGACTGCATGGGGACCCAGGCCCCACCCCTCCGTCTACCCAGGTGTCCTGTTCACACAGTTGGCCACCTGCTTCGTCTCCCCTGTCCAGTCAGTACCCCTGTCTCCTCTACCCTACCCCATTGATTCCTCCAACAAACATTTTACTGGGAAATATCCAGAATAGACAAATGCATAGAGACAGAAGATTAGTTGTTTCCAGTGACTGGGAGAGGGGGACTGGGCTGTGACCACTTAACTGGTACAGGGTTTCCTTTTAGAGGAATGAAGACGTTCTGGAATTAGTGGCGATGGTTGACAACATTGTGAATGTACTAGGTGCCACTGAACTGTATACTTTAAAATGGTTAGTATGGTAAATTTTGTTATGTAGATTTTTCCACACACATCCCCGTACACACATCCCCATACACACACGTGCATGCACACACACGCACACTCGTGCACACACACACAAACTGATTAGGTATTTACATGGGCCCAGCCCTGAGCAGGCCCTGAGGACACAGCAGTGGCCAAGGCAGACCCAGTCCCTGCCCTCATGGAGCTCGAAGCTTCCCGAGTCCTGCCCTTTCCTTCTCCTAAATCCGCCTCCTACCTCTTCATGGCCGCTGCCCCAGTCCAAGCCCCTCCTGCTTCCCTGCTGCAGCCCCCTCCCTGACCTCCAGCCTCTAGTTCTCCAGTCTACCTTGGAGGACCTTGTTAAGGCTCAGACCTGCCCCCTCCCCCTTCTCTTAACCCTCCATGGCTCCCCCATGCCCTCGAGGTGAAATTCAGGCCCCCCTGCTTGCCAGCTGTACACCTCGTCAGCACCACCCCACCTTCTCCTCCTTACCTCAGGCTCCTCTGGGTTCCAGCACCTGTTTATACATGGAGGCCTGTTCTCCATGTTCCATTCAGGCTTCAGGACCCAGCCCCAGTGTTGCCTCTTCCCAGATGCCCAGGCTGAGTCAGGTGCACCCCCCTTGAAACTCCCACTCTGGGTCATCACTGTCTGGGAATGGGTCTGTGTCCTCCACTGGGCTGTGAGCCCCAAGAGGGCAGGGGCGGGCTGTCTGGGTCACCACTGTGTCCCCAGCTCCTGGGGCAGGCACTCTGGTAATGAGTGGGTGCTAAACAGGAAACAAAGGAAGGAGACAAGGACTTCATTCCTTGTGGGAGAGGAGGAATGATAAGTCAAAACGGAGAGCTCAGCAAGGAGCAGGCCATGCAGGGCCTTGAAAACCATTAAGGAAGGGCTTGGACTTTCTCCTGAGGGCGCTGGGAACCATAGAAGGGGCACTTTTGAAAATGATGAAAGATTCCAAATGTTCAGAAAAGTATAGAAAATAAATTTAATAAACACCCCTGTGCTTACGATCCTAGTAGCTGCATCTAATGCAAGCATTTGCTCTTTTGGGTTCTTTTTTGTTTTGTTTTAAGAATCAAGCATTGCAGGAATTCCCTGGCGGTCCAGTAGTTAGGACTCTGCACTTTCACTGCCAAGGGTGAGGGTTCAATCCCTGGTCTGGGAACTAAGAATCAAGCGTTGCAAATGCACTGAAGCCCCCCAAGCCCTTCCCTGATCCCGCCCACTCTAGCCCTCTCCCAAGGAAAGCTGTCCAAGCAGACTTTGACCCTGTGCCTGCCTCCCCAGACCGGTATCCAGAAATAATATATTGTTTTACGTGGTTTCAAGCTCTCCATAAATACTGTCATATTACAGGTATCCCCTGCATCTTGCTTTTTTCCCCTCACATTTTACATGTGAGATTTTCTATGCCTGTCTCTGTGGCACTAATCAAGCGCTGCACACTATTCCACCGTACGACTATGACCAATCCGTGTTAAGGATCAGATATTCGCACATCCTCCTATGGCTGGACACATAGGTTGTTTTGAACCGGGACAGGTTCTGAGCAGGTTAGGGACAGGGTCAAGATGGGGCAGTGGGTGTAGGAGTGCACGGGGTGGGGGGGGGCCTGGGAGGAAGGCTGATGCTGCAGGGGCCCTGAGTGAGCTGAGCCATGGGCAAGAGCAACTCCTTTCCTGGTGGGGGCGCCCCTTCTTCCCTCCCTGACTTCACCCTCTACACCTTAGCCATTGTTTCTCAAGCCTCCTGTTTCTAGAAACACTGTCCCAACCTCTCTCCAGTCTCCATGGTCCCCGATCCCCCAGGGAGGCAGTCACCATGGCAACCCTTGCCTGGAACCCCCATGGCTGTGGGCAATCGATACCAGCCCCCCTCCCCATACACACACTATTCACACACTGATTTCTCTGTCTTTCATCTTCCAAACTGGCCTCCACATGCCTAATCCCCAGAATGGCTCCATCATCCCCCCCCAAAAAAAAGTCCACCTCCCCCCTCAAAACAGGGGCCTCCAATTTCCCTCCAACTGAAGTCAACATGACCCAAACTGGATTTTTTTTCACCCATGCTAGATTTGACATTCCCTCCCTGGCTCCCATATCCACCCCTAAACTGGATCCCCCTCAAACCATTTCCAACATCCTCAGACCTGGCTGCAACATTTTCCCAAAACTGGCCCCGACGTCTTTCCCCTTCCTGGCTCCAACACCCACCTCTGCAAACTGACATCCTGCCCCCTCCAGCCCCCTCGTCTGCCTCCCAGTGCCCGGCCCCTGACTCACTTCCGAGGCATCCCTCAAGCCCCCAGCCTCCCAGCTCCTGCAGGATGTCTTGGCCACCAGAGCTTCCCTCTTTGGGCTCCTCCTCCTCTTCCTCACTGCCAGCCTTTTCCCCAAAGTCCCAAACCCTCTGCCGGCCAGCCGACCTGTTTGCAGAAGTCATCACCTCCAGCCCTGTGTCTGTATCAGGGAACTGCCCTTACAAATTGTGTCCAATACAACCGCAATCCAGACCTTGCCCCCAAACAATTCTGTCACGAGCCCAGCCTGTTTCAGGCTCATCCGCATCTTCATTCCCAACCTCATCCCATCTGCATCCCAACCCTTGTTCGGGCTCCATCGCCAAGACCCCACCTCCTGGGGATGGAGCAGGGTGCTCATCCCTCTCTGGCCTCAGCCTTCCCACCTGAACTCCGAGAGCTTCCGACCCAATGACATCTTGTCTCTCTTCTCCCTTGGCGGTTCCAAGCTCTCCATGACTCCCTGGCAACCTAGATCGTCAGAGTCCCCAAAGTCTTCCCTGCACCCTCCCCCATCTCCTGCCACCACCCTCCCCCATCTCCTCCCACCACCCTCTTGCTGGTTGGCACCCTCCCGAGGTCAGGCCCTACAGTTTCTCTTTGCCCCCAGCCTCTCCTGGCTTCAGGGCACACGTTCTCCCAAATTCTGGTCCAGCCCCCAATTCAGAGGGCCCCAGGGGCGTGTGAATCCTGCCCCCTCCTCCCACAGACTCACCTCCTTGTCAGTGTCCCTCTGTCCGTGCTGCTGTCCTGTCCTGAGGCTACTTCAGCCAGGACTGCGGAGAGCTTGGATCTGAGGAGGTGGGGGTTAGAGGAGGTCAATTTCCTGTCAGGAAACCCCTCCCTCTCTGGGGCCAGGGGCGGGAAGGACTTGTTATCTGTCTGCCCTTTTAGGCCAGGCTGTGGTTGGGCTGGGAAGAAGGACAAGGCCGCAGTCAGGTCCCCACCCTCAGCCCCCAACCCCAGGCCGGAATTGGCACCACCACCACCACCACCCCGCGCACTTGCTCTTCACACCTCCCAAGGTGACAACACCATCCTGGGTACCCCCGGAGACACCCCATGCTGGATGTGAGCCCGAAGCTCTCTCTTGCGTTCCCTGCTCTAGGGTAAAGACATGAAGGAAGGTTCTGCTGGGCCCAGGGGCTGGGATTGGAGCCCTAAGGGGGTGACCCTGGGCTTGACTTTGGAATTGTGGTTCTCTCTGCCTAAAAGCCCCCGTCCCAGGTCTCCATACGCACCCCCCCCCTCGTTATCATCCAGGTCTCAGCTCCAGAGTCCTTTCCGCAAAGGAGACATTCCCTGACCAGCAAAAGTACTTCTGCCAGCCCTGTACTCTCTCTCCCCAGGGGACATTGCTCTGATTTGCCAGTTCCTTTATAGCACCTTCTACAATCTGAAATGATCAAATTCCTCTGTCTCCTTGGTAGATTTTCTGACTGTCCCAATCGAATATAAATTCAAAGCAGATTTTGCTTACCTTGTTCATCTGCTATCCCTAGATGCGTGCCTGGCACATAGTAGGTGCTCAGTAAAGATCTGTGAACTGATTGCACCAATGGGGATAGATCAGAGCTAAGGATTGGAAGTTGGGGATAGAGATGGCAGGTCTGTTGGGACTGGGAATGGCTTGGGGGTTGGATGGGGTGAGATGCAGGATTAGGGTGACTTTTAAGGCTGGGTTTTAGGTTTAGGTGGCCCTTTGGGGGCTCAGGCATAGCATCCCAGGTGTTTGGCCTGAGAGCATGATCACTTGCCTCAGCAAAACTGGGGTTGGGATGAGGTAGGGTTGACATTGGGGTCAGGGGCTGGGCTCAGGGATCACTGCTTTCCCCCAGCCCCAGCGAGGGCTCTGTAGACATTAGGTTGGGATAAGTGGACCAGGGGTTAAGATTCCAAGGTCTGAAGGCTTCAGTTCAAGGATTGGATTTGCCAGACAATGGGCCCTGGGAAAGGGGCTGGTTTGCTGGCCTAGAGGGGAGGGGGAGAAACAGTTTATGTCCTCCCCAAATCAGTGTGGACCTGTGGTAATCAGAAGGCAGCCCGAGCTGGAACCAAAGTGGCCTGTTATGGGCCGTGGCCACTGTTGGATCTCTCCCTCTTTTTTTTTAACTTAATTTTTTTATTGAGATAGAATTCACATGCCATAGAATTCACCCTGTTAAAGTGCGTAAGTCAATGGTTTTTAGTACATTCACAAGGTTGTGACAACCATCACCAGTATCTAATTCCAGAACATTGTCACCAGAAAGAAATCCTTGTAACCCGTTAGCAGTCGTTCCCCACTCCTCTCTCTCCCGCAGCCCTTGGCAACCCTGAATCTACTTTCTGTCACTAAGGATTTCCCTATTCTGGATATTTCATATAAACGGAATCATACAATAAGTGGTCTTTTGTATGCTTCTTTTGCTAAGCACAATTTTTTAAGGCTCATCCATGTCATAGCCTCCCCTCTTTAAGCCTCAGTCTCCCTATCTGGGAAATAGGGTGGGGATAATACTGGGAACTGGGGAGCCGGTGTGCACCCCGCAGTGTGGTGGGCAAACGTATATAGGAAGGTGATCTTCTGCCCCCGTGTGGTATATCGGAGAACTGCAGCTCTCAGCGCTAGAGCTGGGATGGGATTGGGCTGATTCAGCCCCCATCCCCAAGACCCCACCCCTCATCCCGCAGAACCCTTGAGATCCCAGAGCTTCTAGAACAACATCCTGCACTCCTCCGTCTCTGCCTCCCACCTTCCCTGAGACTCCTCAGGCTCCATTTGCTGAACAATAATATCACCCATTTAAGAAATTCTAGTCTGTTCCCACGTGAAGCACTTTACTTACATAGTCTCATTAATTTGTTGCAGACAGACTTTGCTGCTATTACCATCCAGGGATAGGGGACCGTAGTGGTTAAGAGCCCAAGTTCTGGAGTTTGGCGAAACTTGTGTTTAAATCTCAGCCCTGCTGCTCACCAGCTGTGTGACCTTCAGCATGCTGTTTTTCCTCTGTAAGTGGGGGGTGATAAGGATGGTCCAAACTCATAGTGTGGCCGAAAGGATAAAGTGCTCAGAGCCTGGACAGAGGAAGCCTCTGTGAGTCGATGTAGCTGATAGTATCAACCAGTGATATACTGGTAAATGTGTAACAACCAGCTCTCTGGGGAATGAGGGTGGAAAGCCTTGCTTTGTAGCACTTGCCAATTTCCATGGTGTAAATATTCCACCATGGCTAATTTCATGCTACCAGGATGACATCACTGAAAGCGTTTCGGGAGGAAGAGATGTGCAGTCACCCCTTAAGTAGCAGTTTCACTATGTGAATACAATAGATGTAAATAACCTCAGGATCACGCATAGGAGTAAAATGTAAAATAATGAGGATGTGATGAATATTTATTATCGTTGTTTTAAATATAATTTATTTAATTGTATGTGTGCATAATTTAATTTTTAATAATGGCTGTTTAAAAACCAGTTCCAAAATCTCTGAGACTTCAAAAACCAGCTTGCTTGAGCTGGCTCCAGCACACTGCTGTTATTGTCACACCCATTTTTTAGAAAGGGAAACTGAGGCTCAGGAAGATGTTCAAATAGACAGGGGCAGGGCATAGGTCCCATGCAACGGCTGTGTGATTCCCAGGCCAGGACAATGCCCCTCTTTTCTTTCATCCCACCCTGATCTGGAGGGAATGCGTAGTTCCCAGGGCACTGTGTGATGTCAGCAACGCCCTTGACCGCTCTGGTCTCAGTTTGCCCATCAGGAGAATACCTGCACTGAGTTCCTCTGCACCTACTTCAGCCCCGCTACGAAAGCAACATGCAGATCCTCCCCCTCACTTTATAGACTGTGAAACTGAGGCCCAGAAAGAGCAAGTGCCTGCCCTGAGTCACAGAGCTGGACAGTGTGAGTCCTGGGACCCCAGCTGGGGTGCAGAAGAGAGGAGACTGCAACCTACAACCTTGGGGTCTGGAGTTTTCTGGGAGGTGGGAGGCAGCATTGCTAGAGAGGTAGGTCACCCTTCCTCAGTGGCTCCGCCCATAACCATCCCCCCAGCATCCTTAGCCCTCGGTCCCCAGAGCTTCCTGGACTGGGGAGAGGGGGGCTGGGAGGGAGAATGTGGATAGCGCTGCCTGCGTGGTTCTTGCCTCTGAGGGCTTCTCTGTCAGTCCTGTCTCCATTCTCTTCACGGGTCTCTGCATCTCTGTCTCTCCCTCTGTCTCCGTGCGTGGGTCTGTCAGTCCCTGTCGCTCTCTGTGTCTCTGTATCTCTCACTCTGTCTCTTTGTATGTGTCTCTCTTTCCCTACGTTTCTCCCTCTTTCTGCCTTTCTTTGTCTTTTGGTCTCTCCGTCCTTTGGCTGTCTTTTCATCTCTTTGTGTCTCTGTGTTTCTCCCCACCTCTGTCTATCTCTGTGTCTCTTTGTCTCTCTCTTTTTGAGCTTCTCTATCTCTGCGTCTCTCAGTATCTTTCTCTGCGTCGCTGGCGCTGTGCCTTGGCGTTTCTCTTTCTTCTCTTCCGGTGAGTCTCTACTCTCTGGTGAGAACACGCTTCCCCTCAACGCGCCCAGACCTGCCTCTGCCCCCTAGAGCCCCCGGCCGGCCCCGGCCTGCGCCTTTAAGTGCCGGCGGCAGGGGGCGGGGTTTTGGTGGCCCCGCCCCGCCCGCCCCTCCCCCTGACGTCCCTTCCTCCCCGGCCCCTCCACCGCCTCCCTCCGCCGCCGCCCGGGCCGGCTCTGCGCCCCCTCCCCGGCCCCCGCCCGCCCGCCTGCCCGCCGCCCCCATGGCGCCCCGGGCCCCCGCTGTGCGGGGCCACTAGGACCCTCGGCATCCCCTTCCCTGCCCCACCCTGCCCCCTCTCCCACGGCGCGAACCCGGGTGTCCACGGCGCCCAGCTTTTGAGCTCGCGTCCCCAGGCCGGCGGGGGGGGAGGGGAAGAGAGGGGACCCCGGGACCCCCACCCCCCCCACCGACCCGGCCGCCCAGTCCCCCGAGACCCGGAGAAAATGTCTTCGCGGACGGCTCTGGCCCCGGGCAACGATCGGAACTCGGACACGGTGAGTGGGGCCCGGCCCCTTGGGGAGCCCCGGCTGGGTCCGGCCGCCGGACCCCTCGCCCTGCTGTGTCCCTCGCCGCGCGAGCCCCTACCCTTATTTCCCCGGCCCGGCCTGGCTCGCCACCCACCGACCCCCGCCCGGACTTCCAGGCCTCTCGACCCTCCCCCACTCCTCAGCCCAGCCCGACCCCTGGGGGCGCCCCTCTCGCGGGACCCCTGTCTTGTCCCTCTGCAGACCGCTTCCGCTCGGGTCTCTTCCCTCCAGGAAGCCCCCTCCCCTGCCTTGCAGGAGCCCCTCCGTTCTCCAGCGGGTTCTTAAACCCCTTCTCCTCCAGGCCTCCCGCATCCGACAACTGACCCCCTCCCGGATTTGCCGGGCTCTTGACCCTAAGGCCCAGCCCCGGCCCTCTCCCAGGAAGGCCTGGCCCAGTCCTGCCTCTGCCTCTGGCCTTCCCTGTCTGGATCTGGGTGCCGGGCTCCCCAGGATCCCCCGTCCTCTCATTCCCAGCTTTCTGGCCCTCCGGGATCCTCCCGGCTCCCGTGGGCACCCCCTCACAGGAAGCCGGTTCCACCTTTCCTGGGCCGAGGGTCCTTTCTACCTTGTTCAAGGTCTCTCCACTTCCAGGCCTGGTCCCCATCTTCCAAGCAGCCCTGTCCCTGGATTCCCAGCATCTCCAGTCCCCCCAGACCCCCCCAGACCCTCTCTGGTCTCTTCCTCTCCCAGGAAGCCTTGGCCTCCAACTTCCAGGCCCCCAGCTCAGTCTCGGATTTCTAGGCCCTGAACCAGTCTGCCTCCAGGCCTCATCCTCCCTGTATCAACTTCTCCACTTCAGGCAAGCCCCCTCTCCAAGCCCCCAACCCCTTGACCCTGCTCCTAGGCCAGGCCCCTCCTCACAGGATACTACCTCATCCCTTAGATCTCCAGGCCCCCGTCCCTTCCGCTGCCCAGGGCCTCCCCCTTCCTTGCCAGGGGTCTGGCCTCCCAGGGGAACCCCCTCCTCAGCCTCACAGTCCTTCCCCAGCTCACAAGGCCTGGCCCCAGATCCTTCTTCCAGAAAACTCCTGGATTTGAAGCCTCTGGTCTTGCCCTGGCTCTAAGCCCTCTTCTCTTGGGGTCTGTCCGCTGGGAGCTTTCTCCCCAAGTTCCTAGGCCTCTCGACCCCCACAAGGCTCAGCCTTTATTCCTTGGATCTGCCCCTTGCCCGGGAAGCCCCTTCCTCAGGATTTCAGGCCCCTGGACTTTTCTCTGGTTCCAAGGAGTGCTCCTAGAAACCCCTTTCTTTGACTTCTAGGAGTTTCCTCAAGACCCAGGCCCCTGGCTCAGGTATCCTTGGCTCCTCACTTCCATTGTCCCATGGCTTGGGCCCTTCCCACTATTCCCAGACCGCCCTGTCCCTACACCACAGCCAGGAACAATCCCAGAGAGGACCCCCCCCCCCATTTCCCTGATTTCTGGTTATTCTCACTGCTTCAAAAGACCCTCCCACCAACCAATGCCAGACTCCTCCCCAGCTGGAGTCTTCGTCCCTTTCCAGGCCTTCTGCCAGGTCCCTGCCAATCCTCAGCCCCCCTCACCCCAGATCCCCACCAGAGAGATTTGTCTCTGTCCTTTCATCTTGTAGGACCCTGCCTCGTAGAGATCCCCCATCACCACCACCACTGCCATCACGACCCATCATCCTGTGGGCCAGACTCTGATTTGGAGTCTTCGATGAGAAACCCACCTCTCCCCCACCCCACGCCAGTCTCTCCAGAAAGTGACAGGGAGCCCACAGGCCTGGGTTCCAGTGCTGCTTCCGCCAGCCACTTTGCACTGTGGCCTCAGGCAACCGGCTCTCGCCTTCTGAGCCTGTTTCCTGCCCTGCAAGATGGGGTGATGGCTTGAGTCCCTCAGAGGGTTAGTCGAGATGATAGGGGCAAAGCCTGACACATAGGATGCACTCCACACATGTTCGCTGCTATTGTGACTGTGGATATGAGTCAGACGGTCATGGATCCTCAACCCAGGGCTGTCATTAGTTGTTACGTGAGCTTGCAGACCCACTCCCTGCTCAGAGCCTCAGTTTCTTCACCTCTAAATGGGGTTGATGGTAGCACCTCCCTGTTAGGGACGTTATAAGGAGCCAAAGAGATTATGGGAGCAAGATGCACGGGGCCAGGCCTATTGGAGCTGCTATTTTTATTATTGTTGTTATGACTTTGATTCTTCAGAGAAGCGTAAGTTCAACTCTAGTTTCTGTCCCTCCCTAGCTGTGTGACCTCAGGCAGGTTACCTCCCCTCTCTGAGCCTCAGTTTCCTCATCCGGAAAACAGGGCTTGTACGAGCACTTCCTCCTCCCCTTATTGTTCAGATTTGTGCATCATGGGGACTTCGGGAGGGCTAATTCTCCCCTCTCCTCCCAGCTCCAGTCTGTAAGACCTGCTTGTCAGTCCTGGCAGAGGGTCACCTGTCTCCGTCTGGAATCTGAGGTCATAGCCCCCTCCTCTGCCACCTGGTTACCATGATGACAGCCATGTGGGGTCATGCTCCCCCACCCCAAGTTCCAGGCCCCCCACCACCCAGCCTCTCTGGAGGTTCCCTAGCAACAGACCCAGGGTTGGGGCACCAGCCGGCGGGAGGGAGCCAGGCCAGCTGGTGGTGCCGGCCAATTTTAGCTCCCGCCCCCGGCCCCTGAGGGCCTTGTCACCCACTGCCCCAGCTGCCCCTTGCAGGGGTCCCTCGGCCACGCTGCCTTCAGTGGGGTGCCACCCCAGCCCCAGTTGGCTCCCCTTGTACCACCTGCTGGGGATTCTTCTCCAAGCCCTTATCTGGGTGAGAATCAGAGGTCTTATCTGCCAGGATCTCCAACTCCCTTCCTGCCCTCCCCGGGAAGGAGGCCTGGGGTTGTGAGCAGCCCGGTGGGGGATGTGGGAAAGAGCTGGGGGCTCAGGAGTCAGCAGACCCGGGTTCGAATCCTAGGCACTCTGCTCCATCTGCCCTGTGACCTTGGGCAAGGTACTTACCCTGCCCTCAGCCTTAGGGTCCCCATGTGGAGAGTGCGGATCACAATCGGACCCACCTTGGAAGTCAGGTGAGGGCACAGTAGGCAGCAGGCATGTGGTTAGGGCTCCAGCAGTGGCGGCTGTCTTTCTGCCCCTTGTGGGGAGCATTACCTTTCTGCTTCTTATGAATGAACTGTGTGACCTTGACAAGGCACCGTCTCGCTGCAAGCCTCAGTTTCACCTCTGGAATATGGGGATACAGGTGCCACCCTCATTGGGCTACTGTAGGAATTAAATGCAGATGAGGTGCTTTAATGCCCAGGATTTGGCCAATAGTAAAGCTTACTTAATAAAAATGACAGGAGTGTGAGACAGTGTGGCACAGCAGCGGTGAAGACATCAACTCTGGGGTAAACTGTCTGGGTTCAGGTCCCATCTCTGAGCCTCAGTTTCCCTACCTATAAAATGGGAATGATGGTGCCTTAATGGCCAGTGCTCATTAAATGGTGATCCTCATCACTGTTAAGTGGCCCGGCAGATCCCTGCAAGGAGCAGCCCGGGTCCTCCTCTTCGTTGCCTACCTGGCCTTCTGTCTTCCTCAGCTCCCTGTGTCCTCCTGTGTCCCACTTCCAGCCTTGGGAAGGGCGCAGGGACAGCCCAGGGTCTGAGCAGAGCCGTCTTGGCTGGGGCCTCTGTCACCCACACCTTGGGCCCCAGCGCTAAAAGGGAGGCACAGTCCCTGGGGCTCACAATCAGGACAGGATAGCCCGGAGCAGGCAGGTGACCTGCGGGGGAGAGAGGCCCAGGAGGGACAGGATGGCAGGAACACAACGTCGGGGACAGAGCGTGGTGTAGCGTGGGAGTCAGCGGGTGAGGGCGCCGATGGATTCACAGGGCGGTGCCGCCCCATGCCCACCCCAGCGAGGATGCAACAAAGTTTCCCACAGAAGGAAGGTTGACAATGTGGGGCTACAGTGTCAGGGCGAAATGAAAGACGGTTGGTTAGAGTGTTTGGAGTAGAATTTGGGGCAGTAAGGATCAGAAGAAAGCATTGTAGGCAGTAAACTGGAAGTCAGGTGTTGAAATATGTGCTTGCCATAGAATTGGGGGGCTGGATGGGGACACTGATGGATCGGGTGGAATGTTGGAAGCAGTGAGGGTTGGGGTAGAGGGTGGAGTCCAGGCTGAGTCGGCGTTGATGGGGGTTGAGGGCCGCAGCATTAGAACACGATATCTTGGAGCCGATGAAGGTTCTAGTAATTAGAAAAGGAAGTTGGGGGGAGGGTAGACTGATTGCAGGGAGGGGTGAAGAAGAGACCTGATATCTGGGGTCCCAGGTGCTGCAGAGTTGGGGGAGCCCCAGCATCTTTGTTCTCGGAGGTGTCTTTTCGCAGAGAAAGATGGGGGACCCAAAGCCTTCTCTCTGGCGTGGGTTTGAAAAGCGCCACGAGGGGACCAGGGGCCATGGCTGGAGTTAACCGCCCCAGCACACAGGTGGATTGGATGGGCGCTGCTCACCTCTCATGCTCCGTCTCCCCCGCCCAGCATGGCACCCTGGGCATTGGCCGTTCCTCGGACAAGGGACCGTCCTGGTCCAGCCGCTCCCTGGGTGCCCGCTGCCGGAATTCCATCGCCTCCTGTCCCGAAGAGCAGCCCCATGTAGGCAACTACCGCCTGCTGAGGACCATCGGGAAGGGCAACTTTGCCAAAGTCAAGCTGGCCCGCCACATCCTTACGGGCCGGGAGGTGAGTGAGGGGAGAGGGCGGGGCTCGGGGCAGAATCGTGCAGCCCTGGCACGTGGTGGGAGGTAGGGAGAGGTCGGGCTTGGCCCTCACTTTGCTTTGTGACCACATGTAAGTCTCACTCTCACAATAGAACATCTCACATTTTGCCAGAACAACTCAAGTAGGAAAAGAGAGCCAATTTCAGGCATCCCTGAAATTGTTGGGCTGTCTCAGATCACAGGCAAGCCATGTGTAGTGTTTCTAAGAATTCATATGGTTTTTGTATCTAAACCTAGGCCACCTCCCTGTTTTGTTTTGTTTTGTTTTGTTTTGCGGTACGCGGGCCTCTCACCGCTGCGGCAGCTCCGGACACGCAGGCTCAGTGGACATGGCTCACGGGCCCAGCCACTCCGCGGCATGTGGGATCCTCCCGGACCGGGGCACGAACCCGTGTCCCCTGCATTGGCAGGCGGACCCTCAACCACTGCGCCACCAGGGAAGCCCCACCTCCCTGTTTTAATGGTGGGCTTCAGTCCCACCAAATCTTCCAGTGATCTTCGTTGAGAACACAAGAGATTTATTCATGTCTCCACAGTCTCACTCTCCCCACTTGGCCTTCCAGGATGGGTATAGGTACTGAGTATGGCAACATTATTGCAGAAAGGGAGAGGACGCATCTAACTCACACTTAATGGGGGAAAAAAAGATGGTGGGTGGGTTTATGACCCCTCTGCACCTCTTTCAATTTTAGAGAAAGTAACTGGAGCAATTCATCCTGCCCTCACGCTGTCTGTGCCACACATACAAAAGTCACCAGGCCCCAGTGGTTTTATGGGCAAATTGTACCAAACATTTCATTTTTATGCTAATATCTCCAGAGACTAAAGAAAGAGGTTCCACTGCCAGACACATTTTATGTGCTCTTTGGTGACAACAAAGCCAGATAAGGCATAAAATTGTGGGCCCGTCTTACATGTGAATGTAGGTCCAAAAATCTTAAACAAAATATTAGCAAAAAGAACCTGACAGATCAATTAAAGAAAGCTGTGTGGTGACAAAGCTGGGTTTATCCGAGGAATGCACAGTTCTTTTCAAATTGACAATTTATTCATGTACTTCGCCACATTCACAGATTCAAGGGCAGAAACCATATGATCATCTCAATACTGGCATAAAAAGTGCTTGACAAGATTAAAAACTCATTTGTGAAAATATGAAGAAAGCTAAGGGACCCTCTTCCCCCACAAAGAGCACATTGTTCCTCTCCTGTGGTCTTGAACGTGATTCCAGGGTTTTCTAAAAGAACAGAGCCTCCTGAGGGAAGAGTTCTGTAATCCAGTGGATCTGGGGTGATTGGGGGGGTGACCCCAAAACCCTTTGGGAAAACTAAAGACCTAAGCTGGATTACGGCTTTTGTAGTGCTGTACCCCAGTTTGAAATTCAAAATAAAAACTTAACTTCAGGATAAGTACAAAGAGGATTCAGTAACGTTCTGATTTTTCCCCCATGATGACTACCTCAAAGCTCTTTCAGAGCTATCTACAGATTTTAAGTGTTTAAGAGGTTGACTGGGGACTTCCCTGGTGGCGCAGTGGTTGAGAGTCTGCCTGCCGATGCAGGGGACACAGGTTCGTGCCCCGGTCCGGGAAGATCCCACATGCCGCGGAGCAGCTGGGCCCATGAGCCATGGCCACTGAGCCTGCGCGTCCGGAGCTTCCGCAATGGGAGAGGCCGCAGTGGTGAGAGGCCCGCGTACTGCAAAAAAAAAAACAAAACAAAAAGAGGTTGACTGTCAGACTGCATAAGTTCAAATCCAAGCCCACAAACTTACCAGCCAAGTAACCTTGGCCAAGTGACTGAACAGCTCTGTGCCTCGGTTTCCCCATTTGTAAAATGAGGATAATCTCATAGGGCTGTTGTGAGGATTAAGAGAGTTCTCATTTGTAAAGCGCATAGACCAGGGCCTGGCCCGGGTGACTGCTCAGTAGATGTGAGGTCTGGTTATTATTTCTTGTTCCACAGTTTGTGCCTTCAAAACAAAGATGTTGATAGGTGAATGGTCTGAGATGCCCTCCCAGAGGGGCCCCCTCAAGGTCTCAGTCACCCTCACACTCACTCACACAGACCCTTGGAGCTGCCCCACCGCCCCACCCAGGCCCCATGGTGGTATAGGGGATATATTTCCCTGCAGAAGTAAGGGTAGCACTGGACATGGTAAGAACAGCATGTGCAAAGGTCATGAGGCTCAGAGCCCACATCCACTAAGAATGGCCCAGGTTGAGAGCTTTCTCTGAAAAGGGACAAAGGAAGGATATCCTAGGGTGATCTGGGTTGGGGGAACCTTTCCCAGCTCGAGGGCCTGTGGTACCTGGACCTTTCCCCCCTTTCTTCCGTCTCTAGGTCGCCATCAAGATCATCGATAAAACCCAGCTGAACCCCAGCAGCCTGCAGAAGGTGAGGCCCAGGGAGAGGGAGCAGGGCAGGGGCACGGTTGGGAAGAGGGTCCTCGAAACGGCCCACCCTCATCTTTCTCTTTCTTCCTTTCTTCCAGCTGTTCCGAGAAGTCCGTATCATGAAGGGCCTAAACCACCCCAACATCGGTGAGGAGGGGAAGGGAGTGGGCTCGGTGGATACCAACCAGGGCACTTGGGAAAAGAGAGTCGGGGGAGGAGAGAACTGGCCGTTACAGTAATTAGAAAGACCTGTTTTTTCGTAGCAGTATCCCTGCTCCCTGGCTGTGTGACCTTGGGTGAGTCACTCAACCTCTCTGAGCCTCAGTTTCCTCCTCTGGAGCGGGGGCTGGGGTGGTGATAAGAGGGCTTACTTCAAGGTCATTGCGAGGCTTGGGTAAGGTCATGCATGCAGAACACTTAGTTCGGAGCTAAGCTGTGGGAGCTGGTCTGATTATTGTCATCAGCAGCATCCATTGTCATTGTCATTATCATTAGGCAGTGTGGAGAGAGTGGGGTCTTTACAAAAGAAGCAGGATTTAGCCTGGCCTGAATGTGGCCGTAGCCTTTATTCATCCATTTGTTTATATATACTCGGTGAATACTTATTGAGTGGGCTGCTTGTGTGCCAGACTCTGGGGCACAGCGGTAAAGAAAACAGGTACAAACCCCTGGCCTCACAGAGCTGACATTCTTGTGAGAAAGTGGGAAGGTGGTGAAGTGGGGCCAGGGAGTTTGGAAAAGCTTGCCGTCGGCAGGGAGCCATCGAGTGTTCTTGAGTCAGGGGTGTTAGGGTCAGCACATGCGCGGTTACCAAGTGCTGGTGGAGGGTGAGGGGTCTCTTCTCTTGTAACTCCCCGCCCCCATCCCCTGGCCATTGCAGTGAAGCTCTTCGAGGTGATCGAGACAGAGAAGACGCTGTACCTGGTGATGGAATATGCAAGTGCTGGTGAGGCTCCTCCCCTCCCCGCCCTTCTCTCTGCGCCCCCGTGCCCTGCCCTGACCCCGCTCGGCCTCTGCCCTGCAGGAGAAGTGTTTGACTACCTCGTGTCACACGGCCGCATGAAGGAGAAGGAAGCTCGAGCCAAGTTCCGACAGGTTGGGGTCACAGCTGCGGGTGGGGCTGGGAGGGGAGCCCCAGTCCCTGGGCACGAGGGTCTGATTGCTGGGTGTGGGTCTGGGCTGTCCAAGGACCTGGGGGCGTGGCTTACGGCAGGGTGGGGGTGAGGGTGGAGAGCTGGGTGGCTGTGGGCATGCAGATGCCCAGGTGTGAGGATACCTAGATGGAGGGAATGCAGGTACCCAGGTGGGTGGGCAAGAGGGTCAGGCATGAGAGTGCCCAGGTGTGCCAGTGTCAGATATGTGGGTATGAAGGTGTGCCCCGTATATAAGAGTGTGCCTGAGAGGGCACACAGGTGCCAGGCTGCTGAGGTGTGTGAGTGTAGGAGTGTGGGTGCCCAGGTATATAGGTGTGTAGCTGTGTGGGTAAAAGTGCATATGGCAGCTGGGGTGTATGGGTGAGGGGGGCCCAAGTGTGGGTATCTTAAGTTTGTGGGTAAGAGGGCACGCAGATGTGGGTGCCCAGGTGTGTGGGTAAGGTGCTTGTTGTTTCAGATGTGTGGCAGATGTGTTTCAGATGTGTTACAGATGTTCAGATGTGTTACAGATGTTTCAGATGTAACAAGGTGCTTGTTGTTTCAGATGTGTGGCAGGGAGGATGCCCAGGTGTGGGCACATAGGTTGATGAGCAAGAGAGTATATGGTGCAAGGATGTCCAGGTGGATAAGAAGGTGTGTGAATGTCCAAGTGTGTGGCAGGGAGGGTGCCCAGATGGGTGAGAGGGCCTTCAGGTGTGAGGGTTTGGTGGGTGAAGAGATCTGAGCAAGGGTGTTGGTCCGGGACTGTCCAGCTGCTGGACGCAGCTGTACTGGGTGCGCGGGGCTAAGCCCTGGAATGTTGGGCCACGTGTCTGTCTATAGCTGTGGATGTTCTCATGCGTGTTTCTTGATGTGAAAGTCAGGAGGGGCCAGTCCTGTTGTCTTGGTGCCGGTGTCCGTGCTGGGAGGGTGTCCCGATGTCTGGGTACGAGGATGTCCGGGTGTCCGGGTGGAGGTGTGTGTCTGCGCAGGTCCCACATCATTTCCTGCTGCGGCCGAATTGGGGGTGGGGAATGGCACCAGCATCAGAACCTGTGCTTGGGGGGCCTGGAGCCCAGAGCTCAGTTGAGGGGCGGGTTCACGGGTCTCGGAGGGAGGCCGAGGGGCTTGGGAGCCGTCAGTGACTGACCCCCCTCGCCTCCAGATCGTATCGGCCGTGCATTACTGTCATCAGAAGAACATTGTCCACAGGGACCTGAAGGTGAGCCTCCCAGCTCAGCCCACAGACCCCTGCTTGTCCCCAGCACCCCCCATCCCCTGGGGTGCCCTGCACCCTCCACCATGTTCTCCTTCCTTTTGTCTTCGTGCTCCTCCCTCAGCATCCAGAGCCCCTTGACTTTTTCCCAAGCTTTTGTGGCAAAAACAAGACCAGCTGATGGGGGAGCAGGTGGGGGATGGGGACAGGAGGAGGGAACAAAGGGAAAAGAAACAAAGTGTCCCCGGAACAGCCTCAGACTATTTATTACACGCGGTCCCGGACAAGGTCACCGGAATGCAATAAAGACTTAGTCACTCCCAGAGCCTCCGGGAGACTTCAGAATATTCAGGAAACTTCAAGAATTGAGATCTTAGAGCCCCAGAGTCACACAGCTTCCAGGGTCTTAGAATCACAGGCATCATTGAACTTGAGAAGGACCTTTGGGAGGGCTAGTGCCCCTCGGGGAAGGGACTCAGCAGGGCCTCCCCCCGCCCCGCCCTACCCCCATTGCCTGGTCGAGCTGAGCAGGGGCAACTCCTTGTCCCAGGGCCCCTGCTCCACAGCCCCACCCAGAGAGAACCTCCTGTCTCAGGACTTCCCGTCCTAGACCAGCGAGAGAAACGTTTGTCTGGTGCGAATCAAGCTGTCTGTTGTCTTCACCGTGATTTCTTGAGCAACTACTGTGTCCCAGGCCCTGGTCTAAGTACTTAAGGAAGTGCTTCTCAAGGTTTCTGTAGCAAAGGACCAGGTTTGTTTGAGTATTTTCAATGCCCAATCCACTGTGGACAGGTACTTCGGTAAAGTATAATAAAAATGAAAGGAAAAGTAAAAGATGTGCAAAATACAAGCCCGATTTTTAAGATGATTATTAATAGATTTAAAAAACATAAAATTCCACTGTCAAATTGCTGTAGACGTTTTGAAGCACTCCCTCTCTCTGTACTGCCCCGATGTCCCCACACAACCCCCTGAGGAGGCACCTTGGAGGCTTCTGCGGGGTGGGGGTGGGGGGTGGAATCCATGGTGAACAACCTGGAGGAGGCACGCTCCCTGGTGGAAGGTCCTGGAAGTGGCTGAAAGGGGATTTGGGGATATAGTCTCCAGGTGGACCAACCACGGGGACCAACCCAGAAGTGAGGTTGGGGCTGAACTGCGGAGCCTCAAATGCCACGAGGGGGAGTGTCACCACTGAGCAAGACAGAGATGCCAGTAGATGGAGGTTTGGGGAGGATCCCTCTGGAGTGTGTGTCTGTGTGGGTTCTATCCCTTCGTTGGGCCAGAGGTGGGGAAGGCTGGTACTGAAATACACCAGGAAGTAGGGAGACCGGGAGGAAGCCCGAGATGCTGGGCTAGGGAAGCGCGGTGGTTGGGAGGGGCGAGGCTCGGGCAGCAAGTCTGAAGGGTGGGTTCACGCATCAATTTGTAGTCAACAAGCTGGAAGAGGCGGGATGCCGGAGGCTCCTTCCACGTGCGGGCTGTGGAGATGGCAGGCCTCTTTTGGATTCCAACTCTGCCACTTCTGTGCTGCGGGCATGAGGTGGCCTCCCTGAGCCTCAGTTCCCTCCCCCACGAAATGGCAAATAACAAACACGTGCCACCAAAAATAGACAAAACCTTATAACAGTACAAAGTATTTCTTGAGTGCTGACTCTGTCCCATGTGCTGTGGTAAGCACTTTCCACTTAACCCTGCATCTGCCCATGAGGCAGGTGCTATAATGACCCTTCGGTTTACACATCAGAAACTGAGGCACAGAGAGAGCCGGTAATCCACCCAGAGTCACACAGTGAGTGAGTGGTGGAGCTGGGATTTGAAGCTAGGAGTCTTCCGGAATCTGTATTTTAACCCCACTGTATGTAGCCACTCTTAAAAATGATAGTCTAAAAGCCTGGCGCATAGTAGGTGCACAATAAATATTATATAAAATGATTGTTTTCATTTTTGTAAGTCTTGAGTGATCCGTCCTCATTTTTTTTCTGGTGGGTGAACTGAGGCTCTCCAAAGGGCAGGAGGTTGCCTGAGGACTTCCGGCTCTGCAGGCCACACTGGATAATAGAGCTAATGTTATATAGCGCTTACTCGGCATGAAATATGGTTCGAGGACTTGTCACGGAATAATTCACTTAATTCTCAAACGTCCCTGTGAGGTGGGGACTGTGTTTATCCCCATCTTGTGGATGAGGAAACTAGGCCCAGAGAGGTCACTGCCCAAGGTCACACAGGGAATAAGGGGCAGGGCCACAGTCAGACCAGGCCCGCTGGCTCTGGCGCCGCACACGTCCACCCTCTGCCCTCTCCTTGCCTCGCAGGCCGAGAACCTCTTGCTGGACGCCGAGGCCAACATCAAGATCGCCGACTTCGGCTTCAGCAACGAGTTCACGCTGGGCTCGAAGCTGGACACGTTCTGCGGGAGCCCCCCGTACGCCGCCCCGGAGCTGTTCCAGGGCAAGAAATACGACGGGCCGGAGGTGGACATCTGGAGCCTCGGCGTCATCCTGTACACCCTCGTCAGCGGCTCCCTGCCCTTCGACGGCCACAACCTCAAGGTGCTGGGCGGGGCTGGCACGGGGGCTGCGACTCCCCCGGGGAGGGTCTCTCTGGCCCTCACGGTCGGGCCCTCAAGCACCTCCTCTGCAGAGGGCTGGAGGGGTGGGGCCGAGGTCACAGGGCATGACGGGGGTCAGGGAGGACCCAAGTCCCCACAGCCGCACGGCCAGCCCAAGTGGACCAGGCTGTGTTGGGGTTCAGGGTGTGGGCGTGGCCGTCGGCAGGCTTGGGTTCAAATCCCACTCACTCACTCATTCACTCAGTACGTAGTTATTGCTTCCCGTCCACGGGTCAGGCTCTGTTTTAAGTTTTGCTGACACAGGGTGAGCAAAAGAGACAGAAACCCCTGCCTTCATCCATGCTGCTCCCCAGGCAATCCTTGAAAACACGCTAAGTGGGAAAAGCTGGTCACAAAAGACCACCTGCTGTGGGGTCCCCCTCTATGAAGTGTCCAGAATAGGCAAAGCCACAGAGACAGAAGGCAGATCAGTGGTTGCCTAAGACTAGGGAGGAGGGGGAGTTGGGCTACAGAGTTTCTTCTGGGGGTGATGCCCATGTTCTAAAACGGATTCTGGTGATGGTTGCGACAACGCGGTGAATATACTGAAAGCCGTTGAAGGGTGCACTTAAACAAACAAACAGAAAATCCTGCTCTCATGGACTGACATTCTTGCAGCAGAGCCAGGCAGAAAATAAAATAATAAGCAAAATATATAGCACGCTAGATGCTGACCAGTTCTGTGGAAGGGGGTGGGAAGCGTGGGGTGAGTTGTAGTGTTGGGGCGGATTTTTTTTTCCCTTTGAACTTTTTATTCTGAAACATTGCCAGTCAACAGAGAAGTTGTCAGCCTAGAACAGGGGACAGGTGTGTACCTTTCAGGAGATGCTCCGGTTGCCTGCGGCCACATGTGCCATGTGAGTGTCTATATAAGCTCGTGGTACCGCTGTCATCACCGTTACTGATGGAACACATGGGAATCAGTTGCAGACACAATGTCCCTTCATCCCTAAAGGCTGCATACAGCAGGGATGTCATGAGACGCGGCCTTTCCCCATCCACGATCACGCTCACGCTCACGAAATCCAGCGCTGATGTGTTCCTGGCTCTAACCCACGGCCCATGCTCGGGTGGCATCCGTCACCCCGAGAATATCCTTGGCAACCGTGTCTTCTGCTCCAACATCCGCTCAGGCGCCCTCATGGCGTTCTGTTGTCCTGTCTCTAGTCTCCTTTCATCTGGAACAGTCCCTCCACCATTCTTTGTCTTCCATGGCATGGCAGTGATGAGTTCAGGCCAGTCATCTTGCAGAAAGCACCTTCCTCAGTCCGGGCTGCACAGTGTGTCCTCACGCTTGGATCCAGGTGTTGCATTTCGGGTGGGAATTCCTCAGCGGGAGTGCTCAGGCTGCTTGATGTGGCCGTGAGGCGCCATCAGGGGATCAGGGAGGTCATTGCCGAGGACAGGCCAGCAGAGCCCTGAGTGATGAGGAAGGGGACCCCTTCGTCACAGTGGCATTGGCCAAGCAGCCAACTCCGCCGAGCCTCAGTCTCCACCTCTGTTCAGTGAGGACCCTAGGGTACCAACCTCACAGCAGCGATTCGAGGACTTGCTGAGATCACAGAATAATCTTTCTGAGCCCCAAGCATGAAGCCAAGAGAACTTTCCAAAGGGCCAGACCTGCCTCTCACCTGCCCCAGGCCCTTGTCACCTCCTGTTGTCCCAGTTTCCCAGCCAGGCACCCCAAGCCTTGCTGGGTGAAGGAGACAGGCAGCTGGGGGCAGATCCCTGCTCTGTCATTTCCTTGCTGAGTGACATTGAACAAGTCCCTTTCTGAACCTCCATTTCCCCACCTGAAAGATGGGGACAGTTACAGCCAGACTGGGTGTGTGAAGCCCTTCACAGGGACTTGGCATCTGCCCAGGATGTCACGCTGGGAGCTGCCCTGGTGGTGGTGTCAGTGGCCTGACGGCTACTTCTCAGCATCACGTGACAGAGGCGGCGTGGAGTGGTGGTTACACAGCACAGGCTCCGGGGCTTGACTGCCTGGCTTTGAACCCTGGCCCTGCCACTTTCTGGCTGCACAGTCCCAGAGCAAGTGACTTAACCTCTCGGGGCCTCAGTTTCCTCGTCTGGAAAACGGGGCGTCCTAACCCTGCTTCACAGCATCCTTGTGAACACAGATGTCATATGTGTAAAGCACTGAGAACGCTGCCCAGCACCGGGTGAGCGGTCTGAAAGCGATCCTCATTACTATGAAATATTCACGACCCTTCAGGCTGTGATGATCTGCAGGCTCCCCAGGCACAGGCCTCCTCCAGCCCTTTTAGGAGAAGGCCCCCGGAGGGAGCTCCCAGCCCAGGCCCTGGCAGAGGGCTCCACCCCAAGAGACCCCTTCCCGCATTCACCCTACCCTCCATTTTCTGGCTACCTCAGTTCTTTATTCAGGATGGAAGGGGCTGTCCCTAGTCTGCCATGCCATGGAGCGTGGAGTTTATTTTTTCTTTCATAACCTTGGCAGGGCCCTTCTAAAAGGCCCTTAAAAAAAAAAAAGTCAGCATATAAATCAGTGCTCATTCTTTGAAACTGCCAGAGCCTCATAGCTTTTTGGAAAGACAGATGGGGGATGGGGGGCAGGATGCCCCTCTCTCCTCCCCTTTTGTAAACCTAGTATTAAAACACTTGCGGGGACTTCCCTGGTGGCGCAGTGATTGGGACTCCGCCTGCCAATGCAGGGGACGCGGGTTCTTGCCCTGGTCCGGGAGGATCCCACGTGCCACAGAGCAACTAAGCCCATGCGCCACAACTACTGAGCCTGCGCTCTAGAGCCTGTGAGCCACAACTACTGAGCCCATGTGCCACAACTGCTGAGGCCTGCACGCCTAGAGCCCACGCTCTGCAACAGAGGCCACCGCAATGAGAAGCCCATGCACTGCAACGAAGAGTAGCCCCCGCTCTCCGCAACCAGAGAAAGCCCGCCCACAGCAACGAAGACCCAGTGCAGCCAAAACTTAATTAATTAATTAATTTTTAAAAAACACTTGCAGAATCCCTGGCGGTTCAGTGGTTAGGACTCCACGCTTTCACTGCCGAGGGCCCAGGTTCGATCCCTGGTTGTGAAACTAAGATCCCACAGTGCATGCGGCACGGTCAAAAAAAAAAGGTACTTGCTCTGGACATGACTCGTGCTAGGCATTTACTTCTACAAACTCACTCCTACCCTGGCCTGGGGAGTGAGTGCTGTGATCCCTGTTCACAGATATGGAAACTAAGGCCCCAGAGGCTGACTCACCGACCCACCTCCCCTCTTGTCTGGCTTATAGAACTCACCCTCTCTAAGATTAACTCAGGGTGAAAAGTTATATCACTTTTTAAGAAAACTTTTTTGAAAACTGCTGCATCTATGACAACGTTCCCATTTTACAGATTGGAACTGAGGTCGGGAAAAGTGGTGGGGTTTTTCCCACTGCATCAGGGCTGGGACTTGGAGCTCCTATCACTTTTGTCGGGGGATTGGGAGAATGATGTGTGTGTGTGTGTGTGTGTGTGATGAAAACGGGTGGGGAGGCGGGGCGGACCCCTCCCCCAGTAACCCCATCCCCCCAGGAGCTGCGAGAGCGAGTCCTCAGAGGGAAGTACCGGGTCCCTTTCTACATGTCAACAGACTGTGAGAGCATTCTGCGGAGATTTTTGGTGCTGAACCCAGCGAAACGCTGTACTCTCGAGGTAAGCTAAGCCTCCAGCCCCACACCCCTCCCACGGAAGCCTTCTTGGCTGACACAATTCCTCTCCCGTGCCCGACCCGCTGCTGGAAGGTGAGGGGAGACAGGCAGCCCAGGAAAAGGATCCCAGGCCCGTCCTGACACCGCCCCCCAAACAGCCTCGCCCACTCCCCGGCATGCCAGTAATTAGCTAATGAGCTCCTAGAATGATTACAGGGTGCCAGGGACCCAGATGATGCGGAGGAGGCAGGGTGGCTTCAGGAGGCTTCAGCTGGGTGGGTGAGGGATGGGGCGAGGAGGTGCTAGCTCTCAGGAAGCTCTTGATTCTGGGGTGCTAGGCCTTGGAGGTGGGGGCGGGGCAGGGCAGGAACCCCATTTGGGGGCCTGCGTGGGAGGTGGGAAGCTATATTTTTCCCAGTTCCTTCTGACATCTCTCTTTCCCCTTCCTGTCCCACTCCCCATTCCTGTAGCAAATCATGAAAGACAAATGGATCAACATTGGCTATGAGGGTGAGGAGTTGAAGCCATACACAGAGCCCGAGGAGGACTTCGGGGACACCAAGCGAATCGGTGAGGGTCAGGGGGAGCAGGGCCATAGGCCGCAGAGCCAGGGGTAGGAGCTTCCCAGCACCTACTCCTCTGGTTAGTGTATCACAGAAGTTTGCAAGGCAATTGGGGAGAGCAGAGAGGTCTGGGCTCCAGTCCCCGTGCCACTACTTTCTAGCTGTGTGACCCAGGGCCAGTGGCTTCCCCTCTCTGTGCTTTTGTTTCTTCATCTGTAAAACGGGATGATCAGAGGGCCTATCTCATAAGTTTGTTATGAATAGTCAATGAACGAATTTATATAAAGCACTTATATCAGGCATGTAATAAGTGCTTTTGTGTTAGCTTTGACTATTAAGACACAAGAAATCACAGTCACTTCCTGAAGAGTTTGGTCAAAGCCATCAGTAATCAGCATGTTTGAGAAAAACTCCCACCTTGGCACATGCCTCACCCTCCACCCATTTGGTCCCACTCCCTTCAGCCTGGAACCCTCGAACATTTGACCCCAAAAGCATTAGCCCTGGAAGAGCCCCTTAGGAACCATCCAGTAACCTTCATTCTACAGCTGAGGAAACCAAGGCCACCATCAGATCTGACTGTATTAACAGGACTTCCTGGTTGCAAGTAACAGAAAACCCAAGCCATTCTGGCTTAAACCAGATAATAATAACAGGTTGAACCATGTGAAATTGCCATTGTAATAGCTCAAAAATTGTTAATACCAGCAATTTCATGTGTTCTAACCTAATAGTGATGTTATTCATTCACATAACTGAAAAGGCCCGGGTATATCAGCCTTCAGGCACAGCTGGATCCAGGTGCTCAGAGACAGTTGTTAGGGATCTTCGAAGTGATGGCTTCTTTCCCAGGCAGCTCTCCCCGCCAGGAGCAAGCTGACAGCAGCATATCTTGGCGGCCTGGACACCCCATCAGGAAGAGAAGCCACTTTCCTAATGTTCCAATAGAAGCCCTAGGGCGGTGCTCATTGACTACCCCTGAACCAGTCAATTTGACTTTGGGGATGGAACACTTTTATTGGCCAGAACTGGGTCATATGTCCACCCTAACCAATCACTGTGGCTTTGGGTATGGATCATTCTGTTGGCCATACCTGGGTCATCTGCCCACCCTGAACCAATCAGTATGGCCTTGGGGATGGGACACTCTGATGGTCCAGACCTGAGTTATATGCCTGCCCTTGGGGCTTGAAGCAGGCAGGAGTCAGCCAGGTGATCTGAGCTGGGAAGAAATGTTCTTCCAAGGAAAATCAGGGTGCTGCTGGCAGAAGGAGGAATGGATACTGGACAAGCCAAAGAGCAGGCGTTACGTGATGCAGAAACGAGTGGAAGGGAAGGATCTGGGGCGACTGAATCTCCTCTCCATCCCCCTCTCCCAGAGGTGATGGTGGGTATGGGCTACACGCGGGAAGAAATCAAAGAGGCCTTGACCAGCCAGAAGTACAACGAAGTGACCGCCACCTACCTCCTGCTGGGCAGGAAGACTGAGGTCAGAAGGCGTCAGGGACATTTGGGATGCGCGATGCCCGGGGTGGTGGGACTTCTGGGACAGAGGGAACAGGGGCTGAGGTTCCTCGTCTGTCATCTTCCTGCAGGAGGGTGGGGACCGGGGCACCCCAGGGCTGGCCCTGGCACGGGTGCGGGCGCCCAGCGACACCACCAATGGAACAAGCTCCAGCAAAGGCACCAGCCACAGCAAAGGGCAGCGGAGTTCCTCCTCCACCTACCACCGCCAGCGCAGGCATAGCGACTTCTGTAAGTATCGGCCCCACACCCTCACATGCCATCCCTGGTCCCAGGGCCTCGGACCTGCATTACCTCAGGGTTCTCTGGCTGGCAAGCAGGAGAAACCTGCTCGAGCCAACTGCAACAAAGGGAGGAATGTCTTATAAAGGTGCAGGGACATTGCGTGAAATTTGGAGGCAGTCAGGCTCCGTAAGGGATTAGAAACTGGAAAAGCAGCCAGACCCAGACACTCTGCGTCTTGCTTCTTCTCTGCTCGTCTGTTTTTTCCTTTCTTACATATCCTGCCTTATCTTTTTCCCAGTCTCTTAACTCCTTACAACTCAGTTTTAGAGGCCAACTCAAATAATAGCTGGAATCTCTTTGGTCCACTTGATATCAGGGTCCAGTTGGGATTAATCCACTTGACTAGGACACAGGATGACACATTGTACAAAATGGCTGCTGAGAGCCTGCCCTCTGGCCTCTCCTCCTTACTTACTAGTGGGAAGGGAGTGGGCAGACACCTGATTATATCCCACATTCTGCAACTAACATATATCTCATCCCCTGCAGAAAACAGACCCACCACCACTACCACCACAAATGAGACATGGGAACCTCCAAGAGGTCTCTTACCTATACCCTCATCAAATGTTAATCGTCCCCACTATTTTTTAACAGCTTGATTGAGATATAATTCACGTACACTTCAAGTGTTCAGTTCAGTGGTGTTAGTATAGTCACAGGTTTGTGTATCCTTCACCACAGTCAACTTGAGAACATTGTCAATACCCCATAAAGAAACTCCATAACCCGTATTCATCTATTTCAAATCTCCCATCCACCCCAACCTCCAGCCCCTGACAACTACTAATCTATTTACTATCTCTGTAGATTTTCTTAGTCTGGACATTTCATATGAATGGAATCATACAGTATGTGACCTTTTGTGACTGGATTCCTTCACTTAGCATCATGTTTTCAAGGCTCATCTGTATCGTAGCAGTATCAGCGCTTCATTTCTTTTTATGGCCGAATAATATTCCATTGCATGGATACACCATATTTTGTTTATCCATTCATCAGCTGAGGGTCATTTGGGTTGTTTCCGCCTCTGGTTACTGTGAATAGTGTTGCTGTGTACATTCATGTACAAGTTTTTGTGTAGATCTATGTTTTCATGTCTCTTGGGCACGTACCTAGGAGTGGAATTGCTGGGTCATATGGTAACTCTACGTTTAACAGTTAAGGAACTGCCAAGGTGATTTCCAACTTTCCGTTATTTTTGCAGCCCTACTTCTCTCTAGGGGTGAAATTCTTTACTCTGGGACGGGCACTAGTACAGGGAGAGGGGAGTCAGAAGCTTAGCATCAGTCCTGAGCAGAACCTGCTTTGTTCTGGATGGTCAAGCCGTTCCCCTCCCCCGGATCTCCTTTTCCCCACCTATAAAATAGCGAGATTGGCCCAGAGAGTCCCTAAGAAGCTTGTGACTCCAACAGCCTACGGTTAGAACATGGTAACCTTTAAAAATAACCCACATGGAGACCTTCTGGGTTCTGGGGTTCTTGGGATAAAAGATGGTTTATGAGTACCCTGTGTCTGTCATTATAGAGCTTGTTATGGTTCTGGGACTTTTGCGCATTAAGTTTCCTGAGGATTTAACATGCAGAAGTTCTGACTCTCTGAAGTTCTAGAACATGTTTAACCCCCGGGTTCTAAAACTGTAAATTCCCAAGATGTTCTAAAGGACAAAATTTGTTTTGTTTTGTTTTTGAAACTGTTGCACTCACATCCTTCAAAACTTGATAGCGCAGGAAGGGTAGATGGTAAAAAAGTCTTTGTCCTACACATATCTCACAGCCCCCAGTCTTCCTTGGAGGCAGCCACTATTACCGGTTTTATATCAATTTTTTCGGAGGAGTTTCATTCATATATAAATATATAAAGAGACAGATGTGAAAAGGAGAAAGAAAAAAATTTTAATGGATAAATATGGATAAATACAATATTAATATATTAATATACTATAAAGATATATTCTCCCCTTTTAATAGAAATGATAGCCTTTAGGCAACATTCATTTATAAGCAAGTATAGATAAATAGATATAGTTAAACACTTTTCGCCCTTTTTATACACATTATAGCCCACTGTAGACCTCATACCTTGCCTTGCCTTTTCTACCTCATAATCTATCTTGAAGATCTTTCTGTATTGGAACATTTTTTGTAGTTGCATAGTATTCATTGTGTGACAATATTGTGACCTACTTAGTTATCCCCATATTAAGGGGCATTTAGCCTGTTCCCAATCTTTTGGCCTGAAAAAAAAAAAAAAGAAGGATGCAGTGAATAACCTGTATGTGTGTCATGTCATTTATGTGGAGCTTCTGGGTCAGTATATATGTTGTCACTTAGATATTATCAGAATGGCCCATGCAAAGGTTGTAGCCTATGTGAGGAATTCTAAGGTTCTAAGGATCATCTGGAGTAGGTTCTGGCTTTTCCAGGTGACACCAACCCTAAACTGTCCCCTCCCTCTACCAGGTGGCCCATCCCCTGCACCCCTGCACCCCAAGCGCAGCCCAACCAGCACAGGGGAGGCGGAGCTGAAGGAGGAGCGCCTGCCAGGCCGGAAGGCGAGCTGCAGTGCCGCGGGGAGCGGGAGCCGAGGGCTGCCCCCCTCCAGCCCCATGGTCAGCAGCGCCCACAACCCCAACAAGGCAGAGATCCCAGAGCGGCGGAAGGACAGTACGAGCACCCCTGTGAGTGGAGGGGCTGGGGGATGGGACCAGGGGTGCCACCACCTGTGGCGCAGCCTATCGATGCCACCTGGGTCACATTTTTCAGACTCTGCTGTTTCCCATCCTGTTCCCCAGACCACCACACAAGATTCTTTGTTTTATCCATTCAGTCGTTCACTCAACAGACATTTATTGAGTGCTCTCTCTGCCTAAGCTTGTACTTGATTCTAGTGTATAAATTAGGATTCAGTGTCAGAAGGAAGTACTCTGTGCTTTCGACGGGAAGGATTTAATACGGGGAATTAGGTGTGGTGCTTACACAATTGTAGGAAGGGCTGGAGGGGCAGGCAATAGACAAGACCTACAAGAATGACATATTGCCACAGCAGAATTGACCCACCAAGGAAGCTGCCGCCTCTGAGGCCGCCTCTAGCTCTGTTGAATTCAAGAACATACAGTCATGGCTGCAATGCAAGACTCAGAAACTTCAGTCTCCAGAAGAAGATCCTCTGCTGCCCAGAAGTCTGGAGAACCGGCACTGGTGCCCTGCTGAAGCAAAGACCCTCATCTCATGGATTTGCCTGTGTGAGCCCAAGTCAAAGGGGGCAAGAAAGTGGCTGCCACCCCTTTTCCACCTTCCAGATCTTCATGAGTGCAAAGATTAGCAGAACCCATTCATATCCAGAACCTGGGCTGCAGAGGAGTTTCTGGGGAATGTAGCATTTGGCTTTCTTGCTTCTACAGCTCCTTAGAATAATATAATAATATAATACAAGCTAAGGGAACCATCATCAGAGACAAGGGTGAAGACAAGTTACAGGAAGGTGGTCAGGATGCTGAAGCTACATAGACCAGAGTTTGAATTACATTGATGAGCTGTGTGACCTTGAGCAAGTAACTTCCCCTCTCTGGGCTTCACTATTCTACCCTGTGAAAATGAGCTCATCAAAGAACTTGGGTTGTTGGGAGGATCTTGTACAGTCTTCACACAGTGTCTGGCTCAGTAAGCACTCAATGAATGAGAGCTGTTGTAATTGTTGAAATAAACCTACACTTTAAGAAAGTAGAAAAGGAACAGCAAATTACCCCCCGTACCGCACGCCCAGCAAAGCAGTAGAAGGAAGAAAATAATAAAGAGAAGAAAAGAAATCAATAAAGGAGAAAACAGATGTACCCTAGAGAAAAATCAAGAAGCCAAAGTCTGATTCTTTGAAAAGCTTAATAAAATCAATGGACCCCTAGCGAGACTAATTAATAAAAAAGACAGTACATAACATTGTAAATCAACTATACTTCAATTTAAAAAAATAAAGAAAAAATACAGCAAACACAAAATTACCACTATCAGAAGTGAAAAAGAGAACTTTGTTCTAACATAAAAAGGTAGCAAGATGGTATTAGGAACTGCTCTATGCCAATAAATTTGACAACTTAGACAAAATGGACAAATGTCTTTAAAAACACAGTTAACCAAAACTGACACGAGAAGAAATAGAAAACCTGAACAGTCTCAACATCTTCCCATAAAGAAAACTCCAGACCCAGATGGCTTTAAGCTGGTGGAAGTCTTCTTCCACACACTGAAAGAAGGAATAATACCCAACTTAGGCAGACTTCCAGAGGGAAGAAAGAGGGATTGCTTTCCAACACATTTTGTGAGGCAACAGAATCCTGATATGCCATTCCTGTCCTCGGAGAGCTCCGTGCAGTAGGGGGTGGGGATGTATGTGTGAACAGATACGGTCAATCAAAGTGATCAAGGCTGTAGCAGGGAGTGCAAAGATGGTAGCTGAGTCAGCCTGGGGCCAGGGCGTGGATACATTATGAACTGACATTATGAACTGACACCTGAAAGATACCTAAGAGTGAGTCAGAGGGAAAGGTAGGAGGAACATCCAAGCAGATAAGACAGCATGTGCAAAGGCCTTTATGAGGAGAGACAGCCTGGCATGAATATGTTTTTCAAAGTTTGACGTGGCTAGAGGTGGGGGAGAGCTGGGAGAGGAGAGGGGGGCGAGGCTGCCCCCTGGGAACCTTCCCTGACCTTCTCTCCTCCCAGCTCCAAGGCCTTCTATGACTCTCAGCCTACATGGCTGGGATGGCCCACTAACCCTTCATGTCTTTAGCCAAAGTACAATAAACCACCTACTCACTTTCAGTTCACACACAGGCCCCTGCCTCGTTCCTTTTATCTTTCTTTATTTCTTTATTATTATTTTTTTTTGGCTGTGCCTTGCAGCATGCGCGATCTTAGCTCCCCCACCAGGGATCGAACCCGGGCCCCCTACATTGGGAGCACGGAGTCTTAACCACGGGACCGCCAGGGAAGTCCTCCCTGCCTCGTTCCTAATGAGGGAGGCCAGAGAGGGTAAAAGGGGGGATTAAGGGGTGTCCCTTTGCTCCCTCACTCTCCTCCTGGCCTTGTCTCCTGCAGAACAACCTCCCCCCAAGCATGATGACCCGCAGAAACACCTACGTTTGCACAGAACGCCCGGGGGCTGAGCGCCCATCCCTGTTGCCAAATGGCAAAGAAAACAGGTATGGAGGGAGGGCAGCAACAGGGAGGGGGCAGTGGGGTGTAGGTGAGCAGGGCCCCCCTTGATCTCAGATGATAGATGCGGGGAGGGGTGCCATGGGGACTGGGGAGTCTGTGTCTGCCCTTCCCTTGGCAGAATCTACCCATGTCCTGCGTCTCCCAGACTCCCCTGAAGATCCTCCACCCTTAATTAATTAGTCGTCAGCACCAGGAAAGCAGTCTGCCCCATTCTCTGCCTACGAGCCTTGGGAACCTGAGTTGATTCTTTTTCGTTTTTTTTTTTGAATGATCCATTTTTAGAGCTGGAGAGAAGCCCCAGATTGTCACAGCTTCAACATCCTCTGGTTGGCTGGGTTTCAAACTTCTTTGCCTGAGTCTGTTCGGTCTCTTTCAGCTGGCATGTGAGGGAAACCAGTACAGACTGGCTGGAGCATAAAAAGGGAATGAATTGGTTCACATCACAGTTCAAGTCTGGGAGTGGGGCAGGCTTCAGGATAATGACACTGCCGCCCACCAGGACTGGCAGGCATGACGCCGAGGTGCACTCTGGGAAGCACCTGATAAACAGATGCAGGTGTTACTCTTTGGTGGGGCCAAGGTAATGGAGTGGTTGAGGGCAGTGATTCTGTGGCTACTCAGCTCTGAGTTTGAATCTTGCCTCTTAGCTCTTCGGCAGGTATCTGAGCCTCCATTTCCTCCTGTGTAAGATGGGGCTGATGTTCTCTGCCTCCAGACCCTATTAGAGGGATCCAGTGGAGATCAGGTGTGTCCTTGTACCTGGCACAGGGTCTGAGACACAGAAGGCATTTGATGAGTACGAGCTTTTTTTCTGGTTGTTAAATAAAAATAATAACAGCCAACACTTTTCAAGCAGTAACCATATGCCAGGCCTCTGTACATTAGCTAGTTGAATGCCCCTGACAATTCTATGAGGTCGATCCTGGTATCTCGATTTTACAGCTGAGGAAATGAGGCATAGATAGCTTAAGTAACTTGTCCAAGGCCACATAGCTGGTAAGTCAAGGAGCAAAGATTCCAGACTGACTCCAGAATCTGTACTTGTAACCACTATAATATATGGCCTCCCAGTTCTGGCCGAGAGATAGTGTCTAGTTAGATTATAGATTCAGGAATGAAAAGACCCCAGAGTGCAGTGGATGAGATGGAGGTTTAGTCCTCTGTGATGCAACCATCCAGAGGTAGGAGGCAGGGTCCTCCAAGGATTCAGGACCAATCTCAACATGAGGTCCAGCTCTGGATCTGAGGCCACTGCACCAGTTACCACTATTTCCCAACCAGCAAGTAGGGTGGAAAGAAAGTGGAGTGCAAACTGCTTTCTTTTTAGAGGCATGACCCAGAAATGGTACAAAGCACTTCTGTTTATATTCTATTGGCCAGAGCATGGTCACATGACCACCCCTAGCTGCAAGGGAGGCTGGGAAATGTAGTATCTGGCTGGGCAGCCATGTGCAATGTTCATACTCTAAGGGGTTTGGCCACTAAGAGTAAAAAACAAGGTGTATGGGGCCTCCCTGGTGGCGCAGTGGTTGAGAGTCCGCCTGCCGATGCAGGGGATACGGGTTCGTGCCCCGGTCTGGGAGGATCCCATATGCCGCGGAGCGGCTGGGCCCGTGAGCCGTGGCCGCTGGGCCTGCGCGTCCGGAGCCTGTGCTCCGCAACGGGAGAGGCCACAACAGTGAGAGGCCCGCATACCGCAAAAAGGAAAAAAAAAAAAAAAAAAAAAAAAAAAAAAAAAAAAAAAAAAAAAAAACAAGGTGTATGGATTCTGGGAGCGAGGTAGTGGTATCTGCCAATCAGGGCTCCCTCTTTGAGATCCAGGCTCATCCCGGCTCCCTAGGATAGAAGTTGGAGGTCTGGCTCCTGCTGTCAGGACTGGGAGCCTCAGAGGGCCTAGAGGAGGGTCCTGGGATAGTGGAGCCACCTCTGTCCACACAGCGTCTTGAGAGAGTTCGGGAGAGGGTGCCTTCCTCTTTCTTTTCACCTGTTGAAACGTTTTCATAATGAATGTAGGTCCCCTTGATGTTCACATCTATTCCTTTCCCGCGATTGAATGGTAGCAAAGTGTTTGCACAGTTGGTTTGGTTCCTGAGGTTTGGATGGCAAATAGCAAGGGATTCATCCAAAAATGAATCTGAATCTATTCAGTTGCCGAGTTTGGAGAGAGGAGAATCGGGATAGGCGACAGATTGGAGGGGGCAGAGTTTAAAGAAAGGACAGTTTGAAGGAGGGATGACTTAGGAGTTGAGGCGAGGTGGTAAGACAATACTAGGGTTGCCCAGCGCACAGCCTGCACAGTGTACACAGCAGCCCTGTCTCTGAGCTCCAGGTTCCTAGAGGTTTCTGATCTCAGGAATGACCAGTGGAGAAGCAGGGGGCTGGGGACTTGGCCTGCCTCACGGCCCCACCCTGACTTGTACCTCTCTGCCCACAGCTCGGGGACCCCACGGGTGCCCCCCGCCTCCCCCTCCAGTCACAGCCTGGCTCCCCCATCAGGGGAGCGGAGCCGCCTGGCACGCGGCTCCACCATCCGCAGCACGTTCCACGGTGGCCAGGTCCGGGACAGGCGGGCAGGGGGCGGGGCAGGTGGGGGCGTGCAGAATGGGCCCCCCGCCTCTCCCACGCTGGCCCATGAGGCCACACCTCTGCCCACTGGGCGGCCCCGCCCCACCACCAACCTCTTCACCAAGCTGACCTCCAAACTGACCCGAAGGTGAGCCCCACGGGATTTGGGGTCTGGGGAGCGGGATGGGGGGGCTGATGGGGCCTAACCTGTCTTCTGCTGTACTCTGCCTCTGTATCCCCACGTCTCCTCCTCTTCCTCCGTCACCCTTCACCTCCCTCCTCACGCTGCAGGGTTACCCTCGATCCCTCTAAACGGCAGAACTCTAACCGCTGCGTCTCGGGCGCCTCTCTGCCCCAGGGATCCAAGATCAGTAAGTCCCCTCCACCCTCTGCTTTCACCGGTTCTGCCTCTCTCTCTGCATGTCTGACCTGTGTGCGGGCCTGGCGGGAGGGGGCGCTGTGAGTCGGGTAGGGGCTCTGGTTGTGCATTTTCTCACTCAGTTAATAGACAAGAGTCTGGCCTCTGGAGCCAGACTCTCGGGGTTCAGACCCGAGCTCTTCTGAGTGCCCTTAAGCAAATGACCTAACTTCTCTGGGCCTTACTTTCCCCTTCCCTGAAGTGGGGATAGTCATAACCGTACCTTCCTCATAGGGTTGTTGTGCGGTGAGGTATATCACTAAGTGAGGTGATGCACGGGCTGAGCTTAAAATCTTGCCTTGGAAAATGCTTTATAAATATTTACTATTACTATTTTTTGAGTGTCTACTGTGTGCCTGGCACCATCGTGGGCCCAGAGTAAAGTGAACAAAAGGGATAAAATCCCTGCCCAGGGGCCTCCCTGGTGGCGCAGTGGTTGAGAGTCCGCCTGCCGATGCAGGGGATACGGGTTCGTGCCCCGGTCTGGGGGGATCCCATATGCCGCGGAGCGGCTGGGCCTGTGAGCCATGGCCGCTGAGCCTGCGTGTCCGGAGCCTGTGCTCCGCAACGGGAGAGGCCACAACAGTGAGAGGCCCGCGTACCGCAAAAAAAAAAAAAAAAAAAAAAAAAAAAAAAAAAAAAAATCCCTGCCCAGGACATTCTACTAGGGGACCCAGACAGTAAACAATAAATAAGTAAAATATATATACTGTCAGGTAGTGACAAGTACTAAGGAGAAAAAGGAAGCAAGGAAGGGGGGGGTCAGGGGTGTGGAGAAGGGAGGGTTCAGTTTTACATGGGGCAGGCCTCACTCACTAAGGAGGTTTCATTTGAGTACAGCCTGAAGGGGTGTGTGTGTGTGTGTGTGTGTGTGTGTGTGTGTGTGTGTGTGTCCTTCTATATGTAGGTATGTGTCTCTGCCCACCCCACCCCCCCTCTTTTGTCTTCCAAATCCTTCAGTATCTTTCCTCCAACCTGCACTAACCATTTCAGACGGGGCTTCCCTTCTGGGCATGGAGAGGGAGATCAAATCCTGACTCCCAGCCCTCCCCAGCCCAGCTCCATGCAGCAGGGAGGGACCAGGGCTGAGGCAGGGGCTGCCCAGAGTCCTGGAACCAGTGGGTTGAGGGAGAGGCCCCTATGTCCAGATTAGACACTTTTCCCCCCTCCCCTCCCCTAGGGTCACAGACGAACCTGAGAGAATCGGGGGACCTGAGGTCACAAGGTGAGTGCATGTGCCTCCCCTGAGTGCCACACCAGCCCCTCCCCTTTTGCCTGTCTCAGACCCCACTTGTGTAAGTACCTCTCCTCACCCCCGACCAGACCCTTAGATGGGGCCCAAGCCTCATCCTCATCCTCCAAGGCCAACTTCCTGAAATGTCCCTATGACCCTCCCTTCTCTGCTGGCTCCTCTTACCCACCCCCACCCCCTTGATTTCCTCTCATTTCCACCTCCATCCCTGAGCATTATCCCTTGACCATCTTTAACTTCAGCCTCTCCCACCTCTAACCCACTCCTCCCCCTGTTGACACCACACCTCCTTTCCCCTCTCATCCAGTGAGGCACAAGGGTTGCCAACAGCTCTGGGCCATTGTAGAAACCCTAGTGGAAATAAAGAGCCAACCCAGCCGTTCCAACAGTCCCAGGACCGAACCTCATTGGCTGGAAATGGGTCACATGTCCATCCCTACGCCAATGCCTGGGACCAGAAGGGTGGAGTATTCTGATTGGTCATACTTAGTGGTATGCTCATCTTTGAACCAGTCACAGTGACCACGGGGGTTGCATGCTCTCATTGACTGGAAGTGAGTCATGTGTTCACCCTTGTGTTCGTGCCCCACCTAAACCAGAAAGACTAGATCTGCAGTGCTTCTCAAGGGGAGCACTCTTGGTATTTTAGGCGAGACATTTCTTTGTTAGGCAGGGCCTTCTCACACATTGCAGAATATGTACCATTCCTGACCCTCCTGCCCAGCCTAATAAATGCCGGCATTGCTCCCACCCCAAGGCATTTTAACAATCAAAAAGCCCCCAGAAGTTTCCTAATATCCCTTGGGGGACAGTACTGCTCCCAGGTGAGAACCCCTAGTCTAGAGTAAGGTAGGTTGGTCCTTCAAGGGACAATGATTATTACCAGAAGAAGGATTTATCAGGAGACAAGCTGAGCTGCTATAGCAAAGAGACCCCAAATACAAACAGGACTAAACTTGTCTCACACACAAACCCTGTGTCCAGGCCAGGCTGGCAGGGCCACTCTGTTCCATGAGGTCATTCACTGTGTTCCCAGGTCCCTAGAGCCCCGTCATCTTCACGGTCCAGGCTGGCTCATGCTGCGGCCTCACACGAGGTGGGACAGGAGAGTCCAGGGCATGCAGTTTCCTGTGAAAAGGGTGATGTGGAGTTGCACCCATCACTTCCACGCACATCCGGGAATTTGGAGACAAGACCACACCTGGCTGCAGGGGAGGCTGGGAAATGTAGTCTCCAGCTGATAGCTCTATGTACAGCTGATACTCTGTCACTGGGGTAAAAGAGGTTTTGAGGAGATAGCTAGGAGTCTGTCCCAAAGTGGGAACAGTGGGTTACCTTCCTCTTCTCCCCCATCTTTAACCCCTAATATCTTCCCACCTCAGTTGCCATCTACCTTGGGATCAAACGGAAACCGCCCCCCGGCTGCTCCGATTCCCCTGGAGTGTGAAGCTGACCAGCTCGCGCCCGCCCGAGGCCCTGATGGCAGCTCTGCGCCAGGCCACGGCGGCCGCCCGCTGCCGCTGCCGCCAGCCACAGCCGTTCCTGCTGGCCTGCCTGCACGGGGGTGCGGGCGGGCCCGAGCCCCTGTCCCACTTTGAAGTGGAGGTCTGCCAGCTGCCCCGGCCAGGCCTGCGAGGAGTTCTCTTCCGCCGCGTGGCGGGCACTGCCCTGGCCTTCCGCACCCTCGTCACCCGCATCTCCAATGACCTCGAGCTCTGAGCCATCATGGCCCTGGGTCCCCTCCTCTTTTCCTCTCCCACTTCGCTTCGGCAGGAGAGAAAGGGGATCAAGGAGGGGATTCTCCCTTTGTCATCACTTCAGTTTCCCTGAAATCTATCTGGGGGCAGAGATTGTCCCCTCTGCTGTTCTCTGGGGCCGCTGGTCAGGAGAGAAGAGCAAAGGGGCTTAACAGGGGAAGCTGGCACCTTCCTGGAGCCCCCAGCTCGTCCTGTCCCCCCTCACCCTGCCGCGGGGTACCTGAGGAAACTTTGGGGGCGGGGGGGCAGAAAGGGAAACAGAAAACTTCCATTCCCCCCAACAGCTCAAGAATTAGGCCTTGGGCAGGGGCAAGAAGAGTTGCTGAGCCTAAAGACTGGATGGAGAACTGGGGTGGGTGGGGTTGGGAGTGGGGGTCAGAGAGGCAGATTCCTTCCCCTCCCCATCCCCTCCTGCTCGAACCCCCCTTTCCTGCCCCAGGCTGGCGCGGGGCACTTTGTACAAATCCTTGTAAATACCCCCGCACCCTCCCCTCTGCAGAGGTCTCCCGAGGAGCTGCCGCTCTCACCTCCGGTTTTTAAGTTATTACAGCCCCACCCTCCTCCTGTCAGCCCCTCACCTGCAGCCTGTTGCCCAATAAACTTAGGAAGTCCCCCCTCCCCCACGCTGACCCTGGGGTCTTCCTTCCCTGCCCTCATCTGCAAGTGAGATGAAGAGGAGGTGTGTGACTGGGCCAGTGGTTTCTCCTTTCTGGGCCTCGGTTTTCTCATCTGCAGAATGGGAGTAGTGGGGGTGTGAGGGTCAAGGATGATTGTGGAAGAGGGCAGGACAGGATTCGGCCTCATCCACGAGGCCCCAGTTCCTATATCGGACCCCCGTTCATCCATTCACATACCCATCCACATGTTATACTGGACTCTAAGCCACTTCTTACTCCAGCAGTACATTTATTCAATAAACAGTCATTGACCGGTGCCTACTCCATGCCAGGCCCAGTGTGGACACGAGACACGGAGCCCCTGTCTGTCGGGGCGGGGGTGGGGGGGTTCTGATAGGCACTAGAGAAACCATTGCTTTGGGGGCCACAGAAGAGAAAGTGAGGGGGTTTGGGGAAGGCACTCCAGAGGAACTGGTACCGGAGTTGGGCTTTGAAGGATGAGTAGGAGTTGGCCAGGTATTGGGTATGCCCTGGGCACAAGCCTAGATGTGGAAGTGCGTGGTATAGCTCAGAGAACTGTGGGTAATTTCAGGGTGGCTGCTATGTTGGGGGTGGGTGGAGAATTAGCAAGAGAAATGCTGTATTAGGACTCGTAATCCATCTACACTTAAGCAAAAAGGTGTTTGCTCATCCCATAGGCCAGGGGTGCCTGACTTCAGGTACATCTGGATCTAGGCAGCAGACAAGCTCACCTCTGCTTTTTTCAGTGTGAGTTTCATTCTAGTAGTTTCACCCAGTAGGCGCTCCCTCATGGCAGTGATGACCCCAGCAGTTCCAAGCTTTCATCCTTCCAGCTTAGTTGCTGCAGCAGAAAGTCTGCCGATCTTAAGTCATGTGGTCGTCCCTGGACCAGTTGCTGTGACTCTGGAGTGGCCTGTGCCTAGAACTGGACTTAGAAGGGGCTCCCCAAAGGAAAGTCAAGAGTAGGAGCAGGAGAAGGGAAGTGGAAGCATGATAGACAAGCAGTAGAGGGCTGTCCAGTGCAGAAGGGCGGGGCTGCCTCACCCAGGGCCTTGTGGGCCAAAGGGAGCAGGCTGGGCTTTCATCCGAGGACACTGGGGAGCCATGGAGGGTTGCACGCAGGGAAGAGGCTTAGTCAAACTGCCTCAATTGCCCATTTAGAGCATAGTAGGGTCAACTGTTGTATTCTTCATGGAGCTGACAGGAAAGTCAAATGAGAAATGAAGGGTGGTAAAGATTAAAGAGTGGCCAGTGTTGAAAAATCCAGGGTCTGGGGCAGAACCAAAGTCCTGTCGTGAGTGAGGCCAGAATAGGACTCTGCTGAAACGGAAGCGTTTACAGTTGAGAGGGTAGAAAAATGAGGTGTGTGTAGGGGGAACCAACCCTGTCACGAAACCTCAATCCCGGAGGGCTTCCTTTGTGCCCAGCCCTGTGCTGGGGACACAGTGGTGACCAAAACAGCCCCAGCCCTGCCCACACGGAGCTCACAGTCCAGTGGAGGAGACAGCCGTGTCCTCAGTGATCCAGAGTGGGCAGGGCTGGTATGGGGGAGTCCAGAGCCTGCAGGAGTGCAAAGGGGGAAACTGCCCTAGCCAGGGAGGGCTTCCTGGGAGGAACAGCTTGGCTGTGACGGAGAGAATGATGAGCAGCTAACCAGACATGGTGGAATGTGGGTCACGTGTTCTAGGCAGAGGGAACAGCATGTACAATGGCTGGGAAGCAAGAGAGCATACAGGTCCTTCAAATGACACATGACTTGAGTGAGTATAGAGTCACTGTGAGAGATGAGGCTGGAGATGCTGGCAGCGCCTTGAAGGTTGTGGAGAGGTGCCTGGGCTTTGTACCAAGGGTACTGGGGAGCCATGGCAAGGTAGTGAGTAAGGGAGAGGCAGGGGCAGGTTTGTGCTGTGAAGGGAGGGAAGGAATCAGGTCAGAAGACTAGCGAGGAGGTCAGGACCGGACAGAAGGTGAGGAGAGAAGGGGTGGACCTCAGCCTTATGAGGCAAAATGAGCGGGACAGGCATGGTAGCTGACAAGTGCCTGGACTCTGGATTTGGCTGGCTCAGACCTTACTGGCTGGAGTGTGTGTGGTCTGTGTGGCCTCAGGGGTGGAGCTGGGATTAGTGATGGGATCTTCATTTGGGGATAGTATTGTAAAGGGCATCCCCATGTCTAACAGGCCCTGCATGCCTTGACCTTTGGGGTCTCTTCTAACCTTTCTGTTTTGGTAATCTCTCTGGGAACTCTGATGTGCCCAGGCCTCAGTTTCCCTTCTGGAAAATGGAGAGATTTCTTGATCTCTAAGGGCCCTTTACCTATGTGACAAGGTTTGAAAAAGTGCCTCCTCCAGGTCCCTGGGGGCTCTGTCTTCTTAACTCTGCCTCACCTTCTGAGGCCTTTGTCTCTTTAGGGGCCCACGTGCTATGCCCTAGCAAATGGAGGCCTCAGCCTATTGGGTCAAGTAGAAGTGATTGACGTGGCCAGCACCCAATACATGTTCAGGTGTTTCTTGACTTCTATTACCTGCTCCCACACGCGACCCCAAGGGTTCTTCCTGCTCTTTTCTGGGACCAAGCTCTCCAAAAGTCCTATCCTTAAAGACTTCACAGGTATGCTCTGACCCAAGCCCCAGTCTGGAGGAGGAGACAGCTTGGGCAGACGTTAAGGTGGGAATTGCAGGTGTAAGGAACAAAAGAGTATATAGAGGAATCATGGGAAAAGAGCTAGAAGGATGAGCCTTCAGCAAATGGTATGAATTTGGCCTTGAAGAATCGCACTTAATACGAGGGCGTTCTAGGCAACGTGGGGAGCCATGGCAGGTTCTCGAGCAAAGTAAGGAAAGTTGGAAAGACTGGTAGCAGCTCTAGAGGGCTGAAGTCAGATCGCACAGAAGGAGGCCAGTGAAAAGCATAGTGAAGTAGACAGTGATGAGATGCATGGGAGGTCTCAAACCGGAAGCCGGGGGGCCAAATTCAAGTCTCAGACATTTTCTTTGGCTTCCGTTTCTCCCTCGCGAGGACCCTGTGTTTGAGATCTGAGCGTGAGTGATTGGGAGCCGAGGTTGGGAAGGGCCCAAGCTCGGCGGTGTGACACTGGACCACACCTCTCCGGGTCTCAGATTCCCCATAGAGCTTTGTAATGTTTGGATTAGACTCTGTACCCTAACTTTGCCTCATTTTACAGATGGGATAAAGCATGTCTAGCCCTAGGACATTCCTAGAGACGGCAAACCGCTTCGAGGTCACACAGCAGCCAATTACAAAAGTCTTTCCTCCTCCTCTTCCTCCTCCCCACCCCCTCATAACTATTCGCACACAACGCTAAGGCCACCATTGCTTTTATTTGTTGCTTTGAGCGGAGAAAAATCATGACCCGCAGGTGAGCTCGGGTTCTCTCCATTAGCCAGAGCGCCTGATGGTGGGCGGAGCTCAGGGGAGGAGAGCATAAGGGAGGTTATTCATTGGCCAGAACCCAGAGGATGGAGCCCATTGGTTGGAACTCTGGTTGGAACTGGAACGCGAAGGAGGGTGGATAGAGCCCCGGGTAGACTAAACCTTTATAGGCGCGACTCCGGCACAAAGGGGCGGGGCAAAGGATGAAGGGCGGGGCTCCGGTGGGCCGGGCCCTCCCTTTGGCTGGGGCTCCAGCAGTCGGCGGCGGGCGGGCAGTGCGCCTACTTCTGGGCGGGGATCATGTCGTCGATGGACTGGCCCTTTTCCAGCTTCTTCTCCATCTCCACCATGAGCTTCACACCATCCACCACCAGCTGCACCTGTTCTACCTCCGACGAGCCCAGCCTATCGGCGTTGGACACGTCGAACACTGAGCCCACGGCGGCCGTGTCCACGCCACCTGCGGGAATAGGAGGCCGGGGCTAAGGAGCGAGCAGAGATGCAGGAGCGGGACCCAGGACGCAACCCCCGTGCCAACGGCGACTGCCGCATGTACTGAGTGAGTGCCTACTGTGTAAAGGTTAAGTGTACGCAGTTTCCTAAGCGTCTGTCTATTCACGGGCGCACATCTCCGGCTTTAGGTACCTCACCCCTCGACCATCCAGCACTGTGGGTAACAGAGTTGAGCTCTGGAGCCCGGCTGCCTGGGGTCGAATCCTGACCATCCTCCCCTTTACAGATGGGAAAGTGAGGTCCCTAGGCGTCCAGGGACATACACAGTGTATATTAATTATATAACCATGATGGTATATTGACTTATCTTGAGATAAGGCGTGCTGATGCCTAGTTGCAGAGGAAGGAACTGAAGCTCACAGAAGGGCAGCCCTTGCCGACCCCCAGAACTCGTGGGGATGCCCCACCTCCCCTTCAGCCGCCGCAAAGGGCCAGCCCCAGAAGCCGCAGGAGGGGATGTGGGCCGCACCTGTGCCCCGCTTCTGCAGGCGCAGACGAGTGAGGATTTCCTCGAATTTGGGATGCTTGCTCAGGTGCGCTAGTTTCACATGCACGCCTCCACGCAGCCCGGTGCCCAGGTTAGATGGGCAGGTCAGCACGTAGCCCAGGTGCTCGTTCCACATGAAGGGGTGGCCGGCTTTCTTGAAGATCTCCTCAATCTGAGGTGGGGGAGAGGACCCTGGATCAGCGCCGGCGGGCGCCCCCAAATACACCCACAACCCGGACAGGGTTCGGAAGGACAGGGTGTGAGAATGTCAGTAGGGGTAGGATTCTGAGGGGGCGGGTCTGGAAGACCTGGAGGCACGAGATTCTGAGGGGAGGGGCCCGACAGCACAGGTGGTGGCAGGATTCTGAGGGGCCTAGGCTTGAGGACGCCGGGAAGGCGGGTTCTTAGGGGCGGGGCTTGAACATAGGGGTGGGGCCGGTTTCTCAAAGGGCGGGGCCTTGGAAAGCGAGTGGGGTGGGTGCTGAGGGGCGTGGCTTGGGTATAGGGAGGAGCCGAGTTCCGAGGGGAGGGGCCTCGGAAAGCAGCCTGGGTGGTCACGTGGAGTCACGCGAGAGGCAGGCACCCACCTTCTGCAGCCCCAAGCAGAAGCGGCGGAAAACCTGCTTCATGTTGCCCCCCTTCTCCATGGAGATGACTCGGAGGTGGTCCTCCTCGTTCACCCACACCAGGAAGCTCTTGTTGTCATTGTGCCTAGGTCGGGCGCAGCAAAAGGCTGAGGAATCAGCTCCGCGGGAACCCCATTCCCCTGCGTCTTGCAAACACATACCCACCGCTAGGGGGCAGCGGGCCTGAAGGGCAAGAGGTGGAAGCACCTCAAAGTCTCAGAAGCTAACACCTGTAGACTCTAATGTCACTGGACCTGTGGAATCTTGAATCCTGGGATCAGTGACTTTTAGGGTCTTAATTCTTTGGACAACATTATAGACTCTTAGAGTCTCAGAATATTTGAAAAACGGAAGCCAGGAATCAGAATTGATAAATCTTCCCATCACATTATGGCATCTCAGAAAGAGTCTTAGAACTGTAAAACTCTAGGATCTGGAAATGTTTGAAACCACTGAATCACAGAATCGGAAATTAGTGGAATCTAAAAATATTTAAAATCTTGAAATCTTACAACCTACACTCTCCAAATCTTTTGAAACCTAGGTCCTCAAAACCTTTTAAAATCTTTGACTATCAGAATCAGGGATTCAAAGATTCATGGAAAGCCCAGCTAGCAACAATAGCTGGTAATAAAAATCATACTAATGGCCAATATGAGCACTTACTATATACCAGGCACTTTTTCCAATACTTTACATAAATTAACTCAATTAATCCTCACAAGAACCCCAAAAGCTATGAATTGTCATGATCTCCATTTTATAGATGGGGAAACTGGGGCAGAGACATGTTAAATCATGTGCCAAAGGTCACACAGCTAGTAAGTGGCAGCGCTGGGATTTGAATCCAGGGAGTCTGGTTCAAGTCTAAGTTTCAAGTTTCCCAAAATGTGACATGCAGACCACAGGGTGGGCAGGGGTGGAGGGCAAGATCATTCTGGATAATTACTGTTATGGTCTTGACTTTGGTGGAAAGTCATGGGAAGGCTGGAGGAGGCAGGGGAGAAGGGGGCCATAGGGCAGGGGGACCTCACCAGATGCCACGGGCATCGGGCCAGTCTCGGGCCATGCCTGAAGCCAGCAGCAGCGGGGACACAGGCTTGTCAAATAGGAAGTGGTCATCGATGAGCTGCTGCTGCTCCTTCTCTGTCATGTTCTTCAGAGGATAGTATTTCCCCTTGAACTCTCCCGTCAGGCTGTTGAGGGCTGAGGGGCCGCAGGAAGGAGTGGTCAGCAGCCTGCCCCACCTCGAGTGGGGCGCAGAGACCCTGGGGACCCCACACTGTTACCCCTAACGGGCCTGGACCTTGGCCCTCTGGAGGTCCTAAAGGCGCCTAAACGCTGTGTCTAAACCCAAATTCATGACCCCTCCCCCAAACGTGCTCATCCCCTGTCTGCCCTGGGAAAACCCACACTAAGTGCTCAAGACAAAAAACATGGATTCTCCCCTTCCCGCCACCAAGCCTCACATCCAGTTCACCTGCGAGCAGTAGTGTGCTGGTGCCCGCTCCTGCTGGCTGGCAGGACAGAGAGTCAAAGTCTCAGGAATCTGGGAGCCATCAGTAAACACTATTATAGTATTTATAGTATTTGTATATATTCATATGTATTCATAATACATAATAAATATGTATTATGTGTATAATAAATATATGTATATAATACATATACATAGTTTTATAGATTTTATACATTATTTGTATAATATACCACATAATATATTCTGTATCATATACTATATTCTATATTATGTTGTTCAAAATAAATTAGAAAAACTTACAATTAAATAAATTATAGTTAAAACATAGGGAATAAATACTCAGAACTATCACTTTCTAATGATTTTACTACACTTACTATTTTCTATGTTCTTGAAGTTATTCTCATCCATTGTATCTGTATGGTGGAAATGCTACATAACCATGTGCTACTGCACGTTGCCCCCCATTGCCCAGCTCTGTATGATGTCACGTGATTAGCTTAAAATTGGCCACAGTAGGAGAGTTTACACCAGAGAAATTGGTAGTTGCTGGCTGCAAATCAGGGCTTGTTTTTTTGTTTGTTTGGGTTTTTTGTTTTTTTGTTTTGAGAGCCAATTGTTAAACATTTAGCAGAACAGCACTGCCTGCCAGCCCTAATAGTTCTACCTCCCAAACGTACCCACTCTTTCTCTCCATTCCATTGCTACCCCCTCACCCCCAACCCGGACAGCTGCAGTTGCCCCCTCTCAGCCTCTCTCCTACCTTTGCCCACAGTCTGCTCCCTGCACAGCAGCCAGGGGGATCCATATTAGTCTGAACCTGTCCCTCCTCTGCTCACCACCCTCCCATGCTTTCCTTCTCCCACAGGGTCAAAGCCATAGTCCTCCCAACAGCCCACAAGGCTCTGCACGACCTGGCCACCCACACCCCTCTGACCTCCTCTCCTCCCCTCCTGCCATCAGCCACTCGGCTCCAGGCACACTGGTCTCCTCGCTATTCCTCCAACACACCTTCCCATCCCAGGGCCTTTGCACTTGCTGTTCCACCTGCCTGGAATCCTTCCCCAGGTTGGCTTCTTCTCGGCAGTCAGGTCTCAACTCCTTTCTAACGTAGTTCCCGCCAGTCATTCTGTGCCACAACCTTTGTTTCTTGGCTTCATGGCATTTTGGGATTATCTTGTTCTTTTGTTGGTTTCTGTGTTTCCTCTTAATCTCCCCACCAGGCTGACAGCTCTGTGAGAGCAGTGACCTTGTCCATCGTATTCATCACGGGAGCCCCAGCTCCCCACACAGCACCAGAACAGCCGTAAATATTTGCTTAATGGATGGGTGGACGGATGAATAGATGGACGAAGGTCAGGACCCTGGTGCAATTGGGTGTCAAGTCTTGACAGCACCCCCAGGCTTCCACCAGGGGTAATGCTGCCAGCTGTCACTCACCAAGTACTCATGACTTACCAAGTTCTTTCAGCGTTTTGGAAAATGGGGGCCCAGGGGAGTCCAGAGACCTGCCCACAGAGGAGCAGGGCCTCAGCTGGGGGCCCCCAGCCGTGTGCGGGGTGGGGGGAGCTCTCACCTTCCACGGCGAGTTTCTCCACGGCTCGGCGCTCACCGCGGGAGCAGTGCGGGGGCAGCGAGAAGCCCTTGATGCTGCGGCCCGTGCGGACGCGGCTGCTGAGCACGTAGTGGGGGTCCAGGTCGTCTCCACCCTAGAGAATGGGTGCGGGGGTCAGGGCGGGGCGGGCCATCCTATGAGCCCTGCCCCCCTCCCCAGCGAGGTCAAGTCTCCCTCCAGGCCCTCCCAGATCTCTCAGGCTCCCTGATGCTGCCTTTGGCTTCTCCCTCCCCACTGGCCTCCCTCACCACCACCACCCCTTCTCTCTCTCTCTCTCTCTCCATTTTTCTCTCTCCATCTCTGTGTCTCTGTTTCTCTCTCTTCTACATGTCTGTTTTGGACCTGCCTTCCTCTCTCCCTCCCTCTCCCTCTCTCTCTCCCCCCGCTCCCTCCCTCTCTCTCTCTCCCCCCGCTCCCTCCCTCTCTCTCTCTCTCCCCCCCCACCCCCACTGCCCCCAGCCCCATCTCCTTGCCTGACTTCGTGTCTCTCTGTCCCTCTCTCTTCCCGTCTCCCTCTGCGTTTCTCTCCATCTCTGTCCGTCTCCCTGTCTCTCTGGGTGTCCCCCCCCACCTCCTCCCTCCTCCTCCTCTTCTCCTCAGCCCTCTCCCCTCTCTCTCCCACCCCTCCCTTCCCTGGGGGCAGCCAACCTTGAGGTTCTCGTGGTTGAGGTCGGTCTTGTGCTTGTCGGTGGGTTTGTAGCCCCCGTGCCGGTCCTGGATGATGGGGTCAAAGAGGTCCTTGAAAACCACGTAGGACTCCTCGTCACCAGCCACACAGCCCACGGTCATGATGAAGGGGTGACCTGGGGGGGTCGGCGGGGAGGTCAGAGGCGCTCGTCCCCAGCAAGGAAGGCCTGGGCTCCTGGGTCCAGTGTAGACTGTGTGTGTATGTGCGTGCGCATGCAAGGGAATTCATTCGACACTTCTGGGTCAGAACTGAGAAGGCTGAGGCTTGGTAGGAATGGGGAGGGAAGGCTGGGAAAGGTCAAGGTGGCTTCTGGGGCGGTGAGAGGAAGGCTGCGGGCAGGACAGAGGAGAAAGAGTCTGGGGGGCCAGTTACTAAAAATATTACCATGTCAGAGTCCCCACATCATGGAATCTTCCCCTAAAAAATTTCAGAACCTTAGACTATCAGCCCCCACAGATAATAAGAGACTTGAAAGACCCTCTTATTTCCCAAGTGGGGAAACAGAGGCCTGGACAGAAAGGGCCTCTCCCGTCAATCACACCATGAGTTGGGGGCTAAGGCTAGAAGCTGGGCTCCTGCCCAGTTCCACTCGCCCTGGAGGGGTGTCCTTGGAGAAAGAAGCGCAGTGCTCATGATACCCCCTGTCAGAGTCTGAGTGCTCACTTTGTGCCAGGCACCGCTCCATGTGTACTGATGCCTATGTTTTCCCAACATGGGTGCCCATTTTGCAGGTGAGGAAACTGAGGCCTGGGAGATGCATTAGCTTCCTCAGGGGAGTCTCACATTATACTCCTGCAGATTTAGCGAGTGGTTTACCACGTGTCCCAAGCATTTCACCCTGTCCCAAGCACTTCACCCATCTCAACTCATCTGTTTCTCAAAACAGCCCCATGGGTATGGTCCCCATTTTACAGATGGGAAAACTGAGACCCAGGGAGGTGGGATCGAGGCCTGGCAGGCAACCTCCAGAGCCCACCCCCCCCCGAGCCTTCCGGTCCCTGTGATGCTCCACCAAGGAGGCTTACCTGGGTTGTCCACACCTGTCTGGATGACATCGTCCAGAGTGAAACCAGATGGCGTCTCCTTGTCCCGCAGCTTCTTGTAGAGCTCAAGGGTCAGTACCTTGGCCATGTGGTTGTTGTGCTTGCTGAGGTCTGGGTATTCCTCCTCAGGCTTGAAGTTCAGCTTGTACTTGTTGTGGGTGTTACTGAATGGCATGGTTGCGGCGTGGGGGACCTGGTGGGCAGGGGCGGAGGGGAAGATTAGCTCACATCCAGTAGAGACCAGCCAAAGAACAGAGCCAGGCTCTGGGGTCAGGCAGGCCTGAGGGTCATTCCTGACTCCTGTGCTGTGTGACTTGGAGCCAAAGGGATCCCCTCGCTGAGCCCCGGCATCTCGACAGGATGTATCAAGAGTTTTGTGTTAGGATCTTAGCTCCACCGCATCGTGGCAGGTGACCCTAGACTAGTCACCTTGCTAGAGACTCAGTTTCTCCAGCTGGAAAATGGAGGGGGGAACCCCTCAAGCCGGAGTAGTAATCATGGCATGGGTAAGAGTGTAGGTTCTAGAATCAGACAGCCTGGCTTTGAATGCCAGCTCTGCCACTTACAACAAGCTGTGTGACCTTGGGTGAGTTGCTTAACCTCTCTGTGCCTGAAAGTACTCACCTGTAAAATGCGGGTATAATAGCCTTCACCTCATCGAGGTGTTGGAAGGATGAGTTAATTATGTAAAGCACTTGGAATAGTGCCTGGAACACAATAATCATGTTTTGGCTCAGCTATTATTATTGTGTTTTTGTTATTTTAAACTGTGAGGAGCTGGTGAGAAGACGGAGGGTGTTGCTGGCAATGAGTGTGTGCGCAGGAAAGGGACATTCTCTCCATAAAAGTTCTTGGGTGCTCCGTCGAGGGGTGAGGGGCAGGGTGGGAATGACGGCCAGGTGCCTGCCCCCACCTCTGTTTGCTGACCCCTCTCCTGCAGGGCACAGTAGAAGAACAGCTCTGCCTCTGAGTTTGACAGAACTGGGTTCAAATCCCATCCATGCCATTTCCGGGCTGTGTGACCCCAGGCCAGTGACTCAGCCTCTCTGAGCCTCTGTCCTCTGTGAACTGAACGTTCCCCATGGGGTTGCCGGGAGGATTCTTTGAGCTCAAGCATGTGGCCGGTCGAGCGCAGGCCCCAGCGTGGAGTTGGGGCCTGATACCTCGAGGGGTGGCTGCTATTGTTATTATTACTTTTATCCACAAGTCCTAGAAAGAGGAGGGACCCCTTGGTGGTGGTGGTAGGGATGGGATACTCATTCCCAGCTCCAGGAATGGGAAGCGGGTAGGATGGTGGGAAGGAGATGGGAACCAGGGTGAGAGGAAGGCCGAGGCATCAGGCCAAGGGGGATGGAAACCCACGAAAGCCTTTGGAGTTGATGTCCAGGGTTGGGGATTTATTTTTAGAGTCTGGCAAACTCCTCCTTCCCCGCTGCCAGTCCCCACATTCCAGGGGCTCGGCTTGCACCAAGTCAGCAAGCCAGAGACAGGTGGACCAGGGTGGCCGGGAGCATATGCATTCAGGCCATGGGGCTCAAGGGCTTTCCACCCAGAAAGCCCCCTTCAGAGCATGTCCCCACCCCTATCCCTGCTAGGGACAGGCCAGGAGAAGGCACGGAAGCAAGGTTGGTGAGCCCAAGAGACACCAGCAGTCATAGCCCCAGAGCCACACACACACACGTCACCATGGACCCCCAGATCACACCGTAAACGGACGCATACTTGCACACCTCCAAGCTCAGGGACACACCCAGGATACAGGTACTCATGCAGGAGCCACGGAAAGTGAGACACAAGGTCACACTGTGTGGAACGCCATAGGGACCCACAAGGTCACCAACGCAAAGACCCCGCAGTCCCTGCCCTCTCAGAGACCCTGACAGGTGACACAGTTTATGGCACCCAGTTCTGGTGACAAACCATCATGAACAAGACCTGGCCCGAAGCCCCTTGCAGGGGGTGACAGCTGGCAGCTGTCAAGACTCCTTCCCATTCTGGGAACCCTCCCCAGGACCCTGTGCCGCAGAGATCACAAGTCACAGCCGGGAGTCAGGGGCTCACAGGTGGAGGGGACTCTCTGACACAAGGTCCACCTTGCCACACACTGACCCACCTGTGTGCAGGAGGACGTCGGGGAGGACACGTAAGACCCCTTCCAGAGCCAGCTTGGCCTCTGATTCCAGAGGAGGACCCCACTCTGGACCCCACCCCAAATCCCACCCCAGGCAGTACCTGGCTGTGCTGTGCTGGAAGGGGCTGTCTGTATCCCGGAGGCAACACTGACCCGAAGGAGAGGCCCACAGCCCTGGCCTTATATAGGGGGGAGCCCGGGCTGTGCTATTGGCTGGGAGGGGCTGCACCCCGGGAGGAGGCTGGAAGGCAGCTGAGCCTCTCACCTCACCGCCCAGGCATCGTACCCACCCGGAACCCAGGGATGCCTTGCGCCCATCCCCATGGCCTTGTATGGGCCGCCCCAGGGTCTGGGCCCAGACCCCCCCCCACCCCTGTCACCACCAAGCTGGTCCCCCGAGCAAGTGCTGAGTCGGGCTGGCGGGGACAGCTGGCCCCCCGCCGGGGCCACGGGATAGTGTCAGGGAATGTCTCAGGCACGTAGAAGCCACCCTCCCCTGGCCCTCCGCTAGGCCACCAGCCTCTCCTCAGCCCCCAGCGGCCTTGACCCCAGCAAACAGCAGGTCCTGAGCCCTAGCCCTGGGGAAGCCTTGCAATGACCCCTGAAGGTCAGGTGTCTGGTTTTCCAGCAGAGGAAACGGAGATCAGAGAGGCTGTGTGATGTGCCTGCTGTCACCCAGCTACAGGGAGCATCTGACCAAAGCCGGGGTGGGAACAGGGTGACCTGACCCCAGAAGCCTGTGCTTGGATGTACTTTCCTCCTCGGGAGCGGGTGGGAGGGAAACTGAGGCTGGGCTGAGTTGGGGCGGTTCTAACTCAAAGACAGGTTGGAGGTGGTGGTCACCTTTCCCACTCCAGGCCGCCCGCCTGGTAACACTGGGAGATTTCCGCTGTGGAGGGGACAGGGAGGGACGTGGCCTGCCGGGAAGGGAGGTTATTTTTAGAGCTAGTTCTCTGTGTCCTCTGGGGGACCCGAGGTGCTGGGGATGGGGGAGCGCGGGGGCAGGTGTGAGGAGGTGGGGTCGCCACGTGTCCGGGCTAATTATAACCAGGCATCTCGGGTGTCCCCAGGCCTCGCCTCCTTACAAGGGCAGCCGCGCGAGCCCGGGAGGCCAGCCCCACCCACAGGGGAAGGGGGCTGGGTGGCGGCTCAGGTCAGAGCGCAGGACTCGCTCGGATCCGGGCTCTCAGCACCTCGACCGTGATGGGGGACCTCAAGGACCGAGGATGAGATTCTGCGGAAATGGGACGGCACAGGGGAAACTGCTTCCTCCGCCTGGAAGGCGCCAAGACTTGGGCAAGCGGGGGTCAAGTCCAGGGAGGAGGAGGTTCAGGGAGCGCCCGGATTGAAACAAAGAAGAGAACGTTCCTTTCCCTCTGAGGTTCCTCCCTCCTCCCCGGTCTTCCCCACTTCTTCCCAGGCGTGGGGGCACGGATCTAGGGAAAGGGGACCCTCTCTGCCTCTCCCTAGGTTACCTCTCCACCAACTCCCCCTTCCCAGTAAGCTCAGAGTGGCAAAGTTCTCCTTCACAGTTAGGGAAACTGAGGCCCAGAGAACTAAAAGGAACTGGTCTAGAATTATTATGCATTTATCATTTCAACAATCACTTATTAAGCACTTAATGGGAACACAGCAGAAAATAAGCAAAACCCCTGCCCTCACGGAGGTGACATTTCAGTGAGAGTAAACAAGTCAATATATGCTCTAATGTCAGGGACAATGGGCTTTGAAGGAAAGTGACAGAGGGTAAGGGATGAGAGTGATGGCACAGCAGAGGAGATCTAGTCAGACCTCTCTGGGGAGGTGACATCCGAGCAGAGACTGGAGGGAGCCAGCTATGTGGAGATCTGGAAGAGGGACAGCAGGTGCAAAGGCCCTGAGGTGGGAGTGGCTTGGCATATCTGAGGGACAGGGAGACGGCTGGAGGGCTGGAGCAGATGGGGCAGAGAGGAGAGTGGGAGGGAGAAGATGAGGTTGGAGAGAAGCCAGGAGCAGACCTGTAGGGCCCTAGGGGCCGTGGAGGAGTTTCCATCCCACTGTGAGTGGGATAGGAGCCCCTGAGGGCTATGAGCAAGGGAGAGACAGGATCCAGCCACATCACACACAGCTCAGCCCCCTGGGCCCCTAAGAACCCCTTGTGTGGACATTTGACATTCCTTTTGGCCACACAGCATCCGGAGCCCTTTCTGTGTCTGGGGAGCCCCCCACCCTCTGACTACCTCCTTTGGAGAAGCCAAAAATGTCAGAAACTCAGTTTCCCATAATCCTTTGCAGCAATGGTCCAGTCATGTGACCAGGGCTGAGCCAATCAAACACTCCAGCAGACCTTGTATCATAAGCTCTACCTCCTTTATCTTCTTTGAGTCTCACAGAAACAGTTGGTCTTGGGGAGCACTATAATCCCCATCATATATCTTCCTCCCACTCCCAGCCCCTGAGCCCATCAGTCTCCAAGGCCTGTCCATCCCTCCTACCCTAGCTCAAGACCTCCACATTCACTCCTGCCCTAGCCTCCTCACTGGGCTCCTGCCCCAGTGTTGCCCTGTCCCACCTACTCCCTCCTTCCTGACCTCTCCTGCTCAGAACCTGCCATGGCTCCCCAGTGCCCTCAGGATAAATGAGTATTTGTTGACTAAGTAAATAATAGTAGCTTTATCAGTCATTTGGAAACCCCTTCACCCAGCTTAAGCAGAAAGGGCTTTCCTACCAGATATTAGATGCTCACAAAATTGTTGGAAGGGCTGAAGGAGCAGGCTCTAGGCTGGGCCTCCAGGGACACCTCTTGCCCCCAGAATCATGCTTCCTCTGAAAAACTGGACGTGCTAGAAGGAAGTTAGCATGGATATAGAGTGGCCACTCCACAGTCTCCACCCTAACAGTTAACTCTCATGGAGCACTCCTATATGTCAAGTACTAGGCTAACTGCTGTACATATATTAGCTCATTTAACATTCCCAACAATAAGGCTCAGAGAGGTTAAGTGACTTGCTCAAGGTCACACAGCTGGGAAGGGGCAGAGCTGGGAATCAGACTGGCACAGGGCTGCTGAGAGTGGGTTCAGGCTTTGGTAAAGATCATTTTCAGGCCTCTCAGCAAGGTCAGACAATACTGTCAGCCCAGAGTCTCTTTCTGGGTCTTTAGACCCTGACAATTTGTACCCACATCCCCTTGCCCCCTTCACCCTAGCAGTCTGGTTTCAGGATTCAATCACTGTATGTGTATTAACTCATTTAATTCTCCAACAGTCCTGTGAGGTAGATATGCAAATTTTACAAGTCAAGAAAGTGAAGCCCAGAGAAGTTGAGTCACTTTCCCAAAATCACACAGCTGGGAAGTAGCAGAACCAGACTGGACCGGGTAGTCATTCCCTTCCTGATTCCACCTGTTCATGCTAAAGCCTCATTTTACAGCGGATGGATGCTGAGGCTGGAAAAGGGCAAGGGATCGCAGACTTCTGGTATCCTCAGGTGGCAGAAGGTACAAGAGAGCTTTGTGGGATCTCTCTTATAAGAGCACCAATCCCATTCATGAGGGCTTCTCCTCCTACTAATACCAAAGACCCCAGCTATTAATGCTATCACCTTGGAAGGTTAGGATTTCAACATATGAATTTTGGGAAAACATAAACATTTAGATCATAGCACCAAGATATATTGCTAAGTGGGGGGGGGGGCGGAGAAAAAAAAATATACCTGTTGCCACAAAAATGCTGTGAAACACACCACCCCAAAATGCAGGAGCTTTGAAATGGATGTGGGGTTGACTGAGAGTTGGCTGATTTGGGCTGGGCACAACTGGGAAGCTTTGCTCCATACTCTTATGTTAAAAACAAGACAACGGGCTCAAAATGCTAAGCCCCATGTCACCAAATCAAGACTTAATGACAGTTTCGGCTCTCCTGGAGATGGAATCTCAAACCACCCACTCAGATCAGCACTAGTTAGGTAATCTGCCTGATAGACCCCTGCCGTCCCTAAAGGAAAGTGACCTTGCAATAACCAGCCTGCTTTTTTTTCCGGGTGCAACTTTCTTGTTTCTGCTCCCTTCCACCTATAAAAGTCTTTCATTTTGTTTAGTTCCTTGAAGCTCCTTTCTATCTGCTAGATTGGACGCTGCCTGATTCGAATCGATTTTTGCTCAAACTCAATACCATTTTAATATACCTCAGTTTATCTTTTAACACTACAGAGACGTTGTGGTGTGTGGGCCAAAGGGGGAGCAGCCATGCAGGGGAGGCTTTTCTCATGCCTGTGCCTGGGCGCAAAAGGCAACGTTCAAGGCTCCTTAGGTCGAAGCTCAGAGCTGGCATGACTGGCAGTTGTGCCACTCTGCTATTGACTAAAGTAAGTCACGTGACCACACTCAAAGTCAAGGCCGTTGTTCAGTCTACCTCCATTTGTGTTTTTCTTAAATGGTCACTCATCCTCAGACATCCACATACAATTCATATCCCTGGAATATCTCAGGAAGGGTATTAGAAACCGGTAATCATGTTTGCTTCTGGGAAGAGTGGGGATCACGGAGTGACAAAGACCTACTTTGTCCTCTGTGAACATCCTGACAGCACTTTACTTCTTAAATTAAAAAAGGGAGTAAATATAATTCACACTGCTGTATGTTATATGAAAGTTAAGAGAGTAGGGCTTCCCTGGTGGCGCAGTGGTTGAGAGTCCGCCTGCCGATGCAGGGGACACGGGTTCGTGCCCTGGTCCGGGAAGATCCCACATGCCGTGGAGCGGCTGGGCCCGTGAGCCATGGCTGCTGAGCCTGCGCGTCCGGAGCCTGTGCTCCGCAACGGGAGAGGCCACAATGGTGAGAGGCCTGCGTACCGCAAAAAAAAAAGAAAGTTAAGAGAGTATAAATAAATAAAAATTAAAAAGGGGGGAGGCTTTTTAAAAACTATGGCCAAGAGATGAAAATAGAAAAGCCCCCGTCGCATCTACCCATTTTCCTGACATGGCAAACTGAGGCCTTAAGTGATTGGATGGGGATTTTGTTGAGTGCCTTCTTCTTCTTCTTTTTTTTTTGTCACTAGTTAATATGAGTTTATTTGGGATGATTTTGGTTTTAGAAGGAAGACAAGTTCAAAGAATCGTTTGATAGAAAATGAAACCAGGAGTTAGTTGTATATGGATGGATGTTGAAAATACATTTATAATCTAAAAGGTATGACAAATTTCTCTTCTACCCAGTGGCTCTTTTGTTTTGTTTTCTAATTTATTTAATTGAAGTATAGGTGATTTACAATGTCGTGTTAATTTCCGCTATACAGCACAGTGATTCAGTTATACATATATACTTATGTATACATTCTTTTTCATATTCTTTTCCATTATGGTTTATCATAGGATATTGAATATATCCCTGTGCTATACATTAAGACCTTGTTGTTTATCCATCCTATGTATAATAGCTTGCATCTGCTAATCCCAAACTCCCAATCCATCCCACCCAGTGTTTCTTTCTTTTTTTTTTTTTTTTTGACATAGGCTCTTTTTTTTAATTAGCTGTGCTTTATCTTTTTTTTTTAAAATAAATTTTATTTATTTATTTTTGCCTGTGTTGGGTCTTTGTCGCTGCCTGCGGGCCTTCTCAGCGCGGTGGATTCTCTTGTTGTGGAGCACAGGCTCTCGGCACACGGGCTTACTTGCTGCGGGGCATGTGGGGGCTTACTTGCTGCGGGGCATGTGGGATTTTCCCCGACCAGGGCTCGAACCCGTGCCCCCTACACTGGCAGGCAGATTCTTAACCACTGCGCCACCAGGGAAGTCCCCACCCAGTGTTTCTTAATGGATACTTCAAAATGAAAGTTTGAGATCTTCACATTTGGTTGCTGCATTTTTATTTAATTAATAACTGCCTTAGCCATTTTTCATCTGGTAAAGCAACCTAACCAGGAACTATTCAGGAAAGCATTACTCACCCTATTGCCAATAAATTAGAACATGGCAACTGAAGACATCTGAGTTTGGCTGGTCCTTGATCTTTTCATGGACCATTAGGAATAATTTCCACAGTGTTCTTGCAAGTGGAGGAAAAAGGTGGAAATGCTAAAAAAAAATGAGTCCAACAGAGAAGGCGACCAGGGAATTGGTTATGCTTTGACTGAACTAGAGATGCCTTCCTCCAGCTAGAATCAAGTTCACATGCTGACTGCCTTGTGGACTGTGGTCTTGGGTGAGGGATTTCTCCTCCCTGAGCTTCAGTTTCCTCCTCTTTCTTTATTTTTTTTTTCAGCCAAAGATGCTTCTACTTTATTTTCAATTCTCACCTTTACAAGTGTCAGATTCTGCAAGATCATAGTTAGAACACTTTGGTGTAGGATATCAATTTTACACACAACGGCTGGATCCAAAAAGCCAATTTTGGGCTCTGATATTAAATTAAATTTTATATGAATACATGAATTTGAAACTCAAAAACAACCTAAATGATAAAAAGAACCCATCAATACATTTATATTCTCTATCATAAATGATACATAAGTAAGAATTCAACTATTTTTACATCTGCAAGTCAGATGCTATCAAGCCAACTGCCATGTACAATCCATAATCCTCTTACATTTTTAACTCAAAGACAAATAGGAAGATTCAGTACATTTTAATTTCCCAAATGTTCTCAGAAAGAATGAACAGAAGCATCCTCCAGTTGTTTTTTTTGAATTTTATTTTATTTTTTTATACAGCAGGTTCTTATTAGCTATCCATTTTGTACATATTAGTGTATAGATGTCAATCCCAATCTCCCAATTCATCCCACCCCCCCCACCCCCTGCCACTTTCCCCCCTTGGTGTCCATACGTTTGTTCTCTACATCTGAAGCATCCTCCAGTTTTCAAACACAGTTGGGTAAATCCATTTACCCCACAGGAACTACCTGTGTGTGTTGTAAGGTAGCAGTGAAAGACTACGATCCTCTTGCGGTAGTGATGCCCTCAATGCGGAAGCCTTCCCTCTTCACATGAAGCGTGTGAGTAACAGGAAAGGACAGAGTCACCTTCATTATTTCCTCAACTATTGGTGTTTTCATAGGATTTTAAATGCCTGATTTCAATTTTACAACAACATACCAATATTCATTCTGAAAGGTAATCTTATGTTCCAAGTAGCAGATATTAACAACTTCCACATGATCTCTAGGAACAATTTGCAGTTCTTTTTTTTTTTTTTTTGGCCACACAGCTTGCAAGATATTATTTCCCCAACCAGGGATCGAACCCGTGCCCCCTGCAATGGAAGCGCAGAGTCATAACCACTGGCCTACCAGGGAAGTCCCTAATTTGCAGTTCTGAATCATGCTTTAAAAAAACATTTCCAGCAGTCTGTGCAGGATTTATGCCTATTCCATTATGGGTAATAATTGCAGTTACTGGATGTTGCAGGAACTTTAAATTCTTCTGTTGCGAACTTTAAGACTGCTGTGAAAGGTGTACTTTTGGTAACACAGAGTACTTTGTGGGGCAGCTGAGAGTCTGACGTCAGAGTGATCTTAAAGAAAACCTTTGACATGGCAGAGTCAGTCCAGAGACCCCACTGATTCCACCGGCTAGCCCTACGTCCTCTGAAGTGCAGCCTGGCCCAGTTTCCTCCTTTTTAGATATGGCAAGTAACAGTGCCTACCTCAGAGGGTGGCTGTATGGATTCAGGGGCTCTGCTACTCCTTGGCTGTGTGACCTTGGACAAGTCGCTTAACCTCTCTGTGCCTCATCTTCACCTGTGGAATGAGGACAATCATAGCAGGTTGGTGTGAAAGTGAACAGAATTAATCTACAAGACCAGGCCTGACATAGGGCCTGTCTTGGGTAAGAACTCAGGAATGCCAGCCCTAGCTGACGCTGTGCAAAGGTGCTTGGCACCGGGCCAGGCCAAATGATCACCTTGGTTAACACCTTCTTTCAGCCTTTACCTCATTTATTCCTCACCACTATGCTATGTGATGAATGCAATCATCCCTGTTTTATATTTATTTATTTATTTATTTATTTATTGGCTGCCTTGGGTCTTCGTTGATGCACGTGGGTTTTCTCTAGTTGCAGCAAGCAGGGGCTAACTTCATTGCAGTGCCTGGGCTTATTGCGTTGGCTTCTCTTGTTGCGGAGCACAGGTTCTAGGCGCGCAGGCTTCAGTAGTTGTGGCATGCGGGCTCAGTAGTTGTGGCTCACGGACTCTAGAGCACAGGCTCAGTAGTTGTGGCGCACAGGCTTAGTTGCTCCGTGGCATGTGGGATCTTCCCGGACCAGGGCTCGAACCCATGTCCCCTGCATTAGCAGGCGGATTCTTAGCCACTGTGCCACGAGGGAAGTCCCCGTCCCTGTTTTATAGATGAGGAAATAGGTGCTCAGAAAATCATGGCTTGCCCCAGGTGACATGGAAAGGAAATGTCAAGACCAGGATTTGAATGCAGATCTACCTGGCTCCAATTCCCTGCCACCCCCCAACCCCACATACACACACAGTGTTTACCATGTGCCACTCTGTTCTAAGCCTTTTACAGGGATTACTCATTAATCCCCACATCAGCCTCACAAAGTAGGTTACACATGTGAGTCCATTTCTACAGATCAGGAACGTGAGGACCAGAGAGGTTAGTTCCTGGCTCAGGGGTCACACAGCCAACAAATGACAGAGCAGGGATTTGCACCTAGGTCATCTGGCTCCAGTCCCTGCACTGCTTCGTAGTAAGCGTGTGGCAGTTCCAGAACCAATGTCCCGTGTCCTGAGGCCAGAACAATGGGGGACAAGGACTCAGCTGCCGCCTTCTACCCTGTTCCCTAGAAATACCTGGAGAAGTTAGAGCGTGAGCTTGAGTTTTATTTTCCATCAGTCAGTCAACAACCATTGTCCCGAGTGACTTCTCTGTGTTCGGGCTGTGCTGGGTAGCACTGGGCACACAGCCGGGACTGACACTGCCTTGGCTCTGTCTTCCCTCCTGGGTCTTACAGTCCTACATGGGAGACAGACAAGAGACGACCCAGGATGGGCATGGCTGGAACATGGGAGCCCAGGAGGTTGCAGGAGCCCAGGAAGGGCGTTTCCTCCAGCCTTGGGGTCGTCAGAGAGGGCCTCCGGCAGGAGGGAGCATCTGCACGGAGGCTCGGAGAACGGGGCAGTAGAGAGCCGCGCGGGAATCTGGTTCCTGGCCTACGGACCAACAGCGCCCTCTGCTGGAAGTATCTTTTAGTGCAGCGACCGGTGTACTGCCTGGGTTTGGCAAAGCTCGCCTTGAACCAAATTCGATGATGCTAGAATCCTGTTCGCCCAGCTTTGGCCAATTTATGTTTCTAGGACTTGATTCATTGAGTCAGTCACTCAACAAATATTTATTGAGCACCTAATTTGCGCCAGGTTATTCTAATGCTAAAGGTACCTATTTATTGAGCACCTAATTTGCACCAGGTTGTTCTAATGCTAAAGATACCGTGCTGACAATACAGAGCCCTGCCCTCAGGGAGCTGGCATTCTAGTGGGGGAGAACCAATAATATAACACCATAAAATCAGTAGGTAATATTTGCTAAATGCTTCCGATCCATATATTAACGCATTCAATTCTTACAGCCTCGGCTTCCCTGGTGGCGCAGTGGTTAAGAATCCGCCTGCCAATGAAGGGTACACCGGTTAGAGCCCTGTTTCGCGAACCCACAAGCCGCGGAGCAACTAAGCCCATGCGCCACACTACTGAAGCCCGCGCGCCTAGAGCCCGTGCTCCGCAACAAGAGAAGCCACTGCAATGAGAAGCCCGCACACTGGTAGTCCCCGCTCGCCGCAACTAGAGAAAGCCCGCGTGCAGCAACGAAGACGCAACACAGCCAGAAAAAAAATTCCCACAGCCTTTGACTACCCCCATTTTACAGATTAGGGAAACGGAGACAGAGAGGTTTAGTTACTTGTCCAAGGCCTGCGCAGCTAGTAAGTGCTGAAATCGGATGTGAACTCAGAGCTCAATTTTTAGCCTCACCAATAATGTGCTGTAACACAACATAGTAATTATAATGTTACATGAAATAATTTTAGGTCCTGAAAAGTTTTGTGAACAAAATCAAGCAGAGAAATGAGGTTGTGTTTTGGTGGGAAGGTGTAATTTAGAAGAGACAGGCAAGGGAGGCCTCTCGGAGGAAGCGGCCTTTGAAAAGGGACCAGACAAACGTCGAGATCTGTGTGGAGAGATGTCCAAGCAGGGCGCACAGCCAAGGCAAAGAGCCGGCGGCTGGCACTGCAAGAAAGCCATCCGTCTGGGATCCAAAGTTTTCAAGATTCTAGTTTCGCTGAGACTCTGGTTTCCAGGCCTCCTGCGCACTGGAATCATCTCAGATTCGACGTGCCTTAGAGGCTACCGGCTACGCGCGCGCGAAGTTCTGCGGTTGCCGCAGGGCCGGGGCCGCAGCGCTTAACTTTCCCCGGGCGGTGGGCGGGGCCGGTCTCACCTGCGGGGGCGGGGCTCCAGGCCGCCCCGCCCCCCGGAGGACCCGCCCGCGGCCCGAGACTCGCTGCGCAGCTGGAAGCGGCGGGGCGTGCGCGGCGGGCGGGCGCAGGGCGGCGAAGCAGGACCGGGAGTTGTCTGCGGTCAGGTAGGCTCCGGGAATTCGGGGTGGGAGCCCCAGGAGCTGCGAGGATGGAGGCGAGGGTGGAGGGTGTGGGCTGGGCCTGGCGCACCCGTGGGCCCTCTAGCCTGGAGACGGGGACGGGCCTTGGGGCCCCTGGACGCCCCCTGTGCCCCCCTGGGGCTCCCCGGGGTCTGGAGGCCCAGCTGGGGCCGCACCCCCTCCGCCGGGCTCAGGTAAACAGGAGCGAGGACGGGGCGGGGCCTGGGGACGGGAGGGGGCCCTTGTGACGGCCTGGCGGCGGGCGGGCGGGCGCGCGGGCGGTGAAACCGGGGTGCGCGGGGCTGGACCGGCCGGCCAGGGGTAAGTTGTGTGGTTTGGGGGGCTGGCCAGGATGGGGGCCTCCCGCCTGCGAGTGTATGTGTGTGTGGAGATGGTGCGTGCGTGTGCATGAGAGATAGTGTACGAAGCTCAGGTGTGTGTGATGGTGTCAGGCTGTGGGTACAGGTGGGTACAGGAGATGGCCTGTCCGTGTAAGCCTGCGAGGGCACAGAGGGACTGCTTGAATGATGTGAAACTGTTTCAGTGATGTGAAAATGTGGGCGACCTCTGATTGTGTGTCTGTAATGCTGTGTGTGTGTGTGTGTGTGTGTGTGTTTGGCAGGGAGTTGAACTGTTTATAGGGTTAGGTGTGTCACCAAGAAATTGTGTGGCCGTGGTTGTCTCTGCCTGTAAGACTAGGGGGCTGACAAGGAGGTGGGCACTGTGGGTTCAGGATGGATGCGTGGAGTGCGGCTGTGATCATCTCTGTCAGCTGCGCGGTTGTGCGCACGGGGCTCAGCTGGTGAAGGGGAGCTTGCTGTTTGGGGGCCGGCATGAGTGTGGGAGCCAGCGTGTGTCAGGGAAACAGCCCGAGTGATGTGTGGCTGTGCGTGTCGCTCTGTTACTGTGCAGAGGTTGCGTCTGGAACATTCGGCTCAGCTGTCTGAGATAGTACGTGATGTGGGAGGTTGTATACGTCCGCAAACTTTCGTGAATGATGGTCATGGTTGTCGGGATGACTCAATGAACGGGTGTGGTGGTTTGACTTGTGTGTGGGGTGTGAGACTACGTATGGTGTGATATACATACACACACTTATATACTACGTACACAGAGAGATTGATATATGCACGAACACGTATATACATATTGATGGCGATGGAGAGGCTGCAATATATAAAACCCGCAGGATTACACACCTGCCCTTACTCTGTGTCTGAGTGGGTGTGATTGGGAGCATTGTGCACAGGTGCTAAAAGCTCTGGGCTGTTCTGGGGAACACAGTGGCTTGAGTGAAGTAAGCCTGAGAGACTCTGTGGGGAAAGCATGGAACTACCTGTTGTCTGTGCCATGGGCACCCGCTTGTGACGGTGTAAGAGCCTGGCCTCAGGGGTCATTCGCACGTCCACGTGTGAAGCTCTATAGTGTGTCTGTGTGCGAATCCCTGGCTGGCGAGGTGGGGAGGAAGGAAGGAAATGGGGAGGATGGTGACGGGTCCACCGTGAATCCTGGGAGCATGGAGGAGGCGCTGGGCATAGGATGGAGTGCTAGGTGCTGGCAGGACTGTGGGGGTGTAGGAGAGGGCACGTGTCATGGGCATAAAAGTTCAAGGAGACAGTCCCAATGGAAGTGATTTGGTTATCTTTTTGCAGGTGAGGGGGGCTGAGGGAGGAGACAGTTTGTGTGTTGGCTTTTGTTTTTAAATTTTTATTGAAGTATAGTTGGTTTACACTGTTGTGTTAGTTTCAGGTATACAGCAAAGTGATTCCGTTGTGTTTTATATATATATATATATATATATATATAATATATTTCACAATCTTTTCCATTATAAATTATTACAGTATATTGAGTGTAGTTCCCTGTACTACAAAGTAGGTCCTTGTTGGTTATCGATTTTATATATGTATATGTTAATCCCAAACCCCTAATTTATCCCTCCCCACCCCTTTTCCCCTTTGGTAACCATAAATTTGTTTTCTATGTCTGGCTTTTATTTCTGAAAGGAAAATATACCTGTGTGTTGAGTTTATTTCTCAGAGGGGAGTGTGTATGTGTTAGTTCTGAAAGAATGTATTTGTGTGCGTGCCTTAGTGTGTTGCATTAGGTTGTATCAATATTTTGAAAGGAAAATGTGGATGTGTGTGAGGGTGTGCTGAGTTGTATTTTTAAGAGAAAGTGTGTGTCATTTCTGAGAGGACAATGTGTATTACGCTGTATTTCTGAGAACCGTGTGTGTATGTATGTGAGGGCCCCAGAGGCATCGTCACCAGATGTGTCATTGACCTTGTCACCCATATACAACCCCATGAAGTCCCACATGTGAACCCCCCCATCCATTACCATCTGGGCGTCAGACCCTCAGCTGTCACATGGCCAATGTGACATCCATGGGCCATGCCTGCCACACGTGTGACCCAGCACGCCTTGGGCTGGCTGAGCATGTCTGCAGTGGAGGGTGGAGCCTGTTTCCTCTGGGTCTGCCAGGTCCTCGGGGTCTGGGAGCCACCACACGGGGCCCCCCTTCCTGACCTCCCCAGTCTAGAGGCCTCTGCTTCCAGCACCCCAGCCCCTTGGCCCTCTCCTCCCGCCCCACCCCACCCCCAGTGGTCTGACTGGTTCCCAGAAAAAACACCCTAAGAATGAGCTCACAGAGAGGCTGCCGCCTCCACGCGTCCTGCCCCACACGCCCAGCGGGAGAGGGCACCTCTGGTCCCAAGGTCACACAGCCGAGAGTGCTGGGCCAGGGTACCCAGGGTCCTTGGGGTGGACTGGGCTGGCCGGGTGAGCTGAGGTGGGTGGGAGGCCTCCAGATGGCTGTTTGCCCTCCTTTGGTTAATCATACATAATGAGGTTTTGGAGTTGCCCTCAGGGCGGGGCCCTGGGCTGAGGACAGGGAAGGAGTCTAGAAGGTTTCCAGTTGCCCACTGGCCAGGATGGGTGTGGGACAGGATGCTGGCCGGAGTGAGGAGAGCACGGAGGCAGAGGGCTGGCCGGGATGGGCGGACAGGGAGAGGGCTGAGGGGACCTGTGGCGCAAAGGGCGCGGAGGCAGAGGGGTGACTTGCCCGGCCCTGGCAGTGACCCCCTGATCCCGGTCACCCCCAGAAGCAGCAATGTCCGTGAAGGTGGTGGCCCCGGGAAGCATGGGGCTGGGCCTGGAGCACCTGAGCCCTGAGGAGCTGGTGCGACAGACGCGACAAGTGGTACAGGGGCTGGAGGCCCTGCGGGCAGAGCACCGGGGCCTGGCCGGGCACCTGGCAGAGGCCCTGGCAGGACAGGGCCCGGTGGCTGGCCTGGAACTGCTGGAAGAAAAGCAGGAGGTGGTGAGCCACTCTCTGGAGGCCATCGAGCTGGGGCTGGGCGAGGCCCAGGTATGTGGGGGCCAACTCAACTATGGAGGATGTGGGTCAGGCCTGGGGGTTGCCCAGGGATGAGGGGGCCAGGTGCGCTGGAGGGGGCAGCCTGGGGAGAGGGAGGACTAGGGGAGCCAGGCCCGGGCGGAGGAGGCTCCAGTCCTGGGATGGGATCCCTGGGCTGCACTGGGGATGAGGTCCTTATGTGCGACAGGGACCCCTGAACCACGTGGGGCCCTTCCGTGGAACTGTGGGTCCTGGGGAGACTTTGGGGTTGCACGGGTGGAATGTGAAGTATCCTGAGTGTAATTTGTGTGCCTGGGTGAAATCAGAGGGGTCCCGGGGCAGGATTGGGGTATGTCCCTGAGAGCCTCTGAGCATCCCTGGAGCCACAGCGGAGGGGTCTCTGTATAATCCGGGGCACCCTGGAGAGAATGGGGTGCTCTGGCTTGATCTGAGGCCCTGGGCTGGGTCGGGGGCGGGAGGGACCAGGCCTCTGACTCGCCACTCCCGCCTCCCCGGCAGGTGCTGCTGGCCCTGTCGGCACATGTGGGCGCACTGGAGGCTGAGAAGCAGCGGCTGCGAGCGCAGGCCCGGCGGCTGGCCCAGGAGAACGCGTGGCTGCGGGAAGAGCTGGAGGAGACGCAGCAGCGGCTGCGGGCCAGCGAGGAGGCCGTGGCCCAGCTGGAGGAGGAGAAGCGCCACCTGCAGTTCCTGGGGCAGCTGCGGCAGTACGACCCGCTGGCGGAGAGCCAGGTGCTGCGGGACCCAGCGAGGCGGGGGCCGTGATGTGCTAGGGACCCCGCACTCCTTAGATACCCCACAGCCCCCATCCCTCCGTGGTGCCCCCCAATGCCCCAGACCCTCCAAAGAACCCCCTGACCCTCTGCAGAGCCCCACAAATCCCAGACCCACTAGAACTTCCACAGAAGGCCCCCAGCTGCTCCACAAAGCCTGAGGATCCTCCCCAAGCCCTCAGGAGACCCCTGACCACCACCTCCCTCAAGCCCTGGGATCCAGGACCCCAGCCTCTGACTCAAACTCCCAAAAGCCTCATGACACACACCTTCCTGTCCCCTGTGCAGCAGCCTGAGTCCCCCCATCGGCAGGACAGCCTGGACTCCCTGTTCCCCAGTGAGGAGGAGGAGAGGAAAGGTGGGTGCAGGGAGCTCAGCCAGGAGGATGAATGGCTGATTCGCTGGACCCCCAAGGCCTCTGAGGGAGGATGGGGAAGGTCAGGGCGGGGTGTCAGGAGGATGAAGCAGGGGTCTGTGGGGGTGACAGCGGGCAGGTGACGCTGGAAGCTGCAAAAGCAGGCCTGCCACGGCCCCAGGAGCCAGGTGGCTCCCACGTTTCTGTCCCGCAGGCTAGGACACATCCCACGGGCCAGTAAGATGCCTGTGATTCCAATCTCAGACGTCAGAACAGGGGCCCGTGGTCCCAGGGGCCAGCGAGGCAGCTGTAGCTTTGGGGTGCACGTGTCCCCTTGTGCGGGGCTGCAGGAGTAGGAGGCCTGCAGTGACTCAGTGCCCGGCACCCCCAGGTCCCGAGGCAGTGGGGGCCATCTCTGCTCAGCAGGGTGGCTACGAGATCCCGGCCCGCCTTCGGACCCTTCACAACCTCGTGCTCCAGTACACGGGGCAGGGCCGCTACGAGGTGGCTGCACCGCTGTGCCGCCAGGCCTTAGAGGATCTGGAGCGGAGCTCGGGCCACTGCCACCCTGACGTGGCCACCATGCTCAACATCCTGGCGCTGGTGTACCGGTGAGGGCTGCAGCCGCCACGGCTGGAGGGGGCAGGAAGGGCGGGGACCTGTCGTTGGGCAGAAGAGGGGGGGACCGTGGTGTCCTGCTCTGCCAGCATAGGGCACCCGGGGTGGTGCTGGAGAGAAGGGACAGAGATCTGGGGAGGCCACTCACTGAGACCCAGGCAAAGAGGAGTCAGCATGGGCAAGAGAGACCACAGTGGAGTGGGGAAGAGACCTGGGGTGGCAGAGGCTTGGCAGCCATCTGGGAGTGTGGGGACCCTGTGCTAGACTTGGGAGGTATGGGGACCCCCAGAAGGGACCCCCACAGGGTGCCACCCATGCTTGGTCGTCAGGTCCCTGGGCCTGAGGGATTCAGCCCAGCCCATGGCCCCTGCCACCCCAGCCTGACCGAACCCCCTCCACCCTTGGGCCGCCCCACAGGGACCAGAACAAGTACAAAGAGGCCACAGACCTCCTCCACGATGCCCTGCGGATCCGGGAGCAGACGCTGGGCCGGGAGCACCCCGCGGTGAGTGGGGCCCAGGAGGGAGGGCTGTGCGCTGTGCCTCCCCACCCCTGACCGCCTCTCCCGCCCTGCAGGTGGCTGCCACCCTCAACAACCTGGCCGTCCTCTACGGGAAGCGTGGGCGTTACCGGGAGGCGGAGCCCCTGTGCCAGCGTGCCCTGGAGATCCGTGAGAAGGTCCCGCCCCCACCCGGCTCCCACGGAGTCCCTGTCCTGAGTGGCTCTCACCCTCTGATCCTGATTTCAGTGCTCAATTCTGTGGCCCTTGCATGACCCTGATTTGCTCCTGTGACCTCTGACCTTATGTGCCCCTCCAATTTGACATCGTGAGCCTCCAACTTGAACCTAGAGCACCCAATCCCGTGACCCACCACCCCTGACATACCAGTGACTTCCGTTTGGTCTTGACTTCTGACTCTCATAGGTCACCTCATGCCCCCACCTGGTCCTGACCTTCCAACCCCACGTGACCAGTACAACCCCATCCTTGATCTACCTGTTTTGACCCATAATCACGAGGTTTTGCACCACCATGACCTCTGACCCAGCTACTCCCCAGTTTGACTGTGCAGTTCCTGCCCTCCGCCCCAACCTCCTGTAATTCTCCATCCACTTCAATCCTATAACCACCAACCCATGACTCTCATTATGGCTGTTGGCATCATGTGGCCCGCCAACCCCGGCTGACCCCAGTGACTTGTGATCCCACGACTCCTAGGTCCTGGGCGCCAACCACCCGGATGTGGCCAAGCAGCTCAACAACCTGGCCCTGCTGTGCCAGAACCAGGGCAAGTTCGAGGAGGTGGAGCGGCACTACGCCCGGGCCCTGAGCATTTACAAGGCCCTAGGTGGGCCTCACGACCCCAATGTGGCCAAGACCAAGAACAACCTGGTGAGGGCGCCTTGGGGCGCGGGTGTCTTGGTCCTGGGGCCGTGGCACTGGGGAGCGCCTATCGGCTTGAGGGTGGGATACCATGGAGGCCAGGGGCCCCACCTCTGCCCAGCCCTCGAGCTGTCCCATGAGACTCGGGCTTCCAAGCTGGGCCCTGACTGGTGAGGTTGCTCAGCACAGAGGACACGGAAGCATCAGGAAACAGGCAAGTTGGTGGCAGCCAGAGAACTGCTCCAGTCAAAGAGGAAGCCAGAGAGACGGGCCGGGAGCAGAAGAGAGCATTTATTGAGCTAAACCCCCGTCTTAGGACTTTGCCTGTACTGTACGTTTCTTCAAGGGCCCTATGAGGTAGGTGCTCCTGTTGCCCCATTTTGCAGATGAGGAAACTGAGGCACAGAGAGGTGTGTCACTGGCTCAAGGTAGAGTGGGGAACAGGTTCCTGCTCTGAGTCAGGAAGTCACCTACCCTATGGGAAGTGGTGGGGTTGGGCTCCAAGCCCACCCTGCTGTCGGCCAAGGCCTGGAGTGTGGGGTAAACCTGGGCTTCTTCCTGCGGGGGCTGGAAGGATGTGCCTGGGTGCAGTGCTGGGGCCTGGGAAGCTCCCAGATTTGAGCCAAGATCACTCAAGCTATGCCCTCCCCACAGGCCTCAGCCTACCTGAAACAGAACAAGTACCAGCAGGCGGAGGAACTGTACAAAGAAATCCTCAGCAGGGAGGCCCTGCCTGCCCCTCTCGGTGAGCCCCCAGCCCCTCCCCTCCCCCCAGGGGGCTCCTCAGCATCCCCACCACAATGGCCCCATCTGTTCCCCAGGAGCCCCCAACACAGGCACAGCTGGTGAGGCAGAACAGCAGGTGAGGACAGGCTTTGCCTCGGCTCCCAGGGTGGAGGTGGGGACTGGATGGAATGGGGGGGGACTGACCCGTGTCCCTGGCGCCCTCCCCAGGCCCTTCGTCGGAGCAGCTCGTTCTCCAAGCTCCGAGAATCCATCCGGCGGGGAAGCGAGAAGCTGGTCTCCCGGCTCCGAGGCGAGGGGGTGGCGGGCGCAGCCGGGTGAGTGTTGGGTCAGGTTGGTGGCCGAATCTGTAGCCCACCCCTCTCCCTGTCCTGCTCAAGAACCTTCCATGGCTCCCATCTCCCCTGCCACACACACAATCAAACCTGGCGCTGGAGAGGTCCCTCCCCGGGTGGGAGCAGACACTCCTGGGCTCACCCGTGCCCCCCCCCCCACCAACTTCCCTTTGTAGGATGAAGAGAGCCATGTCACTTAACATGCTGAACATGGATGGCTCCAGGGCTGCTGGGAACCAGGTGAGGGGGACACCGGGTCAAGGGTGGAGTGAGGGGCCACACTGACAGGCCCCGAGGCAAGGGAAGGGTGGGAGTGGTCTGGCTGGCGGGGGAGTGGACGCCAGGACAGGGAGCATGGATGGCTTTTACTTGGGTAGAGGCGGGGGAATGGATGGACTGGGTCAGGGCGGATGTGGGGACAGGAGGACGAGCAACACGGCCCTCAGGACAGACAAGCTGGCAGCCAGGCTGCTGGGGAGTAACCCTAGGGGCAGCTGCAGCAGAGCTGTGTCCTGCCCCTCACTCGCCCCCTGTGCCTGTCCCCAGTTCCCCAGCCGGCACCTGGGTGAGGCCTCTCGGACCCTCAGCGTCAGCACCCAGGACCTGGGCCCCCGCTGAAGGTGACAGAACCACGTGGCTGCGGCTTCTCAGGAGGAGCGAGAGAGGGATGGGAGGAGAGGAGGGAGGTCCTTTCATCTCCCTGACTCGCTCCCACCCCTCGGGGGCACCCAGCGTCTTGGGCTTCCCAGCTGTCCTCTCCTCCTGTGATTAAAGGCTGTAGACTTGGCAGCCAAAACGTCTGCCTGAGGTGTCCTGCAGGGACCTTTAAGTGACTCCCCCGGAGGCGCCCTCCAAGCTGCTGGGACCCAGGGCCAGGTAAGGCTCAGGAGTCTCAGCCAACTCCTTTTATGGCCCTGCCCCCACCCCACTACAGCTGCTGAGCGATCTGCTCTATCCTCCGCAGTGTCTCCTCCGACTCCAGCTGCTCCAGGCTGAGCAGGGACAGGCCCAGCTGATCCTCCTGGTGGGGGACAGGGGTGGTGGTGTCAGCTGCTGCACTTCCTAACACAGGGGTCCACAACTCAGTAGGGACAGGTGGCCCGCCCAGGGGGCTACAGGACAGGATGCTTGAATTTCAAAACACCCGTGTAACCCAGGGCATCCCGTTCCTGTAACCAGAAGATGGGCCAAGGGAGGGAGGCGGCAGCCAGAGAGCTGTGTCCAGGCCAGAGAAGGACGGGCTTTCCAGAGGCCCGCGGCCGGCTCAGGGCTCCCACTGGAGACACACACTCCGTCTGTAGCCCTCGACCCTCCTCGCAGTTCCAGTTCCCAGAGCTGGTGCGCGGGTGCACACAAACCCCTCTCTGTCGGGGGCAGGGAGCAGGTTGGGCTTAGGGAGAAAGCCAAGGGCCCTTCCTGGAAGAGGAGCTTAGGCGCCGCGGGCTCACCCGGTGGAATGGCTGTGCCATCTGCCTCAGGAAGTACTTGGCGACCTGGACCCCCTCGTCAACGGTCAGGTTGAGGTTGGCGTCGGTGAGGTGCTCCTGGATCCAGCGGGGCAGTTTCCCCCGCTTGTCGGCCCGGGCAAACCGCTGTGAGTGGGAGAGAGGGAGGATGTCAGGACCCTGGCAGGGGGAGCCTGGGCACCCTCGGCCTGGCCCACCCCATCTGGGAAACGACTGGGGGAACAGCCTGGTTGGCGGGGGCCCGGAACCCGCACCTTGTCGGCGAAGACCATGAGGCCATAGTCAGTCTTGCCCCTGATGGCCCGACCCACACACTGGGCCGCGTGGCGCATGGCATCGAAGGTCAGAAAGTCGTTCTCTCGAATCTGGAACTGGTCCCGAAGGTATTCCAGCCGCGCCTGTCGGTGGGGAGATGGTGGAGGGGCAACGTCCCTGCTTCACACAGGTCCTAAGGAGAGGGCCCGACAGAGGCCTTCACGTCCTACCGCCCCCAGGCGCTGCTCACCTTGAGAATGCGGCTCTGGGTGTAGACGTAGGGCACCCCGAACATGATGACGGCCCGGCCGTAGTGGTGCACTGCAGGACAGAGGAGGGGGAGGGAGAGGGCTGCCCTCACGTGGCCCGGGAGCTCGTGCTGTTTGAGTGACTGCACCCCACGGGCCCTGCAGAGCACCCAGGACGGAAGGAAGGGGAGGCCCCTGTGCGTGCCCAGGCTATAGGCCGCCGGTCCCCTGGGGGAGCAGAAACGGCCAGACATCCACACAGGCGCTTGGGGAGGGGAGAGCCTAGTCCACTCACCAAAGTCAATTCCCTCAGACACTTTGCCTCGGGCCACCGAGAGCAGGATGGCCCCACGGCCGTTCTCGCAGGCCTGGGGAGGGGAGGCCAGGACACAAGATGCGTCACCTCGGAGCTGCCACCTCTGGCCCCTCTCCACCCTGGACTTTCCTCTTCCCCCAGTAATACCCACCTCCTGGTACTTCTCCAGGGCCACACTGGTCTCAGCCCCATCTTGGGTCTCAATAAAGAGCAGCTTGTTCCTCTGGATGTTCTCGAGGATGCCCTTAGGGAAAGAAACCAGGGAGGTCAGGGTGTGGGTTGGCAGAAGGATTAAAGGACAGGGCAGTCCTGGTTAAACTCAACTCTGCCAGATTCCCATGCAACAGACCACTTCTCTCCCCAGGCCTCAGCTTGCCCACTGGAGACTTGGGGAGGGTGGTGGTACTGTAACTTCTTTGGAAAACCCCGTGACCCGGGGAGGGAACCAATCCTCATCCTTTGGACGAATGGAACAGGCTTGTGGCTCAAGATGGCCCATCGGGATGCAGGTGATAGATAGGTGGAGAGGCCGGGCAGAGCCAATCAGAGGCTGACTTGAGATTTCATATTTGACACTGAAATAGATGTGTGGTACTAATAAAGGACAGATGGACCAGTGAGACACAACAGAGGGTCCAGAAACACCCCCCCACACACAGATGGTCACTTGTGCCACTCACTGCGAGGAGCTCTTTTCAGTAAGTGGGGCTGGAACAACTTGATTTCCATATGGGAAAAAAATGAATCTTGACCCCTGCCTTACATCATACACAAAGGTAAATCTGAGGTACCTCACAGCCCTTAGATGTGAAAGCTAAAACTACAAAGCTTCTAGAAGGAAACACAGGAGACCATCTTCGTGACCCTGGGGTAGGCAAAGGTTTCTTAAATAAGACACGAAAGGCACACAGGATGTGGTGCTCAGATGGCTGACAGCCACCTTTCGCACTGTGTGGAAACCACCAAGGTCTTGGTTGTGCGTGAATGAGGTTCCCATACATTGCCTGGTGTTCACATTAGACAACTTCACTCGTCTCAGCCCAAAGAAGCGCTTGCCCTAACTTACCCGAGAGCTGGGCCCGGGGTGCATTCAGAATCAGAAAGGACAGGGTGCCCCTTCCCCATCCACATCCTGTTGAGTTGCCAGTGCCCAGCCATTGTGAGCTCCATTTCCCCATGACCTCACCCACACGCTCCCCAGAAGGGGCTCCTGCAGGTTCTTTGCCCCGAGCCTGTATCCAGCCTTAATTCTCCAGAACCTTCCTCTAGCGGCACAGCACCCAGCTAGAGTCACTCCTGCTACCCAGTGTCTCGACACCAAGCCATATGTGCTGGAGAGACAGTCATGAAGTAACCCCCAAAACCCATAAGGTGGGGTGTGGTCACCTCTCCTGAGGGCCACACCTCTGAGGAAGGGGCCCAGCGAGGCTGCTCATGTCTTAGTTCTTAACCTGGATGTTGGGAGAAGAGTGAACGCTATTTATTTTTTAAACTGTCCATCTGTGTTTTATACGCTGTCCTATCACCTATGATACATGTCACCATTTAAAACACAAGAGGAATGAAGCCAACACACAGGGGAACAGAGCCCAGAGCTGAGACAGGCCTTCTGTGGGGTGGGGAGCTGGGCGTACCTGCTCGTACCAGGAGGCCACGGTGCTCTCCATGTACTGGTAGCTGGTAAAGAAGGCCACGATGCCATCGGGCACCACAGCGGACATCTCCAGCAGGAGGTTTCCGTAGTTCCGGATCACCGCTGTGAGGGGTCAGAGGTTGGACTCTCTCCTGGCCTGGTCCCTCCTCCCCACTCCCTATCAGAGCGATCCTGTCTAATGGCTCGTCTTGAATTTGGGTTCCTAAAAACCCCACTGAGGCCTCTGTAGGACTGTTCAAACACATTCTGCTCTTCCTTGGGAGGACGGCACACCCAAACCCCTGAAGTTAGGCGTGGCCATGTGACTTGCCATGGCCGAATACAGAAAGGGCCACATGGCACTTCCAGGTGAGACCCTTTACGAGCCAGTTCACAATTCCCCATGATCCCTTCTGTCACAGCTCACCACCACAGTGATGTGTCCAATGGTGGAAGTTCCCAGCATGAGGAGACGGGGGGCAGGCCCCCACCAACCCACAATGGCATGTACTGTGGGCAAGAAGTACCTCTGCCTAAAGCCACTTCGATTTGGGGGTATTTGTTACTGCATCATGACCCAGCTCACGCTGACTGCTCCACCTCCCCTCCTGGGACCCATACAAACCATCCCCTGTGGGTATCATACCGATATCTTCCCGGGTCTCAAATTTGGAGCTGATGGCCACCTGGTCATTGCCACGGCCAATGATCTGGAGAGAGCAAGAGAGGTCATAAGGGAAACAGCAGCAACCGCTCCAACGCGTGAGTGCAGGTGGCCTGCTAGCGCTGTTCTAAGCTTTTTATAGACACAGGGTCACTGAATGAACCCTCAGCTACGCTGTTACCTGCATAGCGCAGATGAGTAACCTAAGGCTCACAGAAGGCGCGTCGTGTCGCCCGCCCAAGGTCACAGCAGAGACGGAACTGAACCGAAGTCTGCCCACGTGTCTCAGCAGCAAATACCCTCTTAGCCCGCGCCGGCCTCCAGCCAGTCGGTTCAGGAAGTTGCCTCTCACCCCCAGCTCGACAGCCACTGTGCAACGCCGCCAGCAACCTCACAGAAGCACGACGCGGTACATGGCCCATGGTCAGCACCAGTCCACAACCCCTGAAGGGCAATTCAGAAGCGAAAACGCTCTGGAAACGCCAGCGGTTTAAGTTTGGCACGAACTCCTACAGCAGCAAAACCTGCCCTGAGCCTATTCAGAGTCCTGACGTATCTCCCTTAGTTTGACTTTTCAAAATGTTTGCTGAAATATGACTCTCACGGGAGGGACTTGCCCAGGCCCCACTGGCAGTGTTTCCAGTCTGGAAAATTCTCAATTCTAAGACACATCCGGGGAATTCCCTGGTGGTCCAGTGGTTAGGACTCCACGCTTTCACTACTGAGAGCCCGGGTTCAGTCCCTGATCAGGGAACTAAGGGCCCACAAGCTGCGTGGCGCCGCAAAACAAAAAACAACAAACAAACAAAACCACAGCCGGCCCAGGGACTTCAGATATGAAACTGAGGGCCCATGTTACGATGTTCATTTTACAAAGAAGGGGACCGAGGCAGAGTGGAAGGGTCACTCAGCAAGGTCACAGCCAGACGATGAACCGGGCAAAGCCACGCTAACCAAGTACCGGGCCCTGGGCCACAACGGCCTTTCACACCCACCATCTCACTCAATCCCCTCAACCACCCTGGGAGATCACGGACGGGGTGTTCCCACTTCACACATGAGAAAACGAAGGCTTGGGGCGTCGAACTCAAGCCCAGGTCTGTCTCAATCCAGAATCCCACAGCTGCCTGAGAAGTGGCGGGGAGCGGAGGGAGGAAAGGCAGCCCTCATTCCCATCTCCCCTCCCCCATCACCTCACCCTCTCCCACGCACCATGGGGCAGAGGCAGACCCGAGCCAATGTCATGGTGAAGGTTGCCATGGTGACGGGGTGGAAGTCCAGGATCTTGGGGTAGATGTCCAGCGGGGACAGCGTCTGTACCAGGGACAGCAGGAGGGGTCTTAGCAGGACTGGGCAGGAGTCAGGAGTCCCCCCCGTGGAGGTCTGGGGGCCAGAAGGGCCCTCACCCCAGACGTGATGATGACGGACTGGAAGCGCTCGAACACGGGTTTGATGGCCAGCGAGGAGTCCATGCAGCTGTGAGGAGCAGACAAGGGTGCTGAGTGCCAGGCTGGGGGGCCCAGGCCCCTGCGGTCCATTCACACCCCCTCTGGGGTCAGGCCTCACCTGAAGTGCAGGATGGGGTTGGCGATGGTTGGGGTCCTGTCGTCAAAGGGCTCAATGATGATGGTGAAACCTACAGGGGGCCGGTGAGATGCCCTGGGCGCCAGTCATGACCATGCCCACTAGGCCACCCCCCACCCCTGCCCCCCACTTTCTCCCTCCACCCCAGTCCTCCTCCCCCACCTTCCTCAGTGAATGGGACCAGCCACCAGTAGCCCAAACCTAAAACCCAGGCATCTGAGTCCACAATATACCCCAACCCGCCCACTTCTCCCCAGGGCTGACACCTGTGCAAACGTTCAGAGGACCCTGAGCCAAGAGTACCAAAGGCTCACCCCTCGCTCTCCCGGGCTGCAGGGGCCCACCCCCCAACTCAAGCCAGTCTCGAACCTTCTCCTACCACCTGTCCAAGCCATCAGGAGGCTGGTCAGCTCTGCCTCCAAAGTCTAGCTGCCCACTTCCCCCACCCCCGGCCCAGTGCAGCCGCCATCACCTCCTGCCCGGACCACTGCAGTCGCCTCCTCACTGGGCTCCCCGCTCCCACCCCTGCTCCCTTCACAGCAGCCAGAGGGACTCTGTGAAATCCTGAGTCAGTTCACAACTCTCCCCTGCTCAGAAGCCCCCCCCACTCCTCCCAGGGTCCAGAATCGTCTGTGGGATCCTGCCGCGATGACCCCATTTCCTCCCTGCTCACTGGCCGCCTGCCTCACTTTCAAAACCACCAGGCTCATTCCACCCCGGGGCCTTTGCACTTGCCCCACTGCCTGGAAAGCTTCCCAAGGCAGCTGGCTCCATTTAGTCATTCGGAACTCAGCTCAAATGTCAGCTCCTCAGGAAAGCCACGCCGGCCATGTAGGTGTTCTCCAACATGGCGACATGTTTGTTTCTCATGAAAACTATCACTTTCTGGAATCATCTTCCTTACCTGTGTCTGCATCTCGGCTCCCTGTCTTCCCAGCTAGCACATAAGTTCTGGGAGGTCAGGAATGAGGTCTTTCTTGGTTCCTGCCCAGTGCTGGGCCTGGCCCATTTGTTGAACCAATAAATGAATGAATGAATCCACATATTCAATTTCATTTGGTAAAAATTTTTGAAAAAATCAAGTCCTCTGTGCCTAGCCCTGTGCTGAGGATGCAGCAGTGACTGAGACAACCCTGGTCCTGCCCTCTCAGGACTCACAGTCCAGTGATGGGGACACAGACCTGTCCCCACAGAGTGACCACTCTTGAGTGGGCAAAGCTGGGACAGGGGAGCCTAGAGGAGGGGCCTGGCCCAGCCTGGGAGTCAGAAGGGGCTTCCTGCAGGAGGCGGCGGCATTTCTCCCGAGCCGAGAACTGAAGGACGAGGGGGAGACAGCTGGGGGCTGAGGAAGGTGGGGAAGGACGTTCCAAATAAAGAATGTCAGGTGCTGGGAGACGGCGAAGTGGGGAACAGAGGAGAAAGACCGAGAGGCAAGACGGGGTGGACAGAGGGATGGACGCAGAAGGACGCTTCCAGTGAGACTTGCTGCCGATCGGCCCTGGGGTGGGGGAGACGGACTCGCTATCCTCCTGCCAAGGCCACACCAGGCCGCAGGACATCAGGCAGGCCTGACCTAGTTTCCTGGATAGAGGAGTAATCCCCAGGGATCAGACTGAGCCCTTGGCCAGCTTAAAGCTGAGGAAGCGGAGGGAATGCTCCCCTCTCCCCGGCAGGCTGGAAATGTGAGCATCCTCCTCGACTTCTCTCCCCCAGGCCCCGCACGACCAGGCACCAAGTCCCGGCCTCTTTAGCTCCCACATCTCTCTCCAGCCCCTCCTTTTCTCTCCTCCCGCACTGGCTCAGCCTCCGCCAGAAGCAGCATTCTAAAGCACGAATCTGACCCTGCCTCTCCCTTGCCCAGAACCTGCCGTGGCTCCCCAGTGCCACTGGGAGCAGCACGACCAACCCCTTACCCCACCGCCCGGTGTGAGCAGACCCCCAACAGAACTTCTCCGGCCTCATCTCAGGCCTCTGCCCACCCCCATACTTCTCCACTCTGCAGCCAGAGAGAACCTTTGAACACGCAAATCTGAGCACGAGGCTCGCTCACTCAGAGCTCTTCGTGGCTCCCCGCTGCCCTCAAAATAAAGCCCAAACTCCCGAGCCCAACCCTACGAGGTCCCGCCAGTCCAAGTCCTAGAGGCAACCCTCTAGGCTCTGCCAGATCCTGATTCCGGCTGCCGGGGGCTGGCGGAGGCAGGAAGAGGTGAGCTCACCCTTGGCGTAGGTGCTGACGAGCGTGGCGAAGTTAGCCAGGAGGGTGAGAGGGGAGAAGTCAGCGAGGTCCGCGATCTCCAAGGTGTGCAGGAGGGAGCGGAGGCGCTCGGCGCAGAACCTGGCGGGGCGGCGGGACGGGCTGAGGGAAGGCAGCGGGCCCTAGAGTCCCCTCCTCGACCTCAGAGGACGTGGTCACGCACCGCCTCCCCAGCCGCCTGGCAGCTCCGTGAGGGCAGGGCCTGGGTCTGTGTCCGTCACCTCTGTGTCCCCACCTTGTACAACTGCATGTCCCACGGGGCCACAGCCACACGCGGGCACACACGGAGCAATAATCACACGGCCCACAGAGTCGCACGGTCATGTCACGTGAGGTCACACTCTCACACGCAGGTTCTCAGTCAAAAGGGGCGACCCAGCCTCCCACAGTCACAGCGTGAATCCCCCACGGCCACACCGTCATACACGCAAGCCCAGAACCTCTCGCAATGTCTCAGTCACACTCGCCACCCTTGGTGACACTCACAGCGGCAGAGTCCCACATGCTCACAGAGGACAATCTCACACACCCTCACAGAGCCGTACACGCACGGCCACCCAGCTGGAGGCTCTCGCCCCTCGGGGACGGGCGGTGGAGCAGCAGAACCTGGCTTTGGAGCCAGGCAGACGGTCAAGTTTAAAACTGGCCTCCTGAACCTCCTTTCTTCAAGTCTGTCTTCTTTACCCCCAGGCTCGATCAGGTGCCCCCTCTGTGTTCCCTCAGCCCCCAGGACTCCCCCATCCCAGTCCTGGGTTGGCCCTATCTGGGACGGGTCTGTCTCCCCAACTGAACTGTGAGCCTCAGGAGGGCAGGGCCAGGGCTGTCTCAGTCATCACTGCGTCCCCGACAGAGCAGGCACTCAGAACATGTATCACGTGGCTAAGTAAGATCCCCTCTGTCCTCACAAGTCTCTCAGCTGTGGGAGAAAGTTGAAGCCACACCGAGGGCTCCCCACCCCCTCACAGGCAGAGAAGCCAGGAGCTTTGGAGCCCTACAGGCCGGGCTGCGAGTCACAACTGCCATGTGCAGCGCTGTGTGGCCCTGGGCGACGGCTTCTCCTCTGCGGGACACAGCGTCCTCATCTGCAGCACAAAGCAAGGACACTGTATTGACAGTATTTTTTTTTTTTTCCCCTTGGCTGCGTGGCATGTGGGATCTTAGTTCCCCAACCAGGGATCAAACCTGTGCCCTGTGCAGTGGAAGGGCAGAGTCTTAACCACTGCACTGGACCGCGAGGGAAGGAGGACACTGTACTGAGATTCCATGGGATGTGGACCGTAAAGCACTTAGCTCATCATCAGTGCTCTAGACCGGGTAGGTTCCTGGCGTCGCTGCTCTGTCATTTAACCACCACAGGAGGGACTTCCCTGGTGGCACAGTGGTTAAGAATCCGCCTGCCGGGCTTCCCTGGTGGCGCAGTGGTTGAGAGTCCGCCTGCCGATGCAGGGGACACGGGTTCGTGCCCCGGTCTGGGAAGATCCCACATGCCGCGGAGCGGCTGGGCCCGTGAGCCATGGCCGTTGGGCCTGCGCGTCCGGAGCCTATGCTCCGCAACGGGAAAGGCCACAACAGTGAGAGGCCCACATACCGCAAAAAAAAAAAAAAAAAAAAAAAAAAAGAATCCGCCTGCCAACGTAGCGGACACGAGTTCGAGCCCTGGGCCAGGAAGATCCCACATGCCACGGAGCAACTAACCCCATGTGCCACAACTACTGAGCCTGTGCTCTAGAGCCTGCAAGCCACAACTACGGAGCCTGCATGCCGCAACCACTGAAGTCCGAGCACTGCAACAAGAGAAGCCAGTGTAGGGCTTCCCTGGTGGCGCAGTGGTTAAGAATCTACCTGCCAACGCAGGGGACACGGGTTCGAGCCCTGGTCCAGGAAGATCCCACATGCTGCGGAGCAACTAAGCCCCTGCGCCACAACTACTGAGCCTGTGCTCTAGAGCCTGCAAGCCACAACTACTGAGCCCGCGTGCCACAACTACTGAAGCCCGCGTGCCTAGAGCCTGTGCTCCGCAACAAGAGAAGCCACCGCAATGAGAAGCCTGCACACCACAACGAAGAGTAGCCCCCGCTTGCCACAACTAGAGAAACTCCAGGTGCAGCAACGAAGACCCAATGCAGCCAAAAATAAATAAAATAAATAAATGAATTAAAAAAGAAAAAAAGAGAGAGAAGCCAGTGTAACAAGACGCCCGTGCACCGCAACGAGGAGTAGCCCCCACTCCTCCGCAAAGGAGGAAACTAAGGTTCAGAGAAGACCAATGACTTATGCAAAACAGCAAAGGAAAAGCACAGGAAACTCCATCCCCACTCCCAGGTCTATTCATCGCTTGCCCTGTGACGGGGAGACTGACCCTGCCCCCCAGATCGCAGTGAGGGGCTGCTCCGGCTCACAGGCTGGGGACCGGGGTCGCGGGGGCACAGTGAGAGGCGCTGATGGAGGAGACAGGGGTCGGGGTGGGGGGAGGGTCCTGTTTTCTCCCGGCTCCCACTCTGCTGAGCCTCATCAGCAGCCCCTCCCCAGGGCCGCTCCCTCCCCCGCTGTGGCCTGGGGCGGGAACACCTCTGACCTCTAGCAAGGGCCCAGGGGCCTCGCCACCCGTCAGCTCCTCCACCCTGCCCGCCCCCCTGTACACAGCCCCTCCGTCAAACTCTCCTCAGGTAAATTCTCTGATCGAGCCACGTGCTGCCTGCCCCACCAGGGCCCCAGGACCAGCTCGCGGACCTGCCCGCTCTGACCCACGCGTGTCACATGTGCACCCCCCCACCACCCTTCCCTTACTCCCGATACTGGTGACACGGTGACCCCAGGCCACAGACTGGCTGGGAGGACAAGGCTCAGCGAGTGCCAGGGCCTCGACGCGCCCCCCTCAGCAGGGACACACCCACCCAGCCTCGGGGGCCGCACCTGAGGGGCTTGCGCTGGATGCACACACGCTGGGCCAGGCCGCTCAGGAAGGCGGGTGGGCTCTCCTGCACCACGTGCTGCACGCGCAGCCGCCACTTGACGTACTCCAGCAGCCGCCGCAGGAAGCCCAGGAAGTGCTCGGCCGTGCGGATGGAGCCTGGCACCGCCTCTGCGGGAAGAGGGGGGCTCATCCAGGCGCCGCTGGGGGTCCAAGCAGCAGGGGTGCAGAGGGGGCGGGGGCGGGCGGCGGCTCACCCTGCAGCACCTCGTCGGGCAGCACGGGGTTGGCCAGGTGGGCGTCGGTCTCCCGGGCGGCGCTGGCCTCCCGCAGCCCCTCCACCAGGCGCCGGTACTCGTCCCGCAGACGCTGCTCGTCCGTCTCCTTGATCCTGTGGGGAGACCAGGTGTGGGCAGAGCTGGGGACACTTGGGGGGCAGGTCAGGCGCCAGGGCCTACCGGCCGCAGCATCCCCACCTCTGCACCGTCTTCTGCAGGGTCTCCAGGTTGCCCTGGCACCGATCCAGGGTCCGGCGGGTGAGGTTGACACTCATGGAGTCGATGCAGACATTGTCTGGAGGACAGTGGGCAGAGGGCCGGGCTCAGGCAGGTGGGCGCAGCGGCAGCCTGAGGGGCTGGCATCGCCTCCCTGCCCTGGCCACCTCCCTCACCAATGTTGTGGGCCTCGTCGAAGACGACGACGGCCTTGCGGGCCAGCTCCTTGGACACCAGGTCGGCAATCTTGGGGTCCAGGAGGTAGTGGTAGCTGTAGACCACCACGTTGGCGTGCAGGATCTGGGGGCCAAGGCGGGCAGGGTCACCCCAGGCCGTCTGCCAGCACCCAGCCCTGGGGCCCTGCCACCGCCGTCCACACCACGATGCCACATCACTGCCCCGCAGGCCCACAGAGGGGAGGCGAGGCAAGAGACACGGGCAGATGGACAGACACACAGACGGGTAGGCAGAGGTGAGGCAAGACAGACAGAGGCAAGGCACAAATACATATACGCAAACGAACAGAGACTGACAAACAGATACAGGCACAGATCAATAGGGAGATCTAGGCAGACAGACAGATGGGCAGGCGGCCTGTAACCCTCACACACGCCCCTCTGCCCGACCCCTGCTGGCCTCCTCACTGAGTATCGGGCAAGGAAGTATGGGCACCAGCCCTGGCGCCGCCCCATGGCCTTCAGGTCGTCCAGGTTGTAGATGCCAGCGGGGAGGGGCACCTGGCGCCCATGGACATCAAATTCCTATGGGTGAGAAGGTACCTGGGGGTCAGGGAGGTTGGCCGTTGCTGGCGGTCCCACCCTCCGTCTCTCACCGCTGCCCCGCAGGCACCTCGTAGAAGCGGCAGTGGGGCAGGCTGTGGTCCCGCTGGTACTGTGCCCTTATGTAGGAGGCCGTGAGGCTGTGGCATTTTCCGTCGACGTCCTTCCCAAAGCGCAGGGGCGTCACCTGAGGGGCCAGGGAGCATCTTAGCACCGAGACAGGCTGAGAGGCCCAACCAGTCCTCGAATCCGGGGCTCAACACCTAACGGCTACGCGGGATAGGAGGCCATCCTGTTCCAACTGGGGTGAGACTCGGGCATTTGTGGAAAACTCGAACCTCAATCTGCTTCGTTATTAATCAGTTAAGACACCTGAGAACTTACTGCAGGGATGCAAGAGTGGTACAGTTGTTAGGCTCTTATTCTTTTTAAATGTTAACCTCTATATAATGCCAATTACATCTTAATTTTTCAAAATATTAAGGCTTGAAGATTCTTTAGCATGTAGATAAAGGATAACTGCTTTATCTTTTTTTGTGGCCGTGCCGCACGGCTTGTGGGATCTTAATTCTCCAACTAGGGATCTACCTGAACCCCCTGCATTGGAAGCACGGAGTCTTAACCACTGGACCGCCAGGGAAGTCCTGCTTTATCTTTTAAAATGCTAAAACAGCCAGAACTTTGGCAAGGTCCAAGAATCAGAGGAGGCTCTGATCGCAGTTTGAGAAGCTGCCTTACCTTTGCCCTGCTCTGAACCCTCTGAGGCTCCACTGGTGGTACCGTCACAGCCCAGGGCTCCCTCTCCCCTCAGAACAAAACCTTTCCCTCACCAAAGGGAAGGCTCTGAGGCTGCTGACCCCTCCCTCTCCCTTTCCATCAGCTGCCAAGGCTTTTTTTTTTTTTTTTTTTTTTAAGTCTTTACTGAATTTGTTACAATATTGCTTCTCTTTTATGTTTTTTGGTTTTTTGTCTGCCAGACATGTGGGATCTTAGCTCCCCGACCAGGGATCGAACCCGTACCCCTGCATTGAAGGCAAAGTCTCAACCACTGGACCACCAAGGAAGTCCCTAGTTGCCAAGGCTTATACTACTTCTTTCTCTTTCTTAGATGCCTTTACATTTTATCTTTTTTTAATTAGGTAATACAAATACGTCGTATGGGACTTCCCTGGTGCTCCAGTGGGTAAGACTCCCTGCTCCCAATGCAGGGAGCCCGGGGTTCTAATCCTGGTTGGGGAACTAGATCCCGCATGCCACACTAAGAGTTTGCATGCCACAACTAAGGAGCCGGCAAGCCCCAACTAAGAGTCCACATACCTCAACTAAGAAGCCCACATGCCACAACTAAGATTCCACACGCCGCAACCAGTAAGTCCTCATGCTACAACTAAGAGTTCGCATGCCTCAACTAGGAAGTTGGCATGCCGCAACTAAAGATCCCACATGCTGCAACGAAGATCCCACGTGCTGCAACTAAGACCTGGTGCAGCCAAAAATAAACAAACAAACAAATAATAAATACCAAAAAAAATCACATAAAAAAACAAATACATTGGGCTTCTCTGGTGGCGCAGTGGTTAAGAATCCGCCTGTCAATGCAGGGGACACAGGTTCAAGCCCTGGTCCGGGAAGATCCCACATGCCGCGGAGCAACTAAGCCTGTGCGCCACAACTACTGAGCCTGTGCTCTAGAGCCCACAAGCCACAACTACTGAAGCCCACACATCTAGAGCCCGTGCTCCGCAACAAGAGAAGCCACCGCAATGAGAAGCCTGCGCACCGCAACAAAGACTAGCCCCCGCTCGCTTTAACTACAGAAAGCCTGCACCCAGCAGGAAAGACCCAACTCAGCCAAAAATAAATAATAAATAAATTTATTAAGAAAAAATACATTGCACAAGGTACACAATGTTAAGTGTCATGTATGCTCCCACAGAAAAGTATTTTAAAACTATGAAAACTTTATCTAGGATTGAAGCAGAGACCCAATGGCAAATCTATTTTGAAGAACTAAATTCAATCCAAATGAAAACTACAGCTATGCTTTTAAATCGTTCCAAGGCGGCAGGCATGTGGAGGGACACAACCAAGATGGACTTATCTGTCGCAATCTTTAGCATTATCCAGGTCACTATATATCTCTGGAGACAACTAAGATACCATCCTGACATACAGCAGAATACTACTTATACACTTATCACATTTCCAGGAAATCTAATCCAGTTAATTAATTCTCAACTTCTCACTTTCCTAAGGGGGACAGAACCACCACCTGAGCGTGTTCTGGGCACACGCACACATCCATTTACTACCTGGTTCCTCTTCATTTATGCCTCTAAACTTAAAGTCATAATTTAAACTTTTGTTTAAAAGAAAGCATCTTGAAATTTTGCTCCAGAGTCTGTGGAAGCTTCCATGTATCCCAATCCTCCTTTGCTATCAGATAACAAAGGCTGAAGAGACTTATGTTCCTTAATTCCACGTAGCAACAGCAGGATGGCACAAAGTCGGCTGTCCGAAAAGAAAGAGGCAGGGATATTTGTGCACTACAGCACCACCAAGAATGGGAGAGATTCCCATCCATCCACGGGTTTAAACACAGTGCTGGGGAGCCACTGCTCTTTAGCCATCATCCACCATCTGTAATATTTCTCATACATTCTTACAAATAACATTACATAATATATATTCTGGGACCTCCCTGGTGGCGCAGTGGTTAAGACTCCACACTCCCAATGCAGGGAGCCCGGGTTCGATCCCGGGTCAGGGAACTGGATCCCACATGCATACCGCAGCTGAGAGTTCACATGCCACAACTAAGGAGCCCGCGAGCCACAACTGGGGAGCCCTCGTGCCACAACTAAAGAGCTGGTGAGCCATAAGTAAGGAACCCACATGCCACAACCAAGACCTGGCACAATCAAATAAATAAATAATGTAACAAAAAAAAAATATATATATATATATAAAAAAATAAAAAATACATTCTTGGAATATATTATATATACTACACTAAAGAATTACCACACTAAAACACTTAAAACCATGCCTGGAGCTAGAGACCCCAGTGGTTTTGTAACTTAATGATAACAACTATTTTTCTATGTATCATATATTAAAATTTATTAATATCACTATAATTTCTAATATTCTTTTTTTTTTTTTTTTTTGGCTGTGCCGTGTGGCTTGTGGGATCTTAGTTCCCTGACCAGGGATCGAACCCGTGTCCCCTTCAGTGGACGCGCAGAATCCTAACCACTGGACTGCCAGGAAATTCCCCATAATTCCTAATATTCTTTTAGCTCTTCATACGTGTGAAGGGCTATACATGCATTATCTTGCCCAATCTTTTTTTATTATTATTGAAATATAATTGATATATAACATTATAGATCAGTTTCAGGTATACAACATGATTCAATACTTGTATATGTAGGGAAACGACCACCAGCATAAGTCTAGTTAACATCCATCACCATACATAGTTACAATTTTTTTTCTTATGATGAGAACTTTTAAGATCTACTCTTTTAGAAACTTTCAAATATACAATACAGCATACGACTTAAAGCCACCATGCTGTACAGCTGTCCCTCAATATCCAAGGGGGAACTGGTTCCAGGTCCACCCCATGGATAACAAAATTAACAGATGCTCAAGTCCCTTATATAAAGTGGTGTAGCACAGTTGGCCCTCCCTATCTGCAGGTTCTGCATCCACAGATACAAAGAGTCAACTGTACATTATGTGACTTATTTATCTTATAACTAGAAGTCTGTTTTTTTTTTTTTTTTTTTGTGGTACGCGGGCCTCTCACTGTTGTGACCTCTTCCGTTGTGGAGCACAGGCTCCGGACGCGCAGGCTCAGCGGCCATGGCTCACGGGCCCAGCCGCTCCACGGCATGTGGGATCTTCCTGGACCGGGGCACGAACCCGTGTTCCCTGCATCGGCAGGCGGACTCTCAACCACTGAGCAACCAGGGAAGCCCAAGTCTGTACTTTTTGACCCCTTCACCCATTTCGCCCAACCCCACCCCCTTGCCCAATCTTATCAACAACCGTATGAAGCAGGTGATTAATTATCCCCATTTTACAGAAAAGAGGACTGAGGCCCAGAGAGCAGAAATGCAAGAGTATATGGCTAGTACATTTCAGAATCAGGAAACCAGTCCTGCCAGCCTCCAGGAGCTGCCTTTTTAACTTCTCTCAGGCTGGGGAAAGTGGGAAGGCTCCCCAGAGGAGGTGTGCCTCGGCCATGAATGATGAGTCGGCATTTGATGAGTGAGAGTAGAATTCTGTGCATGGCACCTGCACATCTCCCTGAGATGTCTGGTCTGGGTGGGGATGTAGGACTCCTGGTTGGATGGAAGAGTTTCTTCCACCCTGAGGCTTAGGGCGAGGGGAGGAATGGGCACTCACCTCGGGATGAATACACAGGTTCTTTCGGGAGCTCAGAGCCAGCCCCAAAAACGACAGCTTCTCGCCCTCCTGTTTCTCATAGAAGTTGAGTAACTTTCGAAGCTCTTCAATCACCTGCTCCAGTTGATAAGGGAGGGGGGAACTTGGCCTCATTGAAAGCCCCAGCCCCTTCCCCAGCTTCCCACAGGCCCCCAAAGCTATGATGGCAACCGCCAGGGGGACCGCTGGGTTAGGGGACAGTGAGGGGCACTGGGACTGGTTCCAGACTCACCTTCTCAATCTCAGGCACAGTCCTCGAGCAGTAGATGAGCTTAGTCACCTCCAGTGGATACGCCTGCCGACAACAATGGGTTCAGCCTCGGCCCCTGTCCAGCCTCCTCCCTCTTCCCCGTCCATGGGTCCCGTGGGTCACTTACCCGCTGGTACGCCATGATCAGGGCCAACAGGGACACTGTCTTCCCAGTGCCCGAGGGCATCTCCAGGACTCCATGACCCTGCATGATTCGGGCAGGAGGGACAAGACACAGGCTCTCAGAACTTCAGGGACACAAACTCTGGGAAACCACCCCCACCCCGAAATGCCACCATTGGAATAGCAGGACAAGAGAGCAGTTAAAAGTCTGGGCCTTAGGGGCAGTGGATTTGAACCCCACTTCTGCCACTTTTGTTGAGGGCTCTTAGGCAAGACCTCTCAACCCCTCTGGGGCCTCAGGGTCCTCATCTCTAAAAATGGGCCTAATAAGCTCTTCTTCATAGCAATGGCTATGACGATTAGTGAGAAACTGGGAGTGAAATATTGAGTACAGTGTCTGATATGTAGTGAACCTTTTTTATTTTAATTTGGCAAGCACCTCCACAGCACTTACTCTGTGCCTGGAACTAGTACTAAGTGTCTTACATCAGGGTTTCTCAACCTCGACTCTCTTGACATTTTGCGGCCGGATAATATTTGACTGTGAGGGGGCTGCCCTGTGCACTGTACAATGTGTAGCAGCATCTGTGGCCTCTACCTACTAGATGCCGGTAGCACCACTCCACTAGTACTGACAATGAGGAATGTCGCCAGACATTGCCAATGTCCTCTGGGGGTCAAAATGGTCCCCAGTTGAGAACCTCCGCCTTACTTAGTGAATTAACCCCTAAAGCCCTCATATTAAGCTGAGGTAGGTACTATTACTATGCCCATTTTACAAAGGTGAAAACTGTGGAACTGGGAGATTAAGTGATTTACCCAAGGACACACAGCTGTGGGTAGCCGATTCCAAAGTCTCTATATTCCTAAGCCAACCACTGAGCAGCTTAACCTTTGACAAGTGTCAGCTGCTGCTATTATTAACTATTATTGTTTGAGATAAAAAGAAGTTTGGCAGCGCTGGCTTCCCAAGGACCTCAGATTTCTAAACTCCAGATGTCCTGCAATCTCAGTCTTAGACGCACGTGCGGCAGCCCCCGCTGTCAGATAGGCAGCAGGGGGGCCGGCCCACCCACCTTGGCATCCAGCGTGCGTTTGAGCTCCAGCATGTAGGAGAACTGCTCCGGGTAGATGTAGTCGTATGGGAAGTAGACCAGCAGCCCGTCCACGTTGAGCCTGGCGGCGGGGGCTGCCGGGTCAGTCCCCCGTCCCCTCAGCCCCTCTCCAGCCTCCACACTCCCCTGCCGTCGAACCGAGAGGGGTTACCGGCCCGCTGCCCCCACCCCACCCCCCCGGATATCTCCCAGTTCTCCAGAAGTCTCCGGGTCCCTTCTGCATCTCGTCTCTGACCATCCCCGTTACCGCCCCGTGGGTCCCCGCGGCTATCCCTACCCCTCCCCTTCAGCCTCCCCTCGCCCCGCCGGGACCCGAGGCCTGCCCACTGGCCCCTGCATCTTCCAGACCCCCACGCCGGCTCGCCAGCCGCGAACCCAGGACCCTCTCTCACTTCATGGCGCCGGTCGCGGCTTGAAGCGGCGTCGGCCCGCCCCCCTCATGAATATTCAGTAGAGGCAGGATCCGCGGGGCGTCCTCGAGGTGCTGCTCCACCTTCGTCACGACTCCATTGGCTGATCCCGCCCATCACTCCACTGGGGCGAAGTCAATCGGGATAATGCGCGTGCGCACGGCAATGCGGGGGCGGGCTCCGGGAGAGGCGGTGCCGGAGGCATCGCTGAAGATCGCCGAGTACCAAGAACAAAACATGGAAGGAAGAGGACCGAGAGAATAGATCCCATTCACTGGGTTTCGGTCTACCGGCATCTGTCCAGATCATCTGAGTAGCGAATACATACTCAGTTTCATTCTATTATATTCTTGGTTTTAAGATGTCCTCCCTCCTTTCCCCCACACTTTAACAAAGTAACCAGGGCTGAAATGGGGGAACCCAGACAAGGTTCCTGACCCAGCTGGGTGATCAGAGAGGGCTTCCCGGAGGAGTCATCTCTGAGAACTAAGGTGAGGAGTAGGGATGAGGCAGGGTAAGGTGGGGCAGACGACACTGCAGGCAAAAAGGAAGGTGGAAAGCAGGGAACTAAGCAGCAAGGTGGGGCTGGAATGTGGCTTAAGGAGCACAGACTTCTCTGAAGTGGAAGACATCACCATGATTTATTCCCAACTATCTCATGTCAGGTGTGTTTGCTCTTCCCAGTTTGTTCTCCTCGTACATGGTACTGCATGGAGCATCTCTGTGGTATCTCTTAAGGCTCAAGGTCATGTCAGCAACCTCACTAACTGGCTCAACACCTGCCCCTACCACCACCATCATCATGAGTCCTACTAGCTCCCTAGGACTTATTCTCAGAGCCTTTGCCTAACTTTGGAAGTATATTCTCATTTGTGTGACTGTGATAAATGTCATTTGTTGATGTAAGGGTCATCATTGCCACTTTAGAGGCGAGGAAACTGAGTCTCAGAGAAAAACTGGCCCAAGGCTTTACAGCTAGGCCAGGTGCTGCTCCCCATCCCACCTTCATCCAAGCCCTGCCCACTCTGGGTCGTCACTCTCTGAGGATGTTTCTGTCTCCCCCACTGGACTGTGAGCCTCAGGAGGGTAGGGCTGAGACTGTCTTGGTCACCACTGTGTGTGCCTTTTGCCACCCAGTACAGGACATGCCTAGAGCAGGGGCTCAGTGAATATATGCTCAAGTTCCTTAGTCTGCCCTCCGTATCCACGAATTCAGAACCCGCAGATACAGAAGACGAACCGTGCTAGGCCATTTTATATGACAGGCTTCAGTATTCACAGACTTTTGGTATCCGTGGGGGTCTGGAACCAATCCCCCCACCCCACTTATACCAAGGGACGGCTTTATTTTCAATCTGCTGTTGGTTGGTTGAGGGGAACCCTTGGATAGTGAGGACTTAGTGTGTTGCATTCCTTAGGATACATTACAACAAGCCCACAGCCAGGGGGAGGGGCTACTGAAGGGCATGAATACCTGGAAGCAGGGGTGATTGACAGCAGCCAATTAGAATGACTGCCTCCTGCCTCCTCCTGGCCTTTGTAGTCACTATTCTCTGTGTCTGAAAGGCTCTTCTCTCAGATCTCTGCATGGCTTCTTTCCTCACCTCCCTCAAGCCTTCCTAGAGTCTTCCTCAAGAGTCCTTTCCTCAGCGAGGCTTTCCCTGACCACCCTGTTTAAATTGCAATACACCCTGGATAGGCTGAATAATGGTCCCCAAAGATCTCCAGGCCCTGGAACCTATGAATGTTCATAGGTTACATGTGTCAACCCAAAGCAAAACAAAACAAAACACAGAAGGTTGCAAACAAGAGTTTATATGGGGTCTTAAGAATTGCAATTCAGGCTGTACACCTGAAACTAACACAACATTGTAAATCAACTATACTCTGATAAAAATTTAAAGAAAAAAAAAGAAGAATTGCAATTCAGGAGACAGATTCGGGTAAAACTGAAGGAGTGTTCTGGGGAAGAGAAAGCATCAGGGGCTTATAAAACAAAAGCTACAAGGTTGTTAAAGTTGTCTGGTGAGAATTGTGATTGGCTCTGACACAAGCCAGGGAATACTTGTCCTTAAGGAATCAAGAGTTATTTTAGGGTAAGGGTCCCACAAGTAGATAGGCTGTCATGAGTTATTTTAGGGTAAGGGTCCGATAAGTATCTTGCATTTTTGGCAGATGTTCTTTTTTTCTTAATTTTATAAATTTATTTATTTATTTATTTTTGGCTGCGTGGGTCTCCGTTGTTGAGCGCAGGCTTTCTCTAGTTGCAGCGAGCAGGTGCACGGGCTTCTCATTGCGGTGGCTTCTCCTGTTGCGGAGCACGGGCTCTAGGTGTGCAGGCTTCAGTAGTTGTGGCACACAGGCTCTAGAGCTCAGGCTCAGTAGTTGTGGCACACGGACTTAGTTGCTCTGCGGTATGTGGGATCTTCCCGGACCAGGGCTCGAACCCGTGTCCCCTGCATTGGCAGGCGCATTCTTAACCACCGTGCCACTAGGGAAGTCCCTTGGCAGATGTTCTTGATGCCTATGTTAATACAATAAGTGATCAGAAGGTCAGATTCCATCCAGGCTGGGATGTGCGTAAGTCACACTTCGTCGATGGCCTCCCAGCTCCATTTTAGAGAGTTCTCTTAGCGATACTGACTCCATTTTTATTTTCCTTCCGCATATGGCAAAAGGGAATTTGCAGGTGTGATGGTTAAGGATCTTGAGAGATATCAGGGTGCGTCCTAAATGTAATCACGTGTCCTCATAAGAGGGAGATTTGACAGCAGGACAGAAACAGAGGCAGTGCTACACTGAAGCAGGATGCCACGCTGAGGGCTTTGAAGTTGGAGGAACAGGGCAGACCAAGGAATGTCAAGAATGCAGCTCTAGAAGCTGGAAAAGACAAGGAAATTGATTCTTCTCTACAGCCTCTGGAGGGAGTGCAGCCCTGCCAGCACCTTGGTTTCAGCCCAGTGAAACTAACCTCAGACTTCTGATTTGACGAATTGTAAGAAAATAAATGTGTGTTGTCTTAAGCCACTGAGTTTGGGGTCATTTGTGACAGTAGCCAGAGGACATGAATGAAGACACCTCCAATCAGGCACAATATATCCACTTCTGCTTTAGTTTTTTCCATAGCAGCGATCAGCATCTGATAGAATATATTTTTTGCTTATCATTTTGTTTATTGTCTGTCTCTTCCACTAGAATGTCAGCTCTACAAAACCCGGGGCATTTTATCACCGGTTATTAAGGACAATTTCAAATGGATACAAAAGTTGAGAGAATAGCCTAACGAAGCCCCACATACATGAAGCTTTATCAGTCTTCAACTCAGGGCTGATCTTGTTTCATCCACACCCCAACCACTTCCCCTCCCACCAGTTGATTATTTTGAAGCAAATCCCAGACATCATATCATTTCATCCATCAGTATTTCAGAATGTAGCGCTAAAAGTAAAGACTCTTTGTAAAAACATAACCATAATATCATAGCACATCTCAAAAAAAAGGAGTAATAATTGCTTAATATAATCAAAGTTCCAGATACTGTTTGAATTTGAGAGCAGGGACTTCTGTCTGCTTGGTTTTTTTTTTTTTTGGTTTGGTTTGGTTTTTGTTTTGTTTTGTTTTTTGCGGTACGCGGGCCTCTCACTGCTGTGGCCTCTCCCGTTGAGGAGCACAGGCTCCGGACGCGCAGGCTCAGCGGCCATGGCTCACGGGCCCAGCCGCTCTGCGGCATGTGGGATCTTCCCGGACTGGGGCACGAACCCGTGTCCCCTGCATCGGCAGGCAGACTCTCAACCACTGCACCACCAGGGAGGCCCTGCTTGGGTTTTTTGTTGTTGTTGTTTGTTTGTTTGTTTTTGTTTTTAAATTTTATTTATTTATTTGGCTGCACTGGGTCTTTGCTGTGCGCGGGCTTTCTCTAGTTGCGGCAAGCGGGAGCTATTCTTCGTTGCGGTACACAGGCTTCTCATTGCAGTGGCTTCTCTTGTTGCGGAGCACGGGCTCTAGGCGTGCGGGCTTCAGTAGTTGTGGCTCGTGGGCTCTAGAGCGCAGGCTCAGTAGTTGTGGTGCACGGGTTTAGTTGCTCCGCAGCATGTGGGATCTTCCCAGACTAGGGATCGAACCTGTGTCCCCTGCATTGGCAGGTGGATTCTTAACCACTGCGCCACCAGGGAAGTCCTGTCTCCTTGTTTACTTGTTCTCCTTTGCTACCTTATGTGGCAAAAAGGACTTTTCAAATGTGACTAAGTTGAAGATTCTGAGATGGGGAGATTATCCTGGATTATCTGGATGAGTCCAGTGTAGCCATAGTGAAAGAGGGAGCCAGGAGGGTCAGAGTCAAGAGATAAAGATGTGATAATGGAAGTATGAGATGGAAGTGATGCAAGAGCTGGCTTTGAAGACAGAAGGGGGCCATGAACCAAGGAATACAGCCAGCTTCTAGAAACTAGAAAAGGCAAGGCAAGGGCTTCTTTCCCATAGTCTCCAGAAAGGAACTCAGCCCTGCTGACACCTGGATTTTAGTTCAGTGAGACCCATTTCAGATGTCTGACCTCCAGATGGTAAGATAATAAATTTGTATTGTTTAAGCCTCCAAGTTTGTGACAATTTGTTACAAGCAGCAAAGGGAAGCTAGTGCAGATTTTGGTACTGGAAGTGGGGTGCTGCTGTAACAAATACCTAAAAATGTGGAGGTGGATTTGGAATTGGACAATGGGCAGAGGCTGGAAGAATGTTGAGAAGATGATGGGAAAAGCCTAGATAGCCTTGCAGACCATTTGCAGAAATATGGGTGTTAGCGATTCTGCTAGTGAGGGCTCAGAAGGAAGTGAGGAGTAAGGTAGAGTAAATCTCTATAATCTTAGAGAACACTAAATCATCATAAACAGACTGTTGGTAGAAATATAGGCAACCTCTAGAAACTGGAAAAGGCAAGGAAACAGATTCCCCCCAGAAGAACACGGCCCTGACAACACCTTGATTTTAGCCCACTGAGACCTGTTTCAGACTTCTGACCCCCAGAATTAAAAGACAATAAATTTGTGTTATTTAACCTACTAAGTTTGCGATAATTTGTTATAGCAGTAATGGGAAACTAACATCTCTGTTATGCAAAAGGGAGATCAGACTAGTGTAAACACATACAAAATAAAGAAGCCCAGAAGAAACAAAGGTTACACAGGAAAAAAAAGAAAGCTACAAAACAAACACAAAAACACCTGTAACTAAAATACTATAAAAAACACCTAGCAAGATAATAGATTATACCACATTTATAAAATAGGAACTGGAGGCTATGAAAAATGAATAATTAAATAACAAGAAAGAGTTCTTGGGAATTCAAAATAATAGATGAAATGTAAATTTTAATAAAAGGATTAGGAGATAAAGTCAAGGAAATTTCCTAGAAAGTAAGGGGAAAATTAACAAAGAGATGGAAAATAGTGGTGAAAAGATAGGAAAACTGAAAGCTCAAACCAGAAGATTCAACATCCAAATAATAAAAATTCCAGAAAAAGAGAGCAAGAAAATGAAGAAACCAACACACACACACACACACACACACACACACACACACACACAAAGAAACCAACACATAAATATACAAGAAAATTTCCCAGAACCAAAGGCTATGAGTCTCCAGATTGAAAGGACAGACTTAGGGTCAGAATGATTAATGAATAAAAGCTACAGTGAGGCATATCCTCATGAAATTTCAGAACCAGAGAAAGAGAGAAGATCCCAAAAGCTTCCAGAATAAAGCAAGTCAAATACAAGTTCAAAGCAGAGGGAGAATGAAAACAAATCTGAGGGGAAAAAAAAAACAAACCAACAGGCTTCCTTTGTTATCTGAACTTGCATTCTAACTTAGGAAGAAAATAGATTTGAGTGACAAGGGATACATATATTTCCAACCTAGAATTTTATACCCAGCCAAACCATAATAAAGTTGGAGGACAAAATGAAGATATATTAAGCCATGCAAGAACTCAAAAATCTTTCTCTCTTCCTCTCCCTTTTAAGGGAACGACTGGAGCATGTGCTCCAGCAAAATGAAGAGTCAACAAAGAAAGATAGACATGGAATCCAGGAAACAGTATCCAACACAGGGAAGTCCAGGATAGCTTAGTGTAGGCCTAGAAAGCATCAAGTCCACATTCAAGTAGGAGAGAGGACTTTAGGAGGGAGGAAAAAAAGCTTGAGTGAGCTGTTAGTAATATGGAAGATTCCATGGAACATTTGAAAAATATTAAGTATAGGTGCAAATAAAATTAAGCAAGTGACAAAGGTAAATTTAACTCTCAAAAATTTAGAAGTTTGTGAAGAGAAAATTCTAATATACTGCATGGCTCTGCAGTGAAAACATATTTACATATCACAACATTTAAAAAACTATTGATTGATATAAAAATTATGATTTCATTGAGGAGAGGGAAAGTAGAGTCAGATTAATAGACCTCAAACCTCATCTACTATACCAGGAAATCAGTAGAGAATGTCTAAAATTGAGAAATCAAGAAATAGCAAGCCAGCATATTTAGAAACATATAAGAAAATACCAGAGGAAACAGCTATAGCAGTTGAAAGTGGTGGCCTTTGGGAAACAGATGGGAGTAGGGAGAGGTAGCAGGAGGACTGATTTTCTTCACTACAAATATCTTAGTACCAGTACCATTTGAGTTTTAAAGTATATTCATGAAAATTAATCGGCAGTGATAGAAGCCGCTACCCCTTATGGGGAGGAGACATGCATATATTGACGGCGAAGAGGCACGATGGAACTTCTGGATGATGGAAATGTATATCAGCTTTACTCAATAGAACTTTCTGGGATGATGGAAAATGTTCTCTATCTGCACTGTCCAAAATGGTAGCCACTAGCCACATGTGGCTACTGAGCACTTGAAAAGTGGCTAGTGTGACTGAGGAATTGAATCCTTAATTTTTATTTAATTTAAATTAATTAAAAATAATTAAAATTCCCACGTGAGTTGTTTTGGACATTGCAGACAATGACAATGTTGAAGTTTTATGATTTGTAAAGAAATACAAATCAGAAGAGAGAAAGGCTTCTGATTTGTCAAAAATCTTCAAGGGGCAGTTTATGAAATAAAAAAGTGGGGAAGAAGCGAAGGAGAATCACTCTTCAGGGTCAGACCCTCAAAAAGTCCACATGGATTTCCAGTAGATAAAGCCCTGTTGAAGATGACCTCACAATCCATAATTTCAATACACATGAGGAAACAAGCCACCATGAGTGAGAACCAGCAGACACACCAAATTACAGGAGGAGATGGCACCAAACTTCAGATGATAGAATTATCAGACATTTTATGTCTTTAAGCTTAAGGACGCTTAAAAAGAAGAATTCAAAACGTGAAAAAAAGGTCAAGACATCACACACACCCCAAAAAAAAGCAGGCATATTTGATAGAGGAAGGATTGGATTCACATGAGGGAAATCCCTTCCAAAGGGGCTACTTTAAGACTGGTTTACCAAAAATAGTAACAATGAGGAGAATTATTAAGTGAGAACGGAGTTCAAAGAGAAGGAAGTCAATTTCTGTGCAAACTACCTTTATTTATAAAGAAAAACGTCCCCATTTTGTTATAAAACTGGCACTGTGTAAAGGCACTTGACTGGGGAGAGAGGGGGCAGGGATGCTGATAGAGATATGCCTCACCTGGCCGCTGAAGGCTGTTGGTAGAGATAGTGGCGGAGGTGACTCCTGGGAAAATCCAGTGGCGGTGACCCACTCCAGGCTCCGCTGGGATGGTGGGTTGCCTTGCTTTTGGGGGGCGGGGGGGGCAGTAGGAGCAGGAGGCACTTTGGACAGGATGTGACTTGGCAAATGGGGGGGGTCTCTCTTGCCCCCAAGGATTCCCAGCCTCACCACGACCTCCCACAGCTAAGGCAGTTTTTCTAAATTTAAGGCTGGGGTTCTCCTTCTCCCCAGGGCTTCCAGGGAAGCAGAGAGGTGTTGGCAAGGACCTCGTCCCTGCAAGGATTTGGGGCGCAGTGAGATGCAGCAGTACGGGAGGAGGAGTTCTGGAATGAAGGCAGCTGCTGCTTTCTCCTGTCTCCCTTCGAAAAGTCCTTCTCTCCAGCTAGACCTTATTCCTCTGAGGCTTCACCCTGGGGTAGAGCTGAGGGAAGACAGGCTCTTCAGACACCAGGAGCTCCCACCCCTTCATTCCACCCCAAACTTAATACAGTCACCTGACCCACCCCCAAACACGTGGACTGTCTCCATCCTCCCATCCCTTCCTAATGGACTCTCCCAGTATCTCCCAAACCACACCAGAATCCCGTCAGCTGCAAGCACCAGCTGGAGCCTTCCAATCAGCAGCAGGCTTGATGAAATGGAGTATTTCCGAGTCTCCCATACGGCCATAAAAAAGACGCCCGCCTCTCCCTACCACCATGGCTGTCTGGTTGGGACCCACCTCCACCTATTCCCCAATTAAAGGAATCGTCTTCTCTCCCAGGAATATAATGGGATCTTCCTGGTCTCCTCCCCTAACCTAGTGGTATCTCCCTCAGTTCTACCGCGATTTTATTAATGGATTCTTCCTCACCCTGCCCAATGCAGTGTAACAAAAGCTTCCATGCCTGTAATACACAATTCTTTAACTGCCCCCATCACCAAGATGGGATTCTTCATGACTCCTCTGGGCTAGAATACATTCTTCTTTACCTCCCCATGAATATAATTAGGAATAATAAAAATATTTGATTGAGCACGAACCAATCAAATAACTAGGAAGGCAGTACTGGTGAGTACCCCACGAAGTACCACCAGTAAGTGGCTCTTCCTCCCCTAACTAAAAGGGGATCTCCCTTACCTCCCCCGTTATTATAATGGGCTCATCCTCACCTCCCCACAACCGATAATGGACTCTTCTGACCTCCCCTCCTCCCCAATGTAATGCACTGTCTCTCTTGCCCTTTTTCCCGTCGGTTCACCCCTTTCCTCACAATATCGCTTCTGGGCTCACCCCGAAGTAGTTACGGGGCACGTAGCCCTCCTGGCCGTGCAGCGCGGCCCACCACCAGTCCGTCTCCTCTGGCCCATCCCTCCGCAGCACGGTGACCGACTCGCCCTCGCAGAAGGACAGCTCGTCTCCAAACTCCGCGCTGTAATCCCAGAGAGCGTACACCACCCCGTTGTGCATCAGCCCCATGTTCTGCTCCACGTCTGAAACATGAAACCGCAGGGATCGTCAGCGCCCGGTTCAGGGGGGCCGGGAACACTCAGGGATACGACACGCTGGGGACAGGGACAGACCCTGAGATTTGGCGCCAGCCTCACCTTGGGGAATGGGCCACTTGAAAAGTTGTGTACCCCTGTCTGGAGAGGGGGACCTGAGCTGGAGCCAGCTGCCAGGACTGACAGTCTCTAAAACACTGGGGTGCATCAAGCCGGGCCACCAACCTCCGAGGCAGGGTTAGTGGTCCCCATTTCCACTTATATCTGGTTAAGTCCCTGTATCACTCCTAGAAGTACAGTCGTCTGCACCCCACCCCACCCCCGTAAGTGGTACAGTCTCCATAGATGACTCAACCCCTCCTTCAGATGGTTTAGCCCTACTCCTCCCCACAAAGTGGTCCCAACTCCCCCTTTCCAGATGGTGCAGTGCACACTGCGCCCCCTCCCCAAAAGATAGTCTCAAAGAGGATGTAATAATTTTCCAGATAGTATAGGCCACCCGAACCCCCCTTTAATCCCATCAAGGATTTAGCCCCCTTTCCAGATGGTACAGTCCACCATGCTCCCCCCCTTTAATGGTTCAGTCCACCGTGTTCCAGTTTCTCCTCCTCTCCACCACCCCTCCGCCCCCAAGTGTGCTGTTCAATCTCTACTTCATCCTCACAGAACTCTCCAAGTCCAGGCAGGTAGGAGGTACAATCTTCTTATCTCATAGGCTTCATCTACCTGTGACAAAGGTGGTCCCAATCCCCCTTCCCAAAACTTCAGTGGACGGCCTACGTCCCGCCCCAGCGGTCCAGTCCTGGCCTGCCGCTGCTCACCACTAAGGCAGGTGTTACAGCCCCCATGGCTCCCACCCACTTTCTGCCACAGCACAGCAGGCTGTCGTGTAGTCCCTCCAGGCTCACCTCTCAAATACATTGTCCCACGCCCAGGTCCTGCAGCCTGCCTTACCCCAACTCTCTGAGGTCCCCAACCCCGCCTTATGATAGAGTTGGCTCCTCCAGGTGAGCGCTACAGACCCTACGCACTTCCCCAGGATACGGCCTACCTAGTTCCTCCCATCACCTGTTTAAGTGATGTGCACCCCCCACCGGAGATATATGGTACAGCCTCGTGTCTCACTAGGAGTGGAAGAGTCCCCAAGCTCCTCCCCAGAAGCCATGGCCTGCTCACCTCTCACCTGTGTGGTGCTGTATTTCCCACAGGTAGCACAGCCCATGTGCCCAGCCCTAGGCCAGGTAGATGGTATAGTTGGAACGTCCAACTCCCCACCCCCGTGGATGAGAAAGCAGATAAAGCGGCGCAGTCTCCACACCAGCTCTTCTCCCTACAGGTGTCCAGCTTGCGTGGCACAGTTCCCCTGTCCCCCTCTCCCTCGAAGGTGGCACAGTCTGCTGTGCCCACACACCGTTCTTGCACCTGCCAGGTGGGAGGCCCAGTGCCCCACCCCTGCAGGTGGTCCATCCCGCCGGCCCCCCTCGCTGATGCTGCCACAAGGTTGGTACAGCCCCTCGCGTCCTCTCTCAGGAGCCGCAGTCTGCCGCCTCCCCCCGCCCAACATCTACCAGCTGGGCGTCCCAGTCCCCGCGACGCCCTCCCCCAGAGGCGCCCCAGCCCTGCCTCGCACCTGCCAGGTAAGTGGCGCAGTCGACGTAACCCTCGCGGTAGGGGTCGCACTTCTCGATGGCGGTGGCGCCGTCACTGAGCGTGGTGGCGAAGATCGCCGCGCCGTGCTGCACCAGCGCCATGCAGATGGCCGTGTCGTTGCAGGACGCCGCGCAGTGCAACGGTGTCCTAGGCGAGGGAGGCAGGCGTGAGGGGCCGCACTGGGGCCCGCAGCGCCTTCCCCGCCCCACGCCGGCCACGCGAGGCCAGGACTCACCAGCCGTGGCTGTCGGGGGAGTTGACGTTGGCACCCGCCGCGATTAGGAAGTCCACGATGGGGTAGTTGGCGCCGCAGATGGCGTTATGCAGGGCGGTGATGCCCTCCTCGTTGGGCTGGCTCGGGTCGTTCATCTGGACGAGCCGGGGGACGGAGAGGCTCAGTCCCGCGGCTGTTATCCAGTGTCTGCCGCCCCCACCCCGCCCGCCCTTCTGTCCGGCAGCACTCACCTCCTTCACCGCCTGCTGCACCACGTCCAGCTCCCCGGTCAGCGCGGCGTCCAGCAGCAGCACGAGCGGGCTGAGGCGCGCGCGACGGACCTTGCGCGGGGAGCCGGCCTTCCGCAGCACGGAGCGCATCTCCTGGGGGACAGGACCGGGGCTTCAGCGGCTTGGCGGGAATTGCTAATATACCCATTCCTCAGAGCAGGGAAACAGAGGCTCAAGGACCAGGCGGCCACTCCAGGTCATCCAACTAGACAGGGCTGAGATTGGAACCCAGGAACGACCATAGCCTGAGTCCAGAGGGCCATGGGAAGGAGGGTCCCTCAGTTCTACAGCCTCTGGTTCCCTGCAACACTCAGGGAATCGGGTGATTTTGGAATCTTGGGCCCTGAGACCTGAGAGGAAGCTTGGAGACCATGAGGTTGATGATTGTGGAAGCCAGATATTCAATCCATAGTTTCATTTCTTTTATGTATATTAAAAAAAAAAAAGCTAGGAAGCACACGTGACAAGATGTTACCAAGTGTTAATTTCAGATGTTTGGAATTAGAATATTTATCATATTATTCCTTGTGCCTTCTTATTTTTGATTTTCAAGTGTCCTACAAAATTCATTTATTCTGAGTATATAGCATTTGTGCTTCTGGTCTTCGATGTCAATGATTTCAAGATTCTGGAATTTGAAGATCCCACGAGCCACTCATTTAAAAATTCTCTGATGCTAAGTTTCCAATATGTGTGAGTCCAGAAATGCTAAGTTGTGCCATTTCAAATTGCTGAGGACCCAGGACATTGCATTCCCAAGATTCTATGATTGAGAACTTGAATAGTTCATGGTGAGAATTTCATTCCAAAAGATTGGAAGGAAATACTCAAAATGTTAATCGTGGTTCTCTCTGAATGCTGTTATTTGGGCCTCTTTAGTCTACTTTTATCTATTTCTTCCTATTACTATGTTTGTGTGTTCCTTTCTAGTGGAAAATGTTCACTTAAAATTCTGTATTATAACATATTCGTGCACTAATCTATGATTTAAGATTCAAATGATGAGTCTTTAATTTTCAGTTCTGGGGACTTCAAGAATCAGTAATAACCAGGGTTTGTGTTACTAACTTTTTAATTCTAAGGTCCTGTGCAAACCTTCAGTGTTTTGGAATTCTGAAATTTCACTCTTCCGAGTTTGTGATGTCAGGATTTAATTTTTGAATTCTGTGAGTGTTCAGGTTTCTCTGTGGCCAGAACTTTGTGATTCTACAATGAGGCAACTTGACCATTTCAAGACACTGTCATTCTTCCATTCTTGATTTCAAGATCCTGAGCCTCAACATTTCTTGGCTCCACCCTCAGAAGGGCCTGGGAATACGCATTTGGGGGTCCACCTGGCCCCCACCTCTTCTCTGGGAATTGTTCTCCTCCATCTGTCTACCCACATTGAGCAATCAGGATTGTTCCATGTGACTACACCCCGCCCCCTCCAAGCCACGATGCAGAAACCAGACCAAGATCAGCAGGAGACCAGCCCCTGGTCAAATGATAACAATAATAATAGTTAAGTGCCAGGCACTATTCTAAGCACTATATTAATGTATTAAATCCTCACAGCAACCCTATGCTTATTTTCATCCCCATTCTACAGATGAGGAAACTGAGGCACAGAGAGACTATGTGTCTGGCCCAAGGTCGCACAGCCAATAAGTGCTGTGGAGCTGGGATTTGAACCCAGGCAGCCTAGCTCTGCTGCTGCTGCACTTAACCACGACACCCACAACCTCAGAGACCAGAGACTTGTTCTTGAACATCTGAATGGAAGAAGCTCTGACTAAAGTCAGAGGACACCATGGACTTGAACTGAGAGGTCATTTTGAGTCAGGGCTGGGTGGGCCATTTCTAGCCATGGCACAGGCTTGCTGAGGTGTAAGAGGAGAGAGCAGCTCCCCAGAGAAGGCGGACATGAGAGGCTGTGGCGACTAGGGAGAGAAATGGTGACTGCCTTGATTCAGGCAAGCTTTTCAGACCCCAGAATAAACCCTCTGTCATGCCAAGACGAAGTCATTTCCAGGTTGGAAGACTCTAAGATTCCTGAAGGGAAGCCCTGGGGGGACAGGTTACTGGAGCGGAGCAGAGAAAATCTCTAGGTGGCCAAGACTTCTGAACGCCCCTCCATACATGTTCTCCCTTTCTTCTGAGCACAGGTACACTTAGATTTAAAACTACATTTCCCAGCTTCCCTTGCAGCTGGGTTCCTGGCCAGTGGAATGCGCCAGATGTGATGCAAGCAATTTCCAGGTTCTGTCCTAAAAGGGAAGGGATGCTTCCATATGCTGAGTAATATACCCCAATTTCCTCCTATATTACTTACCATGCTCTGTGGCTGCTCTGGTGGGCTGCTCTGGAGAGGGGCTGGGGGTGGTATGGGAGCTGGTGGGGCTGGAGCAGGGGGCCCTGCCCTGGCCTCAGGCCCCTCAGTGATGGGACACAGCTCAGGCTCGGGCCCCCCAGGCCCACTGTGACGATGGAAGAGGCGGCTGATGATCTGCTGGTACTGCTTCTTGTGGCTGGGGGGCAGGGCTACAGCAGGGTTCTGCTCCATGGAGCCCCTGCGTTTGAGGGGCCGTGGAATTTCTGCCAGCACCCGTGCCACCTCCTCCAGCTCGGGCACTGACTGTGCCTCGGGTGGCAGTGCTGGGTGCAGCCGTGTGGGACTAAGAGGCCGAGCTACAGCGCCTTCATCTGCATCACCAGCCTCCAGCCCTGGTGTCAGCAGCCCCTCCAGCTCCGGCTCAGGCTCCAGCTCAGTGGGAGGTTTGGGGAGGCCTAGAAGGAGCAAGAGCCCCATCAAAGGAGGGGTCCCAAGAGACCCGAGAGACTCCCTCCCCACAACTTCCAGGACTTGCAACAAATGCCTGATTTGCTGTGTGACCTCAGGGCAGTGCCTTGCTTTCTCTGGGCTACACTTTCCCTGGGTTGTGAATAATAGACAATTATGACATCCCCCATTTAACAAGCACTTAGCATGTGCCTTGTGCTTTACATGCCTATCACTGAATTCTCACCACTACCTTGTGACGTTCATATGGCTAACATCTCATTATTACAGAAAGGGAAACTGAGTCTCACAGAAGGCAAGTCAGTTGCCTAAAGGCACACAGCTGGGATTTGAACTCAGTCCTATCTGACTCCAGAATCTCTGCTCCTACCATTATGATAAACTTGACTTTCTAAGATTGTAAGAATTTCCTCTCCTAACATCTCAGGCAGAAAATTGCTGAGGACTTCCCTGGTGACGCAGGGGTTAAGAATCTGCCTTCCGGGGCTTCCCTGGTGGCGCAGTGGTTGAAAATCTGCCTGCCAATGCAGGGGACACAAGTTCGAGCCCTGGTCTGGGAAGATCCCACATGCCGCAGAGCAACTAGCCTCGTGAGCCACAATTACTGAGCCTGCGCGTCTGGAGCCTGTGCTCCGCAACGAGAGGCCGCGATAGTGAGAGGCCCGCGCACCGCGATGAGGAGTGGCCCCCACTTGCCGCAACTAGAGAAAGCCCTCGCACAGAAACAAAGAGCCAACACAGCAATCAATCAATCAATCAATCAATCAATTAAAAAAAAAAAAAAGAATCTGCCTTCCAATGCAGGGGACACGGGTTCAATCCCTGGTCCGGGAAGATCCCACATGCTGCGGAGCAACTAAGCCCGTGCGCCGCAACTACTGAGCCCACGCGCCACAACCACTGGAGCCCAGGCTCAGAATAAGAGAAGCCACCGCAGTGAGAAGCCCGCACACCGCCCCTGCTCGCTGTCATTAGAGAAAGCCCGCACGCAGCAAGGAAGACCCGAGGCAGCCAAAAATAAATACAGAAAGAAAGAAAATTGCTGGGACTAGAATCTTGGTACTTGTTGGTCTCTTCTCTCTGTTTCTTGCCTCTCTATCAGAGCTTCTAAAGCAGGTAGAAATATACAATGATCATTTTATACATGATTTCATTGACTGTCCATCGTAATCTATGAAGTAAATGTTATTAATCTCTCTTCACAGATGAGAAAATGTAAGCTCAGATGGGTTAATTAATTTATCCTCAGTCACACAGCATGTCAATGGTAGAGAGGGGATCAAAACCCACTCTGCTTAAATCCAGGCCCTGCACTGGTCTCACACCAAAAACTATTAATAATTATAATGATTAATATGATAGCTATTGAGGGCTTTCTATACATCAGGCCCTATTTTAAGGACTTTATATGGATTAAAAAATCTAGTACCATACCCCAATAAGGTAGGTTCTATCACTATTCACCTTTTACACTCAAGGAAATTGAGGTCCAGAGAGGTTAACTGACTTGCCAAAGGTCACACAGCGTGGAGCCAGCCAGTCTGACTCCAGGGTCCATGCTTAAGCACTGTACTATCCCTAGTTCCTGAGCAGATCCCCGAGCTCATCTGGCCTTGCTCTCTGCAGGGACAATGTCTGGAAACAGGTGTTTGGTTGTGATGGGACCCCAAAAGCTGGTTTGTGCCCCAGCCATCTGCCCTCCCTTCACCCATCCCTCCAGAACCCCCATTGCTGACTCACCTTCACTCACGGGGGACCAAGTCTCTTGGGGCGGTTGGGGGACTGGGGCAAGGGCTTGAAGCTGAGGCTGAGGCTGTAATTGTGGCTGGGACTGTGGAGGCAGCTGGGGCTGGGGAAGCAGCTTAAGCGGGGGAGCTCGAGAGAAGACGGGGGAGCCAGGGAGCATGGCCCTGCTGGCTCCGTGCTCCCAAAAGGCATTCTGCAGCTTGAATATCATGCTGAGGGGGATGGGGCGGTGGCGGGGGGCACTTCGGGGCTGGGGGCTGGAAGGAGGCATGGGGATGCGGCTGACAGGCTGCCAGCTTCGGGGCAAAGTGCCTGATGACCCCGCGGAGCCCAGCGATCGGCGGTAGCTGTCCACATCAGAACGCCTGTCGTTGGCCAGAGGGCAGACCTTGTAATTGCGGGGCAGAGTGGCACTGGTGAAGTTGTCCTGGGGGAGAAAGAGGGAAGGAAGGAAGATAGAAGGGGCTCAGGTGGGAGGAAGATAGGCATAAGGGAATGAATGACAAGGGAGTGGAGGAAAGGAGGAGGGAGGTAAAGGCAAAAGGTGAGAAGAGAGAGAAGGAGGGGAGGGAAGACAAAGGGAGGGAAAGGAAAGAGGGTCAGGGAGGGGATGGAAATCCAGGATAAAGGAAGAGCCTGGGGAAGGGTATGGAAACTGCGGGCACGGCCAGGAGGGGAAGACTAGCCCTGACTCCAGCCTTGCCCACCAGCCCCCTCCCCAAGTTTCTCCGGCCCCTCACCTTCCTGGTGGCCCCCAGCCCATCCAGGCTGCTCTCTCTCCAGGGTAACAGCTGCAGGCCTGGTGAAGCAGGCCGCGCGAAGACATCGAGTCCTGTGAGGCGGGAATCATTAGGGTCTGGGGGAGGCCTCTCCGGGTCCCCCACTCCTTTGGCCTCGCACCACTCACGTTCATAGCTCGCTGTCTGCGAGGACTTCTTCTCGTAAGCCACGTCCAGGTCAGACTCGTTCCAGGCTTTGGGGGGCCGCCGCCGAAGCGTTAGGTCGTCTGGAGAGAGGTTGCCCATGAGGATGGGGGGCGGGGGGGGCCGAAGCTGGTCCCGGACCTTGCGCCACTCCCACCCGCCAAGTTCGGCCCCCTGGTTCACCTTGCGCGCGTAGAGGTGGGGCGAAGGTGCTGACGCCAGGGCCCAGCAGGGGGCTCGCAAAGGCAGTCGGCGCATCGTAGGCTGCGGTCGGCATGCGGGGCGGGGGCCCGCGCTCAGGAAAGAAGGCCTGGGGCCCTTCGGCCAGGGGGCTGACACGGGGGGAGCGGGCCCGGCCCAAGAAGTCAAAGGGCGTGGGGGGACCTTGCTGTCTGAGCGGGCCGGGGCGAGGGGAGGGCGCACGGCCGTGGGGGCTGCCTGCTCCATCGAAGGTGCGGGACCGGGGTGAGGGCGCGCGGTCCAGGCTGCCGTAGGCATCCGGCTGCAGGTAGAACTGGGTGCGCGGTGACGACGGCCGGCCCTTAGGGGACAGCGAGCTGTAGGGAAGCAGAGCCGGGGCGCTCTCGGAGCGTCCGAACGAGATGTCTGCGCCGTCGGTGGTCGCCTTCCGGGGAGACCCGCCGCTGCCCAAGGGCTCGGGGACGGGGCTGAGGCTGTACCGGGACAGCTGTAGGGAGGTCGGGACATTGAGGGGTCAAAGGAGACAATAGTAGAGGGTTGGTAGGTCAGTAGAGGTGATCGAAAATCAACCCTGGAGAGTTGGACGGGGATAGAGATTCAGGCATAGGGCGCCCTGCAATCAGGGCTGGGGCTTGCATGTACAGTGCCTTTGTGCCGCTTAGGAAAAAACCCTTTTCTTCCGAGGGTCCTGACAGACGTCCACCTCCACTGATCCCCACTTCTACTAATCCCACAAGTGCTTTTAAATAGCCCACAGCCTGCACAGCCCCATGGGACAGGCTTGCCTGAACTCCTGGAGATAAGAACCTGACTTTGGGGGGCCCGGGTGGGGACCAGGGCAAGCAGGCTCACCCTAGCCGGCGCTCTGGCCTGCGAGCCAAGAGACGCCGCCGGCAAGTCTGACCACAGCGACTCCAACTGCTTGGTCAGTTCGTCCACCTTGGCCGCCGCCGTGTCCAGCTCCATATTCTTCAGGTCCATGTGCTTCGCAGCTAGAGCTGGGCGGCCGGGAGTAGCAGTGAGGACCCGGATTTCTGGGCAGGGCCCAGGCTCCCCCCCGCCCCGCCCCGAGAGCCGGGCCCTGCCCCGCCCCGCCCCACCCCGCCCCGCCCCCTACCCCAGCTCACACTGGAAGTTCAGGTCCAGGTTCTGCGAGCTCTGCAACGCCTCGCTGTCCATGGTGCCGGCTGGCCGCAGCGGGGCGCCTGCGTTTGGGGAGGGGGGGCGGGGGAGAGCCTGCTCAGAGCCCGCCCACAGGGAACCTGGGGCCTTGAGGAGCCGGAAGGTGCTTTTACTCTCCTACTTCCTTCCACTGGAAGCGCTATGACCCACCACTTCCCCTGCTGGGAAATGCCAACTCCTGCGAAGCCCTCCAGGAAGGCTAAGGACAATTCACTCTCTTTACGTGGCTCCTAGTCCATCTCTCTATCTCAGCCCTAATAAGACGTGATCATTCCTTCAACAATTATCCATTGACCACCTACTATGTAACAGATATTATAGTGAACAGAGGTTGCAATAACAATAACTATCAATTACTGAATGCCTACTAGGGACAAAGAGACACTGCAAGATGCTGGGGATCTTTTCAAAAATAATGATGGTGCTGCCTACTATGTGCCAGGACCTTTGCTAGTTACTCGAGGGTATAATGAAATAAAACAACCATTTATTGAGAGAACACTGCCCCCTAGAATTGTGCAAAGTGCTTTACAGCTAATACCTTATCCCATGATCAAAACCTCCATAGCAAAAAAAGAAAGTAGGGCTCAGAAACATTTGTTCCAGGTCACCCTGCAAGAAGTCGGCATACTAGATTTCACACCTGTACCTAACTTGTTATTCTGGGGCATCTCCATCAGTCTGGAGGGGCTGCAGAGGATGGGGACCACTCAGCTCTCTCTCCCCAGAGTCCCCACCCAGAGGAGACTCAGCGTGTTCACACAGACCCAGCGTCAACAGGAAGAACAGGGAGTTGGCCAGGGGTGGCTGGGCCACTGTGGCCGCCAACGCAGTGGGAAGGAGCCAGGCCACCAGGAACTAGTCAGGCCAGCACCACCCCCATCTCCATGGTAGCCACCACGCCCACCAGCTCTGCCACCTCCCCACTACATCAACCGACCACTTAGCTGTGACTTGGGGTGCAGGCATGGGCCGCAGGGCAGGCTGGGGCATGCTGATTCTGGCCTCAGTCTGGGAAGCCTCAGAACAGAACCTGTTGGGGCTGGTGGTTCATCTGGGTGTGTTAGGATTGTGTGACCTTGGGCTAAGAGTCCCCTCCACTCCTTGGGCCTCAGTTTCCCCGATTGTGAAAGGAGGAGGCAAATCAGCTATTCTGAGAGGCCTCTTCAATCTCTCAGAGGCCTAGATTCTGAAATTATAAGGGCCTTGAGGTTGTAATTAAATTTCGATAGAGGCTAAAACCCTCGGCTTGAGAGTCTATTGTTTGAAAGTTCTCAGTCCAAGATTCTATCTTTGGAACATTCTAGAATTCTCCCCTTTGGCTAGCCTAGATTTCTCTGTCTTCCTGCACTGAGTTCTATCTATCCCAGGATTCCGAAGTCCTAAAAGTCTAGGTGAATGTTTGGTATAGTGGAGTTGCTAAAAGCACAATTAAGGAGGGTTCAAATCTGGTGGCACCATTGTCCCACCTGACAAGACTGCCTCAGTTTCCTGATCTGTAAAATGAGGATAAATAGCAGTCTACCTCAGAGGACAGTTGTGAGGATCCAACTGGCCAGGAGGTGCAAGAGGAATCAAGGTTCTGAGAATTGAGGCCTCAACAAGTAGAGACTATAGGGGACTTCCCTGGCGGTGCAGTGGCTAACACTCTGAGCTCTCACTGAAGGGGGCACAGGGTTCGATCCCTGGTCCAGGTAAGACCCCGCCTTAGAATCTGAGAGATACACAGGAAACCCTCTGTGTTCGTTAAAATATAAAAATGAACAATCTATGCTACCTCCAGGGCCAGCATTCTGGTAGCGAATGGTTCTTTTGGGGATTTCATGATCCCCAAATTCTAAGACGCTGACATCCTCTGGGTCTAAGGAAATGCCAAGGCTAGGCGTGGGCCCGTCCCGGGTCTGAGGCGGGCGAAAGGGGCGTCAGGGCCGCCAGGGGACGCTCCAGGTCACGGCCCGACCGCAGCGGGGCGGACGGACAGCTCCTGAGCTCAGAGCAGGGGAATGCGCGGCGGGCCCGGGCAGGTGCCTCATCTCCCGCGGCAGGGGAGCGGGGGCCCGGCGGGGGGTCAAGGGTGGCACGGACCGCGCCTCTGCCCCAGGCCCCTGTCCTCCACCCCCACGTCCTCTCCGCCGGGCTCCCCTCTCCTCCGCCCTTAGGTCTCCCTCCTTGGCATCTTCTGCACCCCAGCCAGGTTCTTTGGGGTTAAAAATCAGGGGTGGGGGGCTTCCCTGGTGGCGCAGTGGTTGAGAGTCCGCCTGCCGATTCAGGGGACACGGGTTCGTGCCCCGGTCCGGGAAGATCCCACATGCCGTGGAGCGGCTGGGCCTGTGAGCCATGGCCGCTGAGCCTGCGCGTCCGGAGCCTGTGCTCCGCAACGGGAGAGGCCACAACAGTGAGAGGCCCGCGTACCACCCCCCCCCAAAAAAAAAATCAGGGGTGGGGGGTTCCTGGAGCAATCATCCTGAGTAGGAACCGGGTCAGAGCGCCAGGCTGGTTTGGGAATACCCAGATTGGAATCCCCCAGCTCTGTCCGCATAGACAGACGTTGGCAGAGGCTCCACCCTGTCTAGGACTTGGTTTCCCCCCTCTGTGGACGTCTGTGGAATGAGCTAGGGCCTTCCCCCTCTTTAAATCTCTACCTTCTGCTAGTTATTTAGCTTCTCTGTGCCTCAGTTTCCTTGTGTGTATAATGGGGGAATTAATACCTTCACCTCAAAGAAGTGTGAGGTTTGAATGACATAATTTATATATAGAGTTTAGAACAGGGAAGGGTACAAAATAAAGTTCACACGTATAAGATTCCTAATTCCCAGGCCTGGAACAGACTGAGGGCTCAAAACCAAAGTAATTTTTTTCCTCCGAAACAGCCCTTTCAAATCTTTCTGAGATTCTAGAAGCCCCGAGCTTTAACCCCTGGAATCTTGACTTCGGCCCTTGGATCTCAGAATGCTAAATTCTCCCCTGCTTTCCTGAGTTCTAGCCATCCCCAGTTCTGGCCCATTCCAGGGCATAGGAATCCCTGGAAGATTCCAGACAGAAGGTGGCAAAAGCCTAGGGTGTGCGTTGTGCCTGCACTCCAGCCTCAGTTTCCCCATTGGACTAGAAAGAAGTCATTCCCTGGGCTGGACTCAGCAAACCTCAATGGAAGTGAGACCTTTGGGCAGTTGCCAGAGACTTCTGTAGACAATGGGAACCATCCATTACCTGCCAGCCCTGAGTCTGGCATGCTGTGAGCTCTTGGCAGCCACAGTTATTATTTTTTATTTCATCTCGGGCTACCACCAAATGCCCTTCAAGCCCAGACATTAGGAAGTTCTTCCCTCTCTCATCAGAACCCCCTGCCCCACCCCTTGTTTAATCCCTTCACATGACTCATGGAGATGGAGAGAAGGGGGAGTCGGGCGGAGGGAGGTGCCAAGCCCTGCCCTCCCCCAGTTTCAAGGACAGACACATGCCTCCAGAATTAGCCTCTATTCTCCCTTATCTCCCACACTACCTCAGGTCAGACAGATGGGAGTGGAGGTGACATTTTTCACCTCAGGGTCAGGGCCAGGAGCCCTAGGAGAGAAGTGAGTCAGAAAATCCAGTGGGTGTGGATGGTATCCCGACGCCCAGAGAGCTGCTGAGGAAGGGGGAGGGCAAATCCTGACCCCCAACTCTGCTGCCAGTGTGACCTCTAAGCCTCAGTTTACCTCCGTCCTCTCTGTGTAATGGCTGTATTGTGTCCTCCATGCAAGCCCCCCAGAATCCAACCCCACCTTCTGGAATTCTGCCCTGGATTCTAGAACGCCCTTTGCAAATCCCAGATATCTCCCACCTTTATGGGACAATAGGAGGTTCCCCGCCCCCGCCAGGGGGCGCCCTGGGGCGGAGGTCCCTCTGCTTAGGCAGGTCTGACGCCCCGGTTAATGACATGTTGGGGATCGCGCAGCAGCACAGGGGAGGTTGGAGACCTGTCCTACGCCCCTCCTGCCACCTTGGCCCCGGCCCCAGAGCCAGAAAGTGGGGGGAACGGCGGGACATAGCCTCCAGAGGGACCCTGGGTGTTTGTTCTGCTTCATTTCAGGAACCCGGGTTCCACTATCCCCACCCCACCCCTAATTCTGCTCGGAGACCTAAAGGCTAGGTCGAGAAGGCAGCTGAAGGGTGGTAGGGATGGTCGCCCATTCCAGAGCCCCAGCAGTCCGAGTCTCCCATTTCTCCCCAAGAGATCCAATAACGCAGTTCTACTCAAGGACTCAGGCTTCCGAGAGCTCCCATTTCGAGGGACTGAAACGTCCCGACGTTTCCGAACGTCTCCGAACGTCTCCCCGGGACCAAGGTGTCTGAGCCCTCCATTCCAAGAACTCAGGCATCCGAGCCCCTTTTCCTTCTGCCCAGTAAATCAGGCATCCAAGTTCTAGCTTTCTAACGTTCCTGGAGTCCCCCAATTCCGCCCTGGGACCTGGCATCCGAGTCTCCTCCCGACCCTCCCAGGGAGGCGAGTGTCGGGCTCCACCGGGGCCGCTGAACCCCGGGGTGGGGGGAGATGTAACTCACGGATCCGGGGCAGATCTTGGCACCGGGGGTCCTCCTCCGGCTCCGGCTCCGGCTCCGGCTGCGGGGAGCGGAGGACGGGGCGGGGCAGTCGCCGGGAACAGGTTAGACGACGTGACTCGGACCGGAGGGAGGCGGGTCCCGGAGGGGAGGGGGAGCCGGGGTCGCCTCGAGCACCTTGGGACTTGTAGTCCCGGAGGGGCAGGACGTAGATGGGTACGTTCCCATTTGGATTGACCTAAAGTCCATTTCACAGATAGGAAGGGAGAGGTCGAAAGGTCAAGGGTGACCTGGCTACGTAAATCGTAAATAGAATCCAGACTCTTACCTCGCTGTGGCTGCAGGAGACGAACTCCTGAGTCCCTGCCCCGCTCCTCCAGGCTCAGTTTCCCCCTTCTTGAAAGAAGATTTGGACGCCACCAAAGAGGTAGAAGGTTATAGAGGCTGGGGGAGACTCACAAATCCCGCCCCTAAGACGAGAAGAGGTCATCGCTAAAATCAGTATCCCCTCGGGTCTCTGAGCCTCAATCTCTCCGTTGGTAAAAAGGGTGGTTGGGATCTTTACAGAATTTCCCACCAACGGCTCCCAAAGTTGGAGACTGGGACTACGATTCCCAGCAGCTTCCACGACCGACGTCGGGCACCTCCCAGCCTCGCGTCCTCTGGGAATTGTAGTCCCGGAGCACGCAGGGGCAGGGCCCGGGTGTCCCGCCCACGCGCGGGAACTGTCTGGCGATCCCGGGAGGAGGCAACACGTCCTCTTCCCCTGACCCTCCTCCTCTCTGAGCAGCCGCTGGCTCGCTGAGAAGGTGGGCGCCCCAGTTCTAAAGTAGGATCCGAAATCTCGGCAGAGGGGGCGGGAATCAGCGCTGACACACCGGTCAGGAATGCAGTCGGATCACCCTGTCTAGCCACCGTCCCGCGGCTCCGCCCGTCGCCCTACGCTGTGCGGTCCCCGTGCGAAGGGGCGTGGGCGTGTCCCCCAAATCTGCGTTCACGTGCCGCTACTTACACGCACCCCAGGGCAGGGAAGGGGCGCTAGTCAGGACGTCTACTCTCTCTCCCTTCCTCAAAGCCTTTGGAAATGTCCCCCCACGCACGAGACTAAATCCTCGAGGGCATCTACCCGTCTTTTGGGCCACAGCCCCGCCCCTTAGCCCGCACCGCCCCACGCGTGTCCAGCTCGGGAGTCCAGAGGCTCCTCCCCGGGATCCACAGGCTCCTCCCCCTATATTTCCCGCTTCCCTGGAGCCCAGAGCCCCGCCCCTGACTAATAGTTAACGCCCTCGGGAGGAATTACCCCCATTCCTCCATTTTCCCACCTCTCTCACTCAAGTTCTGAATTTCTGAGGCATCTGGGCCTCCCTGGAAGGGACTGTAACACCGAAAGCACAGTCCTGCCGACCTAGACTCTTACCTGCCTCTCTAAGAATTTCAGTCCAATCGATCTTCCTGTCTCTTTAAGGGTAGGTCCTGTGAATGTGGCTGCCCCTTTAAGGCAACGTTGGAGCAAATCATGTCTGAGACTGTGGGGATACCCGCCGGGATCTGGTGCGGCTCTAACTCCCGCCAAACAGGCGATTCAGCTGCTTTTGGGAGGACACTTTGGGTAAAAAGATGGCTTTCTCGGTAGTCTGCTGTGCACAAGTGGAAATTTCCCCCACTTGTGCTCACAGAGCGAGGGGTCTCCGAGCGACACCTCCCGCGCCCTGGTGCCACATGGACGCTCCCAGATGAGGCCCCACCCCTTTGGTTCCACGTGGTCGGCGACGGGGCCTGAGTGGCTCTGGCAGCTAGGTCTGAGGCATGGGTCCCGGGATGGCGGGGACCCCGTCCGGCGGTGAGTTGCTTCACGGCGGGCCGACAGGGTGCAGAGAGTTGTTTGGCGGGAGGAGAAAAGGGGGTACCCTGGAGCGTTCGGACGGAAAAGGGGACATCCTCGGAGGCAGGATCAGCGGAGAGTGTATCCCCTGGCGGATGGCGGGTAGGGGGGGCGAGGAATTAGGATAGAGAGAAGATATTTTGGTGTGGGGGGCGGGAACAGCAGTGGAGAGAACAAGCGTTGGGTCGGCGGATATAGGTGCGCCTATGGTGGACGGACGGGAGAGAGGAGAGTCGCGGTAAGAGGATTGGGACCCTCAGGAAGTTGGGACCAATGGACCAATAGGCGCCCTGGAGGATTGGACCAGCAGTTAAGTGTCAGCAGACTCCCGTTTCCCCTTCTGCAGGTGCTGCTCGGTTTTCTTGTCCCCCCAACTTTACTGCGACACCCCCAGCCTCAGAGCACACTCGTTTCTCTTTGGAGGCGTTGACCGGCCCAGATACAGAACTGTGGCTTATCCAGGCCCCTGTAGACTTCGCCCCCGACTGGTGAGTGGTCCCATCCCACTTAGCAGGAATACTCCTCACCCCAGTGACTGAACCTGGGGGAAATTTAGAGGGGCTTTCCTGGTGAACCCAGAAATGCTGCTTCTCAGCCGCTGTCCCGTCTCACCAAAAGAATCTGACCAAGTTTCTGCCCTCCCCCTTTCTCCCTTCAGCCTCAATGGGCGACTCGTGCCTCTCTCTGGCTCCCGGATCTTGAAGGGCAAGTTGGCAGGCAAGCGGCACCGCTACCGGGTCCTCAGCAGCAGTGGCCCTCAGGCTGGAGGAGGAGCAACCCTGCTGGCCCCATCAGCAGAGGCGGGAGGGGGACTTACCTCTGCCCCGGCGCTACAGGGCAGCCTGAGGATCTTTGAGGGTCCCCAGGAATCCCTAACAGGGACCCTGCTGCAGCCCATTCCAGCAAATCCCCCACCACAGATCCCCCCTGGCCTGAAGCCTCGGTTCTGTGCCTTTGGAGGCAGCCCACCAGTCACAGGGCCTGGGTCAGTCTTGGCGTTGAAGTCACTGGCCTCCAGGAAGAGGAAAAAGAAGAGGCATGTGCCAGAGGCCTCAGTTCCTCAGGAGGCAGTGAATGAGCCTGGGGCCCTGGAGGTGGACACAGCTTTGGGGTCCTCAGAGGTGGATGTGGGGAAGAAGAAAAAAAAGCAGCAGCTGAAAGACCTGGAGGTGACAGAGCCACTGGCAACAGAGCCTGCTGCTGAGATGTTGGAGCCTCTGGGAGCACTGTCCCCAGCCACCACCAAGAAGAGGAAAAAGAAGCCCAAAGAGGTAGAAATGGTCAAGCCAGAAATGGGGGTGCTGGAGTCAGAAGCAAAGACAGTGGAGCTGGAACTCATGGTTAAAAGTGAGCCTCTGGAAGAGAGAGTCCTATCCCCCAGCAAGAAGAGGAAGCAGCAGAAGGGGACAGAAGGGATGGAACCCGTGGAGGGGACGATAGCTGAGCCTCAGCTGCAGGTGAAGATGGAGCCACAGGAGGAAGCCATCCCACTGCCGTCCTCGAAGAAGAAGAAAAAAGAAAAGGGGTACAAAGTGATGAGGGAGCCAGGGACTGAGGTTATAGAGCCAGAGATGAAACCTCTGGAGCTCCCAGGGGAGATGATGGAGCCTGAGCTGCCACATGAAGTGGAGCCGCAGGCTGGGGCAGTTCTGGCATCCCCCAAAAAGAGAAGGAAGAAAGAAAAACGACAAAATGCAATGATGGAGCCAGGGACAGAGGTGGTGGAGTCACAGGAAGAGGTGATGGAGCCCGAGCCTCAGGCAGCTGTAGCATCCACCAAGAAGAAGAAGAAGAAAGAAAGAGGGCACAAAGCGACAGAGCCAGGGACTGAGATGATTAGCCCACAGGGTGAGATGATGGAGCCTGAGCTGCCACACGAGGGGCAGTCTGAGGCCGGGGCCGATCCGGCATCCACCAAGAAGAAGAAGAAGCAGGGCCGGGAAAGCTGGGCGCCAGAGAAAGCATCCCAGGAGGAGATGCCAGAGCCACTGCTGAGTCCCGAGTCTGGGGAGGTGGCTCCCACGGGACAGGAGAGGAAGAGGAAGAAGAAGCCGCAGCAGGATCCCGTGTAAGTCTCCGCCAGGGAAACTGACGACTGTAACTCAGACAAGCTGGAAGTGGCCACCTGGGCCATCAGAAGGCGGAGCAGAGAAGACCCCCACTCCCACTGACCACACCAGCACACCAGCCTGAGCCTGGACCAGGAAAGTGCTTTATTGTTACACCAAGGGCCTCCTTGGCAGCAGAGGTCATCGGGGCACTTTCAAGAAGGGCTCGTGTAAGACATCAAACAACCTTCGAGCCTGAAGGGGAGGGAGAAAGAAAAGGAAGAGGTCATTAAATGAGCCGTTTGTTTGATACATCAGAGTGGGCTTTTGGTTCTTTTCCTCCTAGCTTGGAGGGGACTCGGGGGGCTAGGAGAGAAGTAGCCTGATCTGGATTCTATCCCAGACTGGCTGTGTGAGGTTGGGCTGGTCCACACCCTCTCTGGGCCTCGGTTTTCCCCATCTGTAGGAGAGGCACTGTGGGCCTTCTGAAACCTCAGAACTTTGGGGTCTGAGGTCCCATTTATTTGGGGCTCCCTCCTGCCCCCAACCCCTCAAGCCCATGCCCAGGGCTCTTACCTTCTGGGGTCCCAGGCCTGGGCACAAGGCCAGATCTTCCCGCGATGCAGCTATGAGCTGTTCCAGAGACTGAGGAAGGTAGGAGCGAACGGTCAGGGGAGTTGAACACAAAACTCTCCCCTGCCCCAGCTGATCAGGGGTGTAAGATATTCCTGGAAGGAACTGATATCCTGCAGGAGGGCAGGGGAGGCAGGAAGGATGGGGGAGGGGACAGGGAAGTAGAAGGGAGTATGCAGGGGGCTTCCTCAAAAAGCAAAGGGGGTAGAAATGCCAGTCGGCACAAGGGAATTGTTCCTTACCCCAAAAGTAGTCAGGAGGGTCTGACTGTCCGTTTTGTTGACTGACTTCACGGTGGTCAGACAGTCAGTCACCTGGAAGGGAAGGAGGGGGCAGAGGTGGATTGGAAGAAAGGAGAACAAGACTGAGTCTGTGAGGGCAGCACTGGGTCACTGCTGTGTCCCCAGACTGCCCTGCATGCGGGAGGAGCTCAGTAAATGCTTTGGGGGCATGTTTTTTTATTATGTGTTCTGATGATTAAAAGGTCATCTCAGGGACTTCCCTGGTGGCACAGAGGTTAAGAATCTGCCTGCCAAGGCAGGGGACATGGGTTTGAGCCCTGGTCCAGGAAGATCCCACATGCTGCGGAGCAACTAAGCCCGTGCGCTACAACTACTGAGCCTGTGCTCTAGAGCCTGCGAGCCACAACTACTGAGCCCATGTGCCACAACTACTGAAGTCCACGCACCTAGAGCCCGTGCTCTGCATTAAGAGAAGCCACTGCAATGAGAAGCCCGCACACCACAACGAAGAGTAGCCCCCGCTCGCTGCAACTAGAGAAAGCCCATGCGCAGCAACAGAGACCCAACACAGCCAAAACTAAATAATAATTAATTTTTTTAAAAAAAGGTCATCTCAGAGTGATCCCCAACTAGCTGAGAGGGTGCTGGTCATGTGATTCGAAGATAAACGCCATTTATCTTGAGTTGGTTCTGCCCTGGGCACAGACCGTAGGCTCTGAAGTTGGACCCGAGTTCAAAACCAGGCCCCGCTGCTTACTCCCTGTGACACCCTGGGCAAGGGAACTGACCTCTCTGGGCCTCCGTTTGCAGGCAAATGGGGTCCTCATAGTACCCACCTCAGGGGTGGCTGTGGACATCCTCCGTTACTCTATCATTGGAGCCCAGATTCAACAATTCATTCAGCAAATATTCCCTGAGCACTCACTGAGTGTTCAGTGGTGCTGGGGACACAGCAGGGATCGAGACAGCCCCAGCCCTGCCCTCCTGGGGCTCCCAGTCCAGTTTGGGAGACAAATCAGTTCCAGACATGGTGACCCAGATAGGGCTGGGACTGAGGGAGCCCAGCGGGGGGCCCTTGACCTGGCCTGGGGATCCGGGAGGACTTCCTGGAGAAGGAAGCATTGGGGCTGAGATGGGGGAAAGATGGGATTAGGCAGCTAATCAACGCAGAGGGAACAGGCACAGAGAAGCGACAGAATGCGGGGGCAGGGGGCAGACGGGGCTGCCGGGTCAAATAGGCAAGGCCTTGGAGAGCATGGTGAGGGCACTGGGGAGCCATGGGAGGGTTTTGAGCAGGAAAGGGCAAGATCAGGTTTGTGCTTAGGAAGACCCCTCTCGCTGTTTGGGCTGGAGAAGGGAAGCTGAGGGTGGGGTCGGGGGAGGGAGAGGTATGACTCGAGATCAGAACTGCAGCTCAAACCCCCAAGGAGGAGCTGGGGGGAGGCCCAGGCAGGGAGGTGAGGTGGCCTCACCCGGGAGACGAAGTCCTGCTCCAGCTTTTCCATCAGGAGGTCCGCCGGCTTCTGCTCGTAAGCCTTGTATGTCTCCAGGTACCGCCCGGCCTCCTCAGGGCTGGGGTGAGAGACATTCGGGTCAGGGGAAGGAGGGGTCATGTTTTAGATTAATTTCATTTGCTGACTCCAAGAATTCCAAACTCTAATGTATAGAGGAATGAATGTTCTCAACCTCCCCCAAAATGTCCCCTGGCGGTAACCCTTGCTTGGTGGGTGCATCTTAACACATCTTTTCTGACTAAGGGCCAGAGGTTGGGAGCCTGGCCAGTTAGGTTCAGGCCCCACTTCCCACCTGAGTTACCCTGGGCCAATGGTTTTCATCTCTCTGGGCCTCAGTCTCCTCATCTGTAAAGTGGGGGACAATTGACAATTAAGCTGACAATTAAACGAGTCCACGCTAAGTGCCACGCCTGGCACTTAGAAGTCTATTTAAGAAATGTTAGCTCTTCTGAGAGGGAGGTCGGTGCACAGAGTTTGGCCAGGTTCGAGAGAGAGAAAAAACAAAAATACCATTTTCCCAACCACAGGAAGACAACCTCATGAAGCAGTCAGCTCCCACTACCAAGAAAAATGGAGCTTTGAAGGTTTTTCATGTAGCGCACCTTCAAAAGGAAAAAGCTCCGGACCCTGACTGCTGAATCTCTTACCACAACTAACCCAACTTCACAGTGGCCATTCATTTTCCCATTAGGCACTGGGGTTTTTTTGACACGTAATTAACTGTTTCAAAGGTAGTTGAAACAACTAAATCATTAAAAGGGACTGTCTGTGTGTGGAATAAAGGAACAGGAAAAAGCTGATTTTTTTTTCTCTTTGGAACTTGATATTGAGTTGAGTGGAAATTATTTGTCTTGAGGCATTTTCTTAGCCTTCAAAGTCTAGCTAGTGAGCAATGTTTGTTGATTAAATGTTGATTTATATTTTTGAAAGAAACACTCATTTTTCTAATTCTGTGTTTTTTGCATGGGCTTTGTTGCTTTCCTCTCACTGCAGCAGGGATTATTATTGTTATTGTTTTTTTGGGTTTTTTGTTTGTTGGTTTTTTTGCGGTACGTGGGCCTCTCACTGTTGTGGCCTCTCCCGTTGCGGAGCACAGGCTCCGGACGCACAGGCTCAGCGGCCATGGCTCACGGGCCCAGCCGCTCTGCGGCATGTGGGATCCTTCCTGGACCGGGGCACGAACCTGCGTCCCCTGCATCTGCAGGAGGACTCTCAACTACTGCGCCATCAGGGAAGCCCTGTTATTGTTATTAATCATTTGTTCAGAACACACAAGTTAGCATGCTGTAGCCGCTTCCTTGCCTTCACTTTTGCTCCACAGTACAACCAGGACGTCCTTCCACATCTGCAGACGGAGGTCGATCTCATTTACTTAATGGGTCCAAAACATTCCCTAGTTTGGATGTAAAGACATGGGAAATATTCCCTGTGTGGGGTCCCAGCTGCATTCCAGGTACTGTCCAAAGCGCTTTATGTTCAGAAGCTCTCCTGAGAGATCCTGTAAGGCAGTTATTTTCAATCCATTACGCGGAGTGGGAAAGAGACCAGCGTTGCCCAAGATCACACGGCTGGCGAGGAGGAGAGACAGCTCCTTCAGTGGGTCTGTCTCACCTGGCTGGGCTCTCTGTACTCCACTGTGCTACTTCCCACAGCAAAAAGAGCAATTTTTATACTTGCTTTTGTTTTAATGTTCAATTAATACATAAATACATTTTTCCAAATAGTCAAACAGTATAGAGGTAACACACCCCCAGGGAGGGCACAGAATTACAAATACATTTACCCTTTGGCCTAAATACCCATTCCTGGGGTACAGGGCAGTAGTAGGAGTGTTGCTGGTACCAGCAAAAGCTTGGAAATCCACCCAAGCGTGCACCATTAGGGGGCTACAGAGCTGGTCCATCTACATGGTAGAATATTATACAGCTGAAAATGAAAATACTATATAGCTGAAACAGCAAATGAATTACCAAGATATGAAAAGACATAGAGGAACCTTAAAAGCCTATTGCTAGGACTTCCCTGGTGGCGCAGTGGTTAAGAATCCGCCTGCCAGGGCTTCCCTGGTGGCGCAGTGGTTGAGAGTCCACCTGCCGATGCAGGGGACGTGGGTTCGTGCCCCGGTCCGGGAAGATCCCACATGCCGCGGAGCGGCTGAGCCCGTGAGCCATGGCCGCTGAGCCTGTGCGTCCGGAGCCTGTGCTCCGCAACGGGAGAGGCCACAACAGTGAGGGGCCCGCGTACCACAAAAAAAAAAAAAAAAGAATCCGCCTGCCAATGCAGGGGACGCGGGTTTGATCCCTGGTCCGGGAAGATCCCACATGCCACGGAGCAACTAAGCCCGTGCACCACAACTACTGAGCCTGCACTCTAGAGCCCGTGAGCCACAACTACTGAAGCCCGTGCTCCACAACAAGAGAAGCCACCGCAATGAGAAGCCCACGCACCGCAACGAAGAGTAGCCCCCACTTGCCGCAAGTAGAGAAAGTCCGTGTGCAGCAACGAAGATCCAACGAAGCCAAAAAGGCACAGAGCTCCGAACCCTTGTAAATTCCTAAGCGATAAGAACAGCAGGAGCATCTTTTGTTCCTCTGAGGTAACTCTGGATGGCTCCTGGATGGGGGCTGGGAGCCAGGAAGTCCAAGCCAGGATTAGAAGCTTGGAATTTTCAGCCCCACCCCCGATCCTCCAGAGGGGAGAGGGGCTGGAAATGGAGTTAATAAGTGATCATGCCTATGTGAGAAGCCTCCATAAAATCCCAACACGAGTACCGGGGTTTGGGGAGCTTCCAGGCTGGCGAACACATCCACACCGGGAGGGTGACATACCCCAGCTCCACAGGAGCAGAAGCTCCTGCGCTCAGGCCCCTCCCAGACCTTGCCCTATGTACCTCTTCATCCGTGTCCTTTATCATATCCTTTAATGAACTGGTAAGCAGAAGTAAGTGTTTCCCTGAGTTCTGTGAGCTGCGCTAGCAAAATAATCAAACCTGAGGAAGGGGTCATTGGAGGTCCTGACCTATAGCCGGCTGGTCAGAGCACAGGGGATTACCTGGGCTTGCGACTGGCGCCTGCAGTGTGTGTGCGATGGGGCGGCGCTGAGAGCCCTTAACCTGTGGGATCTGACGGTATCTCCAGGTAGACAGTGTCAGAACTGAGCTAAACTGTAGGACACCCAGCTGGCAGAGAACTGCTCGGTGTGGAGAAAATCTTCCACATATTTGGTGGCCAGCAGTGAAGGGCTTTGTGTGAGGAGTAAAGGAGACGCACAGGATGAAGAACTGGGTTTTCCAAACACACAAGGAGAACTGTGGATTTTTCTATTTCAGCTACATACTGTATGATTCCAACTATATGACATTCTAGAAAAGGCAAAGCTACGGAGACGGTAAAAAGGTCAGAGGTTGCCAGGGGTTGGGGGAAGAAAGGGATGAAAAGGGGGAGCACAGAGGGCCTTTCAAGGCAGTGAAATTATTCTGTAGAATAGTAATTATGGACACATCACACCCATAGCCTGTAAACACAAAGAGAGAAGCCTAATGTAAACTGTGACTTTAGTTAATAATGGTATCTCAATATTAGTTCATCAGTTGTAACAAATGTACCGCACTCATTAATACAAGATATAAGTAATTGCAGAAACTGTGCGGGGGGAGAGGGGGTATGTGGGAACTCTCTGTACTTTCCCATCAATTTTTCTATAAACTTAAAATTTCTCTAAAAAAAAGTCTATTAATTTTTTTATGTGGACACTATATGAGAATACTACACGGCTATAAAAACGAATGAGGCTGCTCTCTACACTGATATAGAAAAGACCTCCAGATAATGACATGACCACACAAGGCACAGAACAGTATATATAGTAGGCTTACTTCTGTCTAAGAAAGAAAATTAAGATGTTTTCACACATGTTTGCGTTTTATAGAAACGTTGGAAGGACATAAAGAAACCAACAATAATGGTGACCTGTAAGGGTGAGGGGAGTAGAGTGGGAGGGAAGGCACAGAAGAGAGAGACTTTTAAGGGCATATACTACCATGTACACATATACTACCATTTACGTATATACTACCATTACACATATACTACCATTTACACATATACTACCATTACACATATACTACCATTTACACATATACTACCATTACACATATACTACCATTTACGCATATACTACCATTTACGCATATACTACCATTACACATATACTACCATTTACACATATACTACCATTTACGTATATACTACCATTACACATATACTACCACTTACGCATATACTACCATTACACATATACTACCATTTACACATACATATACTACCATTTACACATACATATACTACCATTTACGCATATACTACCATTACACATATACTACCATTACACATATACTACCATTTACGCATATACTACCATTTACACATACATATACTACTACCATTACACATATACTACCATTTACGCATATACTACCATTACACATATACTACCATTACACATATACTACCATTTACGCATATACTACCATTTACGTATATACTGGGTACACATATACAGTATCTGAAAGCAGTATAAAAACGGTATATATACATATTATATATGTAGTTCAAAAATCAGAAGTGATTATATATCTTAATATATATACTTATATGATATAGGTATATATTATATATACTTATAAAATATATTATACTTATATATTACTTATGTATATGCTCATATATACTTACATACACTTATAATATTTATATACTTACATTTTATAATACTTATACATACTTATGTAATATATATATATATAGTATATATATAATCACCTCTGTTTTTTTAACTACATGAATATGCTACCTATTCTTTAACAAAAGAAACGAACCATTACATGTTCAGAAGAAAAGAGAAGGGCAGAGGACAGACGTCTCCCTCCCCTCAGGACCTCGCCTTGTGCCATTCCCAAGGTTCAACACTGTTCACAGCTTGGATGCCTTGGAGCCCCTTCAGTTTATTCACATCTGTATCTGTTCATAAACATGGCTCATTTTCCTTCCTTTTATACATAAATTAAAATACCATGCTGTTTGGTCCTTCAGCTTACTGCACGGATGGTGCCAGGAAGGCCCACGCCACTGTGGATTTGCACACCCAAGGAGGGATGATCGAAGGGGAGATATTCCTAGTGGGGGAATTTCTGCGTTGAAGAGTATGTCTATTTTCTGTTTTAATAGCCAATCATGTCTCCTGCCAACCAAAGATGCAGGTGCCCCTTTCATATTATCCATCTGACGTTTTCACCAAATTAATGGGTGAAAAATTACACCTCATTCTTTGAAAATTTACTTTTCCTGATAAGCTGTGTGGTTAATAGTTTTTTCATGTGTTCTTGGCAACCTGCGTTAGACTTTTCAAAATTGGGCTATCTTTTTCTTACTGAATTGTAAGAGGCTCTTTATAAATATATATATTTGTATATATATATGTATATGTATATATACACATACACGTAAATATGTAATAAATGTTTAAATACATTCCTATGAATATAAACATTTATATATATTTGAACTGTATAAATATAAAATTTATATATACATATATAAATTAGGGATCATAAGTCTTTGTTTTAAATATATATAACAAGTATTTTCTCTTAGTTTGTCACTTGTCTTTTTTTTTTTTTTTTGTGGTACGCGGGCCTCTCACTGTTGTGGCCTCTCCTGTTGCGGAGCACAGGCTCCGGACGCACAGGCTCAGCGGCCATGGCTCACGGGCCCAGCCACTCCGTGGCATGTGGGATCTTCCCGGACCGGGGCACGAACCCACGTCCCCTACGTCGGCAGGTGGACTCTCAACCACTGCGCCATCAGGGAAGCCCCTGTCACTTGTCTTTTAACTTTGTTCACAGTATCTCTTACCATCTGGAAGTTTTAAATTTTTAATTTACTCAAATTGGGTAACCTTTTCCTTTATAGTGTGTAGGTTTTGGGTCTTGTTTTGGAAGACTTTCCCTACCACAGGATCGTAATAAATATATATATATTTTATAAGATTTCTTTGAATACTTTTACTGTAGTTTTGCTTTTTGTGTCTATAATTATCAAGATTTCTTTCTGATTATGGTGTGAGGAAGGGATGTCTTCTTTTCCCTATTGGAGAGCCAATCAAAATGGTCTTTAGAAACCTAGACTTGAAATTAATTATTCAGCCAGATTTTACGTCTAACTCATAAGTGCCTAGTATGGTCCTGGGATTTGATGTACGTCACCTGCTTTTGTGCCTACAACCCTATAAGAAAGATATTAAGACCCTACTTTACAGATAAAGAAATTGAAGCCCAGAGAGGCAGTGCCTGGACCAGACTCACACAGGGAGTTCACGGGAGGAAGAAGGGCTGGGAAGATTTGGGGGCAGAAAGGGCAATAACTCTCAGGATAGAGCCTGACCTGGGAGGGGAGCCTCCATCTCACCTCCAGGCAAGGATCAGGGTGCAGTCGGCCAGGATGCACATCTTAGCCAGTTCCTTGAGGGCCTGCTGAGGATCTTTCTGAGTAGAGAAGAAAATTAGAATGAGGGATCTGGGAGAAAGCAAAGAATTATAGTCTTGGAAGCAGAGCAGCTTAGGATGCCAAGAGCCTTTCACTCAACTGACACTCCCTCATCTCCAACTGGGTGCCCAGCCTGTGAAGGACCCAGCAGTGACCGGGACAACCCTGGCTGTGCCTTCCCGAGACTCACAGTCTGATGAGGGGGACAGACAGTCCCCAGTCAGTGATGACTCAAGAGTGGCCAGCACTGGGGTGGGAGAGCCAGAGGAGCATCTGTCCTACCTGGGGGATTAGGGACAGCTTCCTAGAGGAAGGATATCTGAGCTGGGACCTGAAGGAGGATGAGGAGTGAGAGCAACAGAGAGCAGAAAAGGGAATTCCAGGCACAGGGAACAGCATGTGCAAAGGAAGGGAGGGGAAAAAATACAATTCACCACTATTGAATGGAGGCTGTGAAATGAAAGGGTGATCACGTGGAAGCTTAGAGATGAACCAGGAGAGTTGGGCAGGGATCAGGTGACACTGGGCCTCGCGGGCCATGGAGGGCACTGGGAGACCACGGAAGGGTTGGGATATCAGATCTGTGTGCCAGAAGACCCCTCTGACTACTGCAGGGTCGAAGCTGGAGGCCACAAGACAAGAGAAGAGGCTGGGGCAGGGACCCAGGCAAGAGGGGAAAGGGCCTGGATCAGGGCCCAGCTGTGAGGATAGAATGAAACAGGTTCAAGAAGTATTGAAGTGGCAGAGGGCGGGGCCTGGTTGAAGGGGGCGTGGGGAAGGAGGAGACGGGTAATCTGACCCTCCACCTCCTTGCTAACACAGCTGTCCATCTCAGATGTGAGAAATTCCCCACTGGGGTTCCAACTTGCATTTCTCCTTGGAAGAGATTCAACAGTCCACCAGGCAACCGGGAGGCCCAAGGCTCCCCATTTCACAGATGGGGACAGTGAGGCCCATGGAGGAGTGACCCCTGCTTACCACATCCACCTGGACGAGCAGGACCCGCAGGGCGAAGCTCTTCCCCAGGCTCTGCAGCCGCCCATGGATGTAGTCTGGGTGGAGGCTGTGGTAACGGAGGCTGGGGGGGCAGGAGAGGGAGGGTTGGAAGGTCTCCAGCTAAGAGACCCCAGAAGCCCTTCTCCCCTCTTGCTGGAAGGCAGAGGGCTTGGGGAGCACAGGCAGATCTGAGGCTCAGAGAGGTTAAGTGACTTGCTCAAGGTCACCCTTCAAGAAAGGGGCACGGGGGGACTGGCAGTGAGGGATGCCTGGCTCTGACTCCCTGGAAGGGTGGACCCCCGGATTCTTCACCGAGGAAGAGAAGGACTTTAGGTTTCAGGTGGAGACCAGGAAACCCTAGAGTGTATACCGGGGTCAGGGTGTGTGCTGTACAGCTGGTCTTGGGAAGCAGGGCCCATCCCTGGGACTGCCTGCTTTGACCTCAGAGGGCACTGGCATGGACAGGGTGGGGTGACTTTGCCACCCAGGAACAAAGGGACATCTCTGCTCAGCAGCCACCAGCTCTCATACCCTGCAGGGAGGACAGGAACTTAGAAGTTTCACTTCCCCTGTCTTGAGAGGGGCCCCCAGGAGTGGAGGGAAACTTATTTATCTGTGGCGACGGTTACAGAAATCCTGGCTCCAGTCCTGGTGTCCAGGACATGAGTCCCCCTCCTCCCTCAGCCCCAGAGTCCAGGCGCCCGGCCCCTCCTCCCTCAGACCTAAGATCCAGACCCCTGGCCCCTCCTCCCTCAGACCCAGGATCCAGACCCCCGGCCCCTCCCCCCTGAGACGCAGGATCCAGACCCCCGGCCCTTCCCCGCTGAGACCCAGGATCCAGACCCCTGGCCCCTCCTCCCTCAGACCCAGAGTCCAGGGCCCAGCTCTTGCTTCAGACACCTCTAAGCCAACATCTCTGCCTCCCATACAGGGTCACACCTAGGCCCGGGCCGTGCCCAGAGGTCTCCCATACAATGGCCGAGAACACCCAGAGCACAACCCTCCCAGGCCATCTTGAGGGTGGGTGGCCCCCAGAGCTCACCTGAGGAAGAGGGCACAGGTGCTCTGGCCCAGCACGTAATCGGGAAGCACATCGCCAAACTCCCAGGGCACGTTGCGCACAAACCTCAGCACAGGGTTGCCCCTCTGGGGGGAGGGAGAACGGAAGCCATTGGCAGGGTGACCCTGGGACCACCGCCACCCCAGGGCCCCTCCCCCCACCCCCTGCTTTGCACCTGGGGCTTCTCCAGTTCTGCTCTCCTCCTCCTCCTCAGCCTGGAATATTCTTGGTACTGGGGCTCTGACCCAGGCCCCTCCTCCCTGGCCCTAGGCCTTAACTAAAGGGTCCCTGGGTCTCTCTCCAGCTCAGCCCTCTCCCCAGCCCCAGCTCGTGTGTCCTGTGCTCCACTGGACACCTGTCCCCAGGTATCTACCTCACTGCGCTCGGCACTGGCCTCCACACCTGCTTCCCCTCCCAGCCCCAACTCAGGGATGGCCCCACCATCCAGAGACCCAGGCCTTGTCCTACACGCTTCCCTCCCCCCCTCATCCACCAGGTGGGACATCTACCTTCTAAGCATCCCCCGTGAATTCCTTCCCCTCCACTGCCATGGCCTCCACCCCACCTCCTCCTGGTCTCCTGCCCCAGTGGTGTCCCCTTCTGGCCACCCTCCAAACAGGAGCCAGACGGCTCTTCCTAAAGTACAAAGCTGCCCCTCTCCAGCTCTAAGCCCTGCCATGGCTTCCCACTGCCTTCAGGAGGAAGCTCCTCACCGTGGCCTGTGACCCTCCACAGGGTCAGAGCCCCGAAAGCCTGGTATCTGCCCAGCAGACTCCTCTCTCTAAACACCCCTCACAGACTTTCCTGGTGGCACGGTGGTTAAGAATCCACCTACCAATACAGGGGACACGGGCTGGATCCCTGGTCCGGGAAGATCCCACAAGCCGCGGTGCAACTAAGCCCGCGAGCCACAACTACTTAAGCCCATGTGCCACAACTACTGAAGCCCACGCGCCTAGAGCCCGTATTCTGCAACAAGAGATGTCACTGCAATGAGAAGCCCGCGCACCGTGACAAAGAGTAGCCCCCGCTCACCGCAGCTAGAGAAAGCCCACGCGCAGCAATGAAGACCCAACGCAGCCAAAAGAAATAAATAAACCCCCGCCTCATGCTCTAACCTGTAGCCCAAGATCAAAATACTTTGAGCAAGTCAAGCTGTAATCTATTCAGGTATCTGAGTGCCTACTGTGTGCCTAAGTGTTGGGGATACAGCCGTGACCAAGAGGACATAGATCCCTGCCCTCGTGGGGGACACAGACATTAAACAAAAGCATCTCAGGGACAAACATGTAATTACCAAGTGAGGTGGAATTCAGCTCTAATAAGGATGTGGTATCTGCTCTCGGGGTGGACTGTGGAGTGGTCAGAGTAGCTGGGGTGGGAAGGGTCTGCAGGGGTCCCAAGTCCCACAGGCTCTGGGCCATCTGAACCTGAGCCACTGGGAGCCATGGAAGGGCTTTGGGCAAGGGAGGGGCGGGATCCAGTTTTATTTATTTTTTTAAATTGAAGCACAGTTGATTTACAATGTCATGTTAATTTCTGCTGTACAGCAAAGTGATTCACTTATACATATATATATATACATTTTAAAATATTCTTTTCCATCATGGTTTATCACAGTATATTGTATATAATTTCCTGTGCTATACAGTAGGACCTTGTTGTTTATCCCAATTTTAATTTTTAAAGAAGTATTTTGTCCACTTCACACCCATTAGAATGACTGAAATCCAAAAGACAGACAATGACAAGTGGTAACGATATGGTGAGAATGGAACCTTCATCCACTGCTGGTGGGAATGTAAAATGATGCAGCCTTTTAGAAGACAGTTTGGGGGTGCCTGAGAAAGTTAAACATACAGTTACCATACGACCCAGCAAATCCACTCCTAGATAAATACCCAAGAGAACTGGAAACATATGTTAACAGCAGCACACAAATGTTCACAGCAGCATTTTCATAATAATTGAAAAATATGAACAACCCAAACGTCCATCAATGGATGAATGGATAAACAAAAAGTGGCGTATCCATGCAATGGAATACTATTTAGCAACAAAATGGAATGAAGTACTAATTCATGCTACAACATGGATGAACGCTGAGAGCATTATGCTAAGTGAAAAAAACTAGTCATCATTTGCTAGACATTTGGGTTGTTTCCACTTTTTGGCTATTGTGAATAACGCTGTTGTGAACATTTGTGTACTAGATTTTGTGTGGATGTAAGACAGTGGTCCCTCAGGATCCACAGAGGATTGGTCCCAGGACCCCCGGATATCAAAATCCACAGATGACGTCGTACAGTTGGCCCTCCGTGTCTGTGGGTTTTGTATCCATGGTTGCAGAAGGTTGACCATATTTTCATTTCTCTTGCATATATACCTAGAGGTGGAACTGCAAGGTCATATGTTTAAATGTCTATGTTTAAAACTCTATGTTTAAATGCCTGAGGAACTGCCAGGCAGTTTTCCAAAGTGGCTGCACCATTTTACATTCCCACCAGCAGTGTATGAGGGTTCCAACTCCTCCACACTCTCCTCACCCTTGTTATTGTCTATCCTTTTGATTCTATGAAGTGGTATCTCATTGTGGTTTTGGTTTGCATTTCCCTGATGGCTAACAATTTTGAGCATATTTCATGTTCTTGAGCCCCATTATTATCTCTGTATACTGCTGCTCTCTCCTTCCAGAATGCCAGCCCCGTCAACGGCAGAGACTTTATCTGCAATCTCCAGAGCTTAGAACTGCACCAGGTAACCTCTGAAGATATTTATGGATTGTAAGTGGGTGAACCCCCATTTTCAAGGCTCAGAGGGGTTAAGTCACCCAAGATGATGCCCAAGATGACACAGCTACTGTGTGGCAGAGTGGATTCAAACTTGGGCCTGTGTTCAACTGTTTTTGAATAAATGGACAAACCTGGGGACAGGAAATGTAGCTTCATGAACACAATCATGCCCCCAACCATAAGAGTTGGGGTGCTATGGACTGAATGTCTGTGTCTCCCCAAAATTCATAGGTTGAAATACTACCCCCAATGTGATGATATTAGGAGGCGAAGGGAGGTGATTAGGTCATGAGGGTGGAGCCCTCATGAATGGGATTAGTGGCCCTTATAAAAGAGACCCCAGAGAGCTCCCTCACCCTTTCCTAGGCTGTGAGGACACAGTGAGAAGATGGCTGTCTCTGAACCAGGAAGCGGGTCCTCACTAGACACCGAATCTACCAGCGCCTTGATCTTGGACTTCTCAGCCTCCAGAACTGTGAGAAATAAATGTTCGTTGTTCAGACCACCAGTCTATGGTATTTTTGTTACAGAAGCCTGAACAGACTAAGACATGGGGCATACTCAACCCACACAAGCTAGTTGAATGGATGAATGGTGCTATTGAGAGCACAATGGCTAGAACTCAGAACTCCTTCCTTGTCCACTAGAAAGCTCTCCCTATAACCACGTTTCCCACCAGAAACCCCAAAGCCCCACTTCTCCAGCCCCCTCCTCACCTGCCGGGGGCTCACAATGATGCTGTTGGATTTTGCTCCTGGTTTGGGGGCCTGGTTGGGGGTCTCTCCTGCCAGGGGTTCTGGCCCTATGGGGCGTGTGGCTCCAGACCCTCCTGGAGGTCCTGAGATGGCGTACTCGGCGTAGGTCTGAGGAGCCGGCTGGGGTGAGGTCTCCACAGTGAGCAGGCTCCGTGTGGATTTGAATAAGGGCTTGGCCTGTGGGGAGAGGTGTGAGAGGGCATACAAAATCTGAATCTAGCCACTTCTCCCCACCTCCTCGGCCTCTACCCTGGTCCCAACCACCATCTTCTCTCCCTTGGGCCACTGCAGTCACCTCCTCACCAGTTCCCTGCCTCTGCCCTTACCTCCCACAGTCTGCTCCCCACACTGAGTCATATCATGTTCCTCTTCTGCTCAGAGCCCTTAGGTGGTTCCTACTCAGAGTAAAAGCCAAAGCTGTCACCTCAGTCCTCGAGCCTCGTAAAGATCTGCCCCTGCCCCCTTGCCTCAAGGACCTCACCTTCTACGTCTTCCGCCTGGCTTTCTCTACTCCAGCCCCACTGGCCTTCCTGCTGCCCTAAAACTTATCAGATTCTCTCTGACCTCAGGGCCTTTGCACTGGCTGTTCCCTTACCCCCTGATGTTGCATAGCTCGCTCACTCCTTTCACATTTTGGCAAAGGCATCATCTCCTCCAAGAGGCCCTCCTTTGACTGTTCTATCTAAGGTAGCTCTTCTCCCCCATCACACCCTCTATCCTTAGCCTACTTTCTTTTTCTTCATAGCACATAGGTGGCAGCCACTACTTAGCACCAGGCAATTGTGTTCCTGTAGGATTGAGATCTCTGTGTTGCCAGCTCCTTTATTTACCAAAAGATGTCAAAAGTGCAGATTTTTAAAAATTGCCAAACCTTCCAATTCTCAACTATTAGCAATAAATTCATTCCTTGCAGAACCAGGGTTCTGGCCACATAAAACGTATCTCAGGACTACTTCCTGGCTGCCAGTTTGCAGCCTCTGCCTTAGCCCTCCTAACCATGACATTTTACTTTTTACAGGAAACTGATACTTGCAGAAGGTAAAAGACTGTCTTTTCGGGCTTCCCTGGTGGCGCAGTGGTTGAGAGTCCGCCTGCCGATGCAGGGGACACGGGTTCGTGCCCCGGTCCGGGAAGATCCCACATGCCGCGGAGCAGCTAGGCCCGTGAGCCATGGCCGCTGAGCCTGTGCGTCCGGAGCCTGTGCTCCGCAACGGGAGAGGCCACAACAGTGAGAAGCCCACGTACCACAAAAAAAAAAAAAAAAAAAAAAAGACTGTCTTCTCAAAGTGACCCAGGCCCCAACATTTCCTAACCCACAATGTGGTCCCACAGGCCTTTCCTGTCCCCCTTCCTCCCAACCACCCCCCAAGCCTCCCAGCAGTCCCCCCATCTCCTAGTCCTACCCCGGGAGGAGGGACCTCATCCTCGTCCACTGGAACGAGGAATTTCTTCCTTGTCGGTGGGCCAGCGGGCTTCTGCACTCTCTCTTCGTCCATCGCAAGGTCCTTCTGGGGCCTGAAAATGAAGCCGTGGCGTCGGGAGCGAGCGAAGCATCGACATTCCCCAGAAGGAACCCCCAGACACAGCCGTACCCCCACAAAAATTCCAGGGCTCCATCGCGTCCAGGTCCAGACACCCAGGGCCCCAGGTTCTATAAGGCCCCGCCCCATCGAGCCTCCACCTGCGGCTCGCCCCGCCCCTTACCGGGACACACTTTCCTTTCGCCACACCCTTCAGGGTCCCAGCTTTCTATTCTCCCCGCCCTCACTGTTCCCCGCCTTCCGTTTGCCAGGCCAGACCACTGTCCCCAACCCTCCGTCCACCCCACCCCCAAGGCTCGCACCAGGATGCCTTCCCCTCGCTCCACCTTCTCAAACTCTCAGACATTGTAACGATTGATTGGCTTCTGCATCTGCCAATCGCCACCGGCGGTCTCAACCCCACGCCCTTCTCAACCCAGCCCCGCGGTCTCAGCGCCCCGAGAACTCACCTCCTCGCCCCCGGGCCGCGAAGGAAAGACGGGAGAGAGATCGAGGCGTCCCCACCGCCGGCGCGGCCAGCGTAGCCCCAGGCTGGTCGCACTTCCTGCCTCTCTAGCCCTCCAGCCCGCTCCCGACGTTCCCCAAAGGCGTAGAGCATCGAGAGAGGCGGTTCCTCGCGCAGCTCTCTATGGTTCTGGAGGACTGCAGAGGTTTGGGTTTGGAGAGAGCTGTCCGCCTCTGGCCCTGAGCGTCTCCGGTTGCCAAGCAGTTTGATTTCAGTGCCCTTATTGAGCTCCTCTTGTGTGCCTGGGCTCTGGGCAGGGCTTAGTGGAGAAGAGATGGCGGGTAATCAAACTAGGTTCCTTCTCTCAGTACAGACTTGGGTTTGAATTCCAGCTCTGTCATTGACTTAGCCTCAGTTTCCCCATTCACTCATTCTCTTATTCCACATACATTGCCCCAGATAACGATAGCCCCGCTCCGCCCTTCTGGAGCTCACAACGCATTGGGAGAGACAAACCCTTTCCCAAACAGTGACGATCCAGAGTGGACAGGGCTGGCTAGGAGACCCCAGAGGGCCCGGGAGGGGGGTGGGGCAGGGAACACCTAATCCAGCCCGAGGGCCAGGAAAGAGCTCCCTAGAGAAAGGGACCTCTGAGCAGAGACCTGGTTGATGAGTAAGTATTAGTCATTTCCTGAAAGGATAGTATCACACTGTTCTAACTTGCAACTCTCTGATTACTAAGGAGAGAACATCTTTCTGTGAGTTTATTGGTCTTTAATAGTTTGTTTTCTGTGGGTTGCTTGCCCATATCCTTTGCCCATTTTTTCAATGGGGTTGTATGCCTTTTTTATTACTGTTAATGTGTCAGAGTACTTTATGGATTCCAATTCTAATTGTTAGTCAGTTACACATATTCCAAATATTTCCTGCTAGTTTGCACTTTATATTTTAGCTTTATTTGTTTATTTATTTTTCTCACACAGAAGTTCTTAGTGTTTATTCGCACCTATTTATCAATCTATCCTGACTTTTGGTGTGTTTAAGAGGCTTGCCAGACCCCAAGGTCATAAATATAGTTTATCATTTCTTTTAATACTTTTCCTAGTTTTCATTTTGTTTCTTTCATCCATATGAGACTTATTTTTGAAAATATACTAAGGTAGGAATTTATGGTGGATATAGCTAATTGTCCAGATACCATTTATTTATTTATTTATTTATTTATTTATTTTGCGGTACGCGGGCCTCTCAGCCGCTCTGCGGCATGTGGGATCTTCCCAGACCGGGGCACGAACCCGTGTCCCCTGCATCGGCAGGTGGACTCTCAACCACTGCGCCACCAGGGAAGCCCCAGATACCATTTATTTTAAAAGCCAGTCCTAGGAATTCCCTGGAGGTCCAGTGGTTAGAATTAAGTGTTTTCACTGCCAGGGCCAGGGTTCCATCCCTGATCAGGGAACTAAGACCCCTCAAGTCATGCAGCTGGGCAAAAAAAAAAAAAAAAAAAAAAAAAGAAGCCAGTCCTTTCCCTGGTTTTGATATTCCACCTTTATCATGTGCCAAATTCCCATGTATACACAGGTCTATCTCTGACATTTCTGTTATGTTTCATTGATCTCTGTATCTGTCCCTTGCCTCCATGCCAGTTTAATTATTTCATTTAGATATGTTTTGATATCACATGAGGCAAGTCCCCCACCTCTGTTCAGTTTCAAATCTGTCTTTACCATTCTTGTCCATTTTCTCTTCTAGATAGATTTTAGCAGCTGCTTTTCTACTTCCCTGAAAAATCCTATTGAGATTGAGATTGGAATTGCACTGAATTGATGGATTAATTACAAGAAGGTTGACATCTTTTTCATACCCATGAACATATTGTCTCTATCTCTCCATTGATTTTGGGTTTTGTTAGGGACCTACTGTAAAAGATTTTTTCTAATTAATTTTTATTTATATAATTGGTTCATGGTATTAGTTTCCTAGGGCTGCTGTAAAGAAGTACCAAAAATTGAGTGGCTTAAACCACAGAAAGTTATTCTCACAGTTCTGGAGGCTAGAAGTCCAAAATCAAGGTATTGACAGAGCAATGCGCCCTCTGAATGCACTAGGGAAGGATCTGTTCCAGCCCCCTCTCTTAGCTTCTGGTAGCCTCAGGCATTCCTTGGCTTGTGGATGGCCATCTTCTCCCTGTGTGTCTTCACACTGTCTTTTTCCTCTGTGCATGTCCGTCTCTGTGTCCAAATTTCCCCATTTTACAAGGACGCCAGTCATATTGGATTAGGGACCACCATAATGACCTCATTTTAACTTGTCTCTGTAAAGACCTTATTTCAAAATAAAATCACATTCTGAAGTAATGGGGGTTAGGACTCAACATATCTTTTTGGGGGACACGAGTCAACCCTTAACAAGTTTCTGTTACTTTTTATAAACTTCTTCCTTCTGAATTCATTTTTAACTTCTTGCTAGAGTACATTCTCTTCTAACTTTTTCAGAGAACATTCTGGGTAGAAAATTTCTGAGTCTTGCTCATCTGAAAATGTCTTTATTTGACCCTCACAAATGGAATCTCAAATTCTGGGTTCCTAGTTATTTTTCTTACAAAGTTAGAAGACACTGGTGCTCCATCTGGGTCACTAATGGGAAGTCTACCATCTCCCTGATTCTTCTTCCTTCATAAGCAGTCTCATCGCTGGGTGTAATTTTTCCCCAGGATCACTTACTAGCAGTGTGACCTGGTGCCAGCAACTCAGTTTCTCTGTGTGCATCAGTTTGCTCATCTCTAAAATGGGGATAACAATAGCATAACTATTAGGAAGATGAAATGAGTTACATGTAAAGTCCCTACATCTTTACTTGGCATGCAGTAGGTGAAATATTCAGGTTTGTCATAAAAATAAAATAGTCCTTGACCAAGTCCTGGGCAAGCAGAGGCTGAAGCTGTTGTGGCCACCGCTGTAGCACAGTGCCCAGAAACAAGAAGGGGCTACGGAACCATGTTATATGAATGAACAAAGAACAGAAGCAGAATCCTCCAGCAAGCGACTTCACCACTGGGAGCCTCAGTTTTCCCATCTGTAACTGCTGAACTTGTGAGAATTCCATAAGACCATGGAGCCCTGTCTTGAAATCCATGGTTCACTCATTCCTTGAATAACTACATATTGAGCACCTACGGTGTGGCAGGCACTGGGGACACAGCTGGCAGCAAATCAGACCAGGTCCCTGCCCTGTGGTGCTGATGGTCTCATGGGAGGCAGACCATAAGAACGAAACCCACAAATAAGTGTTCCAGACAGTCATACATGCTCTGGAGATGATTAAAAAACAGTGACGTGAAGTAGATTATGAGGGAGGGGGCCACATGGTCACAGGAAGAGGGGCTCTATAAATAAAAAATACATAAATTACCATCAACTATATACCCATCAAAGCAGATAGATAGATAGCTTGAGATGAGCTAAATCCTCACAGTAACCCTCCCCTTAGGTATCAATAGTTCATTTGACAGATGAAGGAACTGAGGCCCCAGTGACATAGAGAAGGACTATGAAAATGTGTCTCTGAACCCAAGGGCAGAGAGAGCTTCTAGAAGGAAGCCAGCCTGGGTGGGACTCAGTTTCTCCCGTTGGGGAATGGGAATTACCAAATAAACCTGAAAAGCGTGCCTTTTCCACCAGGGGGCGATGGCGCCCCACAAGAGGATTTGGGGTGTAGAGGCGCCGGGGACCGCTGCGCCAGACCCACCCCGGGGCAAGACCCGTGAGAAGGCGGCAGGCTGCCCTTTCGTTTCTCCCGACCCGTTTCACTATCGCAGAAGTGCGGCAAAGGGCCCGCTGCGCGCGGTTCAGGTAACTCTGAGCCTATTTACGTTAGTTAAGGGGGAGAAAAGTTGTCCTCGGCTCTGTAATATATTATATTTCCAAGTTTGATTCCTACACTCTTCCCAAATTTAACTTTCGGATTCCGGATTCGCATCTTTCCGGCTCCCAGAGGTGCGAGTTCGAGTCTAACAGCTGTCCGTACTCTTATTTCCCCGTCCTTCTTCCAAACGCTTCAAGTTCAAATTCCAGTCCCAACCGAAGTTCCCGGGCGACTCCTCGAGTCCAGACCTTGCTCCACTCCCAAACCTTCCCCTAATCCCAACTTCGAGTTTCCTCTGCGCCTCCGAAGGATTGGGGTGGGGATGGAGAATATGGGGACACTTCACCCCTAATTCCACCCGAGGGACTCTGGGCGGGGGGCAGATTGCCGCCGGACGGAAGGCTCTGTAAGCGGGGGCGCGGCCGAGGGGCGCAGTGACCCGGCCGACGTCCCCACCCGCCTCTAAACTTAGCCGCGGTGACGCGCGGCCCGGCGATCGCGGCGGGTCCAGGGACGCAGGGGCGCCCGAGCGGAGGGGGAACGGCTCTGCTCCGCGAGCCTCTATTTATAGCGCCCGGAGCCCAAAATAGCGCGGAGCCTAGCGGCCGGGATGACGCGGGAGCCGCCGGGGGCTGACTCACCCGGCCCCAAGCGACGGCCCCCGGATGGGGGACAGTGGAGGCGCTGGACCCGACCCCGCCCCATCCCGGGCACCTCTTCTGCTGGGACGTCCCAAGTTTCCATGGGGCACTGTGGATGGATATGCAGCAAAAGGAGGATCTGCAGCATGAGAGACTGAGGTTAGATCAGAGGTGGGACTTCCCTAAAAAGAGCCCAGAATTGAGGAACTAACTTTACACAAGAAGAGGGGTTGGAGGACTTCCCTGGTGGTCCAGTGGCTAAGACTCTGCGCTCCCAATGCAGGGGGCCCGGGTTTGATCCCTGGTCAGGAAACTAGATCCCACATGCCGCAACTAAGAGTTCTCATGCTGCAAAGAAGATTCCAGCGTGTCGCAACTAAGACCCAGTGCAGCCAAATAAATAAATATTAAAAAGATGAACCATATATACACACGTATTTCTCACCAGCAACAGGACTGAGGCATCTTGGGGGCAGAGAAATGGACACAGCCAGCCAACCATCAGGCCACAGCTGTCCCCCTCTCCACTTGCCATGCTGCTCCCACTCCCTAGAATGCCTTTCCCTGTCTCCCCAGTCTTAAGAACTCATGCTCCTCAGGGACCTGGTGCTAAAGGTAATCCCTCACAAATGAAAACTCTGTGACCCATTGGACTGGGAACCCCATGAGGGCAGGGCCAGGCCCTTCTCATTCATCACCATGTCCCCAGCACTGCCCAGCACAAGATAGGCCTCTGGAGAAGTTAATTGCATGAATAAGAAGTGTTGGTAATAAAATAAAATGACGTTTCCCAAACTATAATAACAAATGTTTATTGTATGCTCCATGCCAGGTGTGAGTCAGAGAGTTATCTCCTATGGGTCTCGCTACAACCTTAGGAAGGAGGTACTTTTATTATTTTCATCATCACAAACCCCATGTTAGAGATGACGAAACTAAGGCTCAGAGAATACCTTGCTTGTAGTCAGAGCTGTCTCTTGAACCAGGTCCCATGGCCCCAGAGGCGTTCAGGTCCCAGGATACTGTCTCTAGGCCCTATAGAACCCAAAGGTAAGGAGTGATTCTCAAAGTGCAGTCCACAGAACCTTGGGGGGTTCCCCAGCACTCTTTCAAGAGGTCCCCAAGGGCTTCCCTGGTGGCGCAGTGGTTGAGAGTCCGCCTGCCGATGCAAGGGACGCGGGTTTGTGCCCTGGTTCGGGAAGGTCCCACATGCCACGGAGCGGCTGGGCCCGTGAGCCATGGCCGCTGGGCCTGCGCGTCCGGAGTCCGTGCTCCGCAACGGGAGAGGCCACAACAGTGAGAGGCCCTCGTACCGCAAAAAAAAAAAAAAAAAAAAAGAGGTCCCCAAGTTCAAAATGATTACCATAATAATACTAAGACACTTACCTCCCTTTTCACTCTCACTCTCTCCTGAGTGTTCAACGAAACCTGCAAAATACCACAACAGACTGAGCACCCAAGCAGAGGTGAAGACCCAGTTATCTTCTGTTGAGCCAAACATTAAAGTGGGGGACTTCCCTGGTGGCACAGTGGTTAAGAATCCGCCTGTCAATGCAGGGGACATGGGTTCGAGCCCTGGTCCGGGAAGATCCCACATGCCAGACAGCAACTAAGCCCATGCACCACAACTACTGAGCCCACGTGCCACAACTACTGAAGCCCGCGCACCTAGAGCCCGTGCTCCACAACAAGAGAAGCCACTGCAATGAGAAGCCCGTGCACCGCAACAAAGAGTAGCCACCACTCACTGCAACTAGAGAAAGCTCGCGCACAGCAACCAAGACCCAACGTAGCCAAAAAATAAATTAATTTAAAACAAAACCTATAATGAGATACTTCACATCCATTAGGATGGCTAAAGTTTAAAAAATTAATTAAACAAAATCTTTTAAAAAAGTAAATAATAAAAATAAAATATTCTGTTGAGGGACTTCCCTGGCAGTCCAGTGGTTAGGACTCTGCACTTCCACTGCAGGGGGCATGGGTTTGACCCCTGGTCAGGGAACTAAGATCCCACATGCCGGGCAGCATGGCCAAAAACATACAAAAAGTTTGTTGGTTCTCTTAGTTTTCCTTTGAAATGATCCAAATGTTAGTTTTATGTCTTGCCTTCCCATCTTTACATCTCATTTTTCTTGTCTTATAGCATTTGCAAAGACTTTCAGGACAACGTCAAATGGCAAAGTTGATCAATTCTCATATACTCCATATCACAGCCTTCTGAGATGACTTATCTTGTTATCCCTATTTTATAGAAGGAGAAACCGAGGCACAGAGAGGTTAGTCTCTTGACCAAGGCCACAAAGCAAGTAAGCAAACAAACCAGGACTCCAACAAAAGCTTGTGTTTTCAACCAATGCCTTAAAAGAAAATTCAGTAGTCACTCTGTATTTCTTTAACAGGCAAAATACCCTGCGAGTTTCCACAGTGAACCCCTGGATCTGGAATGAGTTTCTGGAGACCTGAGTTCTGGTTCTGGCTCTGCCTTCTTTCTGAGCCTGTTTGCTGCTGTGAGACACAGCTGAAAGCCACAGAAACTCTGTCTTCAGGGTGGAAGGAGACAGGCCCCTAAACAGACTGTATTTGTTTCCTGTGGCTGCCTAACAAATTACCACAAACTTCGTGGCTTAAAACAACAGAAATTTATTCCCTCACAGTTCTGGAGGCCAGAAATCCTAAAGCAAGGTATCAGCAGGGCCACACTCCCTCTGAATTTTCTCAGGGAAGATTCTTCCTTGCCTTTTCCAGCTTCTGGTGGCCCCAGGTGTTCCTGGGTGGCCCCATCACTCTCAACTCTCCCTCCATCTTCACATGGCCATCTCTTCTCCTATCTGTGTCCAATCTCCCTCTGCCTTTCTCTTGTAAGGACACTTGCCATTGGGTTTAGGGCCCACTTGGATAATCCAGGGTGATATCATCTCGAGATCCTAACCTTAATTATATCCGCAGAGACTCTTTTTCCAAATAAGTTCCCATTGACAGGTCTCAGGTGGACTTATCTTGGGTAGGGGGAAGGGCACACCATTCAACCCACTACACAGATCAAAATAGAAAAATGAGAACAGGACAATACGTGGCAGAGTTTAGACTGGGAGGTGTCCAAAGCTTTGTGATTGCACACACCCGTTCCAGCGGAGAATGTTGAAGCATTCGCCCTTGAGAGCCCAGAGTGGTCTGTGTGTCCTACCTGTGGCGGTTAGAAGTCCCGTGTGTCCCCCGTGTTCTGGACATCTTCCACAAGGATGGGAAGTCTTTAAGGGAGATTTTCATTCTTCAACTGTTAATGTGGAGTCGAGAGATTTTCTCTTTCACAAAATGCTAAATAATAATCAAAATCAACACCCATACAGCACTTAACATGTGCCCTGTTCTAAGTGTTTAAATATCTATTAACTCCTTTAATCCTCACAAAAACCCCTCTGATGTCTTGCTGGTGATTCTCCTTTCACAGCGGAATAAACTGAGGTGCAGAGAGGCTGGAGTGGCAGTTTGGAAGTTCCAGAGCTTGAACCCCACAGTCTGGCTTCAGAGTCTAGGATCTTGACCTTAAGCCATGCTGTCACCTGGAGGCACACTGTCCCATATTAAAGCTGGACTTTGAGGAAGCCATACTCCCAGATCTGTGGTCAGGCACCGTCTACTGCTGTGATGTCCAATATGGCAGCCACTTGGCTACACGTGGCTTTTAAGCACTTGAAACATGGCTGGTCCAAAATGAGATGTGTCATGAGTGTAAAATCCACACCAGATTTCAGGCTTAGTGTGATTAAAAAGAATGTAACTATCTCATTTAAAAAACTGCTGAGGGACTTCCCTGGTGGCGCAGTGGTTAAGAATCTGCCTGCCAATGCAGGGGACATGGGTTCGAGCCCTGGTCCGGGAAGATCTCACATGCCGTGGAGCATAAGCCCATGTGCCACAACTACTGAGCCTGCGCTCTAGAGCCCACGAGCCACAACTACTGAAGCCCGCGTGCCAAGAGTGCATGCTCCGCAACAAGAGAAGCCACCGCAATAAGAAGCCCATGCACCACAACGAAGACCCAACGCAGCCATAAATAAATAAATAAATAAATTTATAAAGGAAAAAAACTGCTAACATTGAGTACGTATGAAATAATATTTTGCATCTATCTGGTTAAATAAAATACAGGAACAAATTATTTTCACCTGTTTCTTTTGGCTTTTTTTTTTTTTTTTAGTGTGGCTACTAGGGCATTTAAGCTTGAATATGTGGCTAGTGTCCTATTTCTTGTGGACAGTGCTGGTCCATGGAATTTGCTGTCTCTCCATCTGGGAGGACATCAGATGCTGGAGCGCCATTTGTTCCGGGGCTGCTGAGCCTCGGGATTTCTTGGGATGTTCTGGAACAATCCATGTCAGAAGCATATTCAAACAGAGCAACTGATGCTCATGTCAAAAATGTGGCCTTGGGCTTCCCTGGTGGCGCAGTGGTTGAGAGTCCGCCTGCCGATGCAGGGGACATGGGTTCGTGCCCCGGTCTGGGAAGATCCCACATGCCGCGGAGCGGCTGGGCCGTAAGCCATGGCCGCTGAGCCTGCGTGTCCGGAGCCTGTGCTCCGCAACGGGAGGGGCCACAACAGTGAGAGGCCCGCGTACCGCAAAAAAAATAAATAAATAAAATGTGGCCTTAAAGAACACTCTGAAATCCTTGCCTCCACCAAACCCAGGTGAAGAAGCTACTTAACCAAGAGAGACCACAGTGCCAGGCAGTACTTTGTGGCCACTTGGTATATGGAGTATATTTTTTATTCATAAACTATATACATGTGTGCCTCTACGGAGAGTGTTATAAAATCAAAACTTACAAAACAGAGATAAAGTACTCATGGATGAGCCAGGCTGCATGAGATCACAAGTTCAAATCCTGACTGTCCCCTCCCTAGCTGTGATTCCTTCCATGAGTCCCAGTTTCTTCATCCAGAAACTGGAAGTGTTTGTCCCTGTGCCCTGAGGGCTGTTGGGGGAACTCAGTGAGACCCTGCGTGCAAAGGGCCCGACATGTGGTCAGGCAGAGAATGAGCTACAGCAGCGACCAGGTTTCTTGAGAGGCGGGGGCCCTGCTTAGGTTGGAGGGAGTCACGCTAGGTTTCTCAGCGGAGGGGATGGCTGTGTTGTGCCTCAAAGCATGGAAAAACAGTCACTAGGTGGAGAAGGATGGGAAAGGTATTTGGGCAGAGGGAGCCGGGAGGCATGAACAGCGCGTCTGGGGAAAGGCAAGCTGTTTGAGTATCGTTAGAGGGCAGAGAGAGTGTGTGCTGGGGAAAGGGGCGGGGGGCAAGAGGTGGGGTAGAAGAAGGCAGCAGGCCACGGAAGGCCTCGTAGGTCACAGGACGAGAGCACTGGGGAGTCAGAGCAGGCTCTGAGCAGGGGAGAGACCTGACAGGAGCAGGTTTGTGGTTTAGCAAAATCCTTCTAGATGGGAAGGGGCAGAACTGGGGAAGGAAACCGGGGATGAGTATAGAGATGACGGATGAAGTGGGGAAAAGGGACCAAATAGGCAACTGGACCAGAGTAATGAGAGGGAGGAAGGAGAATATATGAAATCTTTAGAAGATAGAATGGAGATGAGTGATGGGTTATGGGAGGTAAGGGGAAGAAGGTACCAGGACGAGGCCCAGAACTCTGGTCCAGGAGACAGGGTCCATGTGGGACTACGCCTGAGCTGGGGACCTGGGAGAAGGAGGCACAGGTGTAGGAGGAAGCTGTTGAGGTCAGGGTGAAAGTCTGTAGGACAACCGGAGGAAGGCATCCAAGAGGCTTCTAGACACACGGGTCTGGAGCACGGGAGAGACGGTGAAGCAGAGGCTGGGAGGCCAACAAGAGCTCATACGGGGCTGAAATCCTGACAGTGGGAGAAAGTGGAAGGTGCAGTAGGGGACCTTCACCATCAGCCAGCGATGACAGCAGGAAGTGGTCCTGCCCGGGACAGTAGCCTTGGTATCAGGTTCTCATCCTGGTCTGTACCTGGGGACAGGAAGATGAGCAGACCCAAAATCCGCACAGGAGTGCCTGCCCAGTGTGGGGGTAGAGGGCACAGATGTATACAAGCAGTACATGCCTCCATGGGGGCAGTGTGTAATGAATGGGTACTTCAGGGGGTACAGTGATCCATTCCCAAGGACTAGGGGCAGTGGAAAGTGTCAGGACCAGTTCCTGGTGGTGGGGGGGGGCATAGAGAGGGAAATTGGGAGTCTCTCAGTTTCAAATGCAAACTGATTTAAGGAAATGTATTGGCTCACATGTTCAGAAGTTTGAGTAAAAGCAGCTTCAGTTACAGCTTGATCCAGGAGCTCAAATGATGATATGAAGTCACTGTCCCATCTCTGGGTTTCATATTTCTCTGATTTTTTTCCTCAGAAAGACTTTCCTTGAGGTAGCAAAGATAGCCCTAGCAGCTTTAGGCTCACATCTCATCCTCTTAGCCACCGCAAAGGGAAGAAAGCGCTCCTAGCCAATGGTCCCATCATTCGTTGTCCTAAATGGATCACATGCTCACCTCTGAACCAATCACTGTCATCAACAGACAGCCCAACTGGAATACTCTGATTGGCTGGGCCTAGGACACGTGCCATTCCCTGGAAACGGAGGATGGGGTGAGCCCCAAGACGGCCAGGTGAACTGAAATTGAGAAACGGGTGGTTTCCCAAAGAACAAGCAGAATTGCCGGCAAAACTGTAGATGCTCATGTGGCTGGGAGGAAAGGAAGGTTGGAAAACAGATTTTCTCATACGTTAATGGGGCGTGGGAATATTACCTCACCTCTAAGGGTTAGGGTGAGGATTCCATGAATTAACGCAGGTGAGACATTTAGTAGACTGCTAGGCAAAGAGCAAGTGCTGGATAAAAGGTAGCTATTATTTAAAAACTAGTAATCGGTATTACTACTACTGATGATGAGTGGCTATGCTGAGAGAAATAAGCTCCCAGGCTCAGGAGACCAAACTGGAACTGAACAATTACGCAGTGAAAGCTCATGCAATCTACACTGTACAAGCTCAGTCCCCAACTGGGTCTTCTCCAGGCTTCTGTCTCCAGGTCTATGAAATGGGATGAGTGAGGGGACTGCATGAAACCAGAAGGTCATTTTAGAATGTCACCTCCTCAGAAGAAGGCCTTCCCTGACTACTCTTACCAAAGTATCCCCTTTATTATAATATATCCTCCCATTTTATTTCCCTTACAGTGCTTACCCACAGTCTGAAATCACCTTATTTTTTTTACACTTTATCTCCCCCATTAGAAAGTGAGCCCCACGAGGGCAAGGATCTCTCTTCTGCCTTGTTCACTGCTGTGTTCCCAGTACCCAGCAAGCCCTTGATAAATACTTGTTGAATGACTAGATAAATACTGCTTATAAAAACAGAGTGCCTAGTTTTCTGATAGGTACTGTGTTCTCCATTAAGGGAAGCGTCCAAGCTGAAACTGAAAGAGCGTACCTTGCAATTCATGATGCAATCCAGTTCCTCTCCAGGCCTCAGTTTCCTCATTTATAAAATGGGTGTGTGGCGGAGGTTGGGGGTCTGGTGGTGTGTGAACTCTTGGCCCAGCCCCTGCCTGCTATCCCCGCAGCAGCCACCAGGGGGCGCGGCGCCTCTGCCCAAAAGTCGGCCCTCAGCCGCTTGAGCCCGAGTGGATGCGTCCCGATAGTCCTGGAATATTCTGAGCCGCGCTGGCTTCCAGGCGTCCAGGAACCCAAGAGTTCGTGCGGATGGGGGCAGGGGTGTGTCCGCGCTCCTCGAAGAGGGGCGGTTGGGCGGGAGGTGACTCAGGCGCGCGGCCCCGGCCCCCAGTTCTCGCGAGGGAGCGCGCACGGCCTCTGGAACTCGCGCGGCGCCGCGTCCATTTTTACCCGAGCGCCGCTAAAAATAGTCCTCGCGCTAGGAGCTGAGCCCGAAATAGCGGCCTCCAGATAAGGCAGTACGACTCAGCGCTTCCGGGGAGCGGAAGGGGGAGGGAGCGCGGGGCGGGGGGGCTGGGGGTGGGCCTGGGCTCAACTGGGCCTCGCCGCGCAGCCCCGGCCGGACGATCGGCCCCCGCCGTCACCGCATTGACCCCAACCTGTCACCATCCTCGAATCAGCACCCCCAATCCTCCATCCCCCCGATTCCCTGTCTCCTGGTCCCCCGCATCCTTTGCTTTCCCTCCATTCTTCATCCCTGACCATTATCTACCTCCCCCCTCCCTATCCTAATCTTCACTCCTAGCCCCGCCGCCCCCTCCCCAAGTCCTCAACCTACTCTTCCCGAAGCCCTGTCCCTATTCTCCCTCCCCAGCCACAGCACGAATCTTGCGCCTCTCTGAATCCGCCCCCCCTTCCAGTTCTCAGCTCCACTTCTATGGGGGGGGGGAGGAGGGGGAGGTCACAGGAAGCCACACCAGACCAGCAAGCAGAGGGCTGGGGATGAGGCTCTGACTTCTTGCTTAGTTTCTACAGTGGATTGAGTGGGCTTAGTTCTGGGTCTTAGCCAGTTTCAGGGCTCATCCTGTGCCCAGGGTCAGGGATTCAGGCCTGGGCCAGGGTTGGGGCTCAGCCTGGCACCCACTGTTTAGTTCAACAAACCCAATTCTACTATGATTCTTCCCTCCCTTGCAAGTCAGTGATGGGACACGACAGCTCCAGGCAGTGGGAACAGCCAGGAACCCTGCTCCCTCTGGGCCTAGGTCTCCCCCTTGCACTTGGATCTTCTAGGGCACCTTCCCACTCTGATGTCCTGTGACTCTTTCAGTGCCCACTCCAAGAATCAGCCTCAAGGATCTTATACCGCATTTACCTGACGTTCAAAATCTGCATCCTTCTAGTCTCTGAAATTTCACAGGACAGAAACTGCCCTGTCCTGTGTGAACCCAGGGAGCACAGTGTAGTAGACAGATGTTGCTTCAGTGAAAATTCTGGGAGAACTCTTTGGCTGTGGATGGAAGGCAGCCTCAAGTGGTGTCCCTGTCCCTAGTGGACACCAAGCTTTAGCCAGGTGTCCAACTGTTATGTTGTCTGGATGGGACTCAACTGCCAGGCAAAGGGACTGAGCTGGAGGATCCTTTAAGGCAAGAAGAATCATGTAGTTGGATCAAAGAATTAGGAGGCTGTTAAAGTCAGCAAGGACCAGACAGAAATGGGCCCCATGGGCCATGGTGAGGAGACTGGACACACGGTGAGGAGCTCCCCCAAGGGCACCGGGGAGCCATGGCAGGTTCTGAGCGGGGGGGGGGGCGGACAGAGGAAGGTTTTAAGACCTTTCTGACTGCTTCCTTGAGGTAGACTGAGGAAGGGAGGGGGAAAGGAGGGGCCTGGACGTAGGTAGGAGTGGGAGGAGGGGAAAGAGGAGGAGAGAACAGATTTGAAAATCAGTGAAGGGCTCCCCTGGTGGTGCAGTGGTTAAGAATCTGCTTGCCAATGCAGGGGACAGGGGTTCGAGCCCTGGTCTGGGAAGATTCCACACTTACGGAGCAAGTAATCTCGTGTGCCACAACTACTGAAGCCTGTGCACCTAGAGCCTGTGCTCTGCAACAAGAGAAGCCAGTGCAATGAGAAGCCTGTGCACTGGAACGGAGAGTAGCCCCTGCTCATCTCAACTAGAGAGAGCTGGTGTGCAGCAATGAAGACCCAAGGCAGCCAAAAATTAATTAATTAACTTTTTTAAAAATTGGGGGAACATGTATTGGCAAATACAAGAGTATACCTTGACAAAGTAAATTCTCCTCCTCCATCTGATCCCCACTTCTCACTGTTAACTACTTCTTGTGTACCTTGGCCAATGGGATTCATTGAGCTCTCACGATGTCCCCAGCCTGTGCTAAGCCCGTCACAGAAGTGACCTTGCTCAAATCACTCACCACCCTGTGTGTTCGCCAGGCACCATTGCTATACCCATTTTAGAGCAGTGAAGCCTGAGTCTGGGAGAAATGCAGGGATGTGTCCTATCAAGGGCCTGGCTTTGAAGGTTTTTCAAAATTGAAGGTATGGGAGCAGGTGAGATCAGAGAGGAAAAAGTCCAAAGGGCCAGAACCCAGGGAACTGGAGGGGAGTAGCAGGGAGTTCAAGGGGTCTGCCTGGAGGAGGAGTGAGGACAGCTAGGAAGGTACCTTCCAGAGCCTTCTGATGAAGGGCTTAGCTGGAAGTAAGTCACTCCGTTTGGGAGGCTGAGGTACCCCTGGCAGCAGAGCAGCACCCTCTCCTCAAGCCCCAGAGGTGTTCATAGGAAGAGACTGAGGCTGCTTGATGACATCTCAGGGACACGGTGATAGCACAGCCGGCTGTTATGACGTCTGAGTGATTCGCCAACTGCCTGTTATGACCAGCATCTCTAGTCATGCGCCGTGGGGGGGATGAGGATGGGAGGAAGTGACAGGCCACAGGGGGTGGGGGTGACAGGGATGCAGTCATTTAGAGACCAGGGACTCAGCAGCTGAGAGATGTGTTCTGCCCCCTGCACTAGGGAAAGTTGGGTGAGAGGATCCACGTTTTGGTGTTCTGTTTAGTGAAAGTGGTCTAGTTTCAACAATGTTTGGCTGGGATGGAGTAGGTCTGGGCTCAGAATCAGGGGTCAGCCCAGAGGCTGCTGAGATCAGGGACATCTGTTTTGTTTGCTGCTGGGTCCCCATCACCTAGGACATAACTGGCACACAGTAGGGGCTCAATACATCTTTGTTGAATGACTGAATCAAATGAAAGGGGTCAGCAGTCTCTGGGACTCAGTTTACCTTTTTGCCTAACAACCCTGGCCATCAGGCCACCTCAGCCAATGGCGTTGCTAGGGATACCCCTCCCCACCTAGGGTCTCAGATCTCAGTACTCGCTCCCGAGTGGGGTGGGGGTGAGCAAGAAAAGGAGTTCGTGCCTCTGATGGACTCCGCCCAAGTGTGATGTCACGAGCCGCTCGGGGATCCCGACCCGTGTCCCTCCCTTAGGATGGGGCGTGGAGAGGAACCCGGGAGTCCTAACTTCCGCCGCTCCCCGGGGCCTGGCAGTGTTACATAACCCCCGACGTCGCGTCCCGAGAGATGTCGCCGGACGTCCTGGCCAGGCCGGGGACAATGAGCGGGGAGAGGCCCTCCCGCCAGGAGCCTGGAAGTGGCAAGGGCACCCTCTCCTCTGATTCACCCTTGTTTCCGGCCCCTTTAAGCCTCCTCCTTCTCCTCAAGAATCCCTGTCTCCCCCAAACTCTCTACCCTCACTTCTTGTCCTCCCTAAATTTCACCTCTTTCCCCGAGCCTGCAAATACGTCCTCTACCCAAAGCCCCTGCCGTCACACCAGTCCCCTGTGATTTCTGAATCCCCTAAACGTCCAGTTTCCCACGCCCTCCTTCACTGACCCATCCGCGGGCCCCTCTCCCGGGTCCCTCAAACTAGCCCTCACTTCCTACCCCGCCCCGCCTTCCCAATCTCCTCCCTTGGCTCCCCCAAACTTCCCCCATCATCTGTCTTCCCCAAACCCTCCCCACCTCCCTCAAACTGACCCCGAATACTCTTTCTCGTCCCTAATCCCAGCCCTCTCTTGTTTCCCTGAAACTGCCCCAGTATCCCTACTTCGGGTTCCCAGGCCGCCCTCCCGCGGTGGCCTAGAGACCCAGTTTGCGGCGGCAAAACATTGGTCTCCGGGCAACAGGCCCCGCCCGCCCCAGGGCGGCCCGCTGCGAGCCCAGCCGCGCTGAGGCCGAGACTGCGCGCGGAGGCGGGGCGGGCTCACGGGGCCGGGGCCTTCGCCTCCGGAGGCCCGCAGGGCGCAGAAACCCAGGGAGACGGCAACGCGGAAGTAGAGATTCAGGGCCCCGGAGCCAGAAAACCTCGAGAAATTCGTGGAGGCTGAAGCCACAGGGAGCTGTCTGGGGCACAGTGATAAAGAGACCGCGCGACAAAGCAAACAAGGACCGGGCCCCGAAATAAACTCGGGGATAGCGAGGCTAAACACAGACACCCCACGGGTCCGCAGGGACGCCCCTGAAGGAAGGATAATCTACCTCAGGTCGTCTGGGCCATTGCGCTTCTGTCTCAGGGGCCTCCCTCTCTGACCCTCAGTTTTCCGTATTTGTAAAATGGGTAGCGCCCAGCACAGAGGGCTGTCGTGACAATAGGGCTGTCGTAAGGATTCAGTGAATTCACCGACCTGGAGCTCGTGGCACACTCCTGGCACATCCCATCCGTCACTCATTCGTTCAACAGATATTTATCGAGCACCCATTATGTGCCAGGCACTGTGGTAAGTGCTGGGAATTCAACAGTGATCAAAACAAAGATCCCTGTCCTCGTGGGAGCTTACACTTTGGGAGTGGGGAAGGAGGTGATGGACGATATAGAAGCACAAATTAGCACATTATATAACACACTGGAAAGTGGTCATTGCTGGGGAGGTGGAGAGGGAGGGAGAGTTGGGGCAGCCGTTTTAAATAGGGTGGTCAGAGAAGGCCCACATGAGAAGGTGATGCTTGAGCAAAGACTGGAAGTTGGTGAGAGAGGAGCCTGCAGATATCTGGGCCAAGAGCTTGCCAGTCAGAGGGAGAAGCAGGTGCAAAGGCCTTAAGGTGGGAACATGCCTGGTGTGTTGGATAAACAGCTGGAGGCCCGTGTGGCTGAAGCAGAGAAAGCAAGGAGAGAAGGAGTGGCAGAGACACGGGGCCTGTGGGCCATGGTGAGGGCTTTGATTTTTATTCTGAGTGAGTTAGGAGCCATGGGAAGGTTTTGAGCAAAAGAGGGACATGGACTGATTTTGATTTAAATAGCATCCCTCTGGCTGTATGTGGGGAATAGACTTTGGGAGGCCAGAGTGGAGGCAGGGAGACCAGTGAGGAGCCCCAGGCAATCGTCCAGGCAAGAGGTGATGGTGACTTGGAAGGTGCAGCAGGGATCAGACTCTGGAGGTGTTTGAACATAGAGCTGTAGAATTTTCTGACAGGCACATTCATGGCAAGCCCTCAATAGATGGCATTAGTTAGCATTAGGTTAGGGGGTGCTCACAAAATCTTCATAGAAGTCCTTATCATCCCCATTTTACAGATGCAGAAACTGAGGCCCCAGGAGGTCACCCAACTTGCCCAAAGACTCAGCTCAGTCTGGCTCCAAAGATGGTACCCCTCTATTAGGTTGGCTATTCCCAAATCCGAAACACCCTCAGAGTCTGGAACTATACCTAAACTTATCCATGTGGGCCCCAGGACCCCTGGAGCTATATCCTCATCAACCACACCCAGTGGGCGTAGAAAGTGGTGGCCTGATGGAGAATGCTGCCTGACTGGTGTTCCGGTTGTCAGGTAGTCACCCATGCTGGCCCGGAACACTTGCTTAAAGGCAGGCATGTACATGTAGAGAGGGTACACCCAGAACCTCCCAGCCCAGCATCTGCTTCCCGCACTCAGTCCCAGCACTGGACCCAGGCACACCCCAGTGCTGCCTGCAGTGACCTGTTTAATACAGTCACACACTCACAGGCAGATAGGTACGTGGCCCTCCACCGTGGAGGTACCTTTTCAGGTGACGTGCAGCAAACGCAATTTCTGTCTTTATCTCTTTGTGTTTCCGTATCTCTCCCTCTCTTTCTCTCTCTCTCTCTCTCTCTCTCTCTCTCTCTCTGTCTTGCTATCTTTGTCTCTCTCTGTCCGCACCCTGACCCCCAGATCTGTCTCTCTGACTCCTCACACTCAGGACCCTCTACCTGCAGGGGAAATCACTCTTGTCCCTGGCCACGTGTCTCCACAGAACCTCACCTATTACGTGACATCAGAACCCGGCATCAGCCAACAAGGACCTAATGTATAGTAGAGAAAACTATACTCAATATTTTGTGATAATCTATAAGAGAAAATAATCTGAAAAAAATATATATATATAACTGAATCACTTTGCTGTACACCTGAAACTAACACAACCTTGTAAATCAACTATACTTCAATTAAAAAAAACATTAAAAAAAACTGGCATCGGGACACATGTGTGGACGCCTCAGGTCAGCTGCTCAGAATTACTCAGGCAGGATCTCGCATGTCATAATCTCTACCAGGTCTTTCTCTGAGATTCCGACCCACAGCTTTCGGGTGTGGGACTGGGGCAATCCACTTTTATCAAGCTCCCCAGGTGATGGGGACTTGCACTAGCTACTCCATCTAATTTTGCACAAAGGGAAGAGCAGAGGTCCAGAGAGCAGAGGAGCCATCCCCGCACCCCACAGCACTCAGCTGTGAGGGGCTTGGAGCTGTCCAAAATCGATGGAATCCCTTTGGGAGCAAGTTTGGGAGTTAAATTAAATAATAAAAGAGAGTCACAAAGACACAGAGGCAGACCCAGAAATGGATAAAGACTCAGAGAAAGGGGAGTGGGAGGGGGGCAGAAATCCAGAAAGAGACTCAGGGGAACAGAGACACAGAGTGACAGAAATGCACAGAGATGGTGCAATAGAGACAGAGAGACAGGGGTCAGAAAGATGCAGAGAGAAATTGGAGGCATATTAAGAGACAGAGACTGAGAGACAGACAGTCATTTCGGGGGATAGACCCCAAGAGGGGCACATTTTCAACAGTATACACGTGGCCCACATTTTATAGGCTCTACTTCCTAGAAGCAACCAGTGCCATAGTTTGGCAATTGCAGGCTTACCAAGCCAGGTTCCCTCCCTAGGCCCTACATGTAGGATGAACATTAAACACGTTTATATAACCTGCCCTCTGTGCAGAATCTAGGATCTTTACATAACATAGCCCCATGAGTCATACTGCAGACGTGGGGCAGTGACCTGACACGCCCAATGAGAGGGGACCCCTCACCCAGGACTGTTAACCTGGAAGTGACTCTGTGAGAAGTGAGAGATCAAAGGTTTCACTGAGGAGGAAGTAGAGGGTCAGAGAGGGCAAGGCACTTGCTCTGGGGTCACACAGCCAGGGTCCAGTAGGACAAGGATTCCAACCTCATCTGCCTGATTCCATTGCCTTTGCACCCCAAGACACCAAGAAAGGCAATGACTGCCAATGCCCTGTGACGTGTTCCTTTACAGACTGGAGGAAATAATAAAAACATCAGTAATAATATGACAGACCCCGTGTATTAAGCACGCTGTGCTGCAGTAAGTACTTTACAAACACCATCTCATTTATTCCAAATCCCAGTGAAGAAGGGACAGAACCCAGCCGTTAAATAACATAATTATACTTGTTATGTACGGAGCGCTCACTCTGTACTAAGTGCTTAACAGGATCTCATACAGTCACAATTCTGGAGGCGGGTGATGTTTTCACTCCCAAGTCGGGAAGGAAAGAGGCTCAGAAAAAGGAAGTTACAGGTCAAGGTCACAGAGTGGGTATTTGAACCCAGGTCTCTCTATCGGTTTATCTCTGCCACCCACTCCCCCGTGGACGTGCGTGCCCACAAGTGCACCTATGCACATGTGCAATCAACCTAACATCTTACACTAACATCTCAAAAACTTTAGTTCAAATATCAACAGCTCCTGCCTCGTATTCTTCCTCTACTCCAAGAGGGCATAACCCGGTCTCCAATCCCCTAAACCTCCCTGACGCCTGGGGAGCAACCCTCTCCTCTCCCAGCAGCGCCTCAGTCCCGCGGCGCGGTCCGAGCTGGATCCAGTAAAGTGTTCCTGGCCCTTTAAGAGAAGGAACAGTCGGCCGGCGTTGCCCGGCAGCGCCACGGCGGTTGCCAGGCAACGTCAACAAACGACACGGCCCCTGTCTCCGCACACCCCCCTCCCCCCGCCCGCGCAGACGCGGTGACGCGACGGGCTGTGGAACGCCGTCGCTTAGCAACGTGAAGGCTGTTTGTCCCGGGCCTGGCCGCGCGGCCGCACAGGGCGCAACCAGGACCAGCCAGGGCGGACAGACTGGCCGGCCGGGAGCCTGGTTTGGCGGGGGGGGGGGGGGGGGGGCGCTGCGGTGATGGGAGCGGGGGAGAACCAGGTCCCCAAATTGCCGGTTTCCCTTTAGACAGCCGCCGTCTGCTTGTCACCCGCTCCTCCTGTCTGACCTGGGACCGCTCCTCCTGTCTGACCTAGGACCGCCTCCGCTGGTATCTGTCCGTCTGCGCCCCCTCGTCCCAGGCATGTCTGTCTGTCCAGCATCTCCTGCGCCGTGGCTGTCTCATATTCCCCCAAACAATAACAACTGAAATAGATCCAAGCACTCTTCTCTGGCCTGCTGCTTTTGCCTCCGACTCCCGGGTTTCTGGGTGCACTGTTCCGTTTGGGGTCCCAACCAGTGGAGACAGGCACAATGAACAACCTGTGCGCGCCCATACACACTCGGAGCCACAGCGCGAGAGCTCCCTCCCGTTCCTTTCCCCGCTCCCCTCGGGGTTTCTTTTCTTGCCTGTCTTTCTGGAGGCTCTTTCATCAGACAAGCAGCCCGAGGTCCTTCCATCCTGTGTCCGGGAAGCTGTCCACAGCTGGAAGGTTTTAATAGCTCATCCCCAGCACACACCCCCGACGCCCCCCATCCAGTAGCTTCATGTGACCAGGGCTGGGGCGAATGTCCAAAGAGAGAGAAGAAATTGGGTGTGTGACTGTGAATGGCTGTGACTGTTGGTGAGTGATTCTGTCGGTGACAATGTGTCTACCTGGGATTTCCTGTGTGACAGCGTGCTCAGGAAGGCTTCCTTCGTGTGTGAGAGCAACTGCTGGACTGAGTGAGTGGTTTCCCCAGTTTGCATTTGTGTATCTGGATGTATGGGTATTTGAACCCTGCTGACTTGTGTTCATGTATGTGTTCGCGTGTGTGTTCTTGTGAGTCTTTTTGTGTGGTCGTACGTGAAACAATGTGTGTGTAGGTACCTATGGATGTGTACGGTTTTGCCTCTAGCTTGCATTTCTGGCTGTGTGTGTATGTGTGTAGTTCTGGATCTCAATGTATGGTCATCTGTGTGTAACTATGCAGGTAACTGTTTGTCAGCCAGTTGTCTCTCACAGTTCTTTCCACAGTGTTTATCACAATTTTTCATTATATATTTGTTTGTTTACTGTCTCCCCAACTGGGCTGCGTGCCCCATGAGGGCAGGGCCCAGGGCTGTTGTGGTCACCGCTGGGTCCCCAGCACTGCCCTGCACACAGTAGGTGCTCAGTAATTATTTGTTGAGTAAATGAATCAGTGACTCATGTGTGTCCATGTCAAGTGCACACGTTTGTGTAACTGTGTGAATGGTTCTGTGCTTCTGGGTGGCAGTCTCCTGTGTGTGCCTTCCAGCTTTGTGGGTCTTGGTAGCTGCATCTAGCTGTGTAGCTCTAATTTTCAGCACCCATCACACTGTGTGAAATACAGCAGAGCTTCAGTCAATATTTGTGGACTTGAACTGTATTAGCATTAGGACCTCTAGATACCTTAGGTTTCTCATCTGTAAAATGGGAATAATAATTGTACTCACTCATGGGACTGTTGTGGGGAGTAAATGAGTTCATGTAGAGAACATTTGGAAAGTGCTCGGCACAGAATAAATGTTTACAAAATACCACACTTGATTGTCAGCAGTATTACTACTTCCTCTCTGTGTGCCCCTGTATGCATGCATGTGTCCAGAATCTGAGCTACAGACTCAGGGGTGGTTCTGAGCTAGTGGGTACCAAAATACCTCTGTGTGTCAGTTTCCTTCCTACAAAATGGGCATGATAACAGGCCTCCTCCAGGGGTGGCTGTGACCAAATGAAGCTGTGTCTCTAAGTCTTGACCCTGGTGTAAGGACCTAGGGAGCGCTCAGTGTCTGCAAGGCCAATCATGATCATCACTGTGAAGCTCAGGTTCTGGGGAAGACAGTGGAGGGGCAGAGTTTGGGGGTGGGGAAAGTAGGGGTTCAAATCATTCAGTGGGACTGGGAATGAGTAAAGTCCAAGAGGGAAGAAAAGGCTGCAGCAGGCTGGTTGAAGGTCAGAGTCCTGAAAGGACTTCCCTCAAGGGACGGTTTGGGGGCTAAGGATTAAAAGTAACGGGAACTGTTTGGAGAGCTGCCTGGAGGAACAGAAACCAGCCTGAGTCTTGCAGGCTGGTGGAATTTCGGGAGGGGGTAACTATAGCAATAATAATGTTGTACAGTGTTCAGGCTCTGATGGGGCTTTGTGAGGAATTTCTGTCTTGTTGTCAGCTCTGTCTCCAGTGCCTAGAGAGCCTGACACAGGGGAGGTGCTGAGAACATGTGTTTGAATGGCTGATTGAATGAATAAATGAATGAATGAATTTCATCCTACAATAACCTGTGAGTTCCGGTCTCCAGTGGGGAGGTGAGGAGGTCCTGGTGGGCTGCCAGGACTGGCCTGGGGCCCTAGCCTCTGAGATCTGCCTCGTGCCTGTCCTCAAGCCCGCTGTTCCCACAGCTCAGGGGTGTGGAGGGTGTGAAGGGCGTGGAGGAGGCCGGGAAGGGAGGGTCAGGCTGCTGGCTGCCGGCCCTGGAGAGCTGCCCAGAGTGTCTGCAGGAGGGAGAGGGTAGCTCAGGCGCCTGAGTCACCTCGGAGAAACCCCGGCCGCATACCTGGCCGCTGACATCACCGGCCAGGGCACCCCCCAGTGGCCCAGACAAGCCGACTGAATCACAGGTGGAATTCAGCCACCCCGGGCGCGGGCACGTGGCCCGCTGTGACCCCCCCTCCATGACACCCCCCACCCCGTGTCCGTCTGGCTGCGGGGGCCGGGCAGGCCGCATTCGGGTCAGTGAGGGGGCGTGGGGCCTGAGTCAGGGACGGGGCAGCTCCAGCCTGAGACCACCTAGTCCAGCCGCAGGCGTCCTCAAGGTGCAGGAAGGGGAGGCGGGGGAGAGCCGGTGGGGAGGCCCCTGGGCCGTGAAGAGGAAGCCCACTCGGGTATGACTGGGAGGCTGTGGGTTGTGGCCAGCAGCTGGTTGACCTGCTGGGGGTGGGATGGGGTCTGGGTGTTTGCGCAGAGAACAATGGAATCACCATACGTGCACTCATGCATGCAAACACCCCAGAGCGGGGAGGCCCTGCCTCCGTCCACCCACAACTGTGGAGCCTCACCACCTGGGTTGTAACCGGCCCTCACTCCGCAGAAACCCGCAGGTCAGGCAAGTTCCCTAAGGGCTCCTGGCCTCAGTTTACTCATCTGTTGAATGGGGATAATAATAATTGCCATTGTAGCTTATACTTACAGGGAATATCCTTTCTGCCAGGCACTGTTATAGGCATTTTTACATACAAACTCATTTACTCCTCAAAATGCTGGGAGGGAGGTGCTGTTATTAACCCCGCTTTACAGATGAGGAAATTGAGGTCCAGAGAACTTAAGTTACTTGCCTGGTGTCACACAGCTAGTGCCCTCCTTATAATGGTATTGGAAGAGTTAAACAAGAAAATACAGTGGATCTGTATGTAGCACCTGGCACCTGGTTAGTTTTCTTAAGTGACTGCCAGCTATATTATTAATTCTACTCATATTATTTTCATTCAAAGTGCAGCTGGAAAGGCCTCCAAAACCATTATCCGTACCACCTTGGTCCAGTCCTTCCTTTTAGCTTCCCACAGTCTCCTGCTTCCTCTTCTTTGGTCTTACATGTCTACAGTAGGGAGAGAGGGACTTTCCGGGACTCCCTCCTTATCTGAATCTTTTCAGGACTTGAGAGTAGTTGTCCAAACACCTCCACCAGGAAGTCCTCCTGATTTGCTCAGGCCTCCCTGAGCACTCCTGCCACCCAATGCCTGGAGCGGTTATAGTCAGTGATACACCACCACACTGTGAGGGTCTGGGTTGGGGTGGGTGAGAGGTTGGCCCCTACAGTGAGGGGGTCCACAGCACACCTGGACCAGGGCCTGAGACAAGCCAGCATCTTAGGGTGGCCTCTACTTAGCTGTGTCTGCATGCCCGCACATGTGAAACTGTGCGTGTATATAATTGTGAGCATACGTGGGAAAGAGTGTACACAATAATGGGATCTGAGTGTGTGATGCTGTGTATCTGTGTGCCTTGTTCTGTAGGCATTTATGTAGCTCTGAGCAAGACAGATATGTTTCTGTCCAAGGCAGTCTTTCAGAGTTTATGAATGAATAAATGAGTGGATGGTGAAGATTCATTTAATCAACAAATATTTATTGAGCACCTGCTGAGTGCCTGGCACTGTGCTGGGGACTTGGCCGTGACCTGGACAGCCTTAGCCCGGGCCTGAATAATAATACAGACCAGTGAAGAAGACCAGACTGTCCCCAGACAGGCAGAGAGGGGAGGGGGGCTCTCAGGGGGGAAGGGTACTGACCCAGGGAGGGCTTCCTGGAGGAGGGGACACAGGAGCTGAGACCTGGAGGAAGAGAGTATGAGCTAGAGGGAGGAAAAAGGGGCATGCTCCAGGCAGAGGGAAGAGCACATACAAAGTCCCTGAAGACTAGGGAGAGAGACCACGGCGTCTAGAATACGGCAAAGAGGAGGGGGAGGTGAGACTGCAGTGGTCAGCCTAGGCCAGGTCATGCCGGACCTTGTGGGCTGTGGTGAGTGAGGAGTTTGAATGCAGCATGCAGAGGTATTGGGAAGGTCAAGCTAAGAGTTTCCAATCTGGACCACTCTGCTTCCCTGAAACACCACAGACACCCCCTCCAGGAGGCAACCAGGATTGCTCAGTGGGGAGTGGGCCCAGCCAGCCAGTAACACTCACTACTCAATGCTGGACATGGAGAAGCCAGCAGTTCCTAACTACCTGGGCTCTACCCTCACGGAGGTCACAGCGGGACACACACCCAAACATGCACACCCCACTCCTCTCGTGCTTCAGAAACTCTCACAGACATTTCTTTTGGAGCCAGAGCCTTGGCATCACCCAGGGGCTGCATGGAAACACAAAAGACTATACCAGATGTGAGTTGTAACCAGATTCCCCAGCTTACTTGATTTCACATAACAGCTGAGAAGCACTGTTCTCAGGTTTAATTTCCCTGTGCCTCGGTTTCCTTTTCTGTACAATGGGGACAATAACTTACTTATGAGGCTGATGTGGTATGAGGATTAACTGAGATAATGCATGTGAGCAGAGCTAAGTGTTTACTTTCCGTATCTTCCTCCTCATTTTTATTATGAAATTTCAGAACTGGAAAGGACTTTCAGAGCCCATGGTCATCCAACCTTCTTGCTCTATGGAGGGGGAAACTGAGGAACAGAGTAGCAAGGGTTTTGCCAAAAAAAGAATGGAAGAATGTGCTGAGGGCTGCCTTTGGCAGAGTTGGGTCCCCGGGGCTATTTACAGGATGCTCTGAGCAAGCAGAGCTGGCACTGCCACCCCACCCCCAACAGGGGCAGAAGGCTGAGGGCTCTGCCTGCTCCCCCCAACACACATCCAAGCTCTCAGGAGCCAGAGCAGGGGTCCTGCCCTCTCCCCTACACTCAAGTCCTCCTCCTCCTGGAAGTTCCCTGGGATTCAGCCTCATGGCAAAAGACTTGCCTTGCCCATGCCATGCTCTGGGGGCAAGGTGTTCACGTCCATGTGTATGTTTGAGTAAGACTCTGTGTGTGTGTGTGTGTGTGAGTGTGAGTGTGTGTGTGTGTGTGTGTGTGTGTGTGTGTCTCCAGGGCCAATTTTTACCTTTGGCCCTAGGGCTCATGATAATTTTAGAGGCCCATGAAAGTGTTTAATTTCTTTTAAAATCAAGGAAGAACTAAACTTCTAGGTCAAATGAAATGTTTTAATATTTAATATTTGTCTTTATACCAACGTAGTCATGATAAATAATTTTAAAGATGTCTTTATGGAGAAAGAGGCCCACAAAGGCAAAAGTGCCTGGACCCATGAAAGCTATAATGGGATCTTGTGTGTTTCTGCTTCTGGTCACGTCTCTATGAGGGTCTGCAAAGGTCTGCATAGCTTTGTTTCAAAAACAAAATAAGGCCTTCCCTGGTGGTGCAGTGGTTAAGAATCCGCCTGCCAATGCAGGGGACAGAGGTTCGAGCCCTCTTCCCGGAAGATCCCACATGCGGCAGGGCAACAAAGCCCTTAAGCCACAACTACTGAAGCCGGCGCGGAGCCCATGCTCTGCAACAAGAGAAGCCACCACAATGAGAAGCCTGTGCACCGCAAGGAAGAGTAGCCCCCCGCTTGCCACAACTAGAGAAAGCCCTCGCGCAGCAACGAAGACCCAACGCAGCCAAAAACAAAATAAATAACTTTTTTTTTAAATTAAAAAAAAAAACAAGCACCTACAAGGTGCCAGGCATGTTCCAGAAGCTTTACTGATATTCACTTCACATAATCCCCTCACCAGCCCCATGAGCTGGGCACTATTCCTGCCCTCCTTTCCCCAGCGAGGAAACTGAGGCTCCAGACATCACTAGCTCAAGTTCACCCAACTACTAAGTAGTGGGGCCAGAATGTAGATTCTGGGTCTGCCTGTCGGGGGTTGAATGTCCAATGTCTGCATGAGTGTGACCATCTGCATGTGAATATATCGACATATATAACTCATTTAATAATAATTAAGAGCAAAGGCTCTGAAGCCCCGCAGGCTACATTCTTATCCCAGCTCTGCCACTAATTTGCTGTGCGACTCTAGGCAAGTGACTTTACCTCTCTGGGCCTCCATTTCCTTGCCTGTAAAATGATAGTTCCTACCTCATAGGAGTATTGTGAGAATTAAATAAGTTAATATGAGTGCTCAGAAGAACTACTCTTGTTATTGTGTGTGAAAAGCACCACGTGCATCTATAGTGAGGACGTGTGTGTCATGTGTGTTGGTAACCATGTGAAGGTGTGTGTTTCTTTCTGCAGGTGTGTGTGTGCGCGTGAAGCTGTTTCTCTGTGTGGCGGTGTGTGTTGCTGCTTGTGGGTGGATGTCTGAATGCCTGTGTGCCCCTGTGAGTATATGTGTGGATGTATGGGCCACCTGGGGCGGGGTGTGAAGGTCTTTGGGCAGCTAGGGTAGGTATTTGTGTGTCTCCTTTATTCCGTGGGAGAGGAGATGAGGGGCTTGGACAGGACAGGAATGAGGGGTCACTCCCTGTCTGATGCTGGGGCCGAGTCACTGCCTGCTGGTGGTTGCCGTGTCATCTCCTAGTCCCTGTCCCTCCTCCCAGACTGGTTGCAGACAGAGGGGGCGTGGGGGAAGAGGTGTTTGAGGCTGGGCTTTTGTCTGGAAACCTCAGTCTCCCTGTATTGTCCCCCTGTCCCCTCAGCCTTCCGCGTCTCCCTACCCCTTCCCCACTATTGGGACAGAGAATCAAGACTCTCCTGGGAATTAGGAACCACCCAACCCCTCCAGCTTGGCTTCATACCTGCTGTGTGACCATGAGCCAGGCCCTCCCCCTCTCTGGGCCTGTGGGATTCAACAATTTTAAAGTGCTTCGCCCTCTGTGCCCTGGCTGGGCCAGGCTCTGCACTGGGAGGGAAGTGCCAGGAAGTCAGGTTTCTGAAGCAGCTAGTGAGATCCTTACCAGTGGAAGCCTAAGAGTTGGAGGCTGTGGTGTCTGAAATACCCTAATTAGACTCTTTTTTTTTTTTTTTTTTTTTTTGCGGTATGCGGGCCTCTCACTGTTGTGGCCTCTCCCGTTGCGGAGCACAGGCTCCGGATGCGCAGGCCCAGCGGCCATGGCTCACGGGCCCAGCCGCTCCGCGGCATATGGGATCCTCCCAGACCGGGGCACGACCACTGCGCCACCAGGGAGGCCCCCTAATTAGACTCTTGAACTACACTTCCTAACTGGGTGGCTAGGTAAGCAGCTTGCCCCCCTGAGCCGGGGTTACAATAGTGTACGCTTTGAGCAGACAGGATAGGTCTGCAAGGCTTACAACTCCCCACCAATGGAACTGTCATTTAAACAATCCCAACACCCAGGTTTTTCAGGGAGTTTCACTGAACCAGGCAGCTCTCAGAAGTCAGGAAGAGAATAGGAATCCTGGGTTTGAATTTCTTGATGGGATGGGATGAGATGGGGTCTTGGGCAAGTCACAAACTCTCTATCATTTTCCTCTTTTATAAAATGAAGATTTTTCCTCGCTTAACCTTCCAAAGCTTTTAAGGATTGTAACTCTTGTATTGAAAGGCTTAGTACAAGAGCCAGTATTTGGTAAGTGCTAAATACATGGCATCTATTATTATTATTATTATTGTTATTTAATCATTATCATTATTATTACTATTATTATTTATTATGCCCCCCCACACATACATTATTTCTGACTACGGATAGAATTATAAAGCAGAAAGGAGAGGTTAACTACACCGTCAGCAGGAGAGACACTTCACCCTGTTTTATTCCCCATCCCCTCCAAACCCGCGTACCTCCCAAACGCCGCCGGATCTCTGGGGGCAGAAGGGTCCAAGACACACATCCTTTGTCCATCCGGGAAAAGTGAAGCTGAAGCTCAGAGAGAAAAGACATTTTTCAAGGTCGCACAGCCAGTCAGGGCAGAAGCTGGTATGAGCCTCGGGACTCCACCCCCACTTCCACTTTCACCTGGAGCATCACAGCCCCTCCCACCCGGCTCGGGACTCAGTTTCCCCGCCTATGTGACTACACCACAGAGCCAGAGTCTGCTTTTGGAGATTGACCTTATTCTTGAGAGAGGGCGCTGCACCACCAGGGGAAATGGGAGGGGCGGCCAGAGGTGAGGGGGACCCCCATCTGGGGTCTTCCCTGCGGGGATCCTCCGTTGGGTCAGTCTAATAGCCTATTAATATCAGCCCCCGGGGCGGCGCTGCACTGCGCAAGCGCGGGCGGGTTCCGCAGGCGCGCGGGGCGAGCGCACGAGCGAGCGAGGGATTCCCTCTGACGTAATTGCTAGGATACCAAACAAACACTCAGCGGCGCCGGCCAAGCTCCTTATATGGCTAATTGCGTCACAGGAACTCTGGGGAGACCAGGCCGGGATCCCCTCCCGCCGAGTACTTCAGAACGCAGGCCCCAAGACCCTCAGGGCCGCGAGGGTGATGCAGGTGATCAGATCGAGGCTAGGGCAGGCCTCCTGCCGGACGGTGCGGGGCTGGGTTCACCAGGGCCGGAGATATTGAGAAGTTCGCGGAGCGCGGGAAGGGTGACGTAAGCAGGGGGGCCGGGCCCCGGGCATATAAATACAGCGGCTCTGGGCTTCATTCATAAGACTGAGAGCTACGGCCAAGGCTGGGACACGCGGAGCTGGGACTTGATTGTTGTGGTTCTTCGTCTTGGGGGCTGTGAAATTCAGTTTATTCTTTTTCCGGAAAGTTTTTGGAAGGATTCTTCTAGATAATTCTACATTTTATTTTGGAGGATCGACTTACTTTTCTTCGTCTTCCTTATTACTCCCCTCCCCCCGTGGGACCCGCCGGACGCGTGGAGGGGACCGCACCCGAAGCAGATTCTGTACATCAGGACAGAGCTTTCCGCCTCTGGGGGAGCGATCCCCCCTCGCCCCCGGGTCCTACGGATCCTGGACTTTCAGGAGGCACAGCGGCATCTTGTGGGGGCCTGGGCACCGCAAAAGAATTACACAGAAACTTTGCCTTTGTTGGAGCGGGACGCTGCCCCCATCCCGAGTTTCCCCGGACTCTCACCTTTCTTTCCCCCACCCGGCCATAGCCTTGGCTTCCCGGCGACCTCAGCGTGGTCACAGGGGCCCCCCTGTGCCCAGGGAAATGTTTCAAGCTTTCCCCGGAGACTACGACTCCGGCTCCCGGTGCAGCTCCTCACCCTCCGCCGAGTCTCAATATCTGTCTTCGGTGGACTCCTTCGGCAGTCCACCCACCGCCGCCGCCTCCCAGGTAAATTCTAGAGGGTTGGGGTGATGCTTTGTGGTTTGTAATTTTTTTTAAAGTCAAGGGTGGAGCGAGCAATCCCCCCACCCCAAATAAAGACGCGTCAAAATCCAGGATCTGAGAGGGAATAGGCTCACGGCGCACTCTGCAAACTGCAGAGTCCGGACGTGCTTGCAATTGGTTGTGTGCGTGGAACGCAGGGAGGGAGCACAGAGGGGTGAGCTTTGGGGGTGGGGTGAGTGTGCCGTTCAGTGCAACGTGTATGAGGTAGCAGGGCTGAGAACTTTTAGCCGGCTCGGGGACTGCCCCCCTCCCAGGTCACCAACCTGAAGCTAGCGCGGTTAGGCAGGTGGGGGAAATCCCGGGGAAGCTTCCAGTAGCCTCCTCCCTTTTTCCTCCTCCATCCGAGCGCTTACTCCGGCGCCGGGTCACCCTCGACCCAGTGGGAAGGCGGGCCTCGAACCCTCAGTGGCGCTGCCTCCGCCTCCTGCGCGGAGACGTAACGGGGAACCCGTGCGTAACGGCTGACGCGCTGGAATCCTCCGTCTGACGCGGGGCACGCACGGCGCGTGGCGCCCCCTTCGTCCGCCCCGCCCCTGACGTCCCATGAGCGTTCTATTTTGGAACGCCGGGGCCACGTTGCTAAGGGAGGGGGCAGCCCGGCGTTCCGATTGGCCGCCGCGGCGCAAGCTTTGGCCAATCAACTTTCCCTTCCTATTTGTAGGGTGCAGTTTCCTTCCCCCAGTTCGTCCCCGGAACCCGTGGTTTTTCGGCACTAGGGTCTCTTTTACGGGCCTCTAGAGGCAGAGCGAGGGGATTCCTGTTGCCACAGGAGCGATCTTCTGCGACCCAATGAGTCCGCAAGGACCTTGCCGGGATCCTGCCCCTCCGCTCTCAGGGTCAGAGGGTGTCTGTGTGCCGGAATTTCTTTGGGAGACATAGTGACCGTCACCCACTTCTCCAGGCACACACAGACACATTCCCACTCCTTCTGCTCCCGACGCCGGGTGTCTCCGGTTTGCCCGAAGACAGGACTAGAACCGCTAGCCCTAGGGGAACCAGCCAGGTGGTCTCCAGGAGCCCCGCCCCCTCTGGTTTTCCAGGACGCTGATTGGCCAGCGAGCCAGCCTGTCCCTCACCACGCCCCCTGGGAGAGTAGTTAAGCCTTCCGAGCAGTTCTAGGATTACATTTTGGGGGCGGGGGGTGGGGGAGATGAACGGTGCTTGGGCTTGGGGTCTCGGGACCTACACCACTCCACCTCCGCGACAGTCTGAGGGAGCCTGGCTGCTCACTTTCTCTCCTTGTCTGCTCACCGTAACCTGTCGCTTGTCAGTCTCACTCTGGGGAGAGACAATTACTTGAAACGTTGTTCTAAACTCCTAGGCCCGTCCCCCAACACCCTTTTAACTGGGACCCCCGCCCCTGCACGGGGGTCTCATGGACCCTCCAGTCTCTCATCCCCTCGTTCAGAGGGGTGTGTGTATATGTGTGTGAGTGTAGAGGGAGGCTTAGCCTAAGGCCTCTCCCTCTCCCTCCCCTTGCCTCTGGGGTGGGGGTGGGGTGTTGTGGCTGTGTGTGTGGCTGTGACTCCATCCCGGGGGTTCTGTCACCCGGCTGTGTCCAGCCTCCTCCCCACCCCCCACACCTAAGAGTCACCAACCCGGGGTGTGATTCACCACCCGCTGGAACCGTGCAACCTTTCCCCGAGGAAGAAGGAGGAGGTAGAAGCCAGTTGCACAGAAATCCTCTCATTAACCACTGCGTCACGGTGTAGTGGAAGGGTGGGTGTTGTGGCTTTTTGCCTGTGACACACACATCCACACCCGCTGGCCCTGTGCTCACTCACAGGGTCGGTGTGTGTATGTGTGTTGGGTGTGTGTGTGTCGGTGTCTCTGTTTGTGTGTCTACGCCTGTGTGTGTATGTGTCACCCCGTAGGAGTGCGCCGGTCTTGGGGAAATGCCCGGTTCCTTCGTGCCCACGGTCACCGCGATCACAACCAGCCAGGACCTCCAGTGGCTCGTGCAACCTACCCTCATCTCTTCCATGGCCCAGTCCCAGGGGCAGCCACTGGCCTCCCAGCCCACAGCCGTTGACCCCTATGACATGCCAGGAACCAGTTACTCCACGCCGGGCATAAGTGGCTACAGCAGTGGCGGAGCTAGTGGCAGTGGTGGGCCTTCTACCAGCGGAACCACCAGTGGACCTGGGACTGGACCTGGGCCCCGCCCAGCCCGAGCCCGGCCTAGGAGACCCCGAGAGGAGACGGTGAGTAGAGGGCATCAGAGCTTGCTCTGGGTGCGGGGGCGGGGGCGGGGGCGGGGGAGGAAGGAAGAGAGGCATTAACTTTGCCACTGTTGGGGTGAGGGACCATCTGCAGCCTCAATGCTGCAGAAACCCTATCATCCTCCCCACAGTCCGTGAGGTCTAGAAGGTTCTTTTCTGACTACTGGGGGTTCTTGAAGAAGAGGAGGTTTGGGGTGGATGGGGAGGAACACGTGTCCCCCAAATCTCACTATCTCTATCTCCCCTACTCAGCTCACTCCAGAGGAGGAGGAGAAGAGAAGGGTTCGCCGAGAACGAAACAAACTGGCAGCGGCAAAGTGTAGGAACCGGAGAAGGGAGCTGACGGACCGACTCCAGGCGGTGAGGATGGTCCCTGGGGTGGGGTGAGGGTATGCTGAAGGGGGGCTCTCTCCCCATCTTCTGTTACCCACCACCACCTGTGCCCTTATCCTGGACTGAGAACCAGAGGTTCCACATGTGGAACTAGATACAGACGGGGTCACCCAGCTCATACACGCAGGCTCTCACATACTCCTGGCTGCTCCCTGTCCTGGTTTATGACCCCGGCTCCCCCGCCGCCACACACACCACTTACCTGGCCTTCACTTCCTCCTGAGGGGACATATGAGCGAACTTTAAGAGAGGGGCGCTCCAGTCATTTCCCCTTTTTGGTCTTGGGCAAGTGATAACCCATTTTTGCCTCAGTTTCTCCATCTCTTCAACTCCTCAGTGAATCTCCCAGGTTCCTGCTAGATTTAACATTCTGGAGAGTCTGTGAAACGAAATTCTTTGATTCTATGTCAATTCCCCCACCACCTGCCCCAGCCACCCATAGTTCTCAGAGCTTGGACTGGTGGCCTCTGCCATGATGCCCCTCTATTTTCATGCCCTACCTCAGTCTGAGAGTTTTCTACTTTATGCTTGCAGGGGTTTCCCTGCTAAATCAGGGAAATTCTTTACTTCCCTGAGCTACCTGGTCTCTTCCCTGGGAGGCAGAGGGGGAAGCATAACAGAGGGGGAAAAGTAACAGAGGGGAATAGATGGCCTTAGAAACATATAACGATCGTTCATTCACTCAACAGACCTCTGAGTGCTTCTTGCAACCAGAGACTTCCTATGTGTACCTGGCCCTTTCCCAACCATCCACTGGACAGATGGGGAAACTGAGGCTCCTAGAAAGCAAGACCCTTGCCCCAAGTCCCATAGCACACCAGGCCTCCATCTCAGGGGGTCTTTCAGTCCAGAGCTGCCTTCCACCCCTGGGCCTCAGCCGTCAGTCTAGGAGATGGCTTCAGCCATGACTCACCTTCTCTAGTCGCTCACGGCCTTCTTCTCCTTCCTCGCTCTTCTCTGCGACCTGGCCGCCCGGGCCTCAGGAGACAGACCAGCTGGAGGAAGAAAAGGCAGAGCTGGAGTCGGAGATCGCCGAGCTCCAGAAGGAGAAGGAACGTCTGGAGTTTGTGCTGGTGGCCCACAAACCGGGCTGCAAGATCCCCTACGAAGAGGGGCCCGGGCCGGGCCCGCTGGCGGAGGTGAGAGATTTGCCGGGGTCAGCATCCACTAAGGAAGACGGTTTCAGCTGGCTGCTTCCGCCCCCGCCACCGCCGCCCCTGCCCTTCCAGACCAGCCAGGACGCGCCCCCCAACCTGACAGCTTCTCTCTTTACACACAGTGAAGTTCAAGTCCTCGGCGACCCCTTCCCCGTTGTTAACCCTTCGTACACTTCCTCGTTTGTCCTCACCTGCCCGGAGGTCTCCGCGTTCGCCGGCGCCCAACGCACCAGCGGCAGTGACCAGCCTTCCGACCCCCTGAACTCGCCCTCCCTTCTTGCTCTGTGAACTCTTTAGACACAAAACAAACAAACACACAAGGGAGAGAGAGATTTGGAGGAGGAGGAGGAGGAGAGAGGGGAAGAGACAAAGCGGGCGTGTGGCCTCCCTGCCTTTCCTGTCTGACCCTCCGCTGCCACTGCCATCGGACAGGAGGACTTCCTTGTGTTTTGTGCCGCCTCTTGTTTCTGTGGCCCGGCGAGACCAGAGAGCTGGTGACTTTGGGGACAGGGGGTGGGGAGGGGATGGACACCGGCCCCCCGGCTGCCTGTCGGCCGTCTCGCTTCAACCCAACCTCTGGGGATGGGGGAGTGGGGGCGGGGGTGATGCCCACCTTTGGGCTGGAGGGAAAGGGGTGCTGGCGGTGGGCTTTGGGGTGAGCTGTAGTCCTCTGCAGAGAGGCCCAACAAGGAGATGCCACAGGACCCCCAAAGAGTCTCCCACGCCCACCCTTCAAGGGGTGACCAGGCTGGTTCTCCCTGCTCGCCCCCCACCACGACCTTAGCTTATTTATCCAACATTTCCATGTGGGTAGATTCTCCTCTGAATTGAGCCCCCCTTTAAAGGGAAGTTGATGCCCCCCTATGATGATCCCCTTCCCCCCGGCCCCGACCCAGACTTAGTCTGAAATGTGAACCTCCGTCCCTGACCGTCCAGCTGCTCCCTCCCAGCGAGGCTGGCTCTGATTTAAATGTCCTGAACCCTAAGGATCCCCTGCACATTCAGCCCCCAGCCCTCTTTTCGGATTACAGTGTTAGTCGACCCTCCCCCACCGCCCGTCAGCCTCCCCTCCGGGCCTTCCTTGTTGGGCCTCTCTGATTCAGGCAGCAGTGGGTGCTGTGATGCCTGTCCCGCGGGAGTGTTTTATACTGTGAAATGAGTTGGCCGGATTGGGCGGGGGGAGGAGCCCGGTGGGACAGAACCCTCCGGAGGGACTGTGCCGCCCACTCCCCAAAGCCCTTCCGTGGTCTCCCCTCCCCCACCTGCCTCCTTCCTCCCCTCAAAATGAGTTTGACTCGAGGGGGGTGACAGAATCGAGAGGGGCTGACACTTATCCATTCGCGTGGCCTCTCTCCTCAGGACCCCCCCCCCCAGACCAAGCCCTGGCCTTTTCCTTTAAGGCCTGTCACCCTATCCCAGCCTAGGACGCCAATTTCTCCCTCCCCTCGGCACCCCACATCCTTTCTAGAAAGGGAGCATGGGGAGATTGCCAGGGGGCCCGACGTTTTTCCGGAGATTTAAAGGCTGAGGCTTTGAACCCGAAGGGGCTGGGCTCCCGCCGTCCCAGCTTCCCCTCCCCCAGCCCCAGCCCCAGTTCTTGGTTTCAGCTCCCTCCCCCTCCCCCCGCCTTTCCCTGTGTTTCACCTCATGAGAATTTTATCATGAGGCCAATTGATATTTTATAATATCGGGTGGGTCACGCCGCCCTCCGTGCTGCATGGAGAACATTCCACTGCCCCGTCCCGCAGCCCCCGCCCTGAACCCAGACCCACCCCCACCCACCGTGGCTATTTATCCCTTTCCTGATTTCCGAAAGGCACTTATATCTATTATGTATAAATAAATATATTATATGTGGGTGTGTGTGTGCGCGTGAGTATGTGAGCGCTTCCGCAACCTTGTTCTAGGTCATGTTGGCCCTCAAAACCATGCCGTTGAATTGGAAACACTGCTTCTGGAAACTTCGAGGCAGCCTGTCTTGGGCTGCCTCTGTCTCTAGCTGTCTCTTTTCTGATTGTCTCGGCCCCTCTGGTTGTTTTCTGGCCGTCTCTGGCTGTCTCTTTCCCGAGTGTCCCTTCCCCTCTGTCTTTTCTCTGCCTGTTTTTACTAGACCGTTTCCATCTGACTGTCCCTGATCCTCCAGCGGTCTTCCGACTCCGGGTTCGTTGGGGACCTGAGATTTTATTTTTATGAGTAAGCCTGTGGGATTATAGATTTTTGTAATCTGTATCTTTGAGGATTCTGGGTGTGAGTGTGAAGCTGTGAGCAGGGCCTGCCGCTGCAGACCACAATTTATTGAATATCCAACTACCCTCACCCCATGCTGTATTTGTGATTCTTTTTGTATTTTGCACCCGACCCCTGGGGGGCTGGGGCTGGCTGGCACTGGGCCGCTACCCTCCCCTTCGTGGTTCTGCACTGTCGCCAATAAAAAGCTCTTAAAAGTGCATCCACCAAGCTTCAGGGTCTGTTTGCTTCTGACACCCATCACCTGCCTGCCTTTCGGCATGAAGGAGTGAGGTTAGATTGCTATGGGACTACACACACACACACACACACACACACACACACACACACACACGCTGGAACTCTTACTAGTGAATCAGCCAACAGCAGGATGGAGGGAGGCTAGACAGTCAGGAGGACTTCCCACACACACAGGCTGTACCTCCTCCTTGAAGAAGTAATGAGGCAGAATATAAGCCATGAGGTGTCTGATACCAGAATGCTAAAGGTCAGGGAGGTTTCCTGGTGAGGGAAGAATTTATACAGTGAGCCCCCTACATACAAACAAGTTCTGTTCCGAGGGGGCATTCGTTAAGTCCAGTTTGTTCATAAGCCCAACAAAGTTAGCCTAGGTGCCCAGCTAACACACTCGGCTACATAGTACTGCACTGTAATAGGTTTATAATACTTTTCACACAAATAAGACATAAAAAACAAACACAAAAAATAAAGAAAACATTTTAAATTTTACAGTACAGTACCTTGAAAAGTACAGTAGTACAGTACAACAGCTGGCATACAGGGGCTGGCACCGAATGAACAGGCAAGAAGAGTTACTGACTGGAGGAGGGAGAGGAGGTGGGAGATGGTAGAGCTGAAGGATTGTCAACAATAAGAGACGGAGGGCAAGCTGCAATTTCACTCACGCCTGACGTTGATGGCACAGGTTCTGGTTTCTTGCTGGCTTCAATTCTGTCTACCCTCTAGAAAAAACGATCCAGTGGCGTCTGGGTAGTAGCTCTTTTTTGCTAGTCATCCAGTGATGTCTAGGTAGTAGCTCTTTTTTTCTCATCATAGATGACATGGTAACACTGGATTGCATTCTGAACGGCTGCTGCAACCTTCGTGTATCATTGCACATGAACTAACTTACATGATTAGACATGCAAATGAATGTTCACACCTTTGAAAACTCACAACTTGAAGGTTCATATGTAGGGAACTTATTGTACTTGACCCTGTAATGTTCTGGGAATTGTCTGAGCAAAAGTTAGAGGTAGAAAAAGTTTATGATGCTGAAGACCACTCAGGAATATAGCAAGTCCTCATGGTTATATGAGTCACAAAACTTGGATCACTTTTACAGTGAAGATCAGTTGCCTTTTGCTTTTTCACATGATCACTTCTTCTGGGTTTGGGACATATTGGGGACAAACCAATATTGACTAAACCAAAACCATTGCCACTTTGTCCAAAGATACAGTTGAGCCATCCCCATTGCAAGATCCAAGCCCGCTCTCATTTGCATAGCAGCAAGCACTCTGGGAATGGAAGTACTGGTCCAGAGGTCAGATGTCTTAGTAAATGACTAAGCAGTGGAATTTGTCAGGATGGAATTACTTAGTTTCTTAGTTAATTCACAAAATTTGCTAAGCATTTATCGTGTGCCCAGCCCTGTGCTGGGCAGGGTTGGGGATACTGCAGAGACAGAGACAGCCCCAGGCTCCCCCCTCCTAAGGTTCACAGTCCAGTGGGGGACACAGACCTGTTCATAGTCAGGGATGATCTAAATTGGACAGGGTTGGGGGAGTCCATGGGACTTGAGGGGCCCAGTGGAGGCACCTAACCTGACCTGGGAGTCAGGAAAGACTTCCTGGAGGAGAGGATAGCTAAGCTGAGCCTTAGAGGATAAATAGACAGCATAGAAGGGAATAGAAAAAGGTTGAGTCTAATGAAATAGTGAGTGCAAACAGCTGTGAGTGGGGAGAGGGCTTGATACATTGAGGGAACTAGAGGTTCACAGGCTCTAGAACAAAAGGTGTGAAGAGAGAGGTTACCAGGGAGAAGGTTCTGCAGGCTGAAATTCCAGACTAAGAGTTTAGACCTTCTCTTGAGGGTACTGGGGAGCTCTGGCTGGTTTTGAGCATAAGAAGGTCAGGGACAGGTTTGTGCTTTAGGAAGACTCCTCTAGCTGCCAGGTTGAGGGTAGCTGGGAGAGGAAGGGGGCAAGGATAAGGCAGAAGATCAGAGACGAGGCTAGGGTGAGGACACTGAGGTGGGAGGGGGAGCCTGGAATAGGACCAGGGCTGTGGGAGAGAGAGGAGGGGAAGGATTCAAAAGACTTTTAGGAGGCAGAACAGACAGGACGTGGTGAGTAGCTGATTTGGGAAAGACAGCACAGGGCAGTGGTAAATAGCATGGGCCAGAGGTCTGAGAGCCCTGGGGCTGGAGGCTTCCCAAAGCTGGGTGACCTTGGACAAGAGACTTCATCTTTCTGAGCCTCAGTTTCCTCAGCTGCAGAATGGGGCTGAGGGGAATCAGTGAGCTAGTACACGCCAGCGCTGAGCGCAGAGTAAAATGCAGTTATCACCATCTTCATCGCTGTTATTGGGGCCACCCTGTTTCCCCGCCTGGTATATTCCCCCTCTCTGCTGGCTAATCCACTCTCATCCTTCAGGTGTATATTCAGATATTACCCTGACACCCTACCTGAACTCAGGTCTCCTTGTAAGATGTCCTCACAGGTTCTGTGCCTGCCTTCCCAGTAGTTATCACTTTTGTAGTTGTTAATTAAATGGGTACTTGATTAGTGTTTAAAGTTTGTCTCCTCCACTGGACTGGGAGCACCATGAAGTCAGGGTCAGGGTTTTGTCATCACCAGTGTGTCCCCAGGACCGCTCAGTGCAGGGCCGGGCATAGAGCAACCACCCAGCAGATACTTGTTGAATGAGTGAATGAATGAATGAATGATCAAATGAATAAATATTTGCTTAGTTAAGTGGATGCGTGATTAAATACATGAGTGAGTAAATGAATAAGTGAGTAAGCAAGTGAAGGGGAGGAATCCAGGATCACTCTCAAACTGTAAATATCCTAGAACAGAGAGTGTAGACGAATTTTTCTTAATCTTTTGGAGTTCTTTGTTAGTCGCGGAAAAAGAGGAACGCATCCACAGGCAGAGTCCCAGGTGGGGAATGAGAAATTGCTGAACACAGAAGTGAAACGACGTTGTTGGAGCCAATCCGCACTCTATAACATGTAGTTGGGATAAAGGAGAGATATACTACGCCCGAAAGGTGGAATTGAACCACTCTGTCGCTAGACAGCTACAGGTTTGAAGCCTGCACCCCAGACCACTGAGGATCATCCGGGCGAGTAACTGACTCGCCCACACAGCTATATAAAATCCATAAATTTCTACTTTTTTCACCTATGGTGATGTAGTTTGGGAGCGTGTGAGACTGTTGACTTCAATATCTATAAATTCTCCCAATCTATTTATTACGGTGCATATCCTTCCAAAATGTTGAGTTTGCCTCATATGAGTTGAATCATTGTCGCTTTAGAAACTGTCTCATTTGCATAGCGCCGCGCATTCTGGGAAACGGCGCCAAGGGACCTGGCGCCCTCCCTTCTGGCTGTTAAAGGGCCAGAAGCCCCTTTTTCCCAAGTAAGAAGTCCATTTTTTAAGAGAAAAGATTCATAATTCGGCATTCAGAGGCCCCTTTCCTAAGAAATCCGAATTCGAGTGGGTGGGTTCCTGCTAGAGCCTGATTTAGCCCAGCCCCGGAGGCTCCGAGCTGGCGGCTATAGGGCTGGGGCGACACCTGCTGTTCTTTTGTGGAACTTCAGCGATCTACAGAGCCCTACGTTCTTTCACATGTTCAGTGAGCACCTACAGAGTCCCAGACGCAGTCCTAGGTTCTGGAGATGACAGAATTTCTGTCCCCATTGAGCTTAGGCATTAGAGATCATCCGTTTTTGCATCTGCATTTTATGGCCGAGGAAAGTGAGGCGTAGAAACGGATAGTACCCTACCCTATCCACACAGCCCATCCACTTGGGAGAACAGAACTTGTGCCATTGTAATTATATTATTACAAAAAAAGTGATACTTTTAAAATCCAAGTCAGTGATCCTTTGACAATATCATTCCCCGACATGAAACCTTCCCAATGGCTCCCGTCTCAGAATAAAAGTCAAAGCTCTCATCACAGCCTTACAATCCCGATGATTAGACCTTTGCACTCCTCGGACCCGATCTCCTACTCCTCTCTCCTCATATACTTGGTTTCCGGCTCACAGATCTCTTGCTGCACACATCAGGCATGCTCCCTTCTCAGGGCCATTGCGTTTGTTGATCCCCCTGCCTGAATCTCCTTTCCTCCGCATGTTCCCATGACTCACTGCCTCTCTTCACTCTGGCCTCTGCTTAAATATCAGCACTTAATGAAGCCTTCCCTGAGCACCCAATCTAAAATAGCAAGCCCTGTCACTCTATCCCCTTGCCCTTCTGGACTTTTCTCCATCACCCTGATCACCACCTGCCATATTCTACTTCTATTTGTTTATTGTCTGGCTGCTCCCGCTAGAATATCAGCTCCATGTAACCGTGGACTTTGTTTTGGTGGATTTTGTTTGTTTGTTTATTTGGCCGCGCCGCGAAGCTGATGTGATCCTAGTTCCCTGGCCAGGAACTGAACCCAGGCCCTAGGCAGTGGGAGCACGGAGTCCTAACCACTTTGGTTCATTTCTATGTCCCTGGTACCCAAAGAGTGCTTGAGCACTTGCCAGATGCTTACTAAATGTTTGTAGGATGAATGCAAGAATATTATCGCTATCCTTCTCTGAGCCTCAGTTTCCCCATCTGGAAAACAAGACTAGTGCAACTAGGGGGAATCATAACGAGCAGCTGGCTATAGAAGACTGACATGGCACCAGGCAACTGGGAGTCACTCAATAAAGGCTGTTTCCATCTCCAACTTGTTTCCTGCTTCCAGTGGGGGTACCAAGGATGGGCTTGGGGGCTTTAGCCATTCCTGAACCCATAATCGCAACCAGTCCATCTTCCTCCTTTTTTTGAGATGGACAAATGGACACTCTGTCTTATGGAAAGTATGAATAAAAGTATCTTTAGGAAATGTTGCTCTTTTATTTGGAAGTTTAAAACACTGCCCCTGCTTGGCAAATTCAGATTCAAGAGAAGCCCCCCTAAGTCCTGTTTCTTTCAGTTAGCTAGCTGCTGCTAGGCAACCCCTGTATACAAAACCTGAGGCTGTAACTACTACTCCTGTAACATCATTATCTAGCTCCTAAAATGTGACAAGCATCACAAGAGGCAAAATTTTAGGTGATGCACAAACATTTTAAATGGCAATAGTTTTATGTTTAACTGCTATCTTCTATTTCTGGCAAGCGATACTGACTTCCTTGGTGGTGGAGTAACATTTCCTTTTAAAAGACATTTTATTTTTTTAATAAACCAATTTAAAGAAAAAATTAGGCAAATAGCAGAACAGATGATATAAAGATCATCAAGGTCCTGAGGGCTGACTGAGGTTTGGGAAACAATGTCATAGCTAACAATGCAGCTTCTGTTTACTGGACATTTATTCTATGCCAGGCCCTGTAACAAGGGCTTTACATGTACGTAGTTTATGGCGACAATTTTCTATTTGAGGAAATGAGCCTTCAAGACGTGAGGTCACTTGCTCAGGGTTACGCAGCCAAAAAGTGAAGATGATTCAAATCCAGGTCTGTGGGTCTTTAGACTCCAGTCTCCTGTCTCCTCCTCCCCCAGTTTAGTTTTGGAAACTGAGGCCCAAAGAGGCCACGAGGCTCTGTGCTTATGCCCAAGGCAGTTGGAATGGAGGGAAGTGGGTGGAGAGGTTGCAGAGAGAGAAAAGACATGGCTTGCTGACTGACTAGATGTCGGGGGGTGAGGGAATAGGAGTCCAGGGCCATACATGGGTCTCTGGCTGGGCGACAATGTGGGCAGGAGGGGATGTCCCTGACTGGGAAATCAGATAGGACAAGGAAGAGGTTTAGATATGCTTGAGGGGGGAGGCTTCCATTAGGCAGTTGGATACATGGGTCTGGGACTCAGGTAAAATGGTTGCACAGCAGGGAGAGTGTGGGGATTGACTCGTGATGTCTGCCTTGAGCACAGGCATGGAAAGTGGCTGTCAAGGCTTGGCTAGCCCTGGGATTAGCCAACTCTCAGATGGCAGAGGGGAAGGTTCTTCCTCCGCAGAGATGGGGAAGGTTCCTCCTTGAGTATCACTTACCTGCTTTTCAGTACAGGAAGGTGAAAACTGGAGGGGGCCGGAAGCACAGGAGGCCTTGGGTTTTCCACAGAAGTCTTTATTACAGTGTAAATCCAAGCTCAGGCCTCCCCTGGGCCCCATGCAAAGCCCCAGCGTTGGGGCCAGTGGCATCCAGGAGACACCACCCCCTCACGGCGCCTCCAGCGCTGGGGTCCCGGAAGTGCAGGGCGTGTGCCCTATCTAGGCAACTACAAGTCCCAGCAGGCCCCGCGGCCAAGGTGCCTCGCCTTTCCAAGACTCCTAGAGCAGAGCCTCTTGGGAAATGTAGTCCTGGCCACTCAGGCAATTTGCGCAAACTCCCTGGTGTGAGCGACCCTGACACCCACTGGGAAATGGCTTGGGATGAGGCAGGGAGAGGGTGGGGATGGAAGGGAAATGGAGGAGGGCAGAGGGCTACAGGGGGTGGGGGCAGGCGTCCCGCAGGCAGAGACACCCCTTTCATTCGGCTTTGGCTTTGGATCCGGAGACTGCGGCTGCTGCCGAGGCAAGGGCTCCGGTCCCTGGGAACTTAGCTCGGATCCTGAGGGAGAAACAGGTGGAGTCAAGGGGTGGGGCAAGCGACAGGATAAGTAGTATCTGAGAACTAAAAACTGGACGGAGGAACTGAGTGCCCAAGCCAGCCCCTGCCCTCCACCTACTGGCCTGCGATGGAACTGTCTCTCACCTTTTAAGAAAAGCAGGCACTCAGCTCCAGGAGATTTAGGGACAGGGAATATTGGGGGTGGGGGCGAGGAGGAGCATTCCCAAGTTTTCTCATTCCCCATCCCATCCGTCTCTACCACACGCCCTTACTTAGCTTTGATGTGGCTCAACTGATTGGTCACCAATCCCACATACTGGTCAATCTGGGCCTGGGGAGACAAGAAGGGGTGAAAGGAGAGATTGGAGGGGGTTCTTCTCCCTAATTCATTAAGAAAGCTGCTTCCTCCCCCACCCCCAGATCAGGAGCTGGGAGGAGTGGCCCACCACTCCACCATCAACTCTAAACCTGATAAAATACCTTTGGAAGTCAGAAGTCCAAGGTGAAGTGTCAAGTCAATTGGACCACACTCTGTGTGGGAAGTGATGTCAGGTAGACACACAAGAATTTGCCAGTGGCTTTGCGTCCTGGGAACTACTGTTAATCTTTGAGCGAGTTTTGTGTGTGTGTGTGTGTGTGCTTAGGGGCAGCGTAAGAATAGAGGGTGTTAGCGTTGGTTGTTGAGTCCCTGAGTGGATTGATTTAAATATTAGTTTAATTCAGTGTTAACTGACTTTGTGAGCCTCGGTGATTCCGGCGTGTGAGGGAGTGAGGACTATCTCCCTGGCAGGAACATGCATCGTTTGGCTCTCAGCTGTGCCGGAGAATGTCAGAAATGGAATGTTGGTCCATCTGCCTGTCTCTGGATAGGATATATGTCAGCTGGCCCTGGTTCTGTCAGTGTTCTGGGCTGGGATGGGTGTCAGTCAGACCCAGACTATGTGTAGGGATAGATGGCGTCAGTCTGTCTGTCTGTCTGTCTGCAAATGGAATATGCGTTTGTCAGCCTCTGGTGGTATCAGGGGAGACGGGGTATCGGGGTATCAGGAGAAGGCATTCATCTGTCTGCCTGTTTCTGGCTAGAAGGAGTGTTGTTCAGCCTCGTGCTATGTCAGGGAGAGAAGACACCAGTCAGGCTGCCTCTCTAGAGGTAGGACGTGTCAAGGCAGACCTTGGCTCATTGGTGGGGAGGAGCATCAGTTAGTCTACGTGCCTTGGGTTGGAATGTGTCAGTCAGATCCTGGCTCTGTCACGGGCCACCTATCGAAGTGCCTGTCTCTGGCTGTTGAAACATATTAGGTAGACTCCAGCTGCATGGAGGAGGGGCAGCGGGCAGACCACCTGTGTCTAGCATGTGTCAGTCAGAGCCTGATTCTGTCAGGGTTGGGAACACCAGCTTGTCCTCCTGTCTCTGGCTGGGACATCTGTCATGGACCCTGGCTGTGTGTGTGGGGGGGTTGTTTGGCTGGGGTACTGCCAACTGAGGGCCTGTCGCACTTACCTGGTGTTGCCGGTACAGCAGAGGGACTGTGAATAAACCGATCACTCCTGCGGGCACAGAGATGGGGGTCAGGGCTCTCCAGGGAGATTAACAGCTCCATTCAGAGCCCTGTCCTCCAGCAGACCCCAGCAACCCACCTTCCCGCCCCGCCCCTCACAGCCTTCCCAGCTCACCCAGAATGAGAAGAGTCAAACCATTGAAGATGGCACCCACGAAGGTCAAGATGTAGAAGAGAAGGGCCAGCTGAAGGTGAGGGTCGGGGTCAGCAGAGGCTATGGGGTACACCCTGGGCTGGGAACTTCCCCAGCAATGGCCCGCCTCCCCTCCTCCCCCCAGGGGCAGGGAGTTGAATGTTGGGACCCAGGAGGGATTGGGGGGCTTCGGGGCACCTTGAGGGAATCCACGAAGTCTTCTACCAGAAAGAAATGCCGCAGCTGCATGACCGCAGAGACCACGCAGGAGGCAATCTGTTGGGACATACGTTCTGTCTGCTCCCGAGTCAGGGTCAGGTCCACATCCAGGTAGGCCCTGAGAGAACAGAGGTGTGTGAGGCCACTCAGTGGGTGGATGGGACCCAGGCTGAGGGGCGTGGCTGAGTCAAGGGCAAGAAGTGAGGGTTGGGGAGTAAGGCCAGGTGTAGCATGCTAGGGTGGAGGTCAGGGTCAGGAGACGGGATCAAGGATTAAGGGTAAGAGGTTAGGGTCTGAGGTTACGGCTGGAAGTCAAGGGTCAGAGTCTGGTTTAATGTCAGGGTCAGGTTGGAGTCAGGAACAGGAACAGGATGGGTCAGGGCCAGGGTGAGAAGTCAGTGCCTGATCTGAGGTCAAGGGTCATGACTTAGGGTCACCACTGAGGTCTAGACAGAGGTCAGGGTTGGGGGCCAGGCTGCAGGCTCTCACTGGAAGGGGTTGGCGCCGTCCCCCCGGTGCACGGCCTGCAGCACTTTTCGGTAAACCCTGAGAGAGATGGTGCCGCAGAGCAGCAACAGGGCCACATGGGCCGCCACGGACACGATGCTAAAACGCAGGAGGCTGAGCAGGGAGACCATGAGGCCTGTGAAGACCACTCCTGACGTCCTCGTGTCCTTCCAGTACAGCAGGTCTGCCACTGTGGAGGGAGGGGGCGGCAATCAGACTGGGGTTTGGAGCTGGCCTGGCTGACCTCTTGACCTCCTATTTCCTGTCTCCGGGCTGAAACATCACCTCTTGACACACCTGTCAGAACCTTAACCCAATTTCCAGATTTTTATTTATCTTCTTTTATTCCATGCTTGCCTCCTGGAAAACCCAAGTTAACTGTCTAGCAAGTCCCCTCAAGCTTACTTCTGCCCATAGATAATGTGTGAACACAATTTTGGGTGAGAAATCAATCTTCTGCATCATGCATATCTCACTCTACTTTTCCTCCTAGAATTCCCTCCTAGTCAATGGGAATAGCTATTAATTCATTCTTTTTAAGGGCTACACGATATTCCATGGTGTGGCTACACCATCATTCATTTTATTCAAACATGCAGCTATTGCTGGGTCGTTTATTTTGTTTCCTCCCCCCATCCTCTTCCCTGACGGTACTACAAGCACCAGCCTCCTGCAGATATTCTTACCTCCGGCAGGTTCTATTTCTGAGATAGAATGCCAGGGGTCGAATCGCTGGGTGGACTAAGTATGTATTTTCCAATGTCATAAATATTATCAGATTGCTTACAAGCAAGACTGTAACAATCCTTATTTCTATGAGCAACATGCAAGTGATCTTTTCCCAGAATCCTGCCCAGCAATGGGTGTTATTGTTCTTTTTATTTTTTGCACCCTGACAGGTGTAAAGTCATATCTCCTTGATACCCCTACCAACACAAACATCTAAGTCCTAAATGTATTAATAACATCATCCTCCTTCCTAGGCCCTAACTCAAACTTCTGACCCCTTTCAGAGATCCTAAACTCACCTCCCAAGCCCAGCCTCTGTCCTGATCAGTGACCTTTGGACCCCAACGTTTCATCTCACTCATCTTAACTTTTTTTTTTTTTTTTTTTTTTTTGCGGTATGCGGGCCTCTCACTGTTGTGGCCGCTCCCGTTGCGGAGCACAGGCTCCGGATGCGCAGGCTCAGCGGCCATGGCTCACGGGCCCAGCCGCTCCGCGGCATGTGGGGTCTTCCCGGACCGGGGCACGAACCCGTATCCCCTGCATCGGCAGGCGGACTCTCAACCACTGCGCCACCAGGGAAGCCCTCATCTTAACTTTTAACAGCCGTCCCTATAATCGGCTCTGCTTTGAGCCCTGAACTGAGAGCCCAGTACCCTGCCATCTATTTCCAGACAGTTTCCATCCTCCCACCCTTAACTCCAATCAAACTGACCCATCCCAACCAGTCCCCCTCACAGTCTGACTCTCTTCACTTCTGTATCTTCCCTATGCACATCCTCCCATGTACCTCTAACTAGGGTAGACCTCCCCTCAACCCCTCCCCTGCAGGCTCCCCAAAGCCTGAGCCAGTGGTGGGGGAGGGGCCGGGTCGCCTGAGGCGGGGGCTAAGTTTAGGCACGCTGGGGGGAGGGTGCCTCTCAGGCAGCTGTGCTGGCCTGTCCAGCTACTGAGTGACAGCACCGCCTGGGCCTGAGGCTGGGGGAGGGGACCTCACTGCTCTTGGGCCCCAAAGCTCCGGCTCGAGAGAGAGGGGACCCCATACTCCCTCCTCGCCCTCCCTAGACACCCCCGCAGCCCCCCAGCCCCAGCCTGCCGCTCTGGGGAATCTGGGACCAAGAGGAAACATCCCCCAGATTTGAGGGCGATAAAAGTGAATCTGGGTCCCTTTCCACGGTCCCCCAGCGCCCGCGTCCCAACCCGCCCCGAAAGCCCACCTTTACTCCCCATCTCGGCTCCGAGTGAGAGGCTACAGACACTGCTGCTTCTCAGGGATTTTGCCCACTTCAGTGGAACCCGGAGGGAGGGAGGAAGGGGGCGGGGCCCCTTTGTACCCAGCCAATGACTCTCCATTGCGGTGGGAACAATTCCAAAACGGGGTGGCTCTCTTTGTAAACAGCCAAAAGCAGTGATGTCTATAGCCTACCTATAGGAACCGTTAGTGGAGGCTGAGCATACTTCAAAGTAAGGCGGGGTCTATTTACAATTGGCCAATTCATGTGGTCAGGGAATAGGAGAGTTTTTAAAACGCACAGTTTACCTTTACTTGCCCAGTGGCCACATTCAGAAAAGAGCATTATTTTTTCAGGGATTTGGCCTGTCCAAAATCAGCCTCTAGGGGGAGCACTCCAAAAGAGGGATTACTTTTTAGCAATTAGCCAATCCTAATGCTTCTTCCAACTTCTCAGGTGGGAGGGCTGACTTCTCAAGTGGGAGGGGGAACCATTTAAAAAGAGCCAATAGCAATCTCAGGTAACGGGAAAATTTTTTTAAAGGGTGGAGTTTACAATGTCTTGCCAGTAGCAATACCTCCTCGCTTCTCCATTCTCCTCCGTTCCTTCCCGAGGATGGTCCCTTTAAAAATCAATCCTCCACCCTCGCTGTAGTCCAAAGGAGCACGTTCCCTCATGCACTTTACCTAGAAAGTGTGGTTCCAATGTGAATTCTGATTGGTCCGTGCTATCGAGGCACTGCCCCGTGATTGGCTCCCGCTCCAGCCGCCCCCACGGCTCTTCCTCCTCCTTCTTGTCCAGCGAGGGCTCATCTGGCCACGAGTTCGAATCCCGAGATCGAAGTGGAGATGGGGTACGGGCCTGAGGGATCCCAGAGCCAGGGCTGGGCTGTGGAGTCAAGACTTCGGGCGGCGAGGACTGAGCGAGTCCGAGTTGTAGGTCCAGTTCTGGTGCGTTAGAGAGAGAAGGCTGTGAGCTTTCACCATGGAGGTGCCCTAAGGAGAGACCACCCACCCCTGGTGGCTTTGGTCCCAGCACCTGGGACATCTCACCTTTCCCAGCCTCTCCAACCTCTGATCCATCGGGATCTTGGTCATCCAGCGGGGTGGAGCTACTGGTGGCAGAGTCCTCCCCGGACCCTGCTCCCTGGGCCGCCCAGCCCAGTTGGTCCAGTTGGAGCCCTAGGTCCTCCAGGGGGCGCTCAGCTGGAGGGGCAGAATCGGGGTGACCACGGCGCCCGGGCTCCGGGGATTGGCTTAGGCTGGGGATGCTCTCCAAGCTGTCGCCCAGGCCAGGTTGTGGGGGCGGCTCTCGCGGCTCCGAGACTGAGCGGCCCTGGGGCCGTGGGCGGCGAGCAGCTGAATCCCTGCGGGCCCCAGAGCCCAGCACGCCATCGAAGGCGATGTAGGAGAAGGTCAGCTCCCGGGGAGTGCCCCAGTCCTGCGATGTGGTCTCCTCCTCGTCTTCCTCTGAGAATTCCCGGGCTGTATGCAGCTCCCGAAAATCCGAGTCGTCGTTCCCTCCTGCCATGAGCAAAGGAGGGCATGAACTCCTCTGACCAAGACCCTACCTAGCCCGCTCCCCTTAACCCCTTTACCCAGCTGTGAGCCCCCTTCAAGTCCCACTCTCACACCCTCCCTCTCTGCTTACCTTCTGTGGAGTCAGGGGTAGAGGAAGCTGTAGACGGAGCTTCTTCTGCAAGAGGGAAAGAACCAAAGACTCTTAGAAGCTTAGATTGCCCGAGTTACAGAAGTAGTGTGCTAGTCCTGGAAACCTGTCTGAATGAAGGAATCTTAGAGTTTTAATTACAGGACCTCTAGAAGATTCTGTATACAGAAAAACTGTATACAGTACAGTTTACTGTATACAGTAAAACCTTAGTATCCCTGCTGTCTGAAGCTCAGTCTTAGAAGTTCAAATCCATGAATCTCGATCTTAGTGTCTTTAAATTAGGGATTTTAGGAGGCTTCAATTAATTAATTCTTTCAACAACCATTAATTGTTTAATACACGCCAGGCACTGTTTTAGATCCTGAGGATACAAATGTGAACAAAACAGACAAAATCCCTAGTCTCATAGAGCTTACACTCTATAGGGGAGATAGACAGTAACAATTAAACTTATGATGTTGGGTGCTAAGTGTGTGGAGAAAAATTAAGGTAAGGGAAAAGAAAGTAAGGGGATGCTATTTCAGACAGGTTGGTGAGGAAGACTTCCCGGATGACATTTGAACAGAAACCTGAATGATGTGAGGAAACCATGCGGATATCTAGGGAAGAGTCTTCCAGGCAGAGGGAAAAGCCAGTGCAAAGGCCCTGAGGCAAGCACTAAGCTTTGCATATCTGAGGAACTGAGAAGTGTGCAGATGTGACTGGAACAGGGTGACTGATGGGGAGATGGAAGGGAGATGAGGGCAGAGAGGAAAGGCGGGGTGGGGTGGGGGTGGGGAGATCACGTAGGGCCTTCCTTTGTAAGCCCAGGTAAGGACAAGATCTTAGAATGTTGGGATGATACTCTAACATGTTGAAATAACAAATTCTCAGAATTTTGGCATGTCGACTCCCAAGACATGCAAGTGGCTAGGTCGGCGTTGCAATCCCCAGCTGTCAGAACCATAGGGGTGTGAGACAGAGCATGTTAGACAAGGACTGTTAGAGCCCTGGGCTCAGAAACCATAAGGCTCAGGCAGGGCGTTTTCAATTATGGAATTCAGCCTCTCAGAGTTTGCTTGGGGCTTTGCCTACAGGAGATGCTCAATACGGTTTGGAGATTGAAATCAGATGCCCCCCCCCGCCCCCACCTTGTTTCTTCAGCTAGGGAATAGGAGGCCAGGAATCAGAGACCCGGAGTGGTAAAACCTAAGGACCCAGGAGTCCTAGTCCCAACCCAGGGATGGCTGTATCCCGGGGACAGGGGATTGTACAATTCGGGCGAGGTCGGGGCTGCCTCTGAGTCTGGGGAGAAAACGGAGGTGGGATGCGAAGATGGGTGATGCGGGGGAAGGGGGGAGTCAGACCCCTCTTCTCCATCGTGGTTCTACCCCTCTATTCAAATCCCCTCACCGCTGGCTGTGGCCAGCACCAGGGCGAGGGGACAGCTCCCGGAGAGCTTCCTCATCCCCGGGCGGAGCCCCGCGGCACATTCAAGGGCCCAGAGCGCCCCCCGTCGGCTATCTCAGTGCCCCCAGCCTCTGCCCAGTCTCACTCAGGTTGTCCGGGTCAAGTCGCCCCCATCGCCGCTAGAACACGGGGGGAAGGGAGAGCTTCCTTTGTCTCCTTCGCCTCCTCCCCATCTCGGCTCTCCCGCGGCCCAGGTCGGAGGGGAAACCGGGGAGGAGCCCACCCGAGCCTCTGGGCCCCACACCAGGCCTGAGCCTCCCCCTACTCACTGCAGTGGGCGAAGACCGGCAGGACCTGCCCCATGGCCCCCCTCGGGCCTGCATCGGGACCCCCGCCCACTCCGGCCACGCCGCCCTGGGCCTGGGGCCGCGAGCGCTCATCTCCGCCGCGCCCAGGACGCCGCCGCCGCCATCCTCGCTGCCCCCTCCTCCCGGGCCGCTCCAGCAGGCGCCGCCGCCGCCGCCGCCGCCGCCGCCGCCCTCGGTTCGGCTCAGCGGGGGCGGGCGGGGCCGCTGTGGGGCGACTGCAGCGCGGGGGCCAGGGGCGGGGCCAGAGAACGGGGGGCGGAACCTGAGGGAGGGCGAGGGGGAGGGGAAACACCCGGGAGGATGGAGGTAGGGCGTGGCCTTCCTAATAGAGGGGCGGAGCTAGGACCGTAGGCTACCAGTCGAGAAGGCCTGGAAGGCGGTCTGAAGGGCGGGGTCTAGACAGAAGGGCCTTTAGGGGGAGAGAAGCGGGACCGAGGGTATCGTGAGGGGCTCCGGGAAATGATGAAGGATCCTAGGCGGAGAGGATGGGGGCGTGGATCTCAGAGTGGGTTGGGGTGGAGCTAGAGGTGGCATTGAGGGGAGGGTATAAAGATTTTACCACTGAGAGGTAGAGGTATAAGTCTAGATTCTCAATGGGAGTGGGAAAGGGGGCGGGAAGAAACTACTCGGAAAGTTTTGAGACAAGGGGAGGAGCTCAGACTTGGGGAGGTTTAAGCCAATTTAGAATTGTTCAGAGTTGGGCGGGGTCAGTCCGAGACTGAGGAGCTAGAGGCGTGGCCTAGAGGGAATAGGGCAGAACAATCAAGGGTGGTGGTGCTGCCCAGAAGGTGAGCTGAACCTGGAGTGAGGCGAGACGGAGAGGGGAGGAGTCGAAGTAAAAAAAATTAAGCATTTAAAGCTTTTGAAACCCGGATGGGACCACTGATGCGCGCAGAGGTTGAACAGAGTCGGGCTGGGGAGCCGAAGCCCAGTGTTGTGTTGAGAGTACGGATTCTAGAGATTGATGCCTGTAACACTGTTTACTTCTGTGACTCAGTTTCCTCTTCGGTAAATTGGAGATGATGATGTATAACAGTGTGTAGCTCATAGTAAATGCTAGTTTGGTGCTATTATCTTTTTTCCCTGACCCAGACCCCAAACCTCACTTTGAAGGTGCGGAAGAGAGGAGAACGAAGAGTTCAATCCCTTCCAGTGACTCGACTTGAGTGCAAGTCAAGGGCATAGGAAGGAGATTTAGGTGGTTTAAAATTTCACAGTGCAGAGGATTAGTGGAGGTGACGGGGGTGGGGTGGCGGGGCTGTTAGCAGGTGCAGAGGGTGGAGCTTTCCTGATCCCCAGGCTGAAGGATGGCGGCTCTTGCCCGCCTGCTGGAACGTCTCCTCTGGCCAGCTCGCAAGCAAGAGGGGGTGGAGGAGGCAGAGGAGAGGCGCAGCTCTCCCGACGGGCCTCAGTCCCTCCTGGACGCGCCGCGATGCGCCCAGCGGCCGCACGGGGGTGCGGCGGCGTCTTGGGGCTTGAGCTTCGGGGCGAGCGCAGTGCAAGGGTGGCGCGCACACATGGAGGACGCGCATTGCGCTTGGCTTGAGCTACCCGGGCTGGGCCCGGGCTGGGCTTTCTTCGCGGTCCTCGACGGCCACGGTGGGACGAGAGCCGCCCTCTTCGGTGCGCGCCACCTGCCGGGCTACGTGCTCGAGGCGCTGGGCCCAGCGCCCCGCGAGCCCGAGGGCGTGTGCGAAGCATTGCGCCGCGCCTTTCTGAGCGCAGACGCACGCCTGCGCGCGCTCTGGCCCCGCGGCGAGCCGGGAGGCTCCACCGCCTTGGTGTTGCTGGTTTCCCCGCACTTTCTGTACCTGGCGCACTGCGGTGACTCCCGCGCGGTGCTGAGTCGCGCCGGCGCCGTGGCCTTCACCACCGAAGACCATCGGCCCCTCCGTCCCCGGGAACGCGAGCGTATCTATGACGCGGGCGGCACCATCAGCCGCCGGCGCCTCGAGGGCTCTCTGGCAGTGTCCCGAGCACTGGGAGACTTTGCCTACAAAGAGGCTCCGGGAAGGCCCCCTGAACTGCAGCTTGTTTCCGCGGAGCCTGAAGTGACCGCCCTGGCACGCCGAGCAGAGGACGAATTCATGCTCCTGGCCTCTGATGGCGTGTGGGACGCGATGTCTGGCTCTGCCCTGGCGGAACTGGTGGCTTCTCGCCTCTGCTTGGGCTTGGCCCCAGAGCTTCTCTGCGCGCAGCTGTTGGACACGTGTCTTTGCAAGGTCCTGGGGGCGGGGCTTGAGATCTTAGAGGGAAGAACCTAAGGGATTTAGGGGGGAGGAGCTTTGATGCAGGGGCGAGAGTAATACTAGAAAAGGAGAGGTGGGACTCCAAATAGGGGACGGGGCCTGCTGGAACGGGGCAGGGCCAAAATGTGCAGGGAGCGGAGACTGAGGGAAGCCTTGAGACAAGGCGGAAGAGTTGTAGTTCTCGATAGATAAGTGGGAGGGATTTACGAGAAAGGGCGTGGTCTTTTGGAATGGGACAGCCCTTAGACCTAAAGATGGGTCCTGAGGTGTGACTAGTGGCAGAAGGAAGAACAGCTCAACAGCAGAGTGGGAGGAGCTTTGGAAAAGGGGAGTGGCTCTGTTTAATTGGGTGGTGCTAGGACAGTGAGAGGGCATGGTCTAAGGAATTGGTCCTTGTGAGAGGCCTGGTTTAGACTGGCAGAAGGGTGGGACTTTAGAGATATGGGCATAACCAGATTGAGAAGGGGGCACTAGAGCAAGGGGAGTGTTGGGAAACTCCGTTTCCTAGGGCATGGAGCCCTGTGCTGGGGCATTCAACCGTGGTCCACCAGGCTCTCTTTTCTCTGCCTTCTCCAGGGCAGCCTGGACAACATGACCTGCATCCTGGTCTGCTTCCCGGGGGCCCCCAGGCCTTGTGAGGAGGCCATCAGGAAGGAGCTAGTGCTGGACGCAGCCCTGGGACGCAGGGTCGCAGGTGAGCAGGCGCCAGGAGCCCGGCGGAAAGGGTGGTCAGCAAGCAGGGTAACTCCCACAATCCCTGCCTCCTTCTCAGAGCTGTGTGCCTTTGGCCAGGAGCCCCCCAGCTTGAACACAGTTTTCAGGACTCTGGCCTCTGAGGACATCCCGGATTTACCTCCTGGGGGAGGGCTCCACTGCAAGTGAGTTGGGGTGGGGTGGGGTGGGGTGGAATGGGAGGGCCGGTGGGAGGAGGAGGGTCCCCTCCTGAGGGCCTTCCTTTGTTCTCCAGGGCCACAGTCATCGCTGACGCTTACTCTCAGGTCTGCCAGGCCTCAGGAGGGCGCTGGGTGGTAAGGACCCTGTGTTCTTGAATGTTTCTCTTAGAAGCATGTAATTCAGCCCCCCCTCCCCCCCATGCCACCTCTTTAAGTGATGGGGAAATTGAGGCCAGAGGGGACAGAGACTTACCTGATATAGTAATAAACTCTCACACCTGGTCCTGAAGAATTGTGCTAGGCATGATGGTTGGTGGGGGAGGGGAGCGGGTGGTGGTGATGCAGAAGCAGAGGAAAAGAGACTGTGCTTCTCCTCCAAGAAATGTGCCCCCTACATTGCTCTGTGAAGCCCCACCATCCCAAGCACCACCCCCTCCATCCAGAAGTAAGGCAGAAAAATTCAAGGAATGTTGATGACCAATACCAAGGGCTGACTGCACTGCAGAGACCACCAGGACATCTCTGGAGGGTGGTCCAGGTCTTAGAGGAGAGAGGTTGTGAATTGGGCCCAGATAGCCTATTTAGAGATGTCCAAGGAGGTGGTGAGTGGAGCCACATAAACTAAGGTATGGGGTGGGGGACTGGAAGGAAATGTGAGGGAGGAAACCAGTAAGGCCTTTGCAGGGCAGAGAACGGAGTTGGGTTATTACCAGTCGGGGCCCGGTGGGGGGGAGTTGATGGTTTCTCAGCAGCAGAAAGGAGGTCTTTGTCAGGATTCTTTTGAGTTGTAAGTGACAGAAACCCCATTCAACCTGGGAAGACAAACCAGGGAGTTTACTGGGCCATGTAATTGAAGAGTACAGGGACTTAAGGCATGACTGCATCCAGTTGTCAGATGATGTCATCAGGAACTGTCTTAGTTTTCCTTTCTCTGAGTTGGCTTCATTCCCAGGCAGGGTCTCCACATGAGGTAGCAGAGAGTTGCTACTCCATGCTCACATCCCAGAAGCCTAACATCCCCAGTGGGGAGAGCATGCCAGTTTCCCAGTAGTTGGAGCCGTGCTTCCAGAGCTGGTTCTCATTGGCCACACTGGGTCATGTGCCTGACCAGCCTCTGTGTCTCTGATTGGCCAGGCTGGGGTCACAGGCCCATCCTCTAGCGCTTGGCCTTGGGGTCCACTCCACCCAAAACTGAGGAAATGAGAGATAGGGAATGCTGGTTCCTCAAAGGAAAAACAGGAGCGGTGCTTCCAGAATACAGGGGAGTAAATGCTGAGGGGCAAGAAGGGGTTCCGCTTCACCATCTTCCACATTTTGTGTTACAGATGGGGCAGAATGGGGCTGAGAAGCCCACTGGCACCCATTCAAGCTCTGCCTTGGACTTGGAGGCCTGACAGCTGTCATCCTTTAGGGACCCTCTGCCCAGCTGGGGCCTCAATGGAATTAAGGAAGAAAACTCCCCTTCCCCAGCTATGCAGACCAGTGGAAGGAAGAGAAACCAATGGAGGAACACCAGAATGTTTACTTCCCTTTCTCCTACTTCCCTCTCATAAGACAGAAAGTCTTATGAGAGGGGAAATTCCGCCCACCAGCTAGACCCCCCCAAAAAAACCCAAACCTCAAAACCCCAAGATCAAATGTCTTTGAAATATTTAGAGCTGAATGGACCCTGAAAATCACCCAGTTCAATAACCTTCTCTTCCCTTCCTATTTTCCATCTGTTTGGCGGGGAGGTAGGGGAAAGTTTTTATCATTAAGTTTTAATTACATAATTCAAAATACATTTTTCTTGTGGAAAAAACCCCGCACGCATTATTTGCCCAGTCATTTGGCAAATACGTATGGGGCACCTGCTATGTGCAAGGCCCTGCTCAGGCCATCAACCTGGCAGACCCACTGAGGTTCCTGCCCCCGGAACCTCCTAGTGTGTGGGGTGGAGTGGCGGGGGGACAGCAAACAAGGGAACCCATAAATAAGGTCATCTCAGGCACTGAGAAGTGTCTCAAGGAAAATGAAACTGGGGGACGTGATAAGAAAATGTCTTAGGGGAGCTATGCTGGTTTTTTTACATTGTTATTTTTTGAATGGGTGGTAATTTCACTTGGTTTGAAATTCAAAGGGCACAAAACGGTATACAATGAAGTCTCTCTCCATCCCTCACCCACTGCCACTCCATTTTCCACCTGGGGATGGTTGCTTTAGACGGGGGTCAGTGAAGACCTCTGAGGAGGGGACAACTGAGCAGGAACCTAACAGAGAACTCGCCAGCCATGCAAAAACCCCAGGGAAGAGGGTCCCAAGGCAGAGGAAACAGCCAGTGTGAAAGCCTAGGGGCAGGATTGAACTCGGCATTTTCAAGATGAGGCTTGAGATTATGACCATCATACTCTCCACGATCCCATTCTGTGTCCTACTGGTAACGCCTGCAGTGAGTTTGGAGTGGATTTTTCAAGACCTTTTATTGGGCATGTACACACATGTATATGGTACCTTAGGTGTCTCCTTGATTTTTTTCATACCCTGTGTATCATTTGGCAATTTGTTTCCTTTGACTCAATAATGTGTTGGAAACTTCTTTCATGCCACTTACACACCTCACTCTTTTTAGCTGCTACTCAGCACTTCAGACAAGAGATGTGCAATGGTTTCACCATCTGTCATCCTCTTGACGGGTATTTAGGTTGTTTCCAATTTCTTGCCGTTACGTCACTGCTGCCGTAAAGATCCTTGATCAGGCTCCTGTGTACATATGCAAGAGTTTCTCTAGTGCAGGGGTCTTGCTACCTGTTTTGTACAGCACTTGAGCTAAGAATGGTTTTTACATTTTTAAAGCGTTGTAAAAAAATATGCAAAAGAGGCCCTATGTTTAATATGCCTAAAATATTTACTATTTGGACATTTATAGAAAAAGTTTGCTGACTATAGTGCAGGTGACACACAGAAGCACCACCCCTCCCATTTCACAGATGGGAAAGCTGAGACCCAGAGAGGAGAAAGGACTTGCCCATGGTCACAAAGAACTGGGGTTTTCATGCAGTTGGATAAATGTAAATGTGTGTTGAGCTGCTGTTCTGGGCCTGGCTGGGTTAGTAAGGCCCAGAAATTGATTAAGTCTACTTCTGCCCCCAAAGAACTCAGTCTGAGGAGACACACAGAGAAACAATTATAACCTACCATAGATCAGGGTTCAAGGTCTCCCAGAGTTGGGTGGAGAAGGGGAGAGGATTACTCCATTCTTCAGAGAAGAATTAATGTCAGAGCATGGCCTAGAAGAATGAGGTGAAGGAGATCAGGACGGCACCCAGCAGCGGATTCCTCTTGGAAAAAAAAAGGCTGGGAATCTTGGTTCCCTCACCTAGTCAGCTGGGCCCCAAGAGTTGTTTTGTTTTACACTCATAACTTGCACCACTGGAGTCCTGGTGGCTCAGGCAAGAGGGCTATAGCCCAGATTTACTTCCTGCCTCCAGGCCTCAATTCATCCATTTCTAAATGTCGAACTGACTGCCCAGGTTCCTGCCCCAGCCTAAGGCACCTGACCCAGGCCAGGTGGCGCTCTACGAGAGGGGCGTGATCATATTGGTGACGTCGCGTAGGGCGGAGTCTGCAGGACCAGTGGCGGAAGCCTGGGAGGGTGTTGGGACTCAGCCCGAATCTGGCGCGTGGGGGGAGGGGGCTCCCGGGAGCCGGCATAGGTCCCCCACCTCCGTTCCCTCGGATTGCTGGATGATCCCACCATCCTCCGCAGACGAAACTGAGTCACGGCGGGGCGTGCGTGGAGAGGGGACAAGGGGCCTTATTCACACAGGGACTGGGAGTCCCATTCCCACCGAGGTCCAGCGCCGCACCCCCCCCATAGCCCTACCCCCCCCGCCTCGCCCCACACACACCCTGCGGCTGTGAGTCAGCGGCCAGCCGCGCCCCCTCGGCCCACTTCCTCCTCACCTTCCCAGGGCGGGCGGAGGTGGGGGGCAGTGAGAGGGATGGGCCCCCTCCCCACCCATTCCGCTCTTCGGCGGGGGAGGGGGTTCGCCCCTTAGGAATCCCTCATAAATTGGTGGAGAGAGACGTTGAGGGCTCCGAAGGCAGGATTTAAGGGACAAAATTTGAGAGAATCTATGCTTGACCAGAAGGTCCTCTTCGCCCCCCAAACTGAGTAGAATGTAAAGAAATGGAGAAGTCGATGGGGAGGGTGAGAAGAAATTGTGCCCCCATTGATATTCCCCTAAGAATTTCCATCGTGGGAGAGAACGAAGGATCAAGGAAGGATCCCTTCCCCTCCAACAAACTTCCCCTCTGATTTGGGGGGGTGACCCGCAGAGTGCATCGCTATGCAGTAACGTTGGGGAAGAGGGAAATAGCGGAAGTCTAAGGTTCCGCGTTGCCCTTTTAAGCGCCCTCCACCCCCCTCAACCTCACCGCCTTGAGGTGTCCGCGGCCCCTTTAAGGCGCAGGGCATTATGGGTGCGGGGAGTGGAATTTTGGAACGAAATGTAGCGAAGAGAAGTACAGTAGTAAGAGTAACATTGTAGCCGCCGCCGGCCGAGGGGGCGCGCCGGGGAGGGGACGCCGCACCCCCTTTCTGCTGCCGGGACCCCCGATCAGAGCCCCCGAGAGAGGAGGCGCCCGAGGACCCGCCCCGGCCCTGTCCACGTTCCCCCCAGGAAGCCGGACTCTATGGGGCGGGACCCTGGGGGAGACTGAGCAGAACCTGGAGCCAGCCCTGAACCCCTGAACCTCAAGCCAGGGGCGCCCCGGGAGCACCTACCCCGTGGGCGCTCCGCCCGCCCGCCAAGCAGCCATGAGGTGAGCCTCGAACTGCCTTCAGACCCTTCCCCGCCCGGCGCGAGCTCCCGCCCCGCCTTTGTCCCCCTCCCCCCAGCTTGCTCCGGGCTGGTATTTGGGGACCGGGCACTGGGAGCCTCGGATTTGAGGCCGAGCCCCCTTGGACGAGCTCCAAATATTGACCACTTCCCCTTGACTCTCAAGGCTCCGCGTGGTGCTGGTGAGGTTCTCCCGGGAGCCCTTAGATTTGGGGGCGCTCCAAGGACTCCCGAATTTTTAAAAGACTTTTTCAGAGGACCTTCAAGTTGGCATATACTCCCCGCAGGGAGGCCAGGATTTAGGCAGGGCTCAGACTCCCCTCAGATCTCAACCCGGCCCCTAGAGGGATTGTGGGGGGCCGGTTTGGGGGGTCCCTGGGACCTGGAAGAGAGATTGAGACGTAGACTTTGGTTTTCGGGGGTCCCCTTTTACGTGGCGCTGGAAAAAGTCTTCCCAAGAGCGACCTTGCTCCTTAACTTCGGGGGTACTTAACCCCTTAAATTTGGGGGGCTCATCCTCCTGTGGAGGAGGTTGGTGTGGACGGATCCACGGACCCAGACGCAGCCTCCAGGGTCTGGCTGGGACTCCCCTCCCCCGCCGCTCCCCACCCACAATTTGCTTAAAACAGGCTGTGCCTAGGACCGAGCGAGCGCTCTGGGCCGAGGGCGGCTCCCCGGCCCCGGGCCAGAAGGGCGGCCCCTCTCCCCAACCTGCGCGGCCCTGGGGAGGGAGGGGCACGGCAGCTGGGGGAAGGGGGGCCTTTGTCTTCCTGACTCACCTGTCGAGACAGCTGGTGTGGGGAGGGGCCGGCAAAGAGCGCCGTGGGCCGGCTGCTTTCCCCACCGCGGCGCCTCCCCCTTCTCTCAACACCGCCCCCCCTTCCCCAGCAGTCCCGAGCTGTGCGGTTGGAGGAGGGGGCGTTGCAAAGCTTCAAGGTCATAGCCCTCTCCCCAAGGGACCCAGGCTTCCCAGAGAGTTCCAGCTATCTTCCCAGGAATTTAATCCTGGGGGGTGGGGGCCGAAGGGACCCAGGGATTTTGTCTCCCGGGCCTCCCTCAAAACTCCTGGGCTCACCTGAGGGCGGGGCCCGTGCGGCTGGGGGACCCGACTAGCCCCCCCTTATTCTCCCTTTCCCCTGGCCCTCCATAATCTCTCCCTTGAGGCCTGAGCCTGACAATACTATCTCCCTTCCTCTACGCTCTCAGAGACTTCCTGCCCCAAAGCCCCCAGCTCAAGGGGGAGGCCCCTGGGGGCGGCTGGGGATTAACCCCCTGGCGCCCACATCCTCCCACATTCCCCATACCCCTGCCCTCTGACATAGGGTGGCATTCCTTTTTACGGTCAGTAGAGAATCCCCCTCGCACATTTGTTCCTTCTGCTGTAAAGGGATTGCTGGAAAATTTGGAGCAAGGGGGCACCCACAGACACCCACAAGACTTCCTGCCTACCCTTTCCCCCATTATAGCAACATCCCTTCAAGGTCTGCCCAGGAGAGGGGGCGGTTTTCGGGAGTCAGGCTCTCTTCCTTCACCTTCTTCCTGGGGGGCTCTCCTCTCCCACTGCCCCCCAGCCCCGCCCCCCCCCCCGCCGCGTTTCCGGTCCCAGGCGCGGTGGAAGGCGGATGTCCGAGTTAGTGCTGCTTCACTCACTGAGACCGTAAAAGGGCAGGAGCAATGTCTGGGCCAGCCTCCCCGCCCCCAGTCCCCGAGGCCCTGGCCCTCCCACAAGGCCCCCCTACTGCTGGCCACGACCAAACCTCCCACCTCCTGGGAGGTGGGCAGAAGTCGAGCTGATGCCTGTCTCACCAGAGGGTTACTCCCACCTCCCGAGGGGTCTTCCCTTCTGATGGCCACACCCGACTTACTGGGCTGTGCCCCTTCTCCCAGGACAGCTAGGAAGGATTCAGAAGGACCCATGGCCTTGTCTGGGGGCAGCTGGGGAAACTGAGGCTCAAAGAGAGAAAGGCCTGGCCCAAGATCCCTCAGAAATTCCTAAGCAGTATTGAGGGAGGGGAGGGGGATGGGATCCTCTGATTTCTGGCTGATTTGGCTGGGGACAGTCTTGGGGGCAGTTGGAAGAGAGGATGTTAAGATGGAAAATTACAAGATACAGCTCCTTTTCTCCCAGTTTGACAAATATTTGTTGAGTGTCTGCTGTGTCCGGGACTCTGAGCTGGAATTCTGGGAAGTGGGGCAGAGGTCTGAGAATCTCAGGGCAGAAGGGACTCAAGAAGTGTTTGGTTCATTTCTTTCCTCTTCCAATAATAGTAATTATTATTGTTGTTTTTATTTTTTTTTAAATAATGAGAGACCATTTGATCAAGCATCTACTTTGTGCCAGGCACTGTACTAGGTGCCTGATTCAATTTAATCCTCACAGCAATTCTAAGAGATTGATACTATTAGGACCGTCCCCCTTCCCCAGATGGGAAAACTGAGGCACAGAGAAATTAAGCAAATTGCCTATTAAAGTCAGATTAGAAGTGGGCAAGCCTGAATTTGAACCCAGGCCTCTTTCCAGAGTATTGTACTATTAGAGAAAAAGGAAAATCAAACCTTTAGTGGCCTTAAAAAAAAAAAATACAAGTAATGTGCTTTCACTGTACAAACACTTAAGATAATGCTGATAAACAAAAAGGAACCCAGTTACCTTCCTAATCACTTATGGGGAACTGAGGCCTGTCAGGGAGGAAGGACTAGAGTGAACCCATACAAGCCCTGCAGACCCTACATCTGAGTTTCTATCCAGGGTTTCTTCAAAGGTTTGTAGTTTGGAAAGGTTGTGTGTGCCTGGGGCTTTGGGGGGTGGATCACAAGTTTTGCGGTTTAAGGGGCTATAGGATGAAGGGGTGAAAGGAGGGGCAAGCCTCTAATATAGAAGGTTTGAGTAAACCAGAGTGACTATGTTTGATTGCCTCCCGTGATGAGAAGCTCTCTCCCTCCTATATTGCCTCTCAGCTCCCTCATATGGATCCTCTGCCAAATTCCAAGTCCTGTGCTTAGGGCGTTTCTTATCTCTTTCAGTCGTTACCACACAGCGAGGGGGTGACTTGAACCTTCTTTTATCTACCACATGCTAGAGTTTTCCAGAATGGGAGTACTTGTGGGAGAGTTCTGGGCTGGTTGGGGATTAAGGCTCTCATGTCAAATTGAGGGTATGAGACCCCCAGAGACCACTGGAATTAGGCAGACCCCATTTCCATCTCACTCCCTGCTTCCTGGCTGTGGGATTTTTCCATTCTAGCTTTTTGCCTGGTTTATAGTTTTATTTTTTGAACTTCAGTAATGAATTAGTTTTTTATAGGTAATACCAGCCCATGTTAAAACAAAATGAAAAGAAAAGTCATAATTAAGCAATTCAAGAAGGTAAACGGTACAAAATGTCCACTTCCTGCCTGCCTCCTCAGGCCCCCAGGTCCCCAGTGCCTCAGAGGCAGCCACGGTTAGTCTCCTGAGAAGCAGCCTCTGCATATATCACCACTCTGTGTGCAGAGGTATTTATATCCTCCCCACCTTTAAAAAAAAAAAAAAAAAAAAAACTTCTGATACACACCACTTTATACCTTTCCTTAAAAAAAAAAAATCAGCTTAGCTGTTTTCTCATCTTTAAATGAGGTTAAGAACATTGGTGGTGGTCGTGGGGGAACTTGGGTTCAAATATGAGCCCCTCTGCTTGTTTGCTGCGTGACCTGGGATAACTGTCTTCACCTCTCTGTGGCCACAGTTCCTCATCTGTAAAAAGGGTGAGCACCAGAGTCCATCTCATGAGGTCATTGCAAGGTTCACTGTGGAAATTGCAGCTCATTACCTAGAACAATGTCTGGTACACGGGCTAACCAATAAATGTCAGCTGCCATTGTTAAAAACTTTTCCTTTTTTACAGATGGCTAATTTAACAACTCTTGGATACCTACTGTGTCCTAGGCATGATTCTAGGTTCTGAGGATACAGCAGAAAGGACAAAACAGAAAGGACAAAAATCCCTGCCCTCATGGTCCTGACCTTTTGGTAGGGGAGACAGGGATCTGTCAGGCAGGGATCAGGTGCTATGAAACGTGGGACATGCAATGAGAGGGAGAGGAGCTTTTCCAGATAGGGTAGTCAGGAAGGGCTTCTTGGAAGAGGTGTTGGCTAAGCGGCGACCTGAAGGAGGTGGAAATCCAGGATGAGGGAGAACAAGAGCACCAGCCTGCGGTGGGAATGTGTCTGGCACGTTGAAGGAGCAGCACGGAGGCCAGTGGGGCTGGAACAGCAAGCTGCGGGGAAGGAAGGGATGAGATCAGAGATCACACAGATCACGAAGGCCCTGGAGAGAACTTGGCCAGAATAAAAATTCTGTGGGAGCTGCCACGGAAGCTTCCAAGAAGAGGAGGGGCACGATCTGACTTGTGTTTTAACAGGATCCTTTTGCTGTAATGGGGACACCACAGCCTGGAGCGGGGCAAGGCCAGTCTGGGGTCATTCTGCAGACATCCAGCTCTCTGGCCAGTCCAGAGACTCAGCAGGGCAGGGTCGCTTGGGAGAGCAAAGTGCAGCCAGGGTTGGTTAGCAACGAAGGCCCCGGGCACCTGGGCAGAGTCTGCCCTGGGTGTGGGTGGCAGGTGTGGGCGAGGCCTTAACTCTGCCCTGCCAGGGGCAGTGGAAGCCAGAAAGAGCCCCTGAGGCTGCACTTGTCTGGAAATAGCACCTGGTGTTTGGGTAGGGCCCACACAGTCCCCGGTGGTTAAGATTGTGTACTTGGGTTCAAACCCTCGCTGTGCTACTTACTAGCTGCGTGACCACAGGCGAGTCACGCAACGTTTCTGGGCCTCTGTTTGCAGTCCTTGCAGAATGAGGATGAAATAGCCCATCTAGAAGGGCTGCAGTGAGAATAAAATGAGAAACTCTGAGGAAAGGGCTTAGGGCATCTGAGCAGCTGAAGTGCCTGATAAGAGGGAGGTGCCCCAATTATGTAAACCTGGGGGGAGGGTCTGGGGGCTCAGCTTCCTGGCCTAGGAACCCGGATCTGGGTCTGCTGAGGGGCTTTCCCTGCCTTGTCTTTTGTTAGTGTTATGCGCCAGCCCCCAGCCCTGGTAGAGACAGAGCCATTGTGGGGTACAATTTCTCTCCCCGGAAACCTCTGACCACCACTTCCTCTTTTCAGGAAAAAGGCCGGTGGGGGTGGGGACCAGTGCTTCCCCCTGGCTTGTGTGTGACCTTGGGCAAGTCACTTCCTGTCTGGGTGCCTGAGTTTCCCCACTGGGGGGAGGAGGGCATTGAACCTCCCCAGAAGGACTGGTAGGGGGTGGGAGGGATGTGGCTGTACAGGGACCCAGTGGTACCTGTTCAGGGTGCCCGTGGAAAGGATGCTGACAGTTACTCAGCACTCAGTACATGCCAGGCACCATGCCAAGCACTTTACGTGTCCAGACTCATCTACTTCTCCCACTGCCCTGGGGGAGGTGGGGTCTGTCATTTCCCCAGTCTGCAAGCAAGGAAGATGCCTTCTCTCATGTGGGAAGGCTGCTTGCCTGAGTCATATGGAGTAGGTGGCCCAACGGGGATTTGAACCTACATCTGTGGATATCAGATCCTGAACCCTGAACCAGTTTACTGACCCCCTCCCCCCAAAGCTAAGTCAGATGTCACCTCCTCCAGGAAGTCTCTGATCCCCAGGCTGGGGCAGGCACTCCTTCTGGGCACCCAGGCCTGGTCTTGAATTATCACTATCTGGGGACAGGACAGACCACTGTGATGCTCTCCTGCTGGAGGGTGGGGCCGGGGCTGTCTGGGTCCCTGCCTGACATGGAGCAGGGAGTGTCCACTGATGGCCGTTGGCGCCAGGGGGGCCGGAGGGATGGGGTGAGCAGCAGGAAGTGGAAGAGCCTGAGATCTAGCCTTGGTCCCCAGCTTGCTGCAAGCTTCACCCTTCCCCTCCCTGAGCCTCAGCTTCCTCCTCCTGAGTGGGGAGAGGTGGTTGGGGGAAGGGGGGGGCTCCGAGCACCCCAGCGGAGATGGGGAAACAGGCTCCAAGGGCACCAGGCAGGGGCTGGTTCCCAGTACTGCCCAGAGCTCCTGCCCCGTCCCTTCCATCCGCTTCTCCCCAGCCCCCTCCTCCAGCTGTCACTCTGCATCTCTCTGCCTCAGTCTCTCTGTCCATCTCTTTGTCTTTTTCCACCTGCCTGTATCTCCATTTCTGTATCTCTCTGCTCCCTGCCTTTCCATCTGTTTCCCCCAACTACTCTTCTGTCTGTCTGTCTTTCAGTCTGTCTCCGCTTTGTCGGTGTGATTCCTTTCTCAGCTCTCTCTGCATCAGTCTGTATGTTTGTCTCTTCCAGTCTGTCTGACTCTTGCTCTTCCTGTCTTCTTTCCCCCCATCTGACTGTCTGTCTCTTTCCTTGTCTGTCTCACATCCCCTGTTTGTCTCTTTGTCTGACTCTCCCAGTCTGTCTGTCTCTCTGTCCCGTCTGTCTTTTCTCTCCCAGTCTCCCTGTCTGGGTCTCTTCGAGGGTCTGTCCCCAGCCCTCTCTCCCCATCTGCCTGTCTTCCTCTGCCTCTCCATGGGTCCCTCTTCCTCTCACACTGTCTTTGTGTCTTCAAATCTCCCAGGGGGGCCCAGATGGAGAAGGTGACCGGCCCCTGGAGGAAGGGTGCCAGGCTCCCTTCCTCAGCTAACTGGCCTCTCCCCTTTCCTCCCTCCGGGCAGTGAGACGGTTGTCTGCTCCAGCCGGGCCACTGTGATGCTCTATGATGACAGCAACAAGCGATGGCTGCCTGCTGGCACGGGCCCCCAGGCCTTCAGCCGCGTCCAGATCTATCACAACCCCACTGCCAACTCCTTCCGGGTGGTCGGCCGGAAGATGCAGCCAGACCAGCAGGTGAGGCTTCCCTCTCCGCCCCTTCTGCCCGCTGTACCCCACCCCACTCCTCACCCACATTTCCCCCCCTGCCAGGTGGTCATCAACTGTGCCATCGTCCGGGGTGTCAAGTATAACCAGGCCACCCCCAACTTCCACCAGTGGCGTGACGCCCGCCAGGTCTGGGGCCTCAACTTCGGCAGCAAGGAGGATGCAACCCAGTTTGCCGCCGGCATGGCCAGCGCCCTAGAGGCATTGGAAGGTTAGAGAGAGTGGGCAGGGGACCACTGAGCCCTGCCGTGTGGCCTGGGGCCGCCACTTTACCACCTGGCCTCAGTTTACTCATCTGAAAATGGGGCCAATTCACAACTTCTGTGGAGAATTATTATGAGGATTTTGTGGGTTCCTGTGTGCCCCAAGTGCACCCACATATAAAACGCATGGTTCCTAAGAGTACATTTTGCTCCAGGAATTTTTACACATGCACACTCCTGTGTGACCTCCCAGATCAAGATATAGGTATTTCCAGCCTCCAGAAAGTTCCTTGTGCCCCTTCCCCAGGTAACCATTACACTGACTTATGTCATCATCAGTTAGTTTTCAGGCAACAATATTAAGAAAAAACCTCCAGTTGGTATTTCTTAAACTGGAATGTGCCCACGAATCATCTAGGAAAAACGCAGATTCCAATTCAGTTGGGTTGGCCGGGGCCCGAGCCTCTGTACTTCTAACAAGCTCCCTGGTGACGCCAAGGCTACCGGTCCATAAACAGTACACTTTGAGGAGCGAGGCTTTAGGTGACGGCTGTGCATCTGGGGTCACAAATCACCACATGGCGGAGGTGTTTGCTTCCTGGAGCGGCTTCAGTGCTAGTGGGGAGGGGCTTGCTTGTCCGAGGCACAGGAAAATACATGGGAGCCAGAGGCCTGAGGGGGGGGTGAGGAAGAGGCTCTCAGCCTTTCCTGGGTCTTCAGGTGGGGCGGTCTGAGCGGCTGTGACAGGTGCGTTAAGAGCCTGGATGCTGGAGTGGGCCTGAATTCAAGTCTTGTTCCTGCAAATTCGGGTCTGCGGGACTTGGGGCAAGTGGCTCCCCTCTCTGGGCCTTTGCTGTCCCGCCTGTGACCTGGGCATCCTCCCAGCACCCACCTCACATCAGCTCAGTCAGGGGAAGCTCGTGCGGACCCCTCATGGCAGAGTCCCTGGGAGGCCCGGGAGAGCCGAGCCGAGGGAACGTGCCGAGGGGTGGCGCCGGCTTCCCGGGTGACTCAGCAGCCTTTACTCTCACCTTCCAGGAGGTGGGCCTCCGCCCCCGCCGGCACCGCCTACAGCACCTCCCACCTGGTCTGTCCAGAACGGCCCCTCCCCAGAGGAGATGGAGCAACAGAAAAGGTGGGGCCAGGCCCTGGGTGGGGAACCTTACTGCTGCCGGAGTTCTAGGTTGTTCCAGAACCCCTGACTCCTAGAGTTCAAACCTCTCCAACGTGCAGTTTTCAGAATGTTCTAACTCCCAGGGTACTAGAAATGGACATCTTTCAGAAACCCCCCACCTCCTGGAGTTTGAAAAACTCCTGACACCCAGAGTTGCAGAACCTCCTGACCCTTCAAATCCTGGTCCCCCGGATTCCCAGAGTCCGGAATTTGGTGGTCTAAGGGGTCTTGGGTGTTCTGTAACCCTGGTGTTCTTGACAGTCTGATGACTAGGTGGCTCGCCTCTTGCTCTGTCCTCCCCCTGCAACCCTTTCCTGGCCCCTGGGGAATGGAGGACATGAGTGGGGCTTAGGAGCCAGCCTGGCCGGAGACCTCTGAGGGGCGATCCGGGAAGTTGCTGCCCAGCCTGGGGCTCTCAGTGATGGTAGCTCGCCTTCCCTCCCCAGGCAGCAGCAGTCGGAGCTCATGGAGCGGGAACGCAGGGTCTCCAACGCAGGTGATTGCTCGAATGGCCTCCGGGCTCGGGTGACCACCCCAGAGGAGGGGGTGGGCCAGCCGGACAACAGAGAATAAGGCTTCTCTCTCAGCACCGCTCCTTTTTCGTGTTTCTTACAGGAGGTCCACCTGCTCCCCTAGCTGGGGGACCACCGCCGCCACCAGGACCTCCCCCTCCTCCGGGTCCCCCCCCACCCCCTGGTCTCTCCTCCTCGGGGATCTCGGCTGGGGGGCATGGAGCAGGGGGAGGCCCACCCCCTGCGCCCCCTCTCCCTACAGCACAAGGCCCCAGTGGTGGAGGGACTGGGGCCCCCGGCCTGGCCGCAGCCATTGCCGGAGCCAAACTCAGGAAAGTCAGCAAGGTGAGGGGGCAGGCATGGCGGGTGTGGGGTGACGGGGCCTGATATTATAATGGGATGAGGCCAGAGTTGCCTGGGAGCCTCACAGGAGGGCTGGAAGGCCAGGAGGCCCGCCCATAAAGCCCCCACCTCTTTGTAATTTCTCCAGCAGGAGGAGGCCTCAGGGGGGCCCTTGGCCCCCAAAGTTGAGAGCAGTCGAAGCACGGGCGGGGGGCTCATGGAAGAGATGAATGCCATGCTGGCCCGGAGGTGAGCCTGAGCCTGGAGCCCTCAAGAGCCGTGAAAGCCCTTGGAACACACCCCTCAGACCAGCAATTATCACCTGGAGATTCCTGTTCAGTAGGGCCGGGTCGGGGGAGGGCTCAGATTCCCAGTTAGTTGGTTTCTTTGGGTGAAAGTTCACCCTTTGATAGCCAGGTTTGGGATATAATGATGGGGATTGCATTCTCCTGAGATGGCTGAGGTTTGCAACCACCCAGGTAGCCTCTGGAATGTTCTAAACCCCAGAATTCTAGGACCTTAGGAGATCCTGCCTCAGAACCTGGGAACTCCGCCCTTAGAATTGTGTGACTCCCAAACATGGGAATCGGAAAGCCCCACCCCAGTTCGAGAGCAGTACTCTCTTTAACTTCTAAAACTACAATTTTCTTAGCCTTGACAAACTCCAGAAGTCTGCACGCTAGAATCCACCTTTCCAGAACTCTGAGGAAGGGAATTGTTGAGTGGCTGAGGGAGGGCTGAAGCCATCTGTTTTTGCCTTTCTCTCTTACAGAAGGAAAGCCACACAGGTTGGGGAGAAAACCGCCAAGGATGAATCTGCCAATGTGAGTCAGGGGCTCTTCCGTCCATATACCCCTTAGGATGTACCGTTTGCGTAGGAATATTGGGGAGGGGGCTGTGATAGGGATGGGCTAGGTTTGAAGGTGGAGGAGGAAAATGAGCAGAGGTGCGGTGTCGGGGTGATGGGGGGCTGGCTCATGACAGTTTCTTTTTTTTTAAATTAATTAATTTATTTTTGGCTGTGTTGGGTCTTTGTTGCTGCCCCCGGGCTTTCTCTAGTTGTGCCGAGCGGGGGCTACTCTTGGTTGCGGTGCGCAGGCTTCTCATTGCCGTGGCTTCTCTTGTCGCGGAGCACGGGCTTCAGTAGTTGTGGCTCATGGGCTCAGTAGCTGTGGCTTTCGGGCTCTAGAGTGCAGGCTCAGTAGTTGTGGCACACGGGCTTAGTTGCTCCGTGGCACGTGGGTTCTTCCCGGACCAGGGCTCAAACCTGTGTTCCCTGCATTGGCAGGTGGATTCTTAACCACTGCGCCACCAGGGAAGCCCTTGGCTCATGACAGTTTTATTTCCCACCAGCAGGAGGAGCCAGAGGCCAGAGTCCCAGCCCACAGTGGTGAGTGAGAGCCCAGTCTATCACAGGAACTACAAGTCCCAGGATGCCCGCTTCTCACATATAACACACCTTGATGGGAGAGTCTGTACAACAATGCTGGGGATTGTAGTCTCCTGAGATGGTTCTTTGAACAGGGGCTGATGAGGCTCGGGGAGAAAGATTGAGGCAGGGCATTCCTTGTCCCTGATCTTTTTGATTTATTGCCTGTCCCCCAGAATCTGTGCGGAGACCCTGGGAGAAGAACAGCACAACCTTGCCAAGGTGGGCCATCAATACTGGGGCCCCACCCCCCAAAATAGTTGAATTTGCCAAATTTGTAGGGAGGAACACAGTGTGACCCCTGGAATGGGAGGCAGGGGAGGCAGACCCTCTCTCTAACCTCATTTCCGCCCCAAACCACACCAACTCTCCCAGGATGAAGTCATCTTCTTCAGTGACCACTTCCGAGGCCCAACCCTCTACGCCCAGCTCCAGTGATGAGTCAGACCTGGAGAGGGTGAAACAGGTAGCTTGGGGAAAGGACTGGGAGTGAGGTCCGGGGGATAGAAAGGAGATCTGGGTCCAGACTCTGCCACTGACCTGCCATGTGACTCTAGAAAAGGCCTTGGGAACCTCAGTTTTCCAGTCTGAGAAATGGAGAGATTGGATCATGTCAGGGATGACACAGACACCATAACCACCTTATCCAGTGCCCATGACAGATCTTACTAATCTTATCACTGGACTCACTCCTGTTGAGTACCCAGAATCCTCTTCAGTACACTGGCCCCAGACATTTATCACCAATTGGAGGTGGCAGGAGACTGCAATGTATTTGCCAGCCTTGGTACTGGATGTTCTCCAGTACTTTCCTTCTGGCTCCAAGGATCCGGAATTCTCCCCTAGAATTCTCACTTTGTGGCCTTGCCAGTGATGTCATGGTGTGTGTGTAATAGGGGTCTTGAACCTCCTTCCTCTGGCCCCTCAGTCATTAAGAAAGGGGGGATTCGCTTTTGCAAGTCCAAGTACCCTTCCTGATTGGTACCCCATCATTTTCAGGAGCTTCTGGAAGAGGTGAGGAAGGAACTGCAGAAAGTGAAAGAGGAAATAATTGAAGGTGAGGTGGTTTTTTATTTTAAACATTTATTTATTTTGGAGGCATCATGTCCCTTGGAAAGCCCTGTTTTGGAAGGGAAGGGGGAAGAAGCTCTGCCCCTGACCTCTGCCCAGTTTCCTTCCAGCCTTTGTCCAGGAGCTGAGGAAGCGGGGCTCCCCCTGACCACAGGGCCCCAGAAGATCCAGTTTCTCCTTTCCGCACACGCCCTCCGCCTGTCACCCTGCTTTCCCTGCCTCGACTTGACTTGGAATTGGCTGAAGACTACACAGGAATGCGTCTTCCCCACTCCCTATCTTACTTGGAAAATTCCAAGGGGGGGGTGTGTGGCTTCCCTGGCACCATGCCCACACCCATACTGGCTGCTGATTGGCTGGGGAGGCCCCCACCCTTTGCTCCCTTTGGTCCTTCCCCTCTGCCATCCCCTTGGGGCTGGTTCCTCTGCTGGGGATGTACCAATTAACCCCACAGTAAGGGGGAAGGAAGGAGGGAATTTCACATTCCCTTGTTCTAGATTCACTTTAACGCTTAATGCCTTTGAAGTTTTGTTTTTTAAGAAAAAAAAGTATATATATATATTTAGGTTTGGGGGGGAGGAAATGTTTTTTCTCTTTGGTTTTGATAAAATGGGATGTGGGGAGTTTTTAAATGCTGTGCCCCTGGCTTGTCCCACTTGGGACAGCTATTTAAGGGGGGTTGTCCCATCAGGCTGGGGGCACCTCCCCCCACCCCAGGGACCTCCCTTCCCTCTGGCTCCTTCCCCTTTTCTATGAGGAATTAAGATGCTGTAACTTTTTGGAACCTCAGTTTTTTGGTTTTTTATTTCGGTAGGTTTTGGGGTCCAGGCCATTTTTACCCCCTGGGGAAAAAAAGATGAGGGGGAAAGGAAAAGGGGAGGAAACCTCCCCTCTCCCACCTTCACCTTTAGCTTCTTGAAAATGGGCCCCTGTGGAATAAATCTGCCAGTTTTTATAAATGCTAAGATTTCTGGAGTGATTGGAAGGGCTGCTCTCACGAGGATGGGGGCGTGACCCTCCCTCCCCCAGTAATCTGCCTTCCCCTCACCTTCCTTCTTCCCACCCGAACCTGCCCTCACACTCCTGCAGCTGGGGCGGCCTCTGGCCCCTCTCGGCCTTCCTGCCTCCGTTCCTCTCTGTGCCCCTCACCAGGCAGCTTCCCACCCTGCCCCAACCACTTCACCACCCTAGAGAAAGCCAGGGGCAGTCCCTCACTGACCGTGTGCCCTTGGACAAGACCCTTTGCTTCCCCTGGGCCTCAGTTTCCCCGTCTGGGAAAGGGCTCAAAGGATGACACTGGCCCCTTCCCACCAGAACCCTCCCAGCTTCTAATTTTAGTGAGCCTGCCACCCATTTTGCAGATGTACATCATGGTTCTCAGACACATTCTCAAGATGACTTTCCCCCAGAGCTCCTTAAATTATACAACATTTACAGTCTAAAAAAAATAGAATTCAGAAATAACAGAGCTCATAACACATCCCCTTTAATGGTTCAATGGGTTGGCAGGGGGTAGGTGAGGTAGGTAACACTTAACACTACCGGGTGGCATTATTCCATTTGGTTGGAGGTGGTGAACTTCAGGGCTGAGGGGGCAGGTGGTCCCACTGGAGGAAGCCTTTGCATGAAGGACTGGGGTGGACACTGGGTGTCCAGTTCAAAGGCAAGGAGTAAGGGGGAATCCCTGAGCACTCTGAAGAGGAGATTTGGATGGAGGAAAGGGTGGAGGGAGGATCTGTTGGAATGATCCACTTAAAGAGGGGAGGACCCCAGTCAAGGCACCAGTGGTGGACTAGAGGAGGCACAGGGAGACTCACTGGAGCTAATGCACACCAAGATCCATCCTATTCCCTGCCCCCCCCAGAAGAGTGAGGTAGATGGAAGGTCAGGGCGTGGGGAAGTCCATCAGAGGTTTCTGTATTTTCACTACAATGGTCGGTACCAGTGAAGAAGTGGGAAGAGGTGTCCTGGTGTAATGGATGAGGGTCCCAGGGAAAGGACCACTCCTCAGGTAAGTTGGAGCTGTGAGTGACAAAATTAGATGGTCCATGTGCCCTGCTGGCCCACCTATTGGTGGGTGGGTGGGGTCCAGTGGAAGACACTGCTTTTCCATTCCAAAGTGCTAAACCAGTGGATGCAGTGGGGGGATGGGGGTCGGGCTGGAACGTTCCACCGGTGGATGGGGGTGTCCCAGTGGAAGGTACCCCTCACTGGGCAGGTTAGTAGGGAGGTGACCAGAAGCCTGGGTGGATCAGCACCAGTCCAAGATCCCTTCTGCCTCTAAAGGGACCTGGTGGTATTAGCTGGGCCGGTTCAAGAAGGGACAGTGGGGACAGACATGGCAGCCCAGGCATCAGTCACGTCTGAGACCAGGGCCCTGCGGCCCCCTACTCCTCGGGCGTGGGCTCTGCCTGGGGCGCGGGCGGCGGGTCCGGGGCGCAGAGCTGGGCGCGACCTCTTGCATCTGCGCCTGCAGCTCCTCCAGGGCGCCCCGCGGCGCCGCCGCCTGCACCTGCGCCTGCAGGGCCTCCAGCGCCAGCGCCAGGCGGCCCACCTCGTCCCGCATCGCGTCCCAGGCGGCGCACTGCTCCCCCTCCTTGCGACGCTGATACGCCTGGTGGCGCCAGTACTCCAGCACCAGGCAGCCGCCGCCCACGAGGAAGACGGTGGCCTCGCCCAGCAGCTCGGCGGCCGCCTCCTCGCTCAGCGGCTTGACGGCTTCAGCACTGAAGCCCATGAGGCGCATCTTGGCTCGCATCTCGGCCCAGTGGTACACTGCGGGGGAAGACAGGGGTCGGGGATCTTTGCTGTGGAATGCAAGCCCCGCCCCTCGACGCCTCGGTGTCCGTGTCGGCCAGAATCGCGGGCGCCAGCGGGGAATGGGCCCCTTAACCAAGATCCGCGCGGGGCCTCGCACGCGGAATGCCCAGTTAGTTATCTGGCCAGGGGTGGCCCTGAGGGCATCTTTTGAAAACGTCCAGAAGATTCTGGTGATCGGCTGGGGATGAGAATTGCTGCCCTGGAGGGGAGGTCCAGAGTCGGGGCCGCAATCTCCGGGAGGGGGTGGGAGCGGTCAGAAGTCCCGGGCGGGTGTAAAGCTTGCTCCTTCTGCCCCTCCCACAACCCACCTGCCAGGCTCCTTCCCTCCGCCCGAAGGTGGAGCCGACGGTGCTGCGCTCTGTCCTGAAGTGTGTCCACTGTGGGGTTTGGGGCTTTGGACGGAGCTCAGGGCTGGAGCGCCTGCTCTAACGCCAACTCCTTCCTTGTCTAATCACTTACTCATGTGAACAAGAATTAGCATTGTGATCACATGTAAATGCAACATAAGCCTAGAGTTGATGTTGAAACCTGATTCACTGCAGTAATAATTAATATTCATCCACTGATACATGAATTGATGGGAAAAATAAGGTTCCTTGGGCTCATTAAGGGATGAATTTCTGAAAACATTTATACTTGACCCCTTCCAACCATCCTCCACAGCAACCAGGCTGACCTAATTAGGTTTTCTTCCTTTAAGTTAGAAGAATAACGTGCACATGGGGGGAATCATTTAGACTACATAGAAGGGGGTAAATTGCAAGACAGAAGTCCATCTTTCCACCTCTAGCTTTAGTTCTCCTATTCCTCAAAGGAATAGGAGGACTATTTTTGGGGGGGCTGCACAGCGCGGCTTGTGGGATCTCAATTCCCACACCAGGGATTGAACCCTGGCCGCAGCATTGAAAGCCTGGAATCCTAACCACTAAGAGGTTAACCACTTCTATTGGCAGACCAGCCAATAGAGAAGGACTTGAATCACCTAAGAGGATAAAATCTAAATGGCCACTAGATATGTGAAAAGATGCGGTCTTTTCATTACATGTCAGGAAAATATTAATTAAAATCACAAAGAGAAAGCACTACACACACACCAGAATGGCTGAAATGAAAAACCCACACATCCTAAGTGCTGCCAAAGATGTATCACACTCAGACTCGGAGGAGGTAATTGAGGACACCCACTCTGGCAGCTGGTTGGCAGCGACTCCTAAATTTAGCATTCAGTGCTCTATGAGCCAGCAATTCCGCTCCTGGGTGGACACCCACAGAAACCTGTCACATGTTCTCTGAAAGACATGTCCCTGCATGTTCACCTCAGTGCTATGAAAAAAAGACTCTAGACCACCCAAATGCGCACCCATAGAAGGATTGGTAAAAAAGGATGCACACAGTGAAACACTCAACAGCAATGAGAACAAATGAACCACAGCAACGTACAAAAAGCTGAATAAATCTCACAGACAATGTTGAGTGAAAGAGGCCACACAAGCATACACGCTGTGTGATTCCATTTATATAAAGTCCCCAAAGAGGCAAACTCAATCCACAGGGTTACAAGTCAGGATGGTGGTTACCCTTGGGAGGCATAGTGACTAGAAGCGGGGCATGGTAGGGTTTCTGGGGGGCTGGTTATATTCTGCTTCCTGTTCTTTCTGTGAGTTTATCAAACTATACACTTAGGATTTGTACACTTTGCTTTAGGTATATTGTAATCCAGTTAAAAGTTTTCATAACCCAGGGCTTCCCTGGTGGCGCAGTGGTTAAGCATCCACCTGCCAACGCAGGGGACACGGGTTTGAGCCCTGGTCCGGGAAGATCCCACATGCTGCGCAACAACTAAGCCCGAGCGCCACAACTACTGAGCCTGTGCCCTAGAGCCCGTGCTCTGCAACAAAAGAAGCCACCACAATGAGCAGCCCACGCACCGCAACGAAGAATACCCCCTGCTTGCTGCAACTAGAGAAAGCCCGCACGCAGCAACAAAGACCCAATGCAGCCAAAAAAAGTTTTCATGACCCAAATGAACGAGAGTTGTCCAGCCACCTTCCTGATCTCTTCCAAGTGAGTTTCACTTGCAGTATCTGGTGAGGCGCGGAGAAATGCCACTGTCTGGTGCCATGCCCTTGGTCAGTCTGTTTCCTCCCTGTTGCCCACGGGCAGCCAGACTTGGCCTTGGCCACCTGTCAGATGAGCCTGAGACATCTAACTTCAAGGTGTCTTGACTGTCTATTTAACCCTCTTCCTGTTGGTAAATTACACTGGCCCCTCCCAAAAGGAGCCCTAGTCTTATGATGTCCCCCAGGCTCCTGCCTGGGTGCAGGAAGCAGGGTCGTGATGGAACCTTGAACTCTCTATTTTCCCTGAGGGTCTGTTAAAAGGCAAAATGGATTCAGAATCCAGGACTGAGAAAGTCCAGGCCCCCACTCAAAATGGGAGGGGGACGGGCACGACTATGGCCTGTGTTAAAGGGACTCAAAGACACAATGAAAGCACATTCCTTTCTTTTTTTAAATTTTTAAATGTTTAAAAATTTATATATATTTTTTGGCTGCGCTGCGGGGCCTGCGGGATCTTAGTTCCCCAACCAGGGATCGAACCCATGCCCCCTGCAGTAGAAGCACGGAGTCTAAACCAATGGACAGCCAGGGAATTCCCCACATTCCTTTTTGTTTAAAAACCAAAATTTGATGAGCAGTTAAGAGAGTCTTTTATAATATAATTTTATTATATGATTTTAACCACAATTTTAAAAAATATTCAAATTCCATATGTCAATTACCTCTATAAATCTAGACAGTTTCTTAAAGGTAAAGGCCCAAAAGGGAATCTCAGCCTGAAATTGAGGAGGATTTTATGTCACAATCTATAAATGAAGCTATGCTTGCCAAGCACAGTAGTTAAAACAAAACAAAGCAAAAATGGTGAAATTACTCATGTTTGCTTCCCTAGCAGTGTCTTATATCCCCAGGCATGCTTTTGCCAACTTACCAACACTTCTGAAATATTTCACTACTAATAAATCTCATGATTTGCAAAGGAAAAAATTAAAAGAATGAATGAGCTTTATATATTTCAACACAGAATAATCTCCCAAACATAACGAGAAGAAATACAAGGTCCAAAAGATACAAACAGCGTGATAAAAACAAGAACGTGCACTATGGACACACATATATATTCAGTAAAAGTATAAAGTCTCACATGGAATAATACTCAGGACAGATGAAGGAGGAAGGAGTGAGAATGGGGTGAGGCTTTTTAGCTTTAGTCCCTAAAAAAGGGAAAAAAACTCAAAACAAATAGGGCAAAATGTTAATATCTATTAATTCTAAGTGGTAGGTACATGGGTGTTTGTTATAGTATTTTCTCTATGTCTGCAATATTTCACAATTAAAAGTAAAAAATTAGTTCAAAAAGAATAACAATTCTATTTTTTGGCCATTTGGAAAAAAAAGGATTTTGATGAATGCACAGTGATAGAAATCAGGTCAGTGCTTCCCTGAGGTCAGGTATGGCAGGAGAGATGGACTGCAAAGGAACACAAGGAAATTTGGGGGGTGAAGGAAATATTTTTAACTATGGTGGTGGTTTCATGGCAAATACCTGTGATAAAACCCATCAAAGTGAACCCTTAAAATAAGTACAGTTTATTGCATGTAAGTCATACCTCAGAAAAAGTTGTTAAATAAAAAGGAATTTTATAAGATTAAGAAAGTGAGAAGGCAAGCCACAGACTAGGAGAAAATATTTGCAAATCATATATCTGATAAAGGACTTGTTGCAGAACATATAAAGAGCTCTTAAAACTCAACAATAGCTGGGAATTCCCTGGCAGTCCAGTAGTTAGAACTAGGTTCTTCCACTGCAGGGGGACCTGGTTCAATCCTTGGTCGGGGAACTAAGATTCCCACAAGCCACATGGCGCAGCCAAAAAAAAAAAAAAAAAAGTCAGCAGAGAAATACCAATCAAAACCACAATGAGATTCCATTTCACACCCACTAGAATAACTGTATCCAAAACAATGGCCAGTTGCACACATGTCCACATCAGCGTTATTCACAACAGCCAAAAAGTGGAAACAACCCCAAAGTCCATCAATTTGTGAATGGATAACAAAATCTGGTATATTTATACAGTGGAGTATTATTAATACATAAAAAGGAAGGGCTCAGTCCCACGAGACTGCCCACACTCCAGACATCAGCCACAAGTGGGCTTCCCAGGCCATGTTCACTTCTGACTCACTGGCTGCAAATTCAGGGCTCCCACAATTCTCTCAGATTCAATAACTGGCTAGAATGGCTCACAGAACCCCCTGAAAATGTTATACTTACAATTACAGTTTTATTATAAAAGATGTACAGAGGGTGAGGTCTAGGAGGGAACACAGAGCTTCCTTGGCTTTCTCCCTGTATCAGAAGAGCAATCAGAACAGGACTCATGTTGCCACCCAGGAAGCACTTGGTTTCATCAAAAGCGATGAAATCTTCGGCCAAGTGACTGAACTCAATCTCCAGAGCTCCCAATATAGCTAGTTTCAAATCACAACCTGGGACTTCCCTGGTGGTCCAGTGGCTAGGGCTCTGCACTCCCAATACAGGGGGGCCTGGGTTTGATCCCTGGTCGGGGAACTAGATCCTGCATGTATGCTTCAACTAAGAAGTCTACGTGCTGCAGCTAAAAACCCCACACACCGCAACTAATAAATTTATTTATTTAAATCAAATCAAATCAAATCACAACCCTCGTGGGGCAGGGGGCAGAGATAAATTAGGAGTTTGGGGTTCACATATACACACTAATATATATATAATAGGTAAACAACAAGGATCTACTGTATAGCACAGGGAACTCTACTCAATATCTTGTAATAACCTATAATGGAAAAGAATCTGAAAAAATATATATATATATATATATAACGGAATCAATTTGCTGTACACCTGAAACTAACACAACATTGTAAATTAACAATATTTTAATAAAATAAAAACAAAATCACAACCCTCTATATCTTATATCTATACCTTATGTCTAGGTCTTTCTGGTGACTGGCTTGGTCTCAGTCATCCTATTAGCATAACAAAGATACACCCATCCTTTAGGAATTTATGAATGACTTTGAAGGGTTGTATTAGGAATTGTGGTAACGCTTACATATATGCTTTATTACCAAGGGAGTTACTTGCATCTGGAGCTCATTGGTGATTGACTTTGCAGGGCAGAGGTCAGAAGACAGAAGCTGTCTTCCCCAGGTGCTGTTGGCTTCCATAACATGTGCCAACCAAGGGCCTCCAGACGCAGGCCAGGGCCCAGTACCAGTGTCAGCGGGGAATCCGAACTCCTTATCTTCTCAGGTACAGGCCTGTCCCCACCATCCTCCTCCTCCGGCCCAGCTCCCCGACCCTCACGTCTCTCTCCCCTGTAGCTCTCTTCCTTGTGCTGTTCCCACTGCTGCACAGATGGCCCCATCCCTCTAAAGGTGAGCACGGGTGCAGGGGACAGGGAAGTCTGACCCCTCTGGGGTGGCTGGGCAGCAGCGAGGGGCTCAGCTTCCACCTCCGTGCTCCGCATCAGCTGAAATGCCAACCTGAGTGTGGAATTCTGACCCACTTCCTACCCCCGGGTTCTGGGGTCGTCTGTGTGGATCTCCCATGCCAGCCCCTTGTGCTGAATATGGGTGCAGGGGGGTAGGGAGGGAGGAGAAATGGGGCATCTGCTGGGCTGGGAGGGAGAAGGGGAGTGATCGGCCGAGACAAGATCCAAAGTCAGGAGTCCGGTCCCAGCAACTCCCTGGAGGTCCCTGGAGGTTAGGACTCGGTGCTTTCACTGCTGAGGGTCAGGGTTCGATCCCTGGTTGGGGAATTAAGATCCCGCAAGCCACGCAGCACGGCCAAAAATAAATAAATAAATAAATAAAGAGTCCCATCCTACCACAGGCCCAGCTGGCGAAGCATTTCTATTATCCCTTATTTCAACCCCACTACCTGACAGCCACTTTCACTCTGGGTGACACCCCCATGAAGCAGACAATCCCATTTTAAAGATGGGAAAAGTGTGGCTCAGAGGAGTGAAGTTAACTGCCTGAGGGGGAGAACGGGGCTTAAACCCTGACCAGGCGCGTCTTCTATTCTCTACTTGCCTAAGCAACTTCAGTGACGTTAGTTGCAGCCCTAGAACCAGCTAAGTGTACTTCTTTGGTTGTGACCTGGGCGCCCAAGGTAAGCAGTTGGTAACCCTGCGCACAAGGGCAGGAGCCCACTGAGGGCTGGAGAGCTCAGCACAGAACCCACGCCCCTGGGCCAGGAAGAAGGCGGATGAGAAGGAGGCAGCCAGAGGAGAGGGGTCACGACTGCTCTAGGGACAGAGGCGGATGGGACGTTGGACATCAGTGCTGGGTAAAGAATGAATGGATGCAGGGAAATGCAAATCAGAGCCACAAGGAGATACGACTTCCCACTCACTAGGGAATGGGATAATCAGAGAGTCAGATAACACGGGTTGGCAAGGATGTGGGGAAATAAGAACTCTTATACGCTGCTGGTGGAAACGGAAAATGGGGAGGTCAATGTCCGGAATAGGCAAATCTATAGAGACAGTAAGTAGACTGGTGGCTGCCCAGGGCTGAGGGGTGTGGGGAGGTCGGAGGAAATGGGGAGCAAGTGCTAATGGACACGGGGTTTCCTTTTAGGGTGATGGACATGTTCTAAAATTGACTGTGGTGCTGATTGCACAACCCTGCAAATATACTAAAAACCACTGAATTGTATGCTTTAAATGGGTGAATTGTATGATATGTGAATTCTATCTTAATAAAGGTATTTAAGAAAAAAAAAAAAGAAGGGAAAAGGGAATTCCTTGGCGGTCCGGTGGTTAGGACTCCACGCTTTCACTGCCAAGGTCCCGGGTTCAATCCCTGCTCAGGGAACTAACATCCTGCAAGTTGAGAAAAAACAAAATGAACGGATGCGAGGGGGATAAGGGACGGGAGCAGGGCGCAGGCAGAGGCCCTCCGCCCAGGCCCTCCTGCTGAGCCGTGTCTGGCCCCAGGTGAGGTGCTGTTGGTGAGAAAGGAGCCGTGGCGGCTCTGTGGCAGTGTGACGCTGGACTCCCAGCACCGGAAGTGGAGCTGCTGCAGAGACTTCTACCCTTTCCACCGCCTCACGCAGAGGTGCTGCCCACCTGGGGAAGTTCATGGTCATCCCCATGAACCCGGAAAAGTCAGAGGTTGAAGACTGCAGGACATACACCCAGAAAACTCTAGGTAGGTCCTGGCCCCGCCAATGGCTTCCCTTTCTGCTCTGGGGGTCACAGAGACCCTTTTCTCTCTCCTTCCTTCCCGGGAGCTCTGCCCTCCGCGGAGGGGCTTGTCTGCTACCGGACAGGGCGTCTGTGCCATTGACTTAGCTGCGTTCCAGCTTCCCACTGTGTGACCTCAAACAAGGGTCCTGCTCTCTCCCAGTCTCCCTGTCACCAGGTGAAGGGTATGCACAAGAACGTCTCATCCACACAGAGGGGAGCTGGGGCTTTCAAAGTCTCTTCCCACTGTTCCAGAAGTGACGTCAGGGGCAGCCCCTCCTGTGTTCTGCTCTCCTCTGAGCCCCTCCCCTGCTCCAGGTCCCAGATGCCCACATGTGTGTGATGGGAAGTCTCCTGAGTGTCTCACAAGAGTGGCCGACTCCAAATGTAGGCAGGCGTGGGGGTGAAAAAGAGGCTCAGATCCTGGTTGCTGGAAGTCACAACCAGGTGGAAATCACCGGAGGGCCACTGCACCGCACTGAGGCCTGCTGCCCGCCTCAAGGGTCCCACAGACACTTCCAAGATCAGGGGAAGCCTTGTCTCTGAACTTGGGCTGGTGGTGACCTGGGTGTTTAGTTTTCTCTTCTCTGTAGTTTACAGAATAAAATGAAGACTGGTGATGAGATTTGTGTGTGTTCTCATGCAAAGACGTCCTTGATGGAACAAGCCTGATATTGATGGGCACACACTCTGATCTGGTTTTGATGAAAAGCAAATCGTACTATTAACTGGTTAGAAATGTGGGACTTTCTTCTTTTCCTACTGGCTGATTACATTTTATGAACAGATGTTACAGAACGGGAAAGAACAAGAGCAATCTCCTTTCTAGGAATTGGAACCTCTATGGAGCCAAAAGTGAACTTCTCCCAGGAGCATGCGTCCCACCCGCCCTGTGGGAATCGTGCACTAACTCGCAGTCACATGCAGTATTCCACGTTGCAGGGAAGCCCATCCACCTGCCGTCCCGGGGGTTGTTGCCATCTGAGTCACACTTGGGAAGGGAGATAGAAGCCTTGGAACCAACCCGATGCTTTGAGTGTGACTCACCAAGCCCAGGACCTTAGCTCCCAAACTGCAAGATCACACGAAGTAACTGCACGTGATTGGTTGGTGTTGGGTGTCCTGGTCTCATGCTCCCCTGGAAAGCTGGGGAACGCTGGGGCTGTGATACTTCCCTCTGCTCCCAGACCCCCTCTCTACTCTTGCCTGCCCTTCTCTGCTCCCAGGAAGCTGAGTGCCTATCCTCTGTTTCTGGTGGGCACGACTTTGGGCAGTGCCCTCAAGAGAGGAGGGGACAGGTGGACTTCCCTGGTGGTGCAGTGGTTAAGAATCTGCCTGCCAATGCAGGGGGCACGGGTTCGAGCCCTGGTCCAGGAAGATCCCACATGTCGCGAAGCAACTAAGCCTGTGAGCCACAACTACTGAGCCTGCGCTCTAGAGCACGTGAGCCACAACTACTGAAGCCCACGCACCTAGAGCCCGTGCTCCACAAAAAGAGAAGCCACTGCAATGAGAAACCTGCGCACCGCAACGAAGAGTAGCCCCCGCTTGCCGCAACTAGAGAAAGCCCGCTCTCAGCAACAAAGATCCAACATAGCCAAAAATAAAAAAAATAAAAAAATAAAAAAAGGCGGGGGTGGGGGACAGGAGAAGGTGGAGGTGGGCGTGTCTCCCCTGTCCCCTCCGTGGCTGGGCTGCAGCTCTTCCATCTGCCCATCTTGGTGCTGGTCCTGGTGCCTTTCTGACCATCTCTGGGTGGTGTCCAGTCCCTGGGAGCCTTTGCTCCTCCCTGGATCCTTCACCACTCCTGCCCACACTGCTGTCCTGCATGCGCTTCAGTAAACAAAACTAACAAAGCAAACACGCAGGAAAAACTCACACAGCTGCTCAGGGCTCTCAGGGGTCCTGAGGTCCTGCACAAGTCTGCCGTCGCCAGCTCATCTTGCCCCACCCCTGCCCTGCTCCAGCCACTTCGACCATTCCCTGTGGCCACCAGGTCTTTGCACATGCCGTGCCCTTTACAAGAACACCCTTCCCTCGGAAACGGCTGCTCATAAATGAGAAGGGCTCATAAATCCACGCTCACCTGGCCAAGGGGGTCTGACACCTTCTCCTCCAAGACTCCTTATTGGTCACTTAAAATACAGATCTAGAGCATTTTATAGAATGATTCCCATTTTGTACGTACATGTGTATCTACCAATATATATACGATGCCTCACTTTTTTCTCTATACACACGCATGCGCATTTAGGATCATGAAACAGAGCTAAAAGTTAACAATGATCATCTCTGGGCAGTGGAATTACAGATGATTGTTTTCATTTCATTTTCTGTTTCCCAGTGTTTGCTGCAGTTTCTACAGTGAGCCTGCTGTCTCTTGAACTCTGTAGAAAATACGGTTGGGAAGAAAAAAAAAAGAAAACATGATTGGGAAACAAAGTGATTGGAATGGGATTCCTTTTGATACTGACTCCTTGAACTCCAGGCCAGCCAGTGCCCTCAGCTCCCAAGTCACGAAAGGCCTGGAGCCATACCTTCCTTTCCATGGCCCCAGGCCCCATATGATCTGGTCACTGGTCCCTCGTCCTGCCCACTAAACTCCAGGACTAAGCCACGAAATCTCTTTTTTTTTTTTGCACATCCCTCCTCACTCCCATCTCTGGGCCTTTGCACAAGCTGTTCCCTCTGCACCTGGACTTCACCCCATGTATCTTTTCCTTTGTTGAATGTAATCTGTATCCTTCCACTGCAATAAATTATAACCATGTGTATATCAGCTTTTCTGAGTCCTATGAGTCCTTCTTAGCAAATCATTGGGTCTGAGGGTGGTTTGGAGGAACCCCGACACAAGGAGATTCAAGGATTCAAAGATATGACTCTCGGGCTTCCCTGGTGGCGCAGTGGTTAAGAGTCCGCCTGCCAATGCAGGGGACACGGGTTCGTGCCCCGGTCAGGGAAGATCCCACATGCCGCGGAGCGGCTGGGCCCGTGAGCCATGGCCGCTGAGCCTGCGTGTCTGGAGCCTGTGCTCCGCAACGGGAGAGGCCAGGGCAGCAAAACCATTCTGTATGACATTATAATGGTGGATACATGTCATTATACATTTGTCCAAACCCACGGAATATACGACACCAAGAGTGAACCTTAATGTAAACTACTGACTTTAGTAATATATCAATATTTGCTTCTCAATTGTAACAAATGTACACACTAACGCAAGATGTTAGTAACAGGGGCAACTATGTGCGCCTATGGGGGGAGGGGATATGTGGGAATTCTCTGTACTTTCCGCTCCATTTTTCTATAAGCCTAAAACTGCTCAAAAAGTAAAGTCTATTAATCTTCAAAAATGCATATCAAGGAGCAAAGGCACAGGAATAACTCAGATAAGTTTGAAAATAAGAACAAGACTGGCAGGTTGCCTTGAAGAGACCAAAAAATATTTTCAAGCTCTTGGCATTCAGAAGACCTGGTGTTGGTGCAGGACAGACAAACGGTTGACAGAACAGGATTGAGAAAAAGGTACTTATGTCCGGGGAACACAGCGAACGCTGCTGTCCAGTCTCAGGTGAGGAGGGAAAGGACGGGCCATTCCGTGCACTTCGAGATGTCAGCCAGCCATACGTTTAGAAACTGAAGAACAGACATCCCAACGTTATACTCATTAGGAACCAAAACACAATGCAACACAAGCTCAATGAATGACAAGCACAAAGAAAACGTCGATACAAATGTTAGAAGAAGGGAGTTGGAGATATATATTCTTGGGGTTGAGAAGCCCTTCTCAAATAAAGACAGAAAAAACAAGTGCCTGAAAGAAAAAAGACTCATAGATTCAGTTACTTAAAAATGAAAAAAACTTCAGTAGGACAAAACACACCAGAAATGACATTAATTTCAGACAATGAAAACAGGCATTTTTCAAAAGCAGAACAAACGTCCAATAAATGGCCGAAAACACGCTCAGCCTACAGGTAAAACAAGAAAATGCAAATTAAAAGAATAATGAAATTCTACTGTGCACTTGTTTCGGCTGAAAAATTTTTAAGTTTGATAATTGCAAGTGTTGACAGTTCCTCTGACACTTCGCAGAGCTTTTAAAAGGGGGCATTTGTATATTAACTATAAATGTTTGTAACCTATACAGTTCTTTAGCACTTGGCATCTCCCTGAGGAAACGCTCATGCTGGCCAGAGAGGTGTGTGCAGATCGCTCACAAGAGGGAAGAGGGGGACAGCGTCCATGCCCACAAAGGTGGCATGGCCAGGTCACTCCCAAAAGGGTTCTGCCAACATTGCCCCCAAACCAGAGACAGGATTCCTTTCAGGGAGGGGACTTTGGTTTCTCTGGAATGGCTGAACTCTAGGAAGAGACTATCAAAATATAATAAGTATCAAGGCACAAGGATGTGGCCTCCGAGTGAGGCAGGCATCTTGGACGTCACGGACCTCACGGTACCCCCGCCCCCATGTCCATATCAGCCCTTACTTAGTGGAGGCGCCTCTGGGAAGCCTGGCCTGGGCGCTGCCATTCCAGGGGTGAGGGGAGCCCTAAGACCAGAGTCCCAAGTCCGAGCCCACCACCTCCAGTTGCCTCCTTCCTCCAGGACGTCCCAAATGGACTGCAGTAGCATGGCCTGATGGAGGCGCCTGCGAGATAAAGAATGTCAGTTTCACAGCGTGAGGAGAGAGACCAGGACTGTCTTTCCAGCCCCCGCTGGCTGCAATTCAGAACAAATAACCAAAGCCTGCCAGAGGGCTCCCAGATCTGAGGCGACCAGGGGCTAGGGAAGGGCAAGGCTATCCCTATCTCCTCACACAGCTTCTGCTGCAGTCTCACCATCTCAGCACCAGTATGTCCCTTGTCCACACACAGAGCAAAAACCTTGAAGCCATCAATAACTCCCCACCTCCCATCACTCAGTAAATCCTGTCTGCTCCATCTCTGATACATTAATATGCCCAGAATCCCACTTCTGTCTACCTCCACTGTCTCCGCCTGGTCCAGCCACCATCGCCTCCCGCTTGGACAATCACAGCTGCCTCTTCGCTGGGCTGGCAGCTTCCACCTTTGCCCCCCATAGTGTGTCTGGGGATCCTGTTAAAACTAAGCCAGCTCACATCCCTCTTCTGCTCAGAGCACCTCCCGTGGCTCCTGCTCACCCCACAGTAAAAGCCAAAGTCTTCGCCGTGGCCCAAGGCAGCCCGCTTTACGTAGGTTTGTATAAGCCATACATATGTGTATGCTTTTCTTTATGAAATAGAATAAAAGTGAATAGAAAGTAACAGAGTGCGTTGCACACGGTAAGGGCAATTATCGTTTAGCGAAACTTTTGTTCTAACAAGATATGTAATATATGATATATAATATATGATGCTAATATATATTATCATGTGTTATATAATACACACAATAGATTTTATATGGTTATCATACATATTAGGTATATATGATACATATATATACAGCTGTAGTTTTTCTTCATGAAATGCAATACAACAGGAAATATCAAACTGCACTGCAAATATTAGTTATTTGCGAAATTTTCATTCCAATGGTAAATATATACACACACAACATGGAATATATAATGTCATGTGACATATTACAAAAAAATATTTTTATATTCCATTATATGTGGCATTATATTCCATTATGTCACATAATGCATGAATTACACAGCGTTTATCCTACGTATATAGGGTGAATTGTGAATTATTATATAAATATGAATATGGTGGACTATATAAACTATGCGTCTCATTGCGCCTTGCTGCCGTAGACTGAGGGGGAGACTCTGAGATCTTCGAACGGCAGGGTTATCACAGCGTCTCCAGGGAGTAGCTCCTGTGGGTGGGGAATGACGGAAGCGGGAGCAGACAGGGAGGCCCAAGAGGCCACCCGATGGGGCATCAGAGCTGGTAAGACCCTCCAGAGCTGTGCCAGTGGAGGCAAAAGGGGGCCAGCCTTTGTGCCCCTGAGCCCCTCGTCCATCCTTCTCCCCTTGCTTACTCTGTTCTAGGGTCCATAAACTCTTTACGGAAAGGCCTTGACAGTAAATATTTGCATCTTTGAAGGCCACGTGGTATTTATCGCAAATGACTCAAATCTGTCTTTGCCATGCAAAAGCAACCGTAAAAAATATACATCAACACATGGGTGTGGCTATGCCCCAATAAATCTTTGTTCCCAAAGACAGGCAGCACCAGGCCCTTGGTCCCCTAACCCCGGCTGAATTCTGAGAGCAGATCCTCAAGCCGTTCCAGGAAAAGGCTGATCCCCACGCCTGCCTCAGGGCCTCTGTAGATACTAACAACGCTCTCTGGCAGCTCTTCTGAGGGTCACCTCCTCCCTGAGCACCTGATGGAAATCAGCCATCCCTATTACTCCCGAACTCTTTCTTCTCAGCCCTCATCACCCCGACACTGGATCATCTTTCTTTATTGTCTGCTTCCCTGCACTAGATGTTGGCTCCGTGGTGGCGGTGACCTTGTCTTGTTCCTGGCTAACTCCCAGCTACTAGAATGGGGCCAGGCACGCAGCAGGTGCTCAGTCAACATTTGTCTAGCGAGCGGGTGGATGATGCCCTTTTGGGGCTTTTTTTTAAATATGGGGAAAAAATGCATCAACTTGAAGACAACCAATTTGGATTACAAATTTATTCTAACCCCTCTCCCCAAGTCACAAATGTATACAAAATGTTAGCTAGCAGGAAACCCGAGCAATGAAGCAGCCTCTGGCCTTGTGCATTTTGAGAGGGGACTCTTCCACTTCCACACATGCTGATCCCACCCCCACCCAGTGGGTGAAGCGGATGCATCCCACGAGGTCTCGCCACACGTAAGTACACGTCAGGGCTGAGTTTTGAGTCTCGGAGATGTGAGAGCAGCACTACGTCAGGGTCAGGATGGCGCAGGGGTTACGGGTTCTGACCCAGACTGCCCGTCTTCACACCCCACCTCTGCTTCTTCCCTGCCTGTGTGACCTTGGGTAGGTGATTTTCCCTCTCTGTGCCTCGGTTTCCTCATCAAGGCAACAAAGAAAATGTTATGGGGACTAGGTAAAGCACTTAGAACAGTGCCCCGCACCTAACCAGAGCTCAATAAACTCCACCTATTTTGATAATGACCACACCTTATTGACATGATGTGGGGAGGGCAGTAAAACAGTCCCTGGCCTCCAGCAACCCGTGCTCCAGACATGTGTCAGTGCCAGAGTGGACTTCCCTGGGGTAACCATGGCAACAGGCACTAAGCCTGCTCACCTGGCTCCATCAATCTCCCCATCACCCAGTGGTCACTCTGTCTCTTGCCTTCTTCCCCTCGTCATTTAACCCACTCAAGTCACTTCCAATTTTAAAGACACCCCTACCTGGGGCCCACCTCCCTCAGCTCCCTCTACACCAGAGGGGTCTCTTCTAGAAGGAATTAAGATGTTGTTTCAGAACCCTGGTTTCTTGGTTTTCTCTCTGGGTAGGTCTTGTGTCCAGAGTATTTTCACTCCACTGGGGAAGGGAGATGAGGGAGGAAGGGAGAGAAAGCTGGCCCCTCCCACTTCACCTAGAGCTGCTGGGAAACGGGCCCAGGTGGAATGGATCTAACCTCATTCATTAAATGCTAAGATCTTGGGTGTAATCTGGGGCTGTTCTGACAGAGAACTGTGCCCCCCCCCCACTCTCAGTGCTGCCCCTGGGGTGCCTCTGGCCTCTGTGTAGAGATCTCTGCCCCTCTCCCAGTAATCCGCCCCCCTCTCATCTTCCTCCCTGCCCTGTACCAGTACCCTCGAGCACCCTGCAGCCCTTCTCCATCTCCCTCCCTGCCTCTGCTCTTACTGCTTCACCCCACTGGCTTGTTGGCCTTGGGCAAGTCCCTTTGCTTCCGCTGGGCCTCAGTTTCCCCATCTTGGATGATGCTCTACCACTCACCCCCATCAGAACTCTCTCAGCTTCTCTCCTAATTTTAACGAGGCTTATACTCATTTTGGAGATCAGATCATGATTCTCTGACACATCCTTCCGATGACTTCCTCTCTCCAGGGCTCTTTCAATTGGGAAACATCTACAGTCTGAAAGACAGAATGCAGACTGGTGGGGCCCAGACCCCTCCCGCTTCAGAGGTGAGTCCTGGAAGAGACTCCAGGTAATGAATGGTGGTTCCTGGACTGTTCCTCTCACCCTTGTGGTTCCCTGAATGCCCCACGGGGTTGGCAGGAGTCCCAGCGTACTCCTAGGGTGGGGAGGTGCAGTGGGTTGAATGGTGGCCCACCAGAAGATGTGTCCACATCCTAACCCAGGGAAAGTTATGGGAGCTTATGTGGAAAAAGGGTCTTTGTAGATGTAATTCAGTTAAGGATTTCAAAGTGAAATCATCCTAGATTTAGGGTAAGCCCTAAATCCAATGACAGGAGTCTTTCCAAGAGACAGAGAGCAAAAGAAGGCCACGTGAAGATGGAGGCAGAGACTGGAGATAGGGGGCCCCAAGCCAAGGAATGCCTGAGGCCAACAGAAGCTGAAGAGGCAAGGAAGGATCCTCCCCTAGAGCCTGTGGAGGGAGCGTGACCCTGCGAACACCTTGATTTCAGATCTCTGGCCTCCAGAACTGTGAAAGAATAAACTCCTGTTGTTTTAAGCCACCGAGTTTGTGGTCATTTGTTATGGCAGCCCTGGAAACTAAATAACAAAAGTAAGACCAACTGGTGGCCTAGCCCAGTGGGATAGAGGGGGTTATGGAGGCAGGAGGGGGACAGCTGGGAAGGAAGGCAATAACAGCACAGAGATCTATAGATTTGATGGAACATGGGGGCTCTGGTCATGGCCGGCAGTCCCCTGAGAGAGGCCACTCAAGAAGACAGTGGGGAAGGTAGGAAAGGACACGTCAGGAAAGGCCCAGGGACTCTGAGGACAGGTTAACAGGGGGCTGAGGCTGAAAGACAGGTCGGACTAGCCACAGACAGGATCAAATTTTCCACCAGAGGCAGGGTTGGTAGGGCATTACCAGAAGACCCTGCAGAGCCATTCCAGTGGGTTGTGCCGTAGACTGAAGAATGAGAGGGGTTCTGTTGGAATATTCCATTTGAGTGTCTCAGGAGAAGGTACCACGGATCAGGTTAAGGTGAAAGGTGTAATATTAGATGGGTCAACTGCAAGCCAAGATCCCTTTTTTTTTTCCCTCATAAGAGGAGTGATGCCCAGAGAAAGCCCACCTTAGAAGGTGGGAGAGGCAGAAGCTCACTGAAAGACACTGCGTTTCCTTAAGACAGCCTGTACCAGCTGACAAAGGGAAGGAAGTATTCCGATGTAAGAGTCCCAGGGAAAAGTAACACTGCTCAGGTAAATGGAGGGCTGATAGGTTGATTTGGCTCAAGTCGGTTCCATTTTTTCTTCTGCCAGAGGAGTGAGCATGTTGTCCTGCTGGCTGGGACCCCATAGGTCTGTGTGGTTTGGAGTGGACTGGAGAGACAGCACTGCGGACTGTACCAAATGAGCTGGAGGTTGGAGGGGGCTATGTTGGAACGCTTCACCTGCTGGGGCTGGTCGCAGGGGAAGGTACCACGGCTCAGTATGGGGTGACCTAATTCAAGTTCCGTCCACATCCCGGTGGTTTCCACTGGGCCAGCACAGGTAGGGGCAACGCAGGGAGAAGGCCACGTCTAAGTTCAGGCTTCGGCAGGCTCCTGTCCCTCGGAGGAGGACGCTTCCTGGGATGCGGGTGCTGCCTGGGGCGCGGGCGGCGGGTGCGGGGCGCAGAGCTGGGCGCGCACCTCTTGCATCTGCGCCTGCAGCTCCTCCAGGGCGCCCCGCGGCGGCGCCGCCTGCACCTGCGCCTGCAGGGCCTCCAGCGCCAGCGCCAGGCGGCCCACCTCGTCCCGCATCGCGTCCCAGGCGGCGCACTGCTCCTCTTCCTTGTGACGCTGGTGCGTCTGGTGGCGCCAGTACTCCAGCACCAGGCAGCCGCCGCCCACGAGGAAGACGGTGGCCTCGCCCAGCAGCTCGGCGCCCAGCTCGGCGGCCGCCTCCTCGTTCAGCGGCTTGATGACCGTGCCCCGGAAGCCCATGATGCGCATCTTGGTCCGCATCTCCACCCAGTGGTACACTGCGGGGGAAGACAGGGGTCAGGTCATGCACTGGGAGCCCCCTGCCAACCCCGCCCCTCCATGCCTTGGTGTCCAGGTGGGAGAAATGGGGACATAGCAGCCAAAATCACCAGGGGGCACTTTATTTATTATTATTATTATTTTTTTGCGGTACGCGGGCCTCTCACTGTTGTGGCCTCTCCCGTTGCGGAGCACAGGCTCCGGATGTGCAGCCTCAGCGGCCATGGCTCACGGGCCCAGCCGCTCCGCGGAATGTGGGATGTGGGATCTTCCCGGACCGGGGCACGAACCCGTGTCCCCTGCATCGGCAGGCGGACTCTCAACCACTGCGCCATCAGGGAAGCCCCACCAGGGGGCACTTTACATAAGACCCCTGCACCTGGCCTGGTCCCAGGAATGCCAGTCACCCAGAAAATTCTTAAGTCTCCCAGAAAATTCTGGCAAGGAGCCAGGAATGAGAAACTCTGCCCCACAGGGGAGGTCCTGAACTGGGGACCAAGCCCCTGGAAGGTCACTAGGAGCTCCCAGGCTGCAAACTCCCAGGAAGGTGTAAAGAAAGGGTCAACTGCTGGAAGCTTAGATCCTTCTGCTTGCCCCTTGAGCCACCTCCCCTGGCACCGTCGCCCCACCCACTGCCAAGAAGGCAGATCCCCTTTCTTTCCAGATCTTCCCCAAATGCAAAATCAGGGCTGCAACGGAGAGGGACCTCCTGGATCCAAAGAAAGGGCAACAGAAATGTAGGAATCGGGGGCTTCCCTGGTGGCACAGTGGTTGAGAGTCCGCCTGACGATGCAGGGGACACGGGTTCGTGCCCCGGTCTGGGAAGATCCCACATGCCACGGCGCGGCTGGGCCCGTGCGCGTCCGGAGCCTGTGCTCCGCAACGTGAGAGGCCACAACAGTGAGAGGCCCGCGTACTGCAAAAAAAAAAAAAAAAAAGAAAAAAAAAAGAAATGTAGGAATCGACGCTAAGAGACTGTGAGCACAGGGTGACCAACCCTCTTCGCAAGTCTGGTGCCTCCCATCCGAGATCTTCACCGGCCCTGGAGATGGAGCTGATAAGAGCTGTGAGCTCTTCAGGGTGAGGTTTTGGGCACATACCTCGGAAGAAGCTCAGAGCTGACTGATGCTGCTGGAACAAAAACTTGCTTGCCCAGCTGTTCCTTTGTGAAGGAAGATTCTCAGCATTTGAGTCTTAGAAACCAAGGCCGAATTGATGCTGAACCCTGACTCACTCCTGTAATAGTTAACATTCATCCAAGGATACATGGGATTATTGGGGATGCCCTGTTTTCTAGCTCATTTGGAGATTCACTTCCTACATATCATTTTACTTTTAACGTTTAATAATTATCCATGAAAATGCATAAAATATAAAATGCTTTAAATTAATTGTAGACTAATAATCTTAAAGGTAATTCAATCCAGGAGAAAATATTTTAACATTTAGAATCTTATGGTCTCAGGAAATTAAACAAATTAAAAATTGAACTTCTGTACATATTTTGATTGCTGACACATCATTTATTAGATAGAATTCTGTGGGAAAGGGAACTGTAAATATAAGTTCAAGGACAAAAAGGAACAATGTAAAATTTCCGACTGTAAAAGAAGAGCTTGCTCTTTTTTTTTTTCTTATAAACTGGACATTGGCAGGCACCACATCACAAGACTATGTGGATTGCATTAGATACTTCAAAGAAAGGATGCTCCGGGTGCTTAAAAATTTCAGTATTCTTTTTTTTTTTTTTTGTGGTACGCGGGCCTCTCACTGTTGTGGCCTCTCCCGTAGCAGAGCACAGGCTCCGGATGCGCAGGCTCAGCGGCCATGGCTCACAGGCACAGCTGCTCTGAGGCATGTGGGATCTTCCCGGACTGGGGCACGAACCCGTGTCCCCTGCATCGGCAGGCGGACTCTCAACCACTGCGCCACCAGGGAAGCCCAAAAAATTTCAGTATTCTTAACACACCAGAAATTACTGGGCTGGACAAAAAGTTCGCTTGGGTTTTTCCATAAGATGTTTTTTGTTTTTAATTAATTAATTAATTAATTTTTGGCTGTGCTGGGTCTTCATTGCTGTGCGCGGGCTTTCTCTAGTTGCAGCGAGCGGGAGCTACTCTAAGTTGTGGTGCACAGGCTTCTCATCGCGGTGGCTTCTCTTGTTGCGGAGCACAGGCTCTAGGTGCGCGGGCTTCAGTAGTTGTGGCACGTGGGCTCAGTAGTTGTAACTCGCGGGCTCTAGAGCGCAGGCTCAGTAGTTGTGGCACACGGACTTAGTTGCTCCGCGGCATGGGGGATCTTCCTGGACCAGGGCTCGAACCCATGTCCTCTGCACTGGCAGGCGGATTCTTAGCCACTGAGCCACCAGGGAAGCCCTTCCATAAGATGTTACCGAACTTTTTGGCCAACCCAATATATCCTTTGCAGGTACTTGAACTTATGAACAGAAGTTTTAGCTGTCAACTTGAAAATGCACTAGACGGTATATAACTTTTCAATTTTTTAAAGGAGTAAAATTAAAAAAATGTTTTTGTTTGTTTCATGAAAAGAAATTTTTTTTAAGTAGAAAAATGTTTGAGAAGCTCTGCCTGGAGCTGGTGGTAGGATCCGAGGAGTGTACCCAGGGCCCTCTCAGTATGCCAGCTGCTGCGGTCACCATTACTACCAATTGTTACGTAGGCCCTGGTGCTGTGGGGTTCCTGGGGTCCAGGCTGCGAAGAACCCTCCCACACTGAGGTCCCAGCATCAGGTCATCCTGAGGTCCACGTGGGGCTCTGCCACCTACTGTGTGGGCGATGACAGTTCATTTTGAGGCTCCTCCGTAAGAGGGAGATGATGACCATACACCAGCCCTGCTGCTTCTTAACACCACATTCCCTTCCACTGTTCTGGTCCAGGCTCTGTCCCAGCTCTGACCAATGTCCCCTTCTTGACCTCCCTATTCAGGGACCCTCCATCCCTCCCATCAGTCTGTGTATTCTTTTCAAAGCGCCTATCACAACTGGGAATGATTCTGTCATCCAGCCAGTTGTTTGCACTCCGTCTCCGCACTGGACTGTGAGCCCCACGAGGGTGGACCCAGGGCTGTCACAGCCATGGCTGTGTCCCTAGCGCCGTCCAGAACCAGGCCAGGCACACAGATGACGCTCAGTACCTCTCGTTGACTGCGTCAATGGGTCCCTGCCCCAGCTTCCTCCCCATCTGCCAGCCCCGGCCTCACCCCCTGCAACTGTTCTCCATGGAGTAATCAGGAGCTGCTTAAAAGACAACAAAAACCCAAAAAACTACCACTCTTTTCACTAATAAAAGTAACGCACTGCATGAAAATCAAGTACTCAAACTATAAAATTAAAAGCCAGGAATTCCCTGGCGGTCCAGTGGTTAGGACTCCGCACTTTCACTGCTGAGGGCGTGGGTTCAATCCCTGGTCGGGGAGCTAAGATCCCACATGCCGAGCAACACGGCCAAAAAAAAAAAAAAAAAAGAATAAGTTGGAACAAAAACGAAAATAGCCAAAGTAGTCCCCCCACCTAGTCCTGATCCCTCAAACATACCTCTAAATCTTGCCCTAACAGGCCTTTTTGTCTCCTAGCATCCTCTCCCTGACATCTGATAATAAGCATACATTGCTCATCTCTATTTCTGAGTTTTCCAACTGGAAATTTGCTTGTATTTATAAAACTATTTCCTGTTGGTCCCTCGGCCCCACCATAAAAGATGAGCAGTTCTTCCCCATGCAGCCTGTCTTTCCCTGGACCCCTCCGCTCCCCATTCCTACAAGTGATTTGTATATTTGTATATTTCTTATTCTTGTATTTACACTCTTTTCACCATCTCCCTCAGCTCCCAACATGGCCAGGGAGGAAACGAGCAGCCCCTCTTCCCCTCTCCACCCTCCACATCTCCCTAGGCCAGACCATCCTTTCACATGATCAGGATTTAACATACAAGCTGTCCGGTGGCTATAATACCGCCCCTTGTACTCTGTGCATCAGCCAAGTCAGAAAAATGAAAATAAATGGCACATACAAGGTGACAGTCGTGGAAACACTGTTCCGTGTGATGTGACTAAGCTAGAAAGGAGCCCCTGTGATGGGCTGTGTTAGGGAGGGGCCGCCTGGAGGAAGCACCTGGACGCCTTGATGCGTCCTCAGGATCCAGGTCAGACAGCTTCTCTAGGCTTACTCCACAGAGCACATGTCAGTTTGCTCTCAGCTGGACAATGATTTTCTAGGATGACTTGATCTTCCCTCGCATGACAGTTCGCAAACTGCAGATCTTGTGCCATGAGTGGGTCATGAGATCAATGTGGTTGCACAAACCAGCAGTAAAAATATAATCAAGAATATAATTGTTAGGGAACCCTTGACTGAAACCGCCAGCCCCGGCCAGGCACGATGATAAACACTTGCATGAGTTGTCTCGCAACAGGAGGTTCTGATAAAGAACGAGGTGCTGGACTTCCCTGGTGGCGCAGTGGTTGAGAGTCCTCCTGCCGATGCAGGGGACACGGGTTCATGCCCCGGTCTGGGAGGATCCCACATGCCGCGGAGCGGCTGGGCCTGTGAGCCATGGCCGTTGAGCCTGTGCATCCGGAGCCTGTGCTCCGCAACGGGAGAGGCCACAACAGTGAGAGGCCCGCGTACCGCAAAAAAAAAAAAAAAAAGAATGAGGCGCTGCCACCGAAAACTAACTGGGAGAATTCAGGAGGGGCTGAAAGGAGGGAGCACACGCCAGCCCACAGTATGTCTTGTACAACTAACCCAGGAGGGGTCAAAAGGAAGAGGGAGGACACAATATGTCCCACCAACCTCCCAGAATCCTCCTCACTGAAATCCATCCCGGCTGAGAGATGCGTGCCACCAGGAAGGACCCTGAGTCAGAGTGATTAGCCAGAGACAACCCGGAAACTAACCCCATCACCATATAACCTGAGACTGTGAGACATGTGGCGGAGCAGTTCTCCCGGGTTCCCTTACCCTGCCGCTCTCCGCCCAGGCACCCCTTCCCAATAAAGTCTTTTGTTTTGTCAGCACGTGTGTCTCCTCGGACAATTCATTTCCAGATGTTAGACAAGAGCACTCTCTCAGGCCCTGGAAGGGGTCCCCCTTCTTGCAACATAACAGAAAATATTCGATGGACTTTGAGGGCATTACGCTAAGTGAAGTAAGTCAGAGAAAGACAAATACCACATGATCTCACTTATATGTGGAATTAAAAAGACAACAACAACCGGGACTTCCCTGGTGGCTCAGTGGTTAAGAATCCGCCTGCCAATGCAGGGGACATGGGTTCGAGCCCTGGTCCAGGAAGATCCCACATGCTGCGGAGCAACTAAGCCCGTGCGCCACAACTACTGAGCCCGTGAGCCACACTACTGAAGCTCCCGTGTCTAGAGCCTGTGCTCTGCAACGAGAAGCCACCGCAATGAGAAGCCCGCGCACTGCAACAAAGAGTAGCCCCTGCTCGCCACAACTAGAGAAAGCCCGCACGCAGCAACGAAGACCCAACGCAGCCAAAAATAAATAAGTAAATTTATAAAAACAACAACAAGCCAAGCTCACAGATACAACAACAACAAAAAAAAGAAAATAAAACATCAAAGCCAATCTTAAGCACTCAAGGAAAGTACTGTTTCACAAAACTTTTGGTCTTGTTTTGTATGTGACTGTACGAATATGTGTGTGACTGGAACATGGTCAAAAGGTTGAAAGCCACTGTCCTAAGTTTTGGTTGGAATTCCACTGAGTCTACAGATCACTTTCAGGACAGTGACATCTTCCCAACATCGAGTCTTTCAATCCACGAATGTGGTATCTCTCCCACTTAGCCTCTCATTTTCTCTGCAAGTCTTACACCTCTTTGGTTTTACTAATTACTAGGTAATGATGTTTTTTGTCGTTATTCTTCATGGTATTTTATTTTATTTTTTTTGGCTGTGCCGCTGGCTTGCAGGATCTTAGTTCCCCCACCAGGGATCGAACCCGTGCCCCCTGCAAAGTGCAGAGTCCTAACCACTGGACCGCCAGGGAATTCCCTGTCATGGTATTTTAAATTTCATTTTCAATTTGGTTGGGGCTGGTATATATAAATACAATTGAGTTATATAAATGACTTTCTTTCCAGTGACCTCCCTAAATCCATCCTTTTTTTTTTCCTTTTTAGTGAAATATAACGTATACAAAGTACTCAGATGTTAATTGTAGAGCTGGATAATTTTTTAATATGTAGGCATCACCTAGATCAAGATCTAGAACATTCCCACACTCCAAATGGCTCCCACTTTCAAGCCCTCTTCCAGTCAGTACCCCTAATGTCACTATTCTGACCTCTTACGATAGATGATATGTTCTCTTTAAACCCTATTCTGTCTTCTTCATGATAGATATTCGTACTCTTTCTGGTCTGACTTCTTTTGTTCAGCAATATGTCTGTGAGATCCACTGTGCTGCCACGTGGTTCAGTTCATCCACTGTATAGATGGACCAGTTCATTCATCCATACCCCACTGAGGGACATTTAGGGAGCCTAGAGTAGAAAGGTTTCCCAGGAGTGAAACTGCTGAGTCACAGGGCATTGCATCACCCAGACAATCGCAATAAACATCTTAACGAGTTTTTCTGTTCTTGGGAACAAGTTGATCCTAAAATTTACAGGAAATGCAGAGGTCCTAAGAATAGAAAAATTTTAAGAAGAACAAAGTTTGAAGATTTACACTATCAGATTTCAAGACTCACTACAAAGCTAAAGTAATTAAGATAGTATTGGTAAGAGGATGGACAAATAGAAGACTGGGAAAGAACAGACTGTCCAAAACTAGACCCACACATATCTGATTGCTTTTCAAATGCTAGACCAACCTTGTAGTCTTGGAATAAATCCCACTAGGTCATAATTTATTACCTTTCTTATGTAATGCTGGATTCTATTTGCTAATATTTTTGTTTAGGATATCTGAATCCATGTTCAGAAGAGATCTTGGCCTAAAATTTTCCTTTCTTGTAATGGCTTTGTTAGGTTGTTGTATCAGTATTCTACTGGACTCATAAAATGAATAAGGAAGTGTTCCACTTCCTCTATTATTTGTTTGGTTTTTTTGCGTGTGGTAAGTGGGCCTCTCACTGCTGTGGCCTCTCCCGTTGCGGAGCACAGGCTCCGGATGCACAGGCCCAGTGGCCTTGGCTCACGGGCCCAGCCTCTCCGCACAGGCCCAGTGGCCTTGGCTCACGGGCCCAGCCTCTCCGCGGCATGTGGGATCTTCCCGGACCGGGGCACGAACCTGTGTCCCCTGCGTCGGCAGGCGGACTCTCAACCACTGAGCCACCAGGGAAGCCCCCACTTCCTCTATTATTTAGAAGAATTTGGGTAATGACATTATTTCTTTCTTAAATGTTTGGAAGAATTTACCAGTGAAGCCGTCTGAGCCTGTGGTTTTCTTTATGGGAAGGTTTTAAATTATAGATTCAATGTCTCTAACAGATATAGGGCTATTTCAGATTCTCTATTTTTTCTTGTGTCAATATTGTTAATTGTGTTTTTCAAGGAAATTGTCCATTTCCTCTTCATTGCCAAATGTTTTGGCTGAAATTGATCATAATATCCTCTTGTCATCCTAGAATTAGGATGAATTAACGAATTAATGTGTCATTTTTCATCCCTCTTAATGGAAATTTGTGTTTTTCCCCTCGAGTAAGTATTAATCTTTTCAAAGAACCATCTTTTGACTTTGTTGATTTCCTCTACTAAATGCCTGCTAACTCCTAGCTGTTCTTCAAGGTGTGTCTCAGGTATTTCCTTCTTCAGGACTAGGTCAGATGACCACTCTGGGCATCCTCAGCTCCCTGGGCTCCGACATCCCAACCCTGATCAATCTTGGGTGTCACTGGTGACAGATCTGTCTCCCCCGCTGGATCATGCGCTCTGCAAGGGCTGGGCCCAGGCCCGTTCTGCTTTCCCTTCCGTCTCACACCTAAATTCACCTCTGCCTGGGATACCATTCCCCCACTCCTCTTTTCCCACTGTGCCCCAATTCATCTTTTAGGTCTCACCTGGAGTGTCCCTTCCTCTAGGAAGCCCTCTCTGATACCTAGGCTGCGTCAGACACGTCCTCTAGGTTCCCAGAGCTCCCTGGGCTTCCCTCATCATGATGCTGTATATTCTAGGTTGAATTAAAAAAAAAAAAGAATATGGATGCAGAACTCCTTGCTTCTAAAATGGATATAGAAATATGCTTCACCCAGCCTTGTCTGACCTTTCACCAAAAAGGTTGGTTTCACTGTTTTTAAGATCCTTGAGGCCTCTGGCCTCTCCCTGCTTCAAGGGAACTCTTTTATCACTGCCTGGAGGCGAGACTGTAGCTCCTTAAGGGCAGGCTCCCAGAAATGCCCAGCCCAGCACCTGGCATCCAGAAGGCACTCGGGGAATGTTTAATGAGTGGATGAACGGCTCATCTTCCCTTCAGGTTTCCTCAAATTTACCGTATTTAGTCACGATAAGCATCCAAATTTTGTCAAAACGTTGTCTGTTTCGAAGTTTATATCTTAACTAAAGTTTGATGTTTACTGTCTCTGAGAATGCTGCTCCTCCCAAGGGGGAGAGAATTTAACAGGGTGCTTTAGCCAAGGAAAGGGCAGGGCTCACCTAACCTGTTTATCTGCCCTTAGCCACCCTGCTGAAACTTATAACATCATACCACGTGGCATACTGCTACCTTCACTTCTACTTTTTTCTGAAGTATGTTGATTTACAATTTTGTGTTAGTTTCAGGTGAACAGCATAGTGATAGATAATACTCCATTATAGTTTATTACACGATAATGTGTATAATTCCCTGTGCTCTACAGTACATCCTTGTTGCTTACCTATTTTATATATAGTTTGTATCTGTTAATTCCATACCCCTAATTTGTCCCTTCCCACTTCCCTCTCCCCTTTGGTAACCACAGTTGGTTTTCTGTATCTGTGTGTCTGTTTCTGTTTTGCATATACATTCATTTGTATTATTTTTTAGATTCTGCATATAGGTGATATCATATTGTATTTATCTTTCTGACTTATTTCAGTAAGCATAATATTCTCTAGGTTCATCCATGAAGCTGCAAATGGCACTACTTCATTATTTTTTATGGCCAGGTAATATTCCATTATACATATACACACACATACATATATATCTCATATCTTTTTAATCCAGCTGAGGTAGGAGATAGATGAGGCCCCAGGCTGAACAGCTCCAAGCGGTCTCCTGCTGATACTTTGAGATAAGATACCATCAGGAGTATTGGGCCTTGCCTGGGTAAAAGCCAAAGCCACTACATTCTTCTCATGCTTGTGGTGAGGGGGATTTCCCGGCCTGACACATGCACAGAGAAGGTCCTCAGTCTAGGGGAGGGAAAAAGGGAGGGAGGAGGCACCAGCTCAGGATCTGTCCTGCCAACCTCCCAGAAACCTTCACGCTGGAATCCACCTTCACTGAGAGATGCGCATGCACACCACCGGGGAAGGACCCTGAGTCAGACCAAATATGGACACAGGCGAGATGATTGGCCAGAGGCAACCGGGAAGACTGCCCCGATATAAGCAACTTAAATCCTTCCTATTGGCACGCAACTCACTCCAAGTTCGCCCGTGTGTTCTTCCACACGTACTTTGCTTGTATTAAATGCTTTATCTGTTTCACAATCTTGGACTCTGTGCTGAATTCCTTCTTCAAAGAAGACAAGGACTGAGGTCCCTCTTCTTCCCAGAAGAATCACAACCGTCTGTTGATGGGCACTTGGGTTGCTTCCACGTCTTGGCTATTGTAAATAGTGCTGCTATGAACACTGGAGTGCATGTATCTTTCCAAATTAGTGTTTTCGTTTTTTCCAGATATGTGCCTAAGAGTAGAATTGCTGGATAATTTATAGCTGTATTTTTAATTTTTTAAGGAACTTTCATACTATTTTATTCCCACAACAGTGTAAAAGGGTTCCCTTTTCTCCACATCATCTCCAATACTTGTTATTTACAGATTTCTTAATGATAGCCATTCTGGGGACTTCCCTGGTGGTGCAGTGGTTAAGAATCCACCTGCCAATGCAGGGGATATGGGTTCGATCCCTGGTCTGTGAAGATCCCATATGCTGTGGAGCAACTAAGCCTGTGCGCCACAACTACTGAGCCCGCGCTCTAGAGCCCACGAGCCACAACTACTGAGCCCGTGTGCTACAACTATGGAAGCCTGTGCACCTAGAGCTCGTGCTTTGCAACAAGCCACCACAATGAGAAGCACGTGCACTGCAACGAAGAGCAGCCCTTGCTCGCTGCAACTAGAGAAAGCCCGCGTGCAGCAACGAAAGACCAATGCAGCCAAAAATAAATAAATAAAATAAATTTATATATAAAAAATGATAGCCATTCTGACAGGCGTGAGGTGATACTTCATTGTGGTTTTGATTTGCATTTCTCTAATAATTACTGATGTTGAGCATCTTTTCATATGCCTGTTAACCATTTGTATGCCTTCTTTGGAAAAATGTCTATTCAAGCCTTCTGCCCATTTTTGGATTGGACTGGGCTTTTTAAAAAAAATATTGAGTTGTATGAGCCATTTATATATTTTGGATATTAACCCCTTGTTGGTTGCATTGTTTGCAAATACCTTCTCCCATTCCATAGGTTGTCTTTTGGTTTTGTCAGTGGTTTCCTTTGCTGAGCAAAAGATTTTAAGTTTAATTAGACCCCATTTATTTACTTTTGCATTTATTTTATTTTTAAAAAATTTCTTTGTTTTATTTATTTATTTATTTTTGGCTGCGTTGGGTCTTCATTGCTGTGTGTGGGCTTTCTCTAGTTGTGGCGAGTGGGGGCTACTCTTCGTTGCGGTGCGTGGGCTTCTCATTGCAGTGGCCTCTCTTGTTGCAGAGCACGGGCTGTAGGAGTGCAGGCTTCAGTAGTTGTGGCATGCAGGCTCAGCAGTTGTGGCTCATGGGCTCTAGAGCACAGGCTCAGTAGTTGTGGCTCATGGGCTCTAGAGCACAGGCTCAGTAGTTGTGGCACATGGGCTTAGTTGCTCCACAGCTTGTGGGATCTTCCTGGGCCAGGGATTGAACCCGTGTCCCCTGCATTGGCATGTGGATTCTTAACCACTGCGCCACCAGGGAAGTCCTACTTTTGCTTTTATTTCTTTTGCCTTAGGAGACTGGTCCAAGAAAATGTTGTTAGGATTTATGTCAAAGAGTGTTTCTTCTAGGAGTTTTATGGTTTCAGGTGTTACATTTAGGTCTTTAAACCATTTTGAATTTAGTTTTGTATATGGTGTGAGGAAATGTTCTAATCGGACTGTGCTACATGTGGCTGTCCAGTTTTCCCAGCACCACTTGTTGAAGAGACTGTTTTGTTCTCCACTGTGTATTCTTGCCTCCTTTGTCTTGGATTCGTTGACTGTAGGTGCGTGGGTCTGCTACCTTCACTTCTGCCTGTGCACCTGAGGGGGAGACACTGAGTCCAAGTTGGGCCATCTGGCTGCGGGCAAGGGAGTATTCTTCTCTAAGCCTTCATTCATCTTCAAAATAAGGACCCTCCCTCCTACAGGATAGTACTGCTGAAAAGACTAAATGAACTCACGCAAAAACTCTTCACTCAGGGCCAGGCTTAATAAACGGCAGCAAGGCCTGTGGAGTCACACAGACCTGGACTCAAATCTTGGCTCTGTCATTTCCTGGATATGCAAGCTGTACCTCAGTTTCCCCATCAGTAAACTGGGGATACCCAACTGGCAGGATTGGGAGAATGGCAATGAAAGACTAAAAGAGAAATTGCTCAATTTAATAAATGTTAATTTAGCATCCTCTTCCTGACTCCTGTGCAGAATTTTACTCCTGGAAATATGTCCTACCAAGTGGTCTGAGCTCTATGCCCTAGGGCTACATAGAATAGTTTTCAGCCTCCTCACTCGTCTCTGGATCTCCAGTCTCATTCCCTTTGATCCATCCTCCATACCACAGAGTATCCCAACTCAGATATCCTCTCCTCCCTGAGCCCCAGACTCCTGGGCAACCCCGCCCTAGCTGTGACCACTCTGGGCCATCACTGTGTGGTGACAAGTCTATCTCCCCAACTGGACTATGAGCCCCATGAAGTTAGGATTTGGAGCTGAATTGGTCGCTGCAGTGTCCCCAGCCCTGGATGGGGCAGAGAACAGGTACTCAGTGAGGGGGCTGATCTGTGGAAGTCCCTGGGAGGGAGCCGTGGACCCCTGGCATGGCTCCCTCTCACCTGGCTCTACTCATCACCACACTCAAAAATTCGTCACCTGCCTTATTGTGATGTTCACTTTACTGTGGGGCTTGCTTTAAGTGGTGGCCTTGGAATAGAACTGGCAATATTTCTGAGGTCTGTGTATATTGTGAAAGTGCTTTCCTGCACATGAGACTGCATTTGGCTGGAATGTATCTGTTTCCTCAGGAAACTGTGCTCCTAAGACAAGGACAGGGCCGGCGGGGGTTGCGGGGGGAGAGAGGCCAGGCGCCTCGGGAGTTTAAGGACATGAGACAGGACCAAGGGCCTCTCCCCCAATATTGGAAACACATCTTCATGCACACAATGGCTGCTTCCTTGTAAAATAAAGGGAACGTGTTCCTAATATGGGCCAGCATTCAAATGTGAGCAGTGAGTCATCATAACTACACTACCTATTATATACCTACTACTTATGTAGCCTGTGATGAGGGAAGGGCTGTGACAGAGATGCTAAATACTGAACTGCTAAATACGTTAGCTATGGAGAGGGGAGTGCTTTTTAAAACATGGGAGGGGGAGAATAAAAGCACTAAATCCTTACCTTCCATAATAAGAAGTCAACAGGTAATAAAAAATGGGGAAACAGGGACTTCCCTGGTGGTCCAGTGGTTAAGACTCCACGCTTCCACTGCAGGGGGCGTGGGTTTGAGCCCTGACCAGGGAACTAAGATCCTGCATGCCATGCAGCATGGCCAAAAAAATAAAATTAAATTAAAAAATGGGGAAACAATCTTTAGAAATATGGTGGTAAATACCAAAAAACAGCTAAAACATTTAAACTGTTTACCTGTGGGGAACTGGAATTGAGGTGGAAAAGGTTCAGTTTTCTTCTTTTCATCATAAATCATAGATATATTTGACTTTAAACTAAGTACTCATATTCCTTTGACAACATTAGTAATTAATGTAATTTTTAAAACACAAATACATTTAGAAGACTTGTCCAAGCCAAACATTCCACCCAAAAGCCACAGAATACACATTCTTCTCAAGTGCACATGGAATGTTCTCCAGTATAGATTATAAGTTAGGCCACAAAACAAGCCTTAACAAATTTAAGAAGACTGAAATCATATCAAGCATCTTTTCTGACCCCACTGATATGAAGCTAGAAATCAATTATAAGAAAACTGGAAAATTCACAAATATGTGGAGATTAAACACCATGTATTGCACAACCAGTGGGTCAATGAAGAGATCAAAAGAGAAATTTAAAAAAATAGTATGAGATGAATGAAAATGAAATAACAACATACCAAACCTCATGGGATGCAGCAAAAGCAGTTCTAAGAGGGAAGTTCATCATGATAAACACCTACCTCAAGAAACAAAAAAAATGTCAAATAAACAACCTAGCTTCCAGAAAAAGGACAAATGAAGCCCAAAGTTAGTAGAAGGAAGGAAATAACAAAGATCAGAGTAGAAATAAATGAAATAGAAACTAAAAAGACAATATAGGGCTTCCCTGGTGGCGCAGTGGTTGAGAGTCCGCCTGCTGATGCAGGGGACACGGGTTCGTGCCCTGGTCCGGGAGGATCCCACATGCCGTGGGGCGGCTGGGCCCGTGAGCCATGGCCGCTGAGCCTGCACGTCCGGAGGCTGTGCTCCGCAACGGGAGAGGCCACAACAGTGAGAGGCCCGTGTACCGCAAAAAAAAAAACAAACAAAAAAACCCACAATATAAAAGGTCAATGAAACCAAGAGCTGGTTCTTTGAAAATGTAAACAAAATTGATAAACCTTTAGCTAGACTCACCAACAAAAAAAAAAAAAGAGAGAGGAATCAAATAAAATCAGAAATGAAGGAGGAGGGGCTTCCCTGGTGGCACGGTAGTTAAGAATCCACCTGCCAATGCAGGGGTCAGGGGTTTGAGCCCTGGTCCAGGAAGATCCCACATGCCGTGGAGCAACTAGGCCCGTGCGCCACAACTACTGAGCCTGCGCTCTAGGGCCCGCGAGCCACAGCTACTGGAGACCGTGCGCCTAGAGCCCATGCTCTGCAATAAGAGGAGCCACTGCAATGAGAAGCCGCAACAAACAGTAGCCCCTGCTCACCACAACTAGAGAAAGCCCGCGCAAAGCAACAAAGACCCAGTGCAGCCAAAAATAAATAAATAAATAAATAAATAAATAAATAAATTTATTTTAAAAAAGAGTTAGTGCTGGGATTCAGGGGTTCCAAGGCTGGAGGCCCAGCGATGCTCCCTGTACAAGCCTCAGTTTCCTCCTTTATAAAAAGGTTTAACGGGGCCTCCCTGGTGGCGCAGTGGTTGAGAGTCCGCCTGCCGATGCAGGGGATACGGGTTCGTGCCCCGGTCTGGGAGGATCCCATATGCCGCGGAGCGGCTGGGCCCGTGAGCCATGGCCGCTGGGCCTGCGCATCTGGAGCCTGTGCTCCGCAACGGGAGAGGCCACAACAGTGAGAGGCCCGCATACCGCAAAAAAAAAAAAAAAGAAAAAAAAAAAAAAAAAAAAGGTTTAACGGGGCTTCCCTGGTGGCGCAGTGGTTGAGAGTCCGCCTGCCGATGCAGGGGACACGGGTTCATGCCCCGGTCCGGGAAGATCCCACATGCTATGGAGCAGCTAGGCCCGTGAGCCATGGCCACTGGGCCTGCACGTCCGGAGCCTGTGCTCCGCAATGGGAGAGGCCAAAGCAGTGAGAGGCCTGCGTAACGCAAAAAAAAAAAAAAAAAAAAAGGTTTAATAATAATCCTTACCCATAGGGTGTGTGATATCCATCAAGAAGGTTTCCATACAGGGCATCCATTGTCGTTGTTATAATTAGCCCTGGGCTGGGGCTGCTGAATCTCAAAACTGAAAAGCTTTCACCCGGACAGAAAATACAGGGGGGTGTGCTCCTCCAGGCCTGGGAGATGAGGTCACCGTTAGCAATACCCAGCGGGTCCTCTTTCCTCCTGCGAATGCCAAGACCACAGGCCTGGAGACAGGCCAGGCCTGGATCCAATCTCCACATCCTCCGTGAACCCCCCTTTCCCTCACTGCAGAATGACTGGTAAAAACAGCCCCCAAGAAGAAGGGACAGTTCTTCCTGCAGTAGATTTCCAATTAATAACTGGAGAAGGAAAGAGGGAAAGAGAAAATCAACACGGGACAAATACCACCATAATAACTGTTGCAGATGAGATCCACAGATGATGCTAAAATTAGTGGGCATATAAAGCAGAAACTAACACACCACTGTAAAGCAATTATACTCCAATAAAGATGTTTAAAATAAAATAAAATTCGTGGGCAGAAGTCTGAGGAGAAACAGCCTATCTGTATAGTCTCAAAATGTCTTCCCCAAGAGATTTATTTCATTTTACGTTTTATTGAGGTATAATTAACATACAGTATTACATTAGTTTCAGGTGTACAACCTAATGATTTGGTATTTGTATACATTTCAAAATTAGATTAACTGCAAAGGGAAAGATACGGAGTTTATACTGGACAAACTTAGCAGACACCACCTCGACCACGTGACCAAGGTCAATATGACCAGAAATCAGACAGGCTGATATCACGAACCCCCTGATGTGGTGCACAGAGAAGCACACAACACTGGTTCTGCGGTATGTTTGCCAAAAATGTGGAACTTCTTTCCAATCATGAGAAAGCATCAGACAAACTCAGATCGAAGGACAGCCTACAAAATTAACTAACCAGTATTCTTCAAAAGGGTCAAGGTCGGGCTTCCCTGGTGGCGCAGTGGTTAGGAATCCGCCTTCCCATACAGGGGACACGGGTTTGAGCCCTGGTCTGGGAAGATCCCACATGCCTCGGAGCAACTAAGCCCATGTGCCACACCTACTGAGCCTGTGCTCTAGAGCCCGAGAGCCACAACTACTGAAGCCCACGTGCCTAGAGCCAGTGCTCTGAAGCAAGAGAAGCCCGCGCACCGCAACAAAGAGTAGTCCCCACTCACTGCAGCTAAAGAAAGCCCATGCGCAGCAATGAAGACGCAACGCAGCCAAAAATAAATTTAAAAATGAAGAAATTTATTATTTTTTTAAAAAGGGTCAAGGTCATGAAAGACAAAGACGGACCAAGAAACTATCCCAGGTTAAAGGGGACTACAGAGACATGACAACTAATTCAGCACACAGGATGAGATCCTGGGACAGAATAAGGACTTTGGTGGAAGAACTGGTGAAATGCGAATGACGTGCGAGGTTACGTTACCCGCACTGCACTCGTGTTCATTCCCTGGGTTTGCTCCCTGTATTGTGTTTATATAAGATTCTATCATGGAAGGAAGCTGAGGGAAAGGTCTGCAGAAGCTCTGTACCATTTTTACAACTTTTCTGTAAATCTACACTGAGCTCAGAGAAAAAAGGTAAAAAAAAAATAGCCTCCAGGTGGCAAGACTGGGAGGAAATGGACCCTCGCAAACAATCGTGGCTGCCAGTGGAAATCTTTTGCACACCCTTGAGTCAGCAATTCTGCTTCTGGGGATGGATGACAGATTTCAGTCACGCAGGTGTGAAAGGCTTGCCTGGCACGGTAGTCCTGCAGCATCATTTATGACAACAATAAAAAAGCCAGGAAAGACCCTACAGGACTATCTGTGGTCTCATAAATTACAATAATTCTGTCGGCAGCTGAAATAGAGAGTAGGGAAGTTTTTTATGTGCTGATAGATAGTTCTCTCCAGGATAACATATAACATGGTCAGTGAAAAGCAGTGAGGACCAGCGCAGTGTATACTGTTTGCTATATTCATGGAGAAAAAAAGGGGGTGGTGGTGTTGCATATCAGCATCTGCTTGGAAATGCATAGTTGTTTTTTGTTTTTTCTGGAAAATACTCACGATAACAGTGGTTGCCTCTGTGGAGGAGAACAGGGTGCCTGGGGAACAGAAGTAGAGGGAGAATTTCTCCTACATACTCTTGTGAACCTTAAACCATGTGAACTTAAAAACAAAACCAAAAATGAAACAGATAATTAAAATTTTTTTCAAAAATTCAACAAATAATCCTGGACCCAGGATTTGTGGTCAAACCTGTTTAGATGAAATACTCTGCTCTTCCCTCAAGCCCCACTAAGTTGGCAATCAGGTAGAAAGAAGCCAGAAGCCACAAGAACAGAGGGAAGAGGGAGGGGTGGCCTGGAGGGGAGCAAGTCAGGGCAGGCCCAGAGGCCGGAAGCAGATGGTTGAGAGGCAACTGACAGAGCCAGCAGGAAGGAGACCTAGGCACCCATGGGTGGGTGTGTCTGGGGGGGAGACAGGGTGCAGGCAGCTGAACTAGGAGAGACTAGGATGGCATGCACCAGTCCCTCTGGGAGCGGGGATAAGCTGAGGATATCCAGAACTTCTCCCCAACCTGACAGGAAGCTGCAGAGTGGGAACCAGGGGGGCTCCAGGAATAGCCAAGGGGGCGGGCGCCATGCGGAAAACACGCCTGACCCTCTTGCCTGGGGCTGGTGGCCAATGCACAAAGGTCAAGAGTAAACCCCAGTGGCCCTAGCTGGAGTTGATGAGAGTGAGGTCACACCTTCCACTGAGGTACAGAAAGGGGGCTCTGCTCAGCTGTGACCTTGGTAATCCAGGGGGATGGGAAAGATCTAGGCCAAGGACATCCCGGTGGCTCCCAGGCCCCCTCTCCTCTCTTCAGGAACACAGAGCCCCCTCCTCTCTCTCCCTCTAAAGCCCTGGTGAAGTGGGTATCTGCAGCCACTTCTCTTTTTCTGGAAACTTCCCCGGACTCTCCTTTGAGGAAGGCCCTCTCCTCAATGTTCCCTCATGCTGTTCAGGTAAAACCGATCCTACCCTCATGTTTAGATGCTGGCATTTAGCCCTGGGATTTTTCCTGGAATTTCTGGACGAGGCCCTCTCCTTCTTCTGGTGTTGCTTAGTGAGTGGGCTGTGAACCCGGAGCTACTGAGGCCATCTGATCCCCAAAGGGAGAGACTGCCTGAGAAAGAAGACAGCACAGAGAAACACAGGGCCCAGGGATCGGACTGTGCCTTCCAGGAATTGTCTGAGTTCCTGAATCCAGCTGAGTCTCAAGCTATATACTTCCGGAGCTTTTATGCATCTGACCATTAGCTTAGAACTCTGTCACTTGTAAAGAGCTGAGGGAGGAGTTCAGAGTGGGGTCATCGCCCCTTCTTGACAAATATTGAGAGACAGGAGTTTCAAGGAGCACTGAGGGGGAAATTCCTAGAAGAAGTGTGTACCCGTGAATGTGTATATATGACAGGACGCCAACGTCACGGAAAAGAGGCTGGATAGATCTTCTGCACTGAACAGGTGTTACTTTTATAAACAGAAATCAACTTTCTTTGAAAAATAATACAGCAAATGAATTCCTCGCTGTCCTTGATTTCTTTTGTCGCCATGACATATTGTCCCTGCTGCCTTCAGGATCAAGTCCAAATGTATTAACATGGCCCTGTGCGATCTGTCCTTGGATGGCCATCCAGTCTCTCCTCTTGCCACTTTCAGCCCCACTGTCTACACTGCAGCCCCACCGGCCTCTTCTGATTCCCCTCGTTCACACCTTGACCCTTGCACATGCTGTTACCTGCGCCTCTGTCTTTCCACGTTGGCTCACTTCTCCTTGAGCTCTGCTATATCCCCTTCTCCCAAAAGCCCTCCCCAAACCCACAGACTGGCTATGGTCCCCTCCAGGCTTCCCCAGCCCAGCACTGACCCACTGACCACTCTGGATCGTCTGGAGAAGGGCCTGTCTCCCCTCTGAACTGTGAGACCCATGAGGGCAGGGCTGTGTCCCCACCGCTGCTCAGCACAGGACCCAGCACAGAGAAGATTCTGGGGAGTGCTGGATGCATGGATGAGATAAGGGTGAATAAAACAAGGCAGGGACAGGGTTTGTTTCACCCCTGTGTCCCCAGCACTCAGCACAGGTATAGAGAAGATGCTCACAGGAGATACGTTGAAAGAATGAGACCAAAAGTGAAAAGTCTGAGGTATAAAAATGTATCAGCTTGGTGATAAAAAGACGCTTTATTCAATCAATGCTGTTGGGACAACTGGACAACTAGGAAAGAAAATAAGATGGATCCAGAGTGGGCGGGCTGAGGTATTGGCGGGAGAGTCGGGTGGCGGAAGAAGCCGTTACGGGGACTGGAGCTGTGGATTAAGCCTGAACAAGATGACAACTTCCCAGGACTTCCCTGGTGGTCCAGTGGTTAAGACTCCACGCTTCCAAGGCAGGGCACACGAGTTCGATCCTTGGTCAGGGAACTAAGATCCCGCATGCTTTGTGGTATGGCCAAATAAAATAAAATTTAAAAAAAAAAGAATATTTAAAAGATGACAACCTCCCAAAAGCACTGAGATTTCGTGGCAGAGCCCATGGGGAAAAAGCCAGTGGGAAGCCTAGCCAGCACTGGCAAAGTCCTGGGCAAGAAGCTGGAGGAAAGGGGCTTTGACAAGGCCTATGTGGTTCTTGGCTAGTTTCTGGAGCTAAAGAAAGATGAAGACCTCTTCCAGGAATGGCTGAAGGATACACGCGGCGCCAACGCCAAGCAGTCCCGGGCCTGCTTCGGGTGCCTGTCAGAGTGGTGCGACGCCTTCCTGTGATGCTCTCTGGGGAGCCCTGATCCCGAGCCCCAGCACTGAGTCTCCAGGGTTTGCAGCCAAGTGAGGACTCCTCCCCCATCCTCTCCAAGGGAAAAGACTGCTGTGGTTGTGCAGACCTCCCGTGTACTCCAGGGTCTTTTGGGAGATCTCTCCCCTCATCATTTCAACTTTTTTGGAATTCTCAGCCTTGCATGCATCTCCCTTCTCCTTTCCCTGCCAAGTTTTGAGTCAGCTCTTTTTGGCAGAACGGTTACTGTCCTTGTAAAGTTTTTTAAGTCAATAAGGTCAGTGGCCTTTGGGCAGCTGGGGGAAGATGGATCCCTACCTCACACCTAACACCCAAAATAAATTCCTGATCCATCAAAGACTGAAACACACACACAAATAAGACTATAAAATTACTAGAAGATTATCTCATTCTTTCTTTGAGTTTCTGGTGACAGAAGATCTGACACTCAGTGGCCTGTAAGAACCTAGGCTGTCAAGGAGCCCCAAGATTTCTGCTGAGACCTTCAGTGGACAAATGCTGTTATAGTAACATCTCTGTGTTTCCTCGACAATGATGGAAGCCCTTTTGTCCTCAGAGTCCTTAGATAATTTTCCTTTCACTATTCAATAAAGGTGATGAAAAACAAAAAATAAAATTACTAGAAGAAAACGTGAGAGAAATCATTTGTAATCTAGAAAGGGATAGTCTTTCTAAGGATACCACAAAACCTAAAGGTCATAAAAGAAAAGATGAATAGATTTGACTAAACGCAAAAAAAAAAAAGGAAAAGTTTTTACATGGCAAAAAAACCCCAAACAAATCTCACAATAAACAAAGTCAAATGACGATACTGGAAAAAAGATTTGCTAATTTTCTTATCAAAAGAGCCTCTATAAATTAATTAGACAGGGCTTCCCTGGTGGCGCAGTGGTTGAGAGTCCGCCTGCCGATGCAGGGGACATGGGTTCGTGCCCTGGTCCGGGAAGATCCCACATGCCGCGGGGCGGCTGGGCCCGTGAGCCATGGCCACTGAGCCTGCGCGTCCGGAGCCTGTGCTCCGCAACGGGAGAGGCCACGGAGGTGAGGGGCCTGTGTAAGACCCTAGTTAGAGACAGAAGCACATCCTGGGAGGCCGAGAACATTGGGGTAGACCAAGGAGTCTCAAGGACAGGTGAACAAAGAAGGGTGAACAAAGTGTTTCTCTGGAGCATAGGAAGAAAATATCAACTTCCGTTATGTTTGGTTTGAAGAAAGAGTAGAGAAGGGAAAGAAGAGGAAGAGGAGAAAGGAAGGAGAGGATGAAAATAAGAAGAAATTAAGCTTTACTAGGCATACAGAGACCCACCCAGATGGACTACAGAGAAGCCCTCTAGTGCCCCTCAGCCGCAGGTGCCAGCATCCTCAGGCGCTGGACCTAAAGGCTAAAGGACTGACACGGGCGCCCTCTCCTGTCCACTCAGCGCATTGCAGCCTGGGCAAATTGATTCCCGGGGACATTCTCAGGTTGCAAATCAAGTCCTCACACCAGGGCTTCTTGAAGAGTCCTGCTCAGAAACCAAGGACTGAAGATTTAATAAGGCCAGCACGAGAAAATTCCAACAAACGCCTCTGCATATGAAGGGTGGGAATGAAAGGTGAGCAGAGGGATTAAATTCAGCTGACGCACACTTCTCTCATTTGGTCTGTACCTCAGTTAGGACTTTGCCAGCTGTGACAGCCAGCCGTGCACAAAGAATGTCAAAACGACTCTCAAAGATGTTTACAATGGGGCTTCCCTGGTAGCACAGTGGTTGAGAGTCCGCCTGCCGATGCAGGGGACACAGGTTCGTGCCCCGGTCCGGGAAGATCCCACATGCCGCGGAGCGGCTGGGCCCGTGAGCCATGGCCGATGGGCCTGCGCGTCCGGAGCCTGTGCTCCGCAACGGGAGAGGCCACAACAGTGAGAGGCCCGCGTACCGCAAAAAAAGAAAAAAAAAAAAAAAAAGATGGTTACACTGAGAGTTTCCAAATGCATTAACAATGCCTGTATAAGAAAATATTTTTAGTGAGAGCAAAAATATTTGGAGGGCTATGAATATATAAAATAAAAATTTTATTATTAAAATATTAATTTCAAAAAATAAAATATTAATTTCATCCCTTCCAATTTTTGAATGTTTTTAAATGCACATAATATATTCACAGTAATATATGTCAGTACTATTCATGACTCCTAAATAACTATGTATACACATTCATATCACACACACACACACACACACACACACACACATTCATACTAGGGGAGAATTGTCAGAATGTTTCCTTAATAGGAGAGCATAATAAAACTGTTTGGAGGTCACCAACAGCAGCCCGCTGTCATGTAACGTAACTGATGTGGTGCTCTGGAGATTATAAATAGACTCCAGGGAAGTGGTTTTCAAGCGCTCATGCACACGCGGATCCTGTCTGGAAAATACTGAAAATAAAAATGGGGACTTCCCTGGTGGTCCAGTGGTTAAGAATCCGCCTTCCAAAGCAGGGGACACAGGCTCTCTTCCTGGTCAGGGAACTAAGATCCCACATGCCGCGGGACAACTAAGCCCATGCACTCTGGAGCCCGCACACCACAACTAGAGAGAAGCCCGTGCACCCCAATGAAGAGCCCGCATGCCACAACTAAGACCCAACACAGCCGGAAAAAAAAAAAAAAAAAAAAAAAAAAGTCCCAGACTTCCCTGGCGGTCCCACTGTTAAGACTCCATGCTCCCAACGCAGGGGGCACGGGTTTGATCCCTGGTTGGGGAAGATCCTTCATGTTGAGTGGCACAGCCAAAAAAATTAAAAATAGATAAAAAAATAAAGTGTCCAGCCCTTCCTTCCCCAGGTGGATCCAATCAGGATCCTGGGCAGCTGAGGGGAGCACGCCACAAAGCTCACATTTTTCCCTTCAAGGCATCTACCTTTCAGCTCACCAATCCTCTTAGCAGCTATATTCAGCTGGTGTTTCTTTAGTTCTGTGGAGCTCTGAACTTCAATTGTTGTATCTGTCACTTCTCGAAGTTCTATTTAGCTCTTTTTCCAACTTCCTGGTGACTTTTGATTGTACTCATTCGTGTTTTTATATCTGTCCTATTTTATCCTTTTCATATATAAACAGAGCTATTTTATATCCATATCTGATCATTCCCACATCCACAATGTTTGCAGGTCTTGACCTGCCATATTTTGTGTCTGCCGACTCTCGATCATGGTGCCTGCTTCTCTGTACGGCACATAATTTTTTTATCATGAGCTCATATGTGCCGGAACTCTGCCTGAAGGAATTCTCCAAGGCCCAGGCAGAGGGTGGGGCTCCTCCAGGGAGGGTTTATGTTTGTCCTGGCCAGGTACTTAGGGGCACACAGATCCGGGTTCATTCTCAGCCTACTGTTTCCAGGACCTTTCAAAGAGTATAATTTAAGCCTCAACCCCACATGAGGGACAGTCAATGCTCAGAGGAAAACTTTTTCAATCTCTACCTTACATCTTGTAAGGCTGTGTGCCTTTGCAGGACGGGATTTTTTTCAGTTCACACTTCCCCTGAAGGGTACCTTCCCCAGGACCTGGCTGTTCACAAGGTGGTCCTCTGTCCAACTTTCCCAAAGCATAGCCTCTGTCCCCAAGGCCATGTGAATCTGTCAATGTCCCCAGACACTCAGGAGGCTTCAGTGCTCCCTCTCCTCCTTGGATCTTTGCTCTTGCTTTCTTCTTGCTCTGGGAGGAGTCCCTTTTCTTCATTGCAGGGACAACCATTCATTTCAAAGGATGCTTTAATATTTTAGGAAGCATTAGGTCATAGGAGGCTCTCTACTCAGCCACACTGCCCTCTCTCTGTTTGACTTTCTCACTTTTCTTTACTCCAATCCCAGCTTCTGACCAGACAAACATGATAATTGCCCCGTGCTAGTTAGAAATGTTCGTGGGAGAGCCCAGACCCTTCTGCTTGTGGCAAGCCTGTGAGGTCTGAGTGAGGAAGAGGGACCAACGCCACCTAGAGGCCTGAAGTACTGTCTGCTTGGCTGCAACAGGCCACCAGAGAAGGAATGCACTAGAAAGTTTAGTATTAAGATGACGATGATGATCAAAATAATAATGGTGCCTGACATCTCTATACATTCAAAAAACAATTATGCGGCACTTAAGAGCCAGGCACTGTTTAATGCTTTATGGATATATTAACTCATGGAATATGAGTTATAATGATATAATTTACAGATACAATTTAACCAGAGAAGTTAAATAACTTGCCCCGGAAGGGACTTCCCTGGTGGCGCAGTGGATAAGAATCCTCCTGCCAATGCAGGCGACACGGGTTCGAGCCCTGGTCCAGGAAGATCCCACATGCCACGGAGCAACTAAGCCTGTGCACCACAACCACTGCAACTACTGAGCCTGCGCTCTAGAGCCCGCGAGCCACAACTACTGGAGCCCACGTGCCACAGCTACTGAGGCCCGCGCGCCTAGAGCCCGTGCTCCGCAACAACAGAAGCCACCGCAATGAGAAGCCCGCGCAGCACAACGAAGAGTAGCCCCCGCTCGCTGCAACTAGAGAAAGCCCGCACACAGCAACAAAGACCCAATGCAGCCAAAAATAAATTAATTAATTAAAAACAACAAAACTGCCCCGGGGCCACATAGAAAATGGCAGAACTGGGATTAACACGTAGGCAGCTCAGCTCCAGAGGCCGGGTTCTTGACCACTCCGCCCCACTAAGTTACTGAGTTCACTTTAAGTCACTGAACTTAGAACGTGCCAGGCCTGCGCTGAGGGTATCCACGCACGCAACAGATCCTCCCGTCAAACCTATGAGGTGAGTGCTATACTGTGCAGAGGAGGAAACCGAGGTACAGAAAGGCGGGGTGACTTGCGCGGGACGCACAGCAAACGGCAAAGCAGAAAGCTGAGTGCAGGAAGCCTTTATCTGGAAGCAGGGTTTTCAGCCTCTGGACAGTAATGCCCACATAGGCTAAGAACAGATTATCACAGCCAGCACTAAAGACCAGATACACATGCTCTGGGCCAGGCCTTGATACCCACTGGCTCTTGGATCCCCACAAGAATCCTGGGAGGTGAGTTCTATCATCACCCTCATTTGATTTGAAGTCTCAGAGAGGTCAAGCTGCTTGCCCAAAGTCACACAGCTCATTAGTGGCTCCAAGATGCCAAGCCAAGAGTGTCTACTCTGTGGCGAACTGCCTCTGGAGACTGTCTGCATCACGCCCTGTGTGGTCCCCTCTCACGCTCACTCTGGTATGTGCCAGAGCTGCTTGGACCGATAGCATGTGCTGGAACTGATGCTGTGTGGATCCAGGCCCTGCCCTTAAATGGCCTCTGCAGCTTCTGCTTCTCCCCTCATGGAAATCTAGCTCCTGGGGGCCCGGAGTGACCATGAGAGGCGAGACCACGTGGAGAACAGAGGTCCTGAGACAACACTGAGACGGAGAGAAGGAACTGGCCATTCCAAGATCCCAGTAGAGCCTCCTGATGACTCCAGGCCCAGCCACCCTCTGACTGAAACCCCCTGAGAGACTACCAAGCAAGACTGGCAGAGGAACTGCCCAGCTAGCCCAGTCAAGCCACGAAACTGTGAGAGAAAAATAAAACGGTCACTGTGTAAAGTCCTTAAACTGTAGGTGAGACTGCTTTGTAGCAAAAGAAAACTGAAACCAACTCCAAAGCCAAAACTTGTAAGAATGACCACAGGGCTAAACTCTTCTGAAAAAATTATCCCAGCAGCCTGAATGAATTGTGTGGCATATTAGTTTCCTATTGCTTCTGTAATAAATGACCACAAATGCAGTGGCTTAAAACAACACACTATTATTCTATATAGTTCCAGAGGTCAGGAGTCCAAAACGGTTCTCACTAGCCTAAACTCTAGGTGTCAGCAGGCAAGAGTTCCTTTCTGGAGGATCTAGGGGAGAATTTGTTTCCTTGCCTTTTCCAGCTTCTAGAGGCCGCCTGTATTCCTGAGCTCACGGTCTCTCCTCTATCTTCAAGGCCAGCAGGGTAGCATCTTCAAATCGGTCCCTTTCCTGTCTCCCTCTTTCACCTATAAGGACCCTTGTGATTACACTGGGCCCACCTGCATAATCTCCCAATCACCAAATACCTGCGTCAATCACATCTGTAACATCCCCTTTGTTGGGTAAGGCAACACATTCAACAGGTTCCTGGGATTAAGATGTGGGCATCTTTGGGGGGCCATTATTCTGCCTACCAGAGTAGCAAACTGGAAAATGACCAGTGTTCTTCAAAGGAATAACCGAAACCAACTGGAATATTCCCACTGCCCAGAGACCTCCCACAGTTCCCCTGGCAGCATCAGCAATGCACTTTGCATGAGTGGCCCCAACCTTCCTGGCATCACCAGCCTCTTTTATTTTCTCTCCCCCAGAAATCTTTGTTGAAAAAGATCTTTGTCTCCCCAACACAGTGCATCATCGATGATTTATGCTTCTTGCACTTACTGTTCTTTCTCAGGCAGAAACACCTACCCCTCTGGCCCCTATTGTGAGGAGACCCACAGCTAGGCCTACCCTACTGTGTCAAAAGAACCTTAGCCAGGGACTTCCCTGGTGGCACAGTAGTTAAGAATCCGCCTGCCAGTGCAGGAGACGTGGGTTCGAGCCCTGGTCCGGGAATATCCCACATGCTGCAGAGGAACACAACTACTGAGCCTGCGCTCTAGAGCCCACGAGCCACAACTACTGATCCCACATGCCACAACTACTGAAGCCCGCGCACCTAGAGCCCGTGCTCCTCATCAGGAGAAGCCACCGCAATGAGAAGCCTGCCCACTGCAACGAAGAGTAGCCCCCGCTCGCCACAACTAGAGAAAGCCCGCACACAGCAACAAGGACCCAACGCAGCCAAAGATAAAATAAAAATTTTCAAATAAATAAATTAATTAAAAATAAAAAGTGTGAATATGAGAAGTCAGGGCATACCAACGTCGAAAAGCATCTCCAACCAAACCTGTCCCCCACTGAGCTCCTGGTACTTTCTGTCCAGCCTGTCCCTCCTCCAGTCTGCCCGTCACACCCAATCCACAGGAAATCCTGCCGCCACTACCTTTCAAACAAATCTACTGCTTATTCATTACTAAGGGGAAAAGGAAAGGTTCTTTTAGCAGTCACCACCTTAACCAAGGGATCCAAGTTACCGCCACAAATGACGGAACAAACAGACATCAGGAGCCCCCTGAGGTGATGTCCTTAGGTGCTCTGTGGTGTTCCTGCCAGATATGCTCAACGTGAATCAAATCAGAGGAAGCAATCAGAAAACCCCAGAATGCGGGACACTATGGGACAACTGGCTTGGACCCTTTCCAATGTCCATGTCACAAAAAACAAGAAAGGACAAGGATACTGTTACAGAGGAGGGCCAGCAAACTTTTTCTGTTACGGCTACAGAGCAAATATTTTAGACTTGTGGGCCACAGAAACCCAACTCTGCATCCACAGACAATGTACAACGAATGGGCAGGGCTGTGTTCCAATAAAACTTTATTTACAAAGACAGGCAGTGAGCCAGATTGCCCAGCCTGCTGTAGATTAAAGGACACTAAAGAGGCATGATTATCAAATGCAGTGCAGGATCCTTGAGCTGACCCTAGGTTAAAAATAATAATAATAGGGCTTCCCTGGTGGTGCAGTGGTTGAGAGTCCGCCTGCCGATGCAGGGACACGGGTTCGTGCCCCGGACCAGGAAGATCCCACATGCCGCGGAGCGGCTGGTCCCGTGAGCCATGGCCGCTGAGCCTGCGCGTCCGGAGCCTGTGCTCCGCAACAGGAGAGGCCACAACAGTGAGAGGCCCGCGTACCGCAAAAAAAAAAAAAATAATAATCATAATAATAAACAGCTAAAAGAACATTTTGGGGACCAGAATATGAGCTATATATTAAATATGAGCTGTATATTAAACAGCATTGTCATCAATATTATTGTTATCAATGTTAAATTTCTCAGGTGTGACATTGGTTCTGTGTCATATAGAATGCCTTTGTTCTTAGAAGATACAGGCTGAAGTATTTAGGAGTTTAGAAGCATGTCCAAAACTTATTTTCAAATTGTTCAGAAAAAAAAAGATTGTGTGTATACATTCATACACGCATACATATATGGTGGTGAAGACAAAGCAAACCTGCTGAAGACTAATAAGAGATGAATTAGGTGTTGAAGGGCATATACCTGATGACCATACCATTCTTTCTTTCAACTTTTCTCAGGGTTTGAATTTTTTTTTTCTTTTTTTTTGCGGTACGCAGGCCTCTCACTGTTGTGGCCTCTCCCGTTGCGGAGCACAGGCTCCAGATGTGCAGGCCCAGCGGCCATGGCTCACGGGCCCAGCCACTCCGCGGCATGTGGGATCTTCCCGGACCGGGGCACGAACCCGTGTCCCCTGCATCGGCAGGCGGACTCTCAACCACTGCGCCACCAGGGAAGCCCCAGGGTTTGAAATCTTAAAAAGAAGTAGTTGGGGAAAAAATTGTCTCTGGGATCTGACCCCTCCTCCCCACTCACCTCCCACCTGGACTACTGTAGTCATGTCTTCCCTGCATCCACGCTCACCCTATGATTGCTAAAAGGATTCTATTAAAATCGAACTCAGATCCCATCCCTCCTCTGCTCAGACTCTCCAGTGAGTCCCATCCACTCAGAGTAAAGCCAAAGCGTTTGTGGTGGCCCACAGGCCCTGCACCATCTGCCCCCTTCCCACCACCTTCTCGGCCCTCAGTCTCCACTCAGTCTCACTGTTCAGCCACACTGGCTTCCTCGATGTTCATCAAACAGGCCAGGCGCACACTCACCTCAGGGTCTTCGCACCTGTGGAAACTCTGGGCTAGAAAGCTCCTCCCCCAGATGCCCGCGCTGCGTGCTCCCTCCTCTCATATTTTCAGTGAGGTCTCCCTGGTAACCCTATCTAAACTTCACAACCGTCCCCCAAGTACTCCTCCTCCTGCATCCCTAATGTTTTCTCCAGAGCAATTAATGCTATCTAATATCTAACTTTACATTTTAACTGTTTTCTTTATTGTCTGGCTTCTCCCCACGCCGAGAACGCAAGGTCCCCTGAAGACAAAATTTTTTACTTTTTCTTCTCAGCTGTATCCATAACACCTACACAACAGCCACAACTCAGTGCCGGGCACTGACCTAACACTTTACATCCATTACTCCTCACAACAACAGGATGAGGTAAGTATTTTTTATAGCATAAATGCATATGTAGCATATACACAAAATAGGAATAATAACAATGTCTACCTCATAATAATTGGTGAGGATTTAATGCTATGAAGTTCTCAGCAGACTGCCTGGAACAAAGTGAGTGCCCATTAAATGCCACTATTATATAATACTCACTGTACAGAGGAGGAAACTGAAGCTCAGAGGGGTTAGTGACCTGCCCAAAATCACCTGGCTGAGAAGGGGGCGGGTGTGTGTGTGTGTGTGTGTGTGTGCCAGATTGGAACCCATGTCAGTCTGACTCAAGCAGCCACTTTCTAAACCACAATGCTGAGACACATCACAGTGCTTGGGAGAAAGACAGTGGCAGGAAACAGGAACCAGCTCTGGGAATCCAGAATGCAGGATTTAAGTCCTGCCTCTGGCACTAACTCCACGTGTGACCTCAGCAATTCCCCTCTGCTCTCAAGGCTTCAGTTTTCTCTTCTATAAACTGGGGGAAGTCATTTCCCCTCCCTGACATGGGGACAAAAAAGAGTGTGAGGGTCAAATGAGAGAGCTTATATGAAAACACTTCAGTAACTGTAATCCAACACTTCTCCGTTCTAAGATCTGCAACTCTGGCAGAGGACCAACCAAACACCAAAAGACCAAGAATTCCAAGCCCTTCCGGAAAGCAAATTTTAAGCATTCAAACTTATAAGGAAAAAAAGTGTGTTCCCTGTAACCATTTGGCCTTTGCGCATGCTCCTCCCTCGCCCTCAACATCATCCCTGTCCCCGTGTGGTCTGGTGAGACTCTCCTCACCCTTCACTTCCCAGCCCAGAGGTCTCCTCTGCCAGGAAGCCCTCCCTGAACCCCATGTCAGGTCAGGCATCCAGTGGGCTCCCCCATGCAAGCTCTGCCCACTCTGGGTCGTCACCTTAAAGGATGGGTCTGTCCCCACCCGACTGTGAGTTCCTTGGGGGCAGAGACTGGGGCTAGCTTGATTCCTGCTGTTTCACCATCACTGCCCAGCACAAGGCCAGGTACAAAGCAGACGCTCAGTAAACACTAACTAAATGGAGTAACAGATGGATTACTGGTGGTTCCCTGACCCAGCAAATTACGTTAAATTTCCATACTTTGTGCTCCCACAGGCCCATAGCACATACATCGCCTTTTGACAGTAGTTCATATTTTGAATGTTTACTATGCCCTTCAGATCTCAGTTCAGGCAGCCCTCGTCTAGACAGCCTTCCTGACCCCACTCCCCCGGGTCAGGAGGTCTTTCTGAACTCTGGAGTTCACACCGTCCTGACCACTCTGGGGTGACAGTGATGGGTCATAAATGTGTCCCCCAGCCCAGAAAAAGCCAGCATGGTCTGTCTACTGAATGAATGGACGAACAAATACGGAGTATGAGTGGATTAATGAACAGATGGACAAATGTTCACTCTAGTTAAAATTACTCCTTCAGCCAGATTCCCAGGTCACGCACCCAGACCCCAGACTTCGCCCCGAGCCACGCCTCTACCCAGGCCTATTTCCCGGAGTACAACTGGGTCAAACCAATGTCCTAAACGGATGATATATAAGCACCTCTCAACTCCCAGGACGGGAGGGAAACCGAGGCACGAGGTGAAGTCTTCAGAGCGAACCCTCCCAGGGGTGGTCTGGCAAACGACCCCATTTGGTCAAATGACCGGAGCTCCGGTCTCCCCCGGCTCCCCTCAGCCCTGGAATGCCCCGCCCAAATCACTCCCATTCCCCACATTATTGGTCCGTCTAGACGTCAGTCTCCACGCGCTCTTTTCCTCTATTGGCTAGTATTACCAACTCAAGCGCGGTCGCCCTGCCCCGCCCTTAACCCCATGCCCTTTCTTACTATTGGGCTACCCGCATGCCCCTCTCCCAGGGACCCTCCCTACTGGCTGAAAGACTTTGCCGGTTCGGGCTGTGATTGGTCGTGAACAGAAATCCATCTCCTGAACAACCACCTGAAAGGGGTTAGAGAATGGGAAGGTTGAAGGGTTGTGGGGTCAGACTCACGCTGAGCTGGTGGGAGGCAGATATAGGTCTTGAAGAACTCGCTTCGGCGGGCGGCCTCCTTAATGCGGTTGGCAAGCGGCTTGCTGACCTGCCGGATGCCCAGGTATAGCAGCTTCGCCATAGGGAACGCGCCCACCACCATCTTGGCGGTTGCAAGGGGCACGCGCAACCTGGCTGACTGGGAGGGGCGCCTCCGATCTCTCCCTCCTCCCCCGCCCGCTCGTCGTTGTGCGTGCCTACGTACGTGCGTACGCCCCATGGGGAACTGCAGGGGCGCTCCGTGACGACACCACGTCAACGCTGACGCTCCGACGTCCGTTCCGATGAATATGCAAATATACGGCGAAAGTAAGTCTGTCAGAGGGTGGTGCGGTTAAACGGCAGCTCGCGGAGCGTGCGTGGCTTCCCACGCCCGCTTCGGCTGACATCACCGCCCTCCTCCGTGACGTCACATACCTGGGTGGTATCTCCAAAGGAGGAGTCTTAATTAGTCCTAATTAGGGCTAACGAGTCCCAAATGCACCTTCCTCCCGCAATTTAGAGCTCTCACTGGGCGTAAGAAACTGTCCAGGTAGTCATACAGCCCTGGATTGGGATCCCAGCTCCACTGTTCACTTGCTGTGTGTGGCGAGTGACTTAACCTCTCTGGGCATCAGTTTTCCCATCTACAAAATGGGAATCATAAGAACACTTACACCTTGGGACTTTCCTGGTGGTGCAGTGGTTAAGAATCTGCTTGCCAATGTAGGAGATACGGGTTCAAGCCCTGGTCTGGGAAGATCCCACATGCCGCAGAGCAGCTAAGCCCGTGCGCCGCAACTACTGAGCCTGCGCTCTAGACCCTGCGAGCCACAACTACTGAGCCTATGTGCCACAACTACTGAAGCTCGCGCACTCTAGGGCCCATGCTCCACAATAGAAGGCACTGCAATGAGAAATCCTGTCGCCGCACGGAAGAGTAGCCCTGCTCACCGCAAGCAGAGAAAGCCCCTGCGCAGCCACGAAGACCCAACACAGCCAAAACTAACTAACTAAATAAATAAATAAATTTACTAAAAAAAAAAAAAAAAAAAAAGAACACTTACCTTATTGGGTTGTTGTAAGCCTTGCATGCAAATTTTGAATATAAAAACATAGTGAACTATGTTAAGAGCTTAGAATGGTAAATAAATAAACCCAATAAACACCCAATAAACAGCCCTTATTACTGTACAGGTATTAGCATCATTATTGCTAACTCCAGCATGAGGGCGCATTTCATCTCCAGAAGCAGCTAATCCAACCATTTACCAAGTAACTGACAAACTGAGACCCCAAGAGGGGCCAGGAGAGTGGCACAAGTTCCCTCAGCCAGCAGAGGTTGATAGCCCAGCATCTTGGCTAATAAACTATACCGTTCTCAAGCAGCCCCACTTCCTCCATTGGGGGGCGAGGGTCCCTAGGGAGCTGGCTCAGGAAGGAGTTTAAGGAAGTGTCCCAGACTGTCATCCCTTACCCAGCAGGGAGCAAAATCATATAAACAAGGTCAAGAAGAGGTTGAGAGAAATTTCTGGATGGTGGAGTGCTGATGGGTAATTGAGAGATTCTCGAGGCAGAGGGAGAGGGGAAGTGCAAGGAACAGAGAAGCTGTGTACAGGAGGAAACAGACATTCAGGACACAGAGTTGGGGGACCCAGGGCTTTACTTGGCATCCTCTCGGACTCCCTGAGTGTCCTTTGTCACTTCCCTGGCCCTGATGGACTTCCATTTCTCCATCTGTAATAATGATGATACTGACGTGTGTGAACCTCGATATTCTAAATTACTAAGAATGCCAAGACTCCATAAAAACAAGTTCTCCCTAGGACCCTTTCTGGGCTAAAGATGTTAAGGAGCTTGGGGCCATTCAAGGTCCATCATCCACTAGGGACCCCCCCCCATTTTACTGACTGACCAACTGGAGCCAAAGGATGACAAGGGTTTATCCAGAGTTCCAGAGGTAATCAAGATGGAACTGAGGCTGGGGTTTCTTGAGTCCCAGCCCAGAGTCTTCTTCTGATCCCTGGGGGTGTTAGCCTGGGGCCCAAGGACCTACTTGGGGGGTGGGGGGGCCACTGAGGTTCCACATGATGGGTTTAGGAAGCTTCCAAACTTGTACATGACTTTTTTTGTATAATTCACTATTGTTTCCTCAGCCCCTAGAACAATGTTTGGCACATAGTAGGTGCTCAATAAATATTTATTGAATGAATGGGAATGAGCATTTGGTGGAGGGGTAGCGTGCAGGCTTTCATCTGATTCCCTGAGGGGACTGTGTTCAGAAAGCTTCTGTTCCCCTACATCTCCATCCCAGTAGCTTTATAGCAGTGAGAGAGGGTGGGAAAACTACCAGCCCCCCATCCCCGCCCAGATCCCAGGCCTCCCTCTTTTCCCCACAACTCCAAAGACCCAACTTCCTGCATCTCAGTGACCCACCCCTCCTCCTGCAAAATCATTTTCCTCATTAAGTTCATTTTTTTTCTCACTCCCCTCCTCCCTCCTCTTTCTTTCTCTGAGAAGGGTTTCCAGGAACGAACCTCTTCTGGGAACTTCTGGGGCAATGGTGTGTTTGTGCCCGTGTGTGTGTGTGTGTGTGTGTGTGTGTGTGTGTGTGTGTAGGGAGATCTTCACGCCTCATCAGGAGCCTGGAGCCTGTTACACACCCGTGGGGAGGAAGGGAAGGAGATGGCCTATCAGAAGGGGCGAGGCCTGTCCAGAGCTGTGTGTTTCCTCCTGCTCTCCAGCCTAGTTCGAGGACAGCCATTCCTGGTTGACCCCTGAGGGCCAGGGGAGGGAGGGGAACACCATCAGCCAGGACAGCAGCCTTGGCCACTCTGGGGCATGGGAACGGAGGCAGAGACAGGGAGGGGAGAGGGAGCCCAGGATGGCCCCAGCGTTGACTCACTGGCTGTGTGACCCCGGGCTAATCACTTGGTCTCTTCGGTGACAGCCTTTGAGTAGGGCCTGGGATCATTCCCAGAGGTCCTTCCTGTTCAAGTCCCCTGGTCACCCTTTTCCCAGGATGGGCAAGGGGCTTGAGTTACACAATCCCACAGGCCCTTGTGCTTCTTCCATCATCGAATTCCTTCCAGATAAATCCCCAAGCTGACACCGATCCTTCCGCACTCCACCACCCCCCACCCCCGACCCCGGTCCAGCCATCAGCATCTCCTGCCTGGGCTCCTGGCTTCTGCCCTTACTTCCCATATTCTGTTCCCCACTCAGCAGCCAGGGAATCCTGTTAACATTTAAACCAAATCCCAATCCTTCTCTACTAAGAGCCCCTCTGTAGCTCCCATTTCTCTTGGAATAAAAGGCAAAGTCCTCACGTGGATTCACAAAGCTCTATAATATGGGCCCCTGTCCCTGGCCTGTCTCAATTGCATTCCTCACATCCTCCCGCCCTCGGTTCCCGCCACACCACACCGCTGTGTGTACTTGCGGGCCCTCAAATGCAGGCAGTCTCTTACTCCACGTTTTGCACTTGCTGTTCCCTCGGCCTGCAGTGCTCTTCCATCTGACCCCTTTCCTCCTTCAGGTCTTTTCTCAAATGCCCCCTTCTCCGTGAGCCCTCCCCGACCTCCTTATCTAGATCAGACTCCACATCACTCTCTGTCCCCTCCGTCAGCTTTATTTTTCCCCATTACCGTTATCTATTCCAAACGTCATGTTTATCTTTATTCATTTACTGTGAGCTCCGTGAGGGCGGGGACTGGGCTGTCTTGGTCACCGTTTTGTCCCCAGCCGCTGGCCAGCACAGGGCTGGGCAGAGAGTAGGTATAAACAAATCTCCCTTGAATGAATGAATAAATACCCTTCTCTTGTCCCCAGCCCCCTTCCCAAGCCTGCCCTGCTCCCTGCTCCCCCAGCCCGTTTGCTGATTGCCCTTCATTTGATTCTGCTCCCTCCTCCTCCTCCTCAGTCCTGACCTGGAGAATGCTGTTTATCTTGAAACTCTGAAACGCTCTGTCAGGCTCGCTCTCTCCGCTATATGACCGGGGGCTTCCCAAAGGCAAAAGTGACCACTCAGCACTCGGTGAATTTCTTCTTCCACCTTCCCCGTGAGTCACAGACTTTTACCCCCTTGTTGAAAGTAATCCTAACTTTTTTGTCTTTACCTTCTGGAAAGTTAATCTACTGGTCCCCTCCTCTAGGAAGCCCTTTCTGACCCCCAGACAGGGTCTGATGCCTTCTTGGGTTCCCCCAGCCCCTGGGCTCCCCCTCTGAGCACTCTGGGTCATCACTATCCAGGGACAGATCTGTCTTCCCCAGTGGAGTGGGAGCCATGAGGGCAGGGCCAGCGCTGTCATTTGTCACCGCTGGGTCACTAGCACCACCCAGCGCAGGTCTAGGCACAGTTCTACTGAATTGTTAGGGGGTCATGGTGGAGGACGATGGTTGACCAGTGACACATCAACCTCACTATTTTCCTATTTTCTTACATGCTTATGGAAATTAACATAGCCTTATTTACATACAATTTGCATACAGCGGACCAGGAGGGAAGGGAGGGTGGGATTAGTATGGAGGAGTGGGGGCTCTGCACGACACGAGGTTCACTGTGCCGGCAGCAGCATCTTCAGCTGCACCTGGTCCCTCTGGGAGGGCTGAGCAGCCACCCAGCTGGCTGCCATGGCCTTGGCCACGCTGTTCCTCTTGGAAGTGAGCGGGGTCTCCAGGGTGAGCGAGACGTTGGCCATCTCCTGGGGTTTGTCACTGGCCAGAAAGCGGAGCAGGTTGTGCAGGGCCTTGGCCACGTGACTGCGGGCGCCCTCGTTGACGAGGCAGTAGAGGATAGGGTCAGCCACACAGTTGAGGCTGGTGAAGGCCAGTGAGCTGTGGTACGCCGAGAACACACGTTCCTCGAAGCCACAGTCCCAGGGGTGGTGCAGGTAGACGGCGCTGCGGGAGAGCAGGAGCACATGGTAGGGCGCAAAGCAGACCAGCACGATGGCAATGAGGCTGAGGGCCAGCCTCTTGATCTTGGCCTTCTCCTGGCGCTCGGTGGACACGCTGCCCCGCACAGCCCGCAGGATGCCACGGTAGGAGAGCAGCATGAGGGCCCACGGGAAGAGGAAGCCCACGAAGACCCGGTACAGGTTCATCCAGGCCACCCAGCCCTCCATGGGGAACTTCTCGAAGCAGAAGGTGTGGTTGTAACGGTCACGGAAGAGCTCATCGTGGAACAGGGGGGCCGAGTTGGCTCCCAGCTCCGTGGCCCAGACCACAGAGCTCACGGCCACGGCCGTCTTGACGCGGCGCAGGCGGGTGAACCGCAGTGGGTGGGCCACGGCCAGGTAGCGGTCCACGGAGATGCAGCAGAGGAAGGCGATGCTGATGTAGATGTTGGTATAAAAGATGAACCCGAAGAGCTTGCAGGAGCTGGGGCCGTGGATCCAGTTGTCGTGGTGCAGGAAGTAGTCCACCCACAGTGGCAGCGTGCAGATGTACAGCAGGTCGGCGATGCTGAGGTTCATCAGATACACGCCCAGCTCGTTGTGTCGCCGCACCTGGCGGTAGGCGGCCCACAGGGCCAGACAGTTGGTGGGCAGTCCCACGCCGATGACAAAAATGTAGAGGGAGGGCGGGAAGAGGTGGTCCACGAGGGAGTCCACGTGGCAGCCCTCCCACGTGCGGTTGCCCATCCTCGGCACTGAGGCTTTCGAGATGTTTCCCCTGGCCCACGGGGGCTGTGGGGCCATGGGTGGCGGGAGGCCATCAGGCCCCCTGAGCCCCCTCCTTGGAGGCTCAGGGGAACATGGTGGGAGGCAGTCCACTGCGAAGAGATGAGGCTGACCACGAATTGTGGGCCAGGCTGGGCAGGGAAGGATAGAGCTTGAGAGGGAAAAGTTGGAGGAGGGATAGAGTTATGACAAGAGGGAGGCCTGGGGGATAGCAGGATTCACGAAGATCTTTGTCAAGGAGGTTTTATGAACCCAATCAGAGCACAAATGGAGGAGTATTGGGGTCACACAAAATTGACTGAGGGGTTGTTTATGGAGCAGATGAAGGCATCAGTGGGCAGTGGTGAGAGAGAGAGATTTGCGGAGGATGTAGAAAGTAAGCGTGGCCATGCTGAAGTAACGGTGGGGTGGAAATGTATGGGATAGCGTTGAGATAGGATAGTCTACAGTTAGGGAGTGTTGAAAAGACCAGGCAAGATGGATGCGGGTGCTAGCATTTCCTAGGACCCCAGTAAGAAATAAGGAAATAAGTAAGGTAAACAGTGAGGAGAAGATTACGGAAAAGGAGGTGTCCTGTGAGAGATGAAAGAGAGGAAGGGCTCCGTCTGGGGAATGTGGGAAGGGTTTTTAAGAAACAGGAAGGAGGTGAGTAAGGGCTAGATCAGAGCACGGTTACTAATACAGGGAATTTAAAGGGGACGAGGACGGGGCTCCAGCTTGGTCCTGGTGGGAGCTGAGCAGTTGACATGAGGTGGCCCCGCCTCTCAGTTCAAAGCTGATTTTGCAGCACCTGTGGGGAGAGAAGACTGCAGTGAGGGGAGTCATGGACCACCCCCTTCCCCCTACACCCCTTTGCCCTGACTCCAGTGGGCTGCAGAGGGTGGGGACCCTAACGATGCCTAATTGAGCCCCGGATCTCTGAAAACACAGATTTGAGATGCCAGATATATTTTTTCCCTAACAGATGTTAAAATAAAGATCCAGGGGCTTCCCTGGTGGCGCAGTGGTTGAGAGTCCACCTGCCGATGCAGGGGACACGGGTTCGCGCCCCAGTCCGGGAAGATCCCACATGCCGCGGAGCGGCTGGGCCCGTGAGCCATGGCCGCTGAGCCTGCACGTCCGGAGCCTGTGCTCCGCAACGGGAGAGGTCACAGCAGTGAGAGGCCCGTGTACCGCAAAAAAATAAAAATAAAAATAAAGATCCAACTCAGATTTTAAAACTTTCTTCCAGGGCTTCCCTGGTGGCGCAGTGGTTGTGAGTCCGCCTGCCGATGCAGGGGACACGGGTTCGTGCCCCGGTCCGGGAAGATCCCACATGCCGCCGAGTGGCTGGGCCTGTGAGCCATGGCCGCTGAGCCTGCGCGTCCGGAGCCTGTGCTCCACAACGGGAGAGGCCAAAACAATGAGAGGCCCGCATACCACAAAAAAAAAAAAAAAAAAAAAAAAAAAAAAAAAAAAAAAAACTTTCTTCCAGAAACCATGTAAAACTTGCACAAGTATCATATCATGCTGTGGGAAATGGAGAACTAGTCTTAACTATCATGTTATAGACAGGGAGACTGGGCCCAGAGAGGCTGCGTCACTCCCCTCAAGGATGCACAGCAAGGCAGTGACGGAACCGGGCTAGAACCAGCCCTCCTGCTCCTAACCCAGGGCACCCCATTTTTGACTATAATGATGATGGTGGTGATAATAACAGCTAAAGTTTATTAAGTCCTACTACATAGCAGACCCTGTCTTAAGCACTTTTATGGGTATGAATTTTAAAATTTCAAGAATCCTATGAGGAATAGGGTTATTCCCCCTGTTGGACAAACTGAGGCACAGAGAAGTGCAGAGACCTGTCCAAGGTCCTGATAGCGGGAGAGGGGAAATCTCGGCTCTCTCCAGCCTGCACTTCCGTTTTCCCCCAAGAATAACTGGACAGAAGAGGGCCCTGGGCTGACAGCCCAGGGAAGCATAGCTGCAGGGGGCTGGGGGGGGCGGGGCGGAGAAGGGCTGAGAGGAGGAGCTGCTGGACTCGGCTGAGGTCGGAAGCAAGGGGGAGCCCTGGGGGCAGTGCCAGCAGTCCCCTCCCTCAGAGACTGCCCCCTTCATTGTCTCTCCCCACTCCCCTCCGACTTTCCCAAGTGAGTGTCTTGGGCCTCACCCTCCTGGTCCTGCGGAGACCTTTAAGGACAGGGCAAAGGACAATCTTGGACCAAGCCCCGGACCACTGTCAGCCCCCAGAGAGGTGGGGAGCGAAGTCCTGAATTAGAGGCACCTTCAGAAGCCACTCCATCCGAGGGTTTGCATCAGTTTAGTTTTTAGGCTGTGAAACCACTTTAAAAAAAAAGAGAGAGACCTCTCAGTTGGAAACCCCATCTAAGACAGTGACAGAGGAAGCTGCTCTGTGCTCTAGAAAAAATGAGGTGGCGGGAGGAAGGCCACCTCTGAAGAATCCCCAGGACACACTTTTAAAACCACTGGTTGAGTCGATTGGACAGATGAGGAAACCAAGGCCCAGAGAGGGGAAGGGATGAGTCCAAAGGTACACAGCAGGTACATGGAAACCTCCCAGATGCCTGAGCATCTTCTCATGGGAAAGGCCACTTGGCTCTCCCTACCTCCACACTAAATCCTGAATCCATGCATGTCTCTAAAACCCGTGCTGCTGCCCGCTCTGCTCAGCCATCACCACTGGCTTGGACTTTGCAGTAGCCTGCTCACGGCTTTCCTGGCTGCCACTCTGACTTCCCTCAGCTCACTTCCCACGTGGCAGCCAGAAAGTTCTCTCTAACATGTAAATCGGCTCTTGTTACTTCTCTGCTTGAAACTCTCCAATAGCTTCCCAGTGGACTTGGGGTGAAATCCCAAATCCTCACCCCAGGTGACAAGGCACTGCCTGACCAGCCTGGGCAGCCTAGCTGACTTTCTTGCCCACCTCCCCTCCCCCACCTCAGCAGCCTCGAGGCTGGACCTTCTTTCCAGCGTCAAAACCTTTGTTCTGGACTTCCCTGCCTCAGTGGTTAGGAATCCGCCTGCCAATGCAGGGGACACGGGTTCGAGCCCTGGTTCGGGAGGATCCCACATGCCGCAGAGCAACTAAGCCCGTGTGCCACGACTACTGAGCCTGAGCTCTAGAGCCTGCAAGCCACAACTACTGAGCCCGAGTGCCACAACTACTGAAGCCCGCACGCCTAGAGCCCGTGCTCCGCAACAAGAGAAGCCACCGCAGTGAGAAGCCCGCGCACCGCAACGAGAGAAAGCCCATGCGCAGCAACGAAGACCCAACTCAGCCAAAACAAAACAAAACCAAACCTTTGTTCTTCCTTCAGACTTACTTACCACTAGCTCCCTCACCTCCTTCACTTCCTCAGGGAGGCCCTCTGTACCCAGAGTCCTGACCACCCATTTCCAGGGCTCTCTCCTCACATCACTTTGCATCTTGTTTGTGTCTGTCTGTCTGTCTAGAACGGACATTCCAGGAGGGCAGGGACCTTGTGTTGACTGCTGTATCGCCAGCGCCCAGGACAGGCCCGGCATACAGCAGGCACTCAAGAAATGACTTTGGACCAAGGGAACAGGCATTGGTCAGCCCTTCCTCCAACACAGGCTCCTGCTCACCTTGAGGCGGCACCACCCCCGACTTCAAGCTCAAGCGAGTCCCTGAAGGGACCCAGAGGAGGGAAAAAGTGAAAAGGGCAGGATCTATCTGCTGCACAATTGACTTTGAAAGATCAGGGCTGACTCCCACTTAGTAAGTCCTCCCCGCCGTCAGGTCCTCCATGACTGAAGAGCTGCCCTCACCTCAGACTCACAGAGACTCCTGGATCCTGTGGAGATGGGACAGAGGGGGCTTGCTCCTGGCTGGAACAGTGCAATCCGGTCCCTACCTTTGGATTGAAACCACCCCCGCAGAGCAAATCACTCAAAACACCTCTCTCGGGCTTCCCTGGTGGCGCAGTGGTTAAGAATCCGCCTGCCAACGCGGGGGACATGGGTTCGAGCCCTGGTCCGGGAAGATCCCACATGCCACAGAGCAACTAAGCCCGTGCGCCACAACTACTGAGCCTGAGCTCTAGAGCCCGCGAGCCACAACTACTGAGCCCGCACGCCTAGAGCCCGTGCTCCCCAACAAAGAGCAGCCCGCGCTCAACGCAACTAGAGGAAGCCCGCGCGCAGCAACGAAGACCCAACGCAGCCAAAAATAAATAAGTAAATAAATTTATATTAAAAAACAAAACAAAAACCCAAAAACCTCTCTCCCCTCTGTCTGCCCTGGGTCTCTCTTTCCTCCTGTAACACTGAAGGAATTACTTCTTCAGGAGCCTCAGTTTCCCCTTCTATAGAAAGGGGGGGTGGGCACAACTTTTATACTAGTCACATCCCAGATATGAAAATCCTTGGGACTTCCCTGGCAGTCCAGTGCTTAAGACTCTGCGCTTCCGCTGCAGGGGGCCCAGGTTTGACCCTGTGCCTAGGATCCTGCATGCTGCGCGGCTTGGCCAAAAAAAAAAAAAAAGAAGAAAAAAAGAAAATATCAATTCTATACAAACTCTTCCAGAAAACTGAAGAGGATGAAACATCTCCGAATTTATTCACAGGGAACTATGGATACATTCAATATCCTGGGATAAACCATAATGGAAAACAATATTTAAAAAACAGAATGTCTATATGTGTATAACTGAGTCCCTTTGCTGTAGAGCAGAGATTGGCACAATATTGTAAAATCAACTCTACTTCGATAAAAAACAAAATTAATTGAAGAAAAGAAAATCCTCGGTAGAGGTGATATCATCTATAAATTGTGCAGTATTTGAACAATTATTACTATTCCACAGGCACTGGGGAGCTGACACAAGAATGAACCAGTTCATAATGAGAGGAGGCACTGAGAGCTGGGAGTTCCCTTTGCCCCTCCCCCTCAAGAACCCCTGGGTTCAGCTGAGGCTGGGGTGGGTACACAGGCATGAGGCTGATTTCCTGCAGCCAAAGGAAATACACTTCCCATTGCTAATTTCCTCGAGGGGGAACCAGGTGGCCACCTCCCCCTCCCCCCTCCCATCCCTCCTCCTCAACCCATCTGCTTCTTGGGGGATGCTGGGCATGGGGGAGGGGCATTCAACCCTCTCTTCTCCCCCACCTGAGATCTGCCCACCTCAGACCCCCGAAAGACAGCGCTGAATGGCAGACTCTTAGAACTCCACAGTGCAACAGGCCTATATGCCACAACATACAGGGGCGCGAGGCTATTTCTGACCCCTGCCTGATACAGATGGGGAAACTGAGGCCTAGAGCCACAAAGCAGTTGTCTAAGTCACACGGTGTGTCAAGACTGCACAGATCTGTCATTCTTAACTAAAAAGCTTCCCCTTACCTGAATGTTTTCTCTCTTCACCCCCTGCATTCCCGTAATTTTTCTCAAGTCTTTCCGGGGTTCTCAGCCCCCCGTTAAGAATCTGCTGAGGGACTTCCCTGGTGGCGCAGCGGATAAGACTCTGCATTCCCAACACAGGGGGCCCAGGTTCGATCCCTGGTCGGGGAACTAGATCCCACATGCATGCCACAACTAAGAGTTTGCATGCCACAACTAAGGAGCCCACCTGCTGCAACTAAGGAGCCCGCCTGCCACAACTAAGGAGCCAGCAAGCTGTAACTAAGGAGCCCGCCTGCTGCAACTAACACCCCATGCAACCAAATAAATAAATAAATAAATATTTTTTAAAAAAAAGAATCTGCTGAAAGATCCACGGACTCTCACCACAAGAAAGCAAGTGACCTCAGCGTCTTGGGTGCCCCTCCATCACCTGACTCCCTTGCCCAGCCCCCTGGAGCCAAGACCCTGTTGGGCTGGGATCTAAATTGCCTCCCTTACTCAGGCTTTGTGTGTGGGAGGTCAACCTCCAAATCTCACAGTGCCCACAAGAAGCTCCCCAGTCCCACAGGCCTCCCTCGTGGTCCCTGCTGGCCCCTCCCAGAGGGGCAGGGAAGAGAGATAAGCTGAGAATGTGGAGCGATAGTGGGGAGACAGGAAGGACTGTCAGACCACTGCCCCCACTTTGCACCTCAGCTGCTCAAGCCAGTTATAAGTCCTTGGGCCCTGGCAGCCACCTCTAAGTCCAGCAAGGCTGAAGGACTGCGGGCGGGGGGTGGTGAAAGGACAAGATGGAGAGGTAATAGAGCCCCACAGCCCCTCACTCACCAGTCTTGTCCTAGAAGCCTCCAGGTCGCCTCTCTCAACCCCCACTTCCCTCCTCTGAGGGTTCCTGCTCCCCTGACAGCCCCGGGGGACCAGCCAGCTCCGGTCTGCTCATTAGGGGACGAAATGTGATCACCGAGCCTCGCTCCCCACCTGGTGTCCTGGCGGCTGGCCGGCGGAAACCGGGGGACAGTCCGGCCACCGTGACCGCTCCGCTGGGCCTCAGTTTCCCCATTTCTACCGAAGGGGTCCCCATCCCCCACACCCCCACACCGTCCAAAAGGGACACCAGAGTCCTCGACTCTACCCCTCTGATGTTCTAGATCGCAAGGTTCTCGAATCCTCAGGTTCTATTGTTAGGCCAGTTCCTGGTTTACTGTTCTATTATTATAACATTCTAGAGCTTTACCTTTCTTCCATTCTATTATTATTATCATGGTGGCTTTCCATGCCCTTCTCCTTCTAAGTTTCCAATATCCCAGCGTCTCACATTCCAAGATTCTCAAGTTCTATTGTTAGAACGCTCTACGATTTTTTTTAACATTCTATAACTTCCAGAATCTATTATTAGCTCTCACCGATTACTATCTTTGCCCAGCAAACACGAAAATGTATTTCCCTTTTCTTTTTTACAGAAATGGGAACATACTCTACATACCGTAAACCTCACTTCCTTTTTCCTCCCTATCTAATCCGTTTTTTTTTTAACATTCTAGCAGCCTAAGGTTCTAAGATTATGCAGAATTCTAAGATACTAAGGACTCAATGGGGGAGGGGTAGTCACCACATTCACTTAGTCCCTAAATTCTCACCCCCCTGGGGGGGACATTAGGAGCCCAGGCTGCCTCCCAGGGAGCCTTGCCACATCCCTCCCTGCTCGCTCACACCGGCTGAGTTATTATTTGTCTAGACACAAACCAAATTATAGGCCCTGTCCTGCGGGAGCAGTGGGCTTCGTGGGGAGGGTCAGGAGACAGAATCAGGCGGGAGTTAATCTCTGCACTACCCACCCCTTCCCCTCTCTTCCCTCCTTCTCTGAAACTCCACCCCTTCCACCCAAACCAACTCTTGTCCCCTCTCCTTCTCCAACACCATGGTTTTAGAAATATCTTCTCTCCTCTGCCTCTAAAAGGCTCCCTCCTGGGTTCCAGCCATTCACACTCACCTTGGCATTCTTCCCTCCTCCCTATGAAGACCTCCTGCTCCACAGGAATCCGACTTAGTGGCAGCAAAAGAAGCCAGATCTTTGGATTGGGGCTTCAGTGGAACTGGAGTCCCAACCTTAGCCTGAAACTGGCTCATTGTGGGGACTTCTGCTCTTGCGTCTCATTTTCCCCATCTGTAAAATGGGGGGCTTGGTCTAGCTGGCTCTGCAAGCACTTTCAAGCTCTCAGCGAAAACTGCCAAGATTCCAACACCAAGCTTTTTGGATTGAAGGATTCAAATATCCTAAGGACCTTTAATTTGAAGGTTTGAGCATTCCTGGTCCTCCTCTCTGATCATTCTCACTTACTTGGGTCCTTTCATTCGAAGACGTCACATGCAAGACTTCTTGATTCTATGGGAGCCCCTCCCCCAACAGTCTCTCTCATTTTCTACTACTGGATGCCCCACCACCAGAAAGGAAAACCTCTCCATCCTCACCCCAAACCTGAAGTCAAGCTCAACCACAGAGACAGAGTTGGGAGGGGCCCTTGGTGAGTTCAGAAAGAGTGGGGCTGGTGATGGGCCCTGGTGGGGGGCGGTGGGGATGTGGCCCCCATCAACTCCATCTGTGCCCGCAAGAAACTCCCCCAGCGCACGTCCCGCCTGAGTACACAACACACGTCCCACAACCGAAATTCCAGAGCTGTCCTTCAGCGTGCTTGGAGGTGGGGGGTGTCCAGCTCAAGGAGGGGGGATGAAGCCAAGGCAGGAAGGAGTTAACGGGTGACCCAGCCAAATCCTGGAAGGGAGGAAGTGGGGGAGGAAGTTTACCCCCCAGCCAGGAATTCCTGAAATTGGAGGGTGGGGTGGGTGCGACCTCCAGAGCAGTGGGGTGACTGTTAAGGGGGAGACGGGGTCACAGGGGCACTCAGAGTCCACCTGCCCCGGGTGGCTACCCTACTGCCCCTTACCCCACTCCCAAGCAGCACCTCAGCCCAGGTGAAAGTTGGAATTTGCGAGGATTTGGAATGAGATGATGACGGGGTGAAGTTGCCAGAACCAGGTCTAAGATACAGAAAGACAGAGACAAAGGAATACCGAGAGACAGAGACAGGAAGGGAAAGGGCAAAGAGATGCCCAGAGACGGGGAGACGGGGAGATGGAAGCAGAGAGATCCACAGAAACTGGGTTCATCAAGACACAGGGATGGAGGCAAACAGAGTGAGAGAGCGACGGAGAGGCAGAGATAAAGAAATCGACAGAGACATCCGGAGATGGAGAAGGAGAGACACACCCAGAGGGAGAGGGACCGCAGATCCAGAGAAACATCAGAGACAGACGGAGAGATGCAGACACACCCAGAGACAAAGTCAGACGCAGAGACGCCGGGAAGAGCCAGCCCCAGAGAGGGGCGGAGACGGAGACGGCGCGGGAGACTGAGGCAGCGGACGGACGCGGGGACGAGCAGTCCCCGGCGGCCGCAGGACCGGCGCGGGCAGGGGAGGGACCGGCGGCTACCTGCGCGTGACGGCTGGACGGGGCAGGTGGCGCCTCTCTCCGCGGCAAGGGGAGCCGGGCTCCACGGCGGCGCAGGAACCCGGCGGCGACTTCTACTGGCCCCCGGGCCAGAGCCGCCAGCCGAGGCCCCGCCCCGGCCGGCCGGGCCCGCCCCCATTAACCCCTCCTTTGTCGCTCCCCCTTAACCCCTTTAAGCCTTCACCCCGCTAAAGGCTTCCAGCCCTGGGGAAATCTCACCTGCCTTTGGAATACCCCCCAGTCCTTCAACATCCCCATCCTGGAGACCCCCACCTCATTAACCCCTTTGGTTACCGCGCCTCCAGTCTCGCGCTCCAACTAGATCAAGCCCTCAGCTGGGGGCGGGGAGGGGGAAGGGGAGGTCCCTCATTGAGCGGAACCATTTCCTCCTTTCGGAGACCCCAGTCCCAAGTCGTTAACTTTCTGATCATTGCATGCCCCCTTCCCCAAGGGAGAGAACGAGGGGTCTGTTAGTTCCCCATGCCCATGGTCAGCGCCAGCCCTGGAAGGAATCCTGGGGTTTCCAGCTCCAGCGCTGCATCTTGGCGAGACTTAGGCTGGTGACCTCTCTGTGCCTCAGTTTCCTCTTCTGATAACGTGGTCTCTCACAGTCCCTTTGTCATGGGGATGTCATACCATCAAGTCTGTAAAACATGACCCCCCCCGCCATGATCCCCTACCTCCTGCTTTATTTGCCTTTCCCCATAGAACTTGTCACCATCCAACATTCTACGTATTTCACTTTTTTTTTTTTTTTTCTAATTATCTGCCTCCCCACTAGGAGGAGTGTCATTTTTGTGTTTGGTTAGTTTACTACAAGACAGGCGTTCCATAGACTTTTTTTGGGGGGGGGGTACGCGGGCCTCTCACTGTTGTGACCTCTCCCATTGCGGATCACAGGCTCCGGACGCGCAGGCTCAGCGGCCATGGCTCACGCGCCCAGCCGCTCCGCGGCATGTGGGATCTTCCCGGACCGGAGCACGAACTCGTGTCCCCTGCATCGGCAGGCGTACTCTCAACCACTGCGCCACCAGGGAAGCCCCATACACGTTATTTTCAGAGAGTAAATACACGAATGGTAAGTGCTTCAAAAATATTTGCTGATTATTATCATCACATCCTTCATAAATTGGTCGTGAGAATTCATTCTTGGGCAAAGCACTTTGGCCCGACCTGGGATGTAGCACTCAAAAATGGGCTTGCAAATTCTTTTTTATTTATTTTGAAAATAAAAATTAAAATGCTTGGACCTTAAGAGAGCAGTACAACGAGTGGTGATAAACAGATACGCCCATGTAACTAAGCACCCAAATTAAGACATAAACATTTCCATCACCTGAGAACATTGTTTTTTTGCCCCTTTCCAGGGCATACTCACACCCTACTTCACCCCCGGAGGCAACTCCATGCCTTTCTGATTTTTTTCTTTTTCTTTTTCTTTTTTTTTTTTTTTACTGGAAATTAGTGTTGTCTGTTCCAGAACTTCATAGAAATGTAATGAAACACTTCTGTTTTGTTTAAGGTAGTTATTATAATCATTCACCATGTGGCCTTGGACAAATGACTTCACCTCTCTGAACCATATTACCACCTTCCTCTCAGGGCTCTTGAGGGAAACAGAAAGTGAGAGTTATCCAAGGACCCAAGTGACCTGCAACACACACAGGAATAAAAGTTTTTTCCTTCCACCCTCCTTCAAGGGGACAGACAGAGACACTCCAATGGAAGTGTCACAAAGGCTTTAGCCCCCTCCCCACAAATAACCCAATATAAATCTTATCAGCTTCAAGACAAGCCCTCCTGTCAGCCCCTTGGCCATCCCAAGCTCATCCTAAAGAGAAATTCTGGAGTGCACTGGTGGGCGAGGGTCCCCTTCTCTCCTGGGCTCACCCTAAGTTTATAATGTGATTCAGTTAGTGTCCTGGCAGGAAACAGGTAGCCATTCAAAGAGTTTAAGTGGGGGGAAGTTCCCTGGTGGTCCAGTGGTTAGGACTCAGCGCTTTCACTGCCGAGGGCCCAGGTTCAGTCCCTGGTCAGGGAACTAAGATCCCCAGAAGCCACGTGCGTAGTGCGGTCAAAAAAAAAAAAAAGAGTTTAAGTGAGAACATTTATAAAGGGAAGGTTTAGAGGGGTTGGCAGGGTGAAAGAACCCACAAAATATGGGGCGATGCCAGGGAACCAGCTGGAGCCAGAACCAAGCCATTACCACCCTTCAGGCAGAAAGCTAAAGTTTGGAGCGGAGCCCATAGGAGCTGTAGCTCTAGGTAGAGGACCACAGGCACTGCCAGAACTGCAGGGATGCAGGGAGGGGCCCGGAAAATAAATACTCCAACCCCTCCCCCACTACTTACCTTCAGATTTCCTGTCAGTGCCTGTAATGGGGAGAAACCAACCAGAAGGCAGAGGGCAAAGGACTCCCATGGATGGAGCCCACACAGGGCAGTCTCCCAGGGCCCAGAGCAGGAGGAGAAAGGCTGAGAGTGACCCTGGGGTACACGGTGGAGAATCACCAGCACTATCCTCCCAGAACTTTCTAGGCACATTTTTCCATGCAGGTCTGAGGCTGGGCACAAGGGGGTGACAGAGCACCAAGAGACCCAATGAAAGGGATGCTTAGCGCTGGGCCACTTCCTTCCCCAGAACTTGGACATTAGGGAAAGGGCAAAGCTGGAGGACAGGAAAGGAGACTTTTTTTTTTTTTTGCGGTACGCGGGCCTCTCACTGTTGTGGCCTCTCCCGTTGCGGAGCACAGGCTCCGGACGCGCAGGCTCAGCGGCCATGGCTCACGGGCCCAGCCGCTCCGCGGCATGTGGGATCTTCCCGGACCGGGGCACGAACCCGTGTCCCCTGCATCGTCAGGCGGACTCTCAACCACTGCGCCACCAGGGAAGCCCAGGAAAGGAGATTTTGATCCCATAGATCTGAAACCTGGAGGTCTGGAGGGGTGATATGATTGCTGGACTGTGCTGGCTGAATAGGAGTTTCCTGGGTGGACAAGTTCTGAAAGGGTGTACCAGTGGGAGGGAACAGCACGTGCAGAGGCTCAGAGGCATGAAATGTCACAAGGAAGATCCCACAAGCCGTGGAGCAACTAAGCCCGTGCACCACAACTACTGACCCGGTGCTCTAGAGCCCATGAGCTACAACTACTGAGCCGCGTGCCACAACTACTGAAGCCCACATGCCTAGAGCCTGTGCTCTGCAACAAGAGAAGCCACTGCAGTGAGAAGCCCGTGCACTGCAACGAAGAGTAGCCCCTGATCGCTGCAACTAGAGAAAGCCCATGTGCAGCAACGAAGACCCAACACAGCCAAAAATAAATTTAAAAAAAAGGAAGGATCAGAAATGATTGAAAAATAAGGACAGCTAACGTTTAATGACCACTTACTACATTCCAAGTACCATTCTAAGCACTTTATGTGAATAACTCATTTAATCCTCAAAACAACCATATGCAGAGGCACCATTTTACAGATGGGGCCTAGATGGGTAAGTGGAAATGCTGGACTCCCAGCAGTGGAGCTCTAGTCTTTAACTGCTGTTATGCCACTTCCTGGGGATGGGAAATTAGGGTTGAGGAGTTTGAACTTTGATCCTCTTCATATAACACACTTTCAACTGTTTCACACACACATACCCACACACACCACTCTCATATTCATTCAGTAAACACTCCCTGAGCCCTTGCTTCTGTACCTGGCCCTGGGCTAGGCAGTGTTGGGGACACAGCAGTGACCACAACAGCCCTGGCCCTTCTCTCCCAGGGCTGGCAGTCAGTGAGGGGGAGACAGATCTGTCCCTGACAGTCATACCTCAGAGTGGTCAAGGCTGGAACAGGGTCCAGGGGGCTGCTGGAGCCTAGAAGGGGCCTTGTCACAGTTTGTTGGGGGAATAGGAGGAAGGAGGGAGCTGTCAGAACTGCCACTTGGAACACTCCCCTCACTTTACCTGGTTCATTCCTTACTCATCCTTCAATAGGCAGGTCTGTTGTCCCCTCCAGGAAGCCCTCCCGGATACCCACTTGGCCTTCCTTTGCCCACTCATGGTCATCATTGTCTAAGATGGGTCTGCCTTCCCCACTGGACTGAGCCCCTGGAGGGCAGGGCTGGGGCTGTCTCATTCACCACTCAGCCCAGCACTGCCCAGCTCAGGCTCTGGCCTAGAGTAAAATGTTTCTTACATATATTGAATGAATCCATTCATTGATTGATCAACATTTGTGTTTGTTGAGCATTTACTGCATTCCAGACACTGAGCTAGGCCCTGAGAATACAGTCTTAAAAGCCAAAATCCTCATCCTCGTGGGCAATTGATTAGTGAATGATTGACTTCTGGTCATATTAATAGAGATCTTTGGCCAGAAATGTGGAGGGGATGAAACACTTTGATATGATTGAACATCCTCCCCTTCCTAGAATTTCATGTTTGGCTCTGGGGGCTGTCACTTCTGAAGGATATTGACATTTGGAGAGTTATAGCTTAGGTAGCTGTTCCTGGAAGCACATGGACAGTCCTCCTTGCTGGTCAAAGAGGGATTTGCAGGTTTCTCCTGCAGTAATTTTTTCTTCCCTTAGGAATTGATGGCCTTGATAAACTGTCGCTCTGAAACTGCAAGGCTCTTGGGATGGACCTCTTCCATCCCAAGAGAACATCTGTACAGTTCAGACAAGGAAAAGAAACACAAGTGTGTAATGTTCTACAAAATTCTTATGTATTGCTCTGTCTAGAGAAATCCTATAGATTTGTTACCTTATTATAGTTCTATTAGCGCAGTGGTTCTCAAAGTGTGGTCCTTGGAGCACCTGGGAACTCTTTGGAAATGCAGATTCTTGGGCCCCACCCAGACTGATGGAATTAGAAACCCTGGATGGGGAATTGGGAGGAGGTGCATTTTCATTATAACAAACCCTACAGATGATTCTACTACTGCTCCTTCAAGTGTAAGAACTACTGAAACTCGAGAATAGTGGGGGGAAATGTCAGTGCTTCAAACATAAAAGAAAGAGAGAGAGAGAGAAGAGAGAAGAGAGAGAGAGAGAGAGAGGTAATTAGATAGCATCACCATAAATTATCTTGCCTACCAAAGATGAAGGAATCAGAACAATTCAATCCCTACTCCTGGACAGTCACAGTTGTTATTCAGCTGGTTCACACTGATAGGGCTGTATCAGTTGTTAAAATACTGAAATGTTATCATACCAGGCAGTAAAGAGTCATTAACAAGAGCAGACTTCTCCTCCTTGTCCTAAGGCAATAGTTGGGGCTGCAAAACTTGATGCTTCTGCTGGGCTAGTTCTAGGCACCCCACTTGACTTTATGATTCCTCATCCAGCACATCACTACAAAGAGCACACAATGATTTCAGCCAGCCGGTCAACCTCTTCTGAAGTTGTTACCCTCTCTCTCTCCTACTTCTATTCACTGCTGCAGCACTCTGAATCCTGCCACTTCTCTAGCCCCAACAGAAGAAAGGAAACCTCAATTGTCTTACCTCGATTGGGGAACTTTCTGTACCTCTTGCAGGTTTATTAGAGACTCCCACTGAGAACCCTGACCTATTATGGTTTTGGGTTTTTTTTTTTTGCGGTACGCAGGCTTCTCACTGTTGTGGCCTCTCCCGTTGCGGAGCACAGGCTCCGGACGCGCAGGCTCAGCGGCCATGGCTCACGGGCCCAGCCGCTCAGCGGCATGTGGGATCTTCCCGGACCTGGGCACGAACCCGTGTCCCCTGCATCAGCAGGTGGACTCTCAACCACTGCGTCACCAGGGAAGACCTATTATGTTTTAATTGATGATCATTCCTATAATGATTAATTTTATGCACCAACTTGACTGGGCCATGAAGTGCCCAGATATTTGATCAAACATTCTGGGTGCTCTGGATGAGCTGAACATTTAAATCGGGAAACTGAGTAAAGCAGATTGCCCTCCCCAATGTGGGTGGGCCTCACCCAATCAGTTGAAGGCCTGCATGGAACAAAAAAGGCTGATCTTTCCCCCCGAGTAAGAGAAATTATCTTCCGCTCCACTGCCTTTGAACGGGAACACTGGCTTTTTCCTACCTTCTAGATTCAAACTGAAACATTGGTTCTTTCTGTATCTCGAGTCTGCTGGCCTTCAGACTAGAACTGCACCTTTGCCTCTCCTGGATCTCCAGCTTGCCGACTCACCCAGCAGATCTTAGGACGTGTCAAGTTTCCATAATTGAATGAGCCAATTCCTTACAATATATACATCCCACTGGTTCTGTTTCTCTGGCGTTTTCTCTAATACTTCAAAACTGAAAATGGAGGTATCCTATCATTAATTTAAGGTCTCCTTTAGAATACAGTCCCATACCTGAGGTACGATCAGCCCAGATGGCAGAACTCATTGAGCTTATTAGGGTTTGTTAACTAGCTAAAGACCAGAGAGCAAACATACATATATACAGACAGCAGGTATACTTCGGGAATACTTTGGAAACAAAAGGGAGTTTCTAACCTTTGCTGGAACGCCCTTGGAAAAAATCTACACACGTCATAAAACTGCATAGACACACACACACATACATTACATGCATGCACATAAACAGGAGGGCATGTAATAATGTGAAATCTGAATAAGGTCTGTAGATTCACCAGTGTCAGTTTCCAAGTTTGGTATTGTGCTATAGTTATACAGAATGTTACCATTGGGGGAAACTGGATGAAGGGTATAGAGGACCTCTCTGTACTATGTTGGCAACTTCCCGAGTCTATAATTATTTCAAAACTGTTTAATTAAAACCACACACACACATGTTCCTCAAAAAGTTAAATACAAAATTACCATATGGCTCAGCAATTCTACTCCTAGGTATATACCCAAGAGAAACGAAAACATATGTCCAAATAGAAACTTGTATATAAATGTTTATCACAGCCTTATGTGCAACAGCAAACGATGAACACAACCCAAACTTCCATCATGGGTGAATGGCTAACACCAAAATATGAGTGATAACAAAATGGTTGTTGTTTTAAGCCATTACATTTTGGAATGCTTTGTTCTGAAGCAATAGATACTGGGAATAGGGGTCTTCAAACTCCCAGAAACATTAGTGACCTTGCCCTCAGGGTGTCACCCACCTTGACATAAATATGCTGAGGTTGCTGGTAGCTTCCGTCTCCTGCTGAGTGTTTTCCCATCCCCCTTCCTTTGGGAGAACTCCCCCACCCATTCTGCGAGGTTTAGGTGGTGCTGTCAGGCCCAGGTACACGAACCCCTTCCTAAGCAAAAAGATGAGCACGTCGTGACCCAGGCCTGGCCGATCAGATGACTCCATTCCCTAGGCCATGGAGATTGGTCACATGATCCAAGGTGAGCCAATCAGATTACTCCTGGAGAGGCTTGAGTGGTATGAGAGAAAGACTTTCTCTGGCTTTGTTACCATGTGGCCTGGCAGAATGCCTGCAGCCACAGCGTCTGTGTTCTCAACAGTGTAAAAATAATCAGCTAACATTTGTAGAGAGCTTGCTATGTGCCAGGCACTGTCCTAAGCTTTTGCATCTATTTAACTCACTTTCACAGCACCCCTATGGGGCAGGTGCTATCATTAACTTCTATTTTATACATTGGGAAACTGAGGCCTTGAGAGGCTTAAGAAACCCGCTCAAGGGGAGAAGCCAGATCCAAGAGTTCATACTCTATGATTCCATCTATTTAAAGCAAAGGTGAGCAGACTACCACTGTGGACCAAACCCTATCTACCGCCTGTCTTTGTATGGCTCGTGAGCTAAGATGGTTTTCACGTTTTTAAGTGGTTCCAAAAAAATCAGAACAATAGTATTTCATGACACGCAAAAATGTTGAGAAACTCACGTTTCAGTATCCATAGTTTTATTTGAACACAGCCAAGCTCATTCATGCCTGCATTGTCTGTGACTGCTTTCACACAACAATGTCAGAGTTAGCTGGGACAGAGGCTGAGTGGTTCATAAAATCTAAAATATTTACTATATGGCCCTTTCCGGAAACAGTCTGCTGACCTCTGATTTAAAGTACAAAAATGGGTAAAACTGTTTTATGGTGTGAGAAGTAGGACAGCAATTACTGGCGGGGGCCGGGCGGGGGTGCTCAATGACTAGGAAGGGGCACAAGGACGCTTTCTGGGGCCTGGGGATGTTCTACTTCTTCATCTGGGAGCTGGCTGCATGGATGGGATCAGTTTGTGATTATACATTTATGATGAGCGTACTTCTCTGCATGTAACATATATCAATACAAAGTTAAAGTTAAAAATTTGCTCAAAGTTACAGATACTACACTGAGAAATCCCCAAAAGGAAAACCCAATCACATCTGAGCCCCCTGAATCTAGCTAGGTCCCTCCTGGACTACCCAGTTCCATGACCTGGCAATTGCTTCTTATTGTTTCTGCTGGATGAAGTTAGGTTTCTGCCTCTTGCTACCCAGAATCCTCATACCCCATCTCCTAGACATCGATAGTGTCATCAGCCCACTTCTCTGAAAACTTTCCTTGCCCTGTTTCAACCTCGTGGTTCAAGTGGAGGCTTCCGTGTTTTTACATGATTCCATCTTCCTGGCCACAATCATTGGTCCAGGGTTGGCCTTCACCCAAGTGGAACCGATCACAGCAGGGCAAACAACAGGCCACGTTGATAGATCTGTAGATGGGCCAATCATAGCCCTTCCCTGGGATTTTTGGACTTGGGGCTCAAGCTGCTGGGTGCCATCCTTCCATGGTGTGGAGAATGCTGGTCCCAGAGAAACATGCTGACTTGCAGAAGGTCAGAGAAGGTATGGAGTACCTTGGTTGCCCTCAAATCCTTGGTTTGATGGCCCTGAAGGCCAGAGGGGACAACTGCCCTTCCTTGTTTGGCCATGTCGATCAATTGAGTCCTCCTCTGGCCTAAGTTAGAGAAAGCTTGGTTTCTGACAAGCTTAAAGACGAATAAAGACCTGATAATGGTGTCTCATCACAAACACTGTAATATATGCACACCACACACACACCTCATACACATACACTTATAGACACAATCTATGGACACACCATATACACAGACCCCGAGACTCCACCTCAGTGCACGTGTTTTTATTTCTGGATGATATAAAATAATAAACTTAAAAAACACCCCAAACCAAACACCCTAATGGCTCCCCCAAAGCAATGTGACCCCTTTTCCCACCCCAATAAATAGAGACTTCTGTCAGTTCACCCTCCCACCCCCATAACCCCCTTTGCTATAGACATACTCTGGGTATATATTACTCTACTCGGCAATAGACATCTCCCGAAAATAGAATTCCCACCCTGCCACCTGACTCTACCTGGGCCCCATGTTCCTGGGAACCCTCCCCACCCGCCAGTTCAGACCACCCGCCACTGCAGCACGCTGGTGTCCTTGCCCCCTGTGGTCAGGGCCACACTGTCATCCCACAAGAAGGCCACATTTGTCACATGGCTGCTGTGTCCGCCGTATTTGTGGCTGAGAGCCTGTGATACGGAAAGAAGGAAGTGAAAGGAGGTCATCTGTCTTGTCCACTGCTGTATTCCCTGGGCCCAGGCATTTGGTAAGTGCTCAATAAATATTTCTTGAGTTAATAGGGAAAAGAACCAAAGATCTCACAATGCAGATGCTCAGAGCTTTAGCACTACAGACTTGGTAATTTATCAACTTTCACGTTAAGAAAGGCCCCTGGGATCAAGCCACTGCCCTCCTTGTACAGCTGGTGAAACTGGGATCTGGAAGGGGCTGCCTTAATACTGCCTGCAGTGCTGCTTGGTACCTCCACCCTGCCAGCCCCCCAGAGGGACTCACTCGAGGCTGACAGCAGGGGTAGCTAAACAGGTGGACTTTGCCAAAGTCATCAGCTGAAGCCAGCAACTGCCCATCATGGGAACGGGCCACAGCATTGATGTCAGTACCATCTGCTCCCTCAGACCAGATCCCTGCGGACAAGATTGGGGGTGGCTGGTGGTAAGATGGCAGCTGGGGCCAGGGACCCCCAAGGCGCGTAGGCCCCAGCCCCAGCCTCCCTGCCTTTCTCTCACCTAGCCTGTCTCTAGCCGGGGATGAGAATTGGAATAATCTTTTGGAAATGCTTATCTGAACCTATCCCTCTATAGCTCAAAGCCCTCCCATGGGGAATTCCCTGGCGGTTCAATGGTTAGGACTCCACGCTCTCACTGCCAAGGGCCTGGGCTCAATCCCTGGTCAGGGAACTAAGATCCACCCCCCCCCCAAAAAAAATCTCCCATGGCCCAGGCTTCTCACCATGACCCCCAAGCTCTGCCTTGTCCCCCACACTGCTCCAGCCTTGTCCTTATCAGTGCTTCCCTTGAACTCTGCAATGATTTAGCCATCCTGCCTTCTTGCATTTCTCCAAATACCAAGCTCTGTCACCTCTAGGCTTTTATACATGGCTATTATTCCCTTTGCCTAGCCACTGCTTTCCTTCTTCACCACCCTAGAACCTAACTCCTCATCCTGCAGATCCAGTTTGGATGTCCCTTCCTCCAGGAAGCCCTCCCTGACTCCCTCCTAGGCTGGGGCCAGGTGTCCTCTCTGGACTTCCTTGTCCCAGCCCAGTCTACTCTGGGTGGTCTGGGGACAGGTCTCTCCCTTCCACTGGACTGTGAGACCCATGATGGCAGGGTCAGGGCTGTCGTGGTCACCACTGGGTCTCAGCACAGAAGTGCTCAGGGGGTATATGTTGAGTGCATTAATGCCTGAATGAATGGGTGACTGGGACACAGGCTGTGTGAATCTCCCTGGGCCAGGTGACACCCCCAATTGGTCTCATTTCATTACAGTTCCAAGGGACCTGAGTAGTCACCTCACCCTAACCTTTCCTCTATACAAATACTGCTGCTCACATGTCTAAAGGAATGAGTTTCCCACCTTAGAGGTAATAAGAGACTGTGAAAACCACCAGTCAGGGATGTTTCTTGGAACTCCTGTCCTCAGCAAGACTTTCCCCATTCCAGAACTTACCAAACACGCCAAAACCCAAGACACAGGTAGCCGTGGCCCATTCCACGTTCCTCACAGCATCTGCAGTAATGATCTGCTTACAGGTAGCTGGGTCCCCTGGGGCAGAAAATGGGAGGAGGTGTTCAGAGCAGAAAGAACTACTGGGAATTCCCTGGAGGTCCAGTGATTAGGACTCTGCGGTTCCATTGCAGGGGGCACGGGTTCGATCCCTGGTCGGGGAACTAAGATCCGGCAAGCTGTGCGGTGTGGCCAAGAAAACCAAAACCCAAAAACCAAATGGAAAGAACTATTGACTTAATTCATCCATTTCACAGACAATGGGCACTGAGGTCCCATTGGCTTATTCTACCTCTCCAGACTGGCGCTAGATCCTGGGTGGTGACATCTCAAGACAAGAGCAGGGGTATCTGCTTAGAAACCTGTACCCCAGCCATCCAACCCGGAGGGGGAGGAACTGGTTAAAAGATGGGTCCACCAGGGAGGAAACCAGAAGCCAGGAGACCAGCCAATCAGATCAACCCCTGAATAAAACAGCCAGAGGACAAGGGACTTGAAGCCCCTGCTTCCCCTTCCAGAACCCAGGGAAGGCTATGAAAATCGCACACGCAATAGAGAGGTGAAGGAGGAATGCCTTTGGGTTTCAGAGAACTCACAGTACAGAATCTCGTAGTCCCCTGAGTTGGTGACGAAGCAGCTGCTGTCCTGGGCCCAATCCAGGTGGGTGATAAAACTGGAATGGCCCTGCAGGGGAGGGAAGGGGTGGAGTTAGAGCTGGAGCGGGTAGGATCAGACCAGGATGGGTGGAAGGCAAAATACAAAGGTAGGGTGAAAACACAGGGGGTCTCGAGGAAAGATACACAAAGCCTTTGGGGTGTGGGGACGGGGCCACACTATCATGGGCGGGGCCAGACTGTGATGAGTGGGGCTAGACAAATAGGGCTTAGAACACAAGGGGGAGTTTAGAACGAGTGGGCAGAGCTAGACACAGAGGGGCGGGCTTCGAATGCAAGGGGCTGGGCTACACAGAGGGTGTGCTTAGAACGTGAGGGGCGGGGCTACACAAAGGGACGGGCTTGAAACACAGGAGAGGGTAAATGTGTGGGCGGGGCTAAAACTCCTTGATGTGACCAGGGCAGTCAGTTGAGTGTTGAAGCTGTGCTCCCTTGAGGTAGAAAACTGGTTAATTCTGTATCCCCTGGACGGGGTGGCGGCGCGGGCTGGGGGCCACTGCCCACTCACCGAGCACTTGCCCAGGCGGCTGACCTTGCGGCCGCCCTGGTCCACCGTGTACAGGTACACCAAGTTGTCGTGGGAGCCCACGGCCAGGTACGCCCCGTCTGGGGGAGGGGGAGGGGGCTATGAGGAGGCACCCAGGCTCCACCCCTCCTCTCTCAGATTCAGCCCCCCACTATCCCAGACTCCTCAGTAGTCCCAAGTTCCATCCCTGCCACAGGCGTGGCCCCGCCCTTAGGCCGTGCCACACAGACTCCACCCCTTCCCCCTGCCAGTAACTCTGAGCTTCAGTTCCCAGGCCTGGCCTCTCCAAGGTCCCCTCCCCGGCCCCGGGCCCTTACCTGGAGAGAAGCTGACCACTGAGATCTGTTCATTCCCATCTGTATGGATGGCCACCAGGTCATGGGTCTCGGTGTCCAGCAGCAGCCATCTTTAAGGAGAAGGCATGGTGGGAGAGGAGGGGTGAGCTGATCTGGTAGAGAAGGGTGGCAATCTGTGGGGCCTGAGGGAAGGACCCCAGAAAAAATTAGGGAGAGAGGCTGACTCCAGAGGAATGTTGGGAGATCAAGGCCTGGTAAACAGCTGGTACCTAGTTATCATTCTCTGTAAGCTTTGGGGCAGTAGGGAAGGCAGGGGGAGGTGATCAAGGGATAGTTCCTGGGGGGAGCAGAGAAGCCCTCCCCGAATGCCCATCAGCTTTACCTGCCAGTCACCGTGCCAATGGCCAGGACAGAGCCACTGGGGTGGAAGCCAGCAGAGTGGGCAGGGTCCTGAGGAGGGAGAGAAGAGGAAGGGCTGGGAGCTGGGGTCCCCCTTCCATCTGGCCCACATGTCCCCAGCCTCAGAGGCAACTCTCAGCCTGGCATGAGGGCTCTCACCTCCCTCTGCTGCCCTCCAGTAACCTGCTGCTGCAGATGCTCTGGAAACCACTCTCCTTTCCTTTAACATGTCAGCTCGAACAGAAGATATTCCTCCTTTCACTGTTGACTCTGGATCCTTTTTCACTCCTGTTTTAACCTCCCACAGCTTTATAAACCCAAGATGATTTCCTTAGGGACTTTTCTACTAGTGAGATTGTTGGGACAAAGGCTATCCATATTTTTAAGACTTTTGATATATCATGCCAATTTGCTTTCCATTATAAAATTATATTGACTTATCATTAGGCTTGTCTGAGTGCCTGTTTCCCCATATCTTTATCTAACTCCTAGCACAAAATTTTTAAATTTCGGGGGCATTTGGTTGATTTGCAGGCAACAGAGCACCATGGAGTCAGACGTGGTTTGAAACTGTGGCCCTGACACTTCCTCGTTATGTGACATCAAATAACTTTCCCCATCGTGGTCTTGGTTGCCCCAAAAGGAGAACATCAATACACACTCCCCAGGACTGTTATAAGCAAGGTGTAAAGTCCTTAGAATGGTAAGCTGTTGAGTAAGATGGCCTACAGGAAGCACTGAATAAAGGTCAGCTATGATTGTAATTATGAAGGGCAAGTGATTTTACCTTTTTGGGACTGTTTCCTGATTTTACCTTCCTGTTTCTGGGCGATCCATCTCTACTGCCTTGTGGAGGTTGGGGTGGGGGGCAGTTAAAAAGACGATGTGGATAAAGTGCTAAGCCAATGTCAGGCATGCTGGGCAGACTGCCCGAATCAGAATAACCCGAGGGATCTTGTTCTTGTTATAAATTGCAGATTTCTGGGACTAAACTCAGAACTCCTGAACCAGACTTCCCATGCTTGGGGCTCAGGATTCTGTGTTTCTAACAACTCAGGTGGTTCTTATGCCCTGGCTAGAGAACTGCTGTGCTGAGCACAGGGCCTGGCATATAGTAGGTGCTCAATTAGGCAGCCAGAGTGAGGATTATTATACATGGCCCTAATAATTTCCGGGGCACACCATCCCTGACTCCTAGAAATTCAAAGGCCATCAAGTGTTCCAGGATCATAGGTAACCCTGGATTCCTGGGGCAAAACCTCAAAGGATGGTGTGGGGAATATGATGACTGACCTTCTACTGTCCCATACCACACAGGCAGGAGAGCTTAAAAACTACATTGCCCAGAATCCCTTGTAGCTAGGGTCGGCTGTGATTTGGGTCTGACAATCAGTTGCACTACTGTGGGCTCTGGAAGGTACAAGGTGGAGGCCCCGCTCTGCCACTTCCACTGATCAGCTGGGCTGTGAAAGCAGTAGCACGTGCTATGCTGGTGAGCAGTCACTAGCCTTGAAAGGCAAGGGCACAGAGTATCTGTTTTTGGCCAGTGTAAATGTAGCCAGCACTGGGTCACTCTAGAGCAAGACAGTCCAACTGAACCGTCTGCGGTAATGGAGATGTTCTCTATCTGCACTTTCCAATATGGTGGCCACTAGCCACATGTTTGGAATGTAGCTAGTGCAGTGGAGAGACTGAATTTTTAATTCTACTTACATTTAAAGTTAATTTAAGTTTGAATAGCCGCGTGTATTGGACAGCGTAGCTCTAGAGCCAACACTTGAGTGAGCACAGCATCCTGGTTCCTGGATTGCAGTTACGATGACAGCATTTTCTTGAACTCAGTGGTTCCTGACTCCCCACCTTCCTGACTGTGGCAGAGGCAGCAGCTCCTCTGGCAGGTCAGTTCTGTGGTGTTGTTCTGGGCTTCTTTCCAGTCGAGAACCCACTCCTCTGGCCCTTCCAAGTGAGTTCGTAAGCACCCAGTTCCCTGCATTAAATCTCCTTCTGCTTAAAGACACCAAGTGTGGCTTCCATTTGATGCACTGAACCCTGACACACTGAGACAAGTCGTCCTGTTAGAATGGTGTGTCAAGTCCCCCATCCCCTTACCTCGATGATCCTACTCCACAGGGGCTGGTGGGACCCCACGCTCCACAGATGCACCAACTTATCCTGACCACATGTCACAAATTGTCCCTGGCTGGGGTGTGTGGCCAGGCCCCACAGCTCTTCCACATGGCCCTGGTGGAAAGGAGAGATGACAGCATGGAGACTGCCAATCCAGGCCTTTCCTCTGCATCCCCCACCTCCCCAAAGTCTGATGCCAGAAAGAAGTGCTGGACTAGCCCCAGCAACACACTCTCCCCACAGGTGACCCAGGGAAGACCCTTTCCCCAGTGTATCTGGAGGAGGCTGTGATTGGGCAGACCCCTGCCCCAGTGTGGGGCTCGAGGCAAATGTTGCCCCTCCCTCCAGGTCTCTGCTTTCCAGTGTGCACAATGGGATGCAAGAGACATGATGAGTAGGAGCTTGACCTTGGGAGTCAGATGGTGCCCAGCAGGCTGTAGGAACCCATGGAGGGTACTCAGCCTGGTGAGTCTGACTGTAGCTCTCTCTTATTGACTGTGGCAGTCACCTGGGCAGATGACTTCTCCTTGGAGCCTCAGTTTCATCTTCTGTAAAATGGGGCCAATCACTGTATGTGTCTCATGGCATTTTTCTGCTCACTTAAATTATGGATGGAAAGTGTGAATAGATGGAAAGTGTATGAGGCTGGTACAAAGTGCTCACCAAATGGAAGTGGCTGACTATTATCAGTAGTGATAACATACACTATTAATATATAATTAAAGTAATTAACAATGATAATCAACAGAATTATTGATATTAGTATAATGATTAATGTTAATAAATAATATAAAGCTAGTAATATATTAATAATATAATTAATACTAAATAATATTGATACTATTATTAGAGGTCTTTAAGGTCCATTCTGGTCTTGGGACCCCTAGGAAATCCCTCTAGCCCTTGTTTTTCCTCATCTTCTTCTATGGAAACAAGAGCCAGAGTGGGGGAATCTAAAGGCAGCTGCTGTATGGATCTCAGCTACCATGTAAGAGGTAAAATGCATGTCAGGAGTGAAAGAAGGGGCGGGGGGGGCACTGAACAAGGAGTAATTTTGGCCAAGACTCTTTGAGCACTTGTTCTGTGCCAGGCACCATTCTAAATGCTGTGCATGAACTGACTCATTGAATCCTTACAACACCCCATGAGTCAGTTCTATTATTCTCCTGGTTCACAGAGGCACAGAGAGGTTATTCACTTGCCTCATATCACACAGCGAGTGAGTGACAGGGCTGTGCTTCGATCCCAGGGTTTTTTTTTTGTTTTTGGCCGCACCATGTGGCTTGCAGGATCTTCCCTGACTACCAGGGATCGAACCCAGGCCCCCAGCAGTGGAAGTGCAAAGTTCTAACCACTGGACGGCCAGGGAATTCCCCCAGTAGCCAGGGTTTTTTACTTGGATGTGTGGTAGGGTTCTGGCCCACGAAGATGAAGGAACGCGCATCTGAGAAGACTTCAGAGGGTCTTCCTAGATCCTTGTAGCCGGAGACCTGGGAGGTGTGTGGCTCAAGGCCTGTGTGACAACCTGCCAGGGCACTTACAGAAATGGACACCACCCTGACCAGCAGGGGGCAGCACAGCTGGAACAGGGCCCTGGGACCCCTCTGCTGTGCTACCAGTTAACCCATTGCTGGACCGTGGGGTGTTCTGGGGCGGGGTTATGTGTCAGGAGCAGTTAAAGGGAAGGTAAGTGGTGTTCACCAGGCCAGAGGATAAGGGATGGGGCAGGGAGGTGAGGTGAAATGGGAGTGGGAAGAGAGGAGGAATGAATGGTGCAGAGGAGACTAGAGAGGCGGGTGGGGAGGGAGCAGGGCAGGTGCAGAAAAGCTCACCTGGATGAGCAGCGAGAAGCCAGTGTGGACAGAGCCCTGCAGGATGGAGTTGCGGGTGGTCCCCACGTACAGCGTGTCACCCCGGCCCTCTGCCACGGTGCGCACGGGGCCGAAGTCCTCGGGGACCTGGGTAGGCAAAGGGGGGTGGGGGGCAGGCAGATGAGTGTAGGACACACGCAGAGGGGGGGTTGGGGGGTGGGGGAGACAGGCTGGGAGAGCAGGGTCTAGTATTAGTGGGGCGGGAGGAGGTCTCCTCACCTTCATGAGCCTCTCCCCCTCACCTCCGCCTCCTGCAGCTTGCTGTAGTCGGAACCCCAGAGGATCACCCGCCGATCGCGGCCCCCTCCTGACACCAGCGTCCCGTCCCGCAGGGCGCAGAGCCCAAACACGCCACCATCGTGGACACCCAGCACAGCCTGTGTAATACGGTTCCCACCTGCAGGGTGGCCAGGGGCAGAGGTCAGCATGGGGAAGCTCCCCCATACCGACCCCAGAAAACACCTCAAACTCAATCCTACATCCAGCCATTCACTCACCTTTTCTTCTACCCAGCCTTCCACCCACCCATCTACTCAAATACCCTATCATCCATCTAATAAACCATGTGAAGTAACAATCCATCCTTCTATCCAAACATCCACCCATTTTCCATTTTTTTCCTATCCATCTACCCACTCACCCATCTATCCACTCATCTGTCAACCTAACCATCTGTTCATTCATCCGTTCAGTCAACAATTATTAAACTAGCATTTACTCTGGACCCAGCCTCATGCTGGGTGATGCTGGGTATTGATGAAGGCAACCTCGGATCTTACCCTCACAGGGATCACAGTCCAGTTTCAGAGACAGACCTACTACCAGTCAGTGATGACCCAACATGGTTGGGGCTGGGATGGGGAAACCCAGGAGACTGTGGGATCCCAGAGTGGGCACCTAGCCTGGTGGGCCAGGGAGGGCTTCCTGGAGGAGGGGACAGCTGAGCAAGGATCTGAAGGTTGAGTAGGAGCTGGCTAGGACAACAGAGAGTAGAAAAGTGTCCCAGGCAGGAGGAACAACATGTGCAAAAGGCAGAGAGAACACGGACTATTTAGGAAACTAAAGAAATCTGGTGTGACCAAGTATAACATGCAAGGGACAAGAGAAAGCACGGCCAGACCATGCATGGCCTCATTGAGGAATCCGGACCTTGCAGACCTCAGTGAGGAATCCAGACCTTGTTCTGAGGGATATGAACTGGGTAGTAATGGAAGGGTTCAGCAGGGGAAGGATAGGGTCAGATTTACATTTGGTTCTGAGAACAAACTGAACTGGAGGGGACAAGACTGAAGGCCCGGGAACCAGGGAAGAGGCTGGGGCAGGGACTAAGTGGAGAGGAAGAAAAAGCAACTCTCTTCAATTCCATCCTTCGAGGCTCAGAAGTGGTGCCACGTGTACATACGTCCTTTGGTCCACCTATCTTTCTAACCACCCACCCACCCAACATCCTGTAGCCCTGCAGGCTGGACCCAGTGGTGGGACTGGAGATATGGGAACCAATCAGACCAAGTCTCTGCCCTCAGAGAGCTTAGAGTCTGCTGGGAAAGACACACTGCTAATTATTCAGAGCTTATTCTCAGCTGTCTAATCTCAAGAAAAGCTCAAAACCACCATATGAGGGAGAGAGTATTATACCCATTTTACAGATGGGGCAACTGAGTCTCAGAAGGGAGATGACTCGCCCAAGGCCACATAGAGAGCACGCAGCACTGCTGAGACCTGAGCCCAAAGCCTGCCCAACTCCCAACTCCTCTTCCACTACCCCAAGATGAATGGTTACCTCAGCCAATGGATTAACACGCCATGAAGAATTGATTGTTCCAGGAAGTGGTTTGATGACTGAATAAACTCATTCATTCATTCGTTCATAACTTTACAGTAATCCACTGTCTGAGAAAAGACCTACTCATTTATTAACACAGTCATCCGTTCTGGGGACAACCGTTCATATATTTAATCGTTCACTCACCTAATCACCCACCCATTAAGAAGGACAGCATATTCATCTACTCATTCTTCTATTCACTGGGTAGGACAAACGCTTCATTCATTCATTGACTTATTCATTCATTCATTGCTCTGGAACAAACCACCTCTCCGTCCATCCCTCCATCCACACCGGGTTGACCCATTCATTTATAGTTCAAACTTGATCGCTGCCATGGGATTCGCAGAGGACAAGGGGAGGGAATAAGTGAAGATTTCATGCAGGTGGGGATCCTGGAGCTGAGCCTTGATGGAGGTGTTAGAATTGGACAAGTAACGACTCGTATTGTTGTATCGTACATTCCACATCAGCATGCTCCGAGAAAGGGACGCACAGCCAAAGGGAGTCAGGGAGGACTCGGTTGGGGAACCAAACAGGTGGGGCTGACACTGACCTTTGCCCCAGACATAGAGGTTCCCCCCAGAGTCCCCGGTGACCACATCGCCACCCTCCAAAAAGGTCACACACAGCACGTACTTCGGTTTCTCGTGTTTCTAAGGTGGGAGAGAAGCGGAAGGTGTCAGAGGGTCGCTGAAGCCGGGAGGCCTCCCAGAGCTCACCCATTACCCAGGACAATGGTCCAGGGGATGCCCTCCGTACTTTGGGCAGCGGCCCTGTGTGGAGCGTCCTCATCTCCAATCCACCTCCGTGGATTGGAGACCACACTGTCTCCCTTTCCCACCCTGGACCCCCTTCCTCCCTCCTCCCTCCTCCCTGACTTCTGTCCCAGTCTCTGTCCTTCGATCCCCTGCTGTCTTCCGCTTGGATTCCTCTCTCTGTGCCTTGGTCTCCCCCTCTCTGCGCCTGCCCCTCTCCTCTCCTTCCCTCCCGCCCCCTCTTCTGTCTGTCTCTAGGTCCCCCACCCTGCCCCGCCCCACCCTCTTCTCATCTCAATATCTCCATCTTCATCTCCACCTGAGCCTGGTGTTCTCAGGGCCTCCCCTTTTGGGGTAGAAGCCCCAACTCTCACCAAAGGCAAAGGAGCCCTGTCAGAGGTGTGCCTGCATCTTCTCTCCCAGGCCCTGTGCTTCCTGCTGTTTCTCTGTCTCTCTCGGCCAGTCAGCCTCTGACCTCTGTTTATCCAGAATATTGACAACCGCAGCAACCCATTTATTGAGCATCCACTATCTGCTAGGAGTCGCTATACTCTTCATCCCACTGAATCCTCACAACTTCAGAGTTAAGGAGGATCACCCCGCTGGTATGGATAAGGGAACTGAGGCCCCAGCAGGCAATATCTCAGCATCCCTACAACCTCCAGCCCCTGGGGTATCTTCTTGTCTGCCTGGGTGTCCCTGCCAGCCTCCTTCAGGGCCAGCCTGTCCCAGTACCCCTGGCACTCACCTCAAAGAGGCCCTGCCGTTTGCTCAGGCCGCCCCCTTCTAGGTTCCAGAAGTAGATGTGGGATTTCCCGCAGGTGATGAGCACGGTGGGGTCTGTGGGGTGGAAGGTGGCCACCAGCACGGCCTCACTGGAGCACTTTAGGGGGTGGGGGGAGATTCTGAATGAGGACCTCAAAGCCATCAGGACCACGATACCCAACCCAGGAAAGACTGCCCTATACAGCTGTGTGGGTTGTGCACTTGCACACCCAACTTGCTTGTACCTCTCCTTTACGGGCAAACTAAAGTACAGGAAGCAGGGCGAGCCAGTGAAGCGTTATTGTTTTCTTCATCAACATAATGGCAGGCACAAGGAGAGCCCTTACTTTGTACCAAGCTCTGTGCCAAGCACTTAACATCCATCAACTCATTTAACCCCATAGCACCCTGTAAGGTAAGGCTCATTAGCACCTCCCATTATAGATGACGAAGTGAGGCTCAGAGAGGGGAATTCACTTGCCTAAGGACACACAGCCAGGTTGTGTCCAGAATCAAGTCACTGAGAGCCCAGCCTCTCAACTACTTCTCTTTCACCAAACCATGGGCCCCAATCCTAGGTCTCTTGCCCCCAGCCCAGAATGAGCACGTGACCTTGGGCAAGTAGCTCTCCCCTCTACCATGCCTCAGGTTCCTCATCTGTAAAGCAGGTTATCCCCCGGAGATGCAAAGTCAGGGTCTGTCTTGGACATCGCAGGACAGCAGAACCAGCAGCCACCTTGTACTGATCCTCCTGTTGGGCCTGGTTTGCCCACCCCATATGCCAACATCAAAGCCAAATTTTCCCTACAAGGAAGATGCTACCATTATCCCCATTTTATAGATGAGGCAACTGAAGCTCCAAGAGGGCAAGCCACTTGCCCGAAGTCACACAGCCAGCAAACGGCAAAGCCAGGACTTCAACATGAGTCTGATTCCAGACTTGTGAACACTGAGATCTGGCCAATCCCACAGGGAGACCCCAAGGAGAGGGGATAAGAAGGGTTACCTCACCTTGCCATCTACCACCTTGGTCTCCTTGGCCCAGTCCCAAACAGAAAGCATGTGATCGTTGGAGTCATCTACCGCACAGAGGAGGTTGCCCCCATTCTAGGAAGAGGAGAGAGGATGGGGGAGGGGCAGGCGGGTCAGGATCCACCCCCTCCCTCCAACACCTTGCCCACTGGGGCATTAGCTACTCAGGCCTGTTTCAAAGGCCCTGACCCAAGTCATGTGAAACACATGAAAATATACTCCCTGTCCAGGGCCACACACATTTTAAAGGCTGTTTATAATTTTCCTTTTGAAATGACTCGTCCCTAAGAACTTCCTCTAATTTCCCCTCAGCTACAATTTCTCTGCAAGTAGCCCGCGGTCAGGAATTCTTACTGAGAGCCTCTAATCTGCATTTTCCTATGGAATGACTTTTAGGGCTGTGAAGTTAAACAGTTAATAAAGTCAGGACGATGTTGCTTTTTTATACCTGTCATTAAGCGCAGGTTAGTTTTGATTTTGCAAAGTTTTCCTTTCCCCCACATTTTGGCAACAAAATAGCTTTATTTCCCCAAAGTTCTCAAGTGTCTCCTCAGGTCTCAGAAAATCCGTGAAGTTCTTAAACTGTCTATGGGATGACAGGTTGTTTTTTAGTCCCCGATCCATTGCAGCCAATACTCAGGTAAAATACAGTAAAAAATGTAAAATATGATTAAAAAAAAAAAAGCCCCCCCCACACACTTGGATGTTGTGTGAATGTCAAATTGCTGTACAAATTCCTAAAGGCTAACTCTCGATTTCTGTGCTTATCTCCTCCATACCTGCCAACACCCATTTAGGATGGTACCAGGAGCCAGGGCTGCCCTAGACACAGGGCTTAAAATGCCTAAGGGATAAGGACCCTTCCAGAACGAAAGGTGGTGAGAAAAAATAATGCAGAAAGCGTTAACTGATCTACAAAGGATCACTGAGGAGTTTCTCTGTGGAGCAATCAAGACCTATGGTCCCCTCCTAAGGGCTAATAGAGCAGGCCGGTGAGGCCCCACATGTGGGCACGCAGCCCGGAGGGCCAGGGGGCGTGGCCAGCACCTGTGAGGCCATGATGACGCCATGGCCTCCAGCCTCAAGGGGCACCCGGGGCAGGCGAGGGATGGCACAGGACTTACAGATTTGGAAAAGCCCACACAGCACACAGCTCTGTCAAACACCCCCAGGCCCAGTACGTGTAAGGTGGAGAGGGAAACGGAGTCCCAGACGCGCACGTGGGGCGGCAGCGGCTGCAGGAAAGAGGGAGGCCGGTTACCTGGGGGGCCCAGCTTCCTGACCCACCCACAACTCCATCCCAGTCTCCAGGTCCTGCCCCCTCCACTCTGTTACCTTCCCCTCCTTAGTGGTGCCTGCCACCTGTCCAGTGGCGATGGTGACCATATCAGGGTGGACAGCCAGGCTGAGGAGAGAGAAGGCAGATGGACAGGGCTCAGCAGGGGGGTGCTCGCAACAGGCCAGGACCCCTCCCACAGCAAGCCACAGTCGCGATGCCTGATTATTCATTCCACCGTTTGGTTGAATGAGTTACTTAGTCAATAAACCCTGATTCAGTTCTTCAGTAGCAATAAGGGGATACTCTCTGGGCACCCTGGCTCAGAAGCAGGACTCAGGCCTGCGGTCTCTAACTCAGGTGCCCAGAGGGCCCAAGCCTGTACCACAAATGGCCAGGAGAACACACCCATTTAAAAGGGCTGTCCAAAAAAAATAAAATAAAATAAAAGGGACTTCCTTGGCGGTCCAGTGGTTAAGACTCCACGCTTCCACTGCAGGGGGCACGGGTTCGATCCCTGGTTGGGGAACTAAGATCCCACATGCTGTGCGGTGAGGCCAAATATAAAAAAATAAAAAATAAAGGGGCTGTCACCACGGGGCTCCAACACACTGTGGGGCTGTCTGGGGTGCCCACTGGAAGTTTTCAAAAGAAGTGAAAAATTCAGGCATCTGAGCGAATTCACCGACATTTTAAGTATTGATAATCAATCCACATTTTTTTCCCCCGAATTCAGCCTGCTGGCCCCGGAAGGCCTGGCCCCACCCACCTCCCCTAAGAGTGGCCCAAGCAGGAAATACTTGGCATCCTCCTCCCAGGCCTCACCACTTGATGTCATCATTGTGTCCCAGGTAGTGCCGCTGCCTCTGCTCTTCCACACTGTACAGCACAGCCACAGAGGCCACGAAGTACACTATCTCCCCTGTGGGCAGCAGGTAAAGGTTGGCCCGGCAGTCTCGGCCGCGGTAGCCATAGCTGGAGGTGCCCAGGGGCCGGTTAAAGAGCCTGTTTTGCATTGCATCTGCTGACTGACTCCCAGATGAAGGTCATCAGAGCTAGGCTTTCCTGTTTCCACTCTTACCCCTGTGGGAGGTTGAATGATGGTATCCCCCAAAAATATGTCCACCAAAATATTAACCCCTGGGAAGTGTGAAGGTGACCTTCCTTGGAAAAGGAGTCTTTGCAGATGTAATTAAGGATCTCAAGACGAGATCATCCTGGATTATCTGGATGGGCCCTAACTCCAGCGACAAGTGGCCTCATAAGGGACAGAGAAGAAAAGACACAGACACAGGGTGGGAGAAGGCGGTGTGAAGACAGAGATTGGCGTAAAGCAACTATAAGCCAAAGAACCCCAAGGGTTGCCAGTAGCCACCAAAAGCTAGGAGACAGACAGGGGACAAATTCTACCCCCAGAGCCTCTGGAGGGACCACGGCCCTGCTGACACCTTGACTGGGGACTTCTGGCCTCCAGAAACTGTGAGATTTTCTGTTGTTTTAAGCCACCAAGTTTGTGGTAATTTGTTTTAACAGCACAGGAAACTAATATAACCTTCTCTCTACCCTCCTCCCCACAGAGGGATCCTGTTAAAATTTGTTAACACTATAAGTCAATTCACATCCATCCTCTGCTCAGAACCTTCTCATCTCAGAGCAAAAGTCAAAATCTTGGGGGCTTCCCTGGTGTTCCAGTGGTTAAGAATCCGCCATCTAATGCAGGGGACGTGAGTTCGATTCCTGGTCGGGGAACTAAGATCCCACATGCCACAGGGCAACTAAGCCTGCACACTGCAACTGAGCCCGCATGCCACAACTAGAGAGAAGCCTGCGTGTTGCAACTAAGATCCGTTGCACCCAAATAAATAAATAAATAAATATCAAAAAAAAAAAAAAAAAAAATCCTTATGAAAGCCCAGGCAAGAGGCTTGGCCTGATCTGGGCCCTGATTCCTCACTCCCCTCACACCTGTTCAGCTCTAGTCACCTCAGGGCCTTTGCTTTTCCCGCCACCTGAATACTCCTCCTCCTCATCTCTCCATGGCTTCTGCACCTCCTTCAGGTCTCTACTCAACTGTCAGCTCCTTGGAGAGGGCTTCCCAAGTCTCTCCCAAATAGTTCCCAGCTAGTTAAAACTGCAAACTGGAATTCCCTGGCAGTCCAGTGGTTAGGACTCAGCGCTTTCACTTCCGGGGCCTGGGCTCGATACTTGGCTGGGGAACTAAGATCCCACAAGTCGAGCCACGGCCAAACACAAAGAAACAAAAAAGCTGCAAACTCACACACCCTCAACTGCCCCCATCCCCCTCCCTCTTCATATTCCTGCAGTACATTCGTCAGCATCCCACACGTTATCTGTTTAATTTATTTTGTGTCTCCCAAACTACAGTGTCTGCTCCAAGAGGGCAGGGACCTCTGTCCATTTTGTTTACTGATGTACCCCTTGTGCCCAGCTCAGGGCCTGGTACACAGCAGACATATGAGTTCAATATTTGTTGAAGGAGTGTGACCCTCCTCTGTTCGGAACTTTCTGTGGCTCCCCAGTTCCCCTAAGAGAAAGCCCAAGCTCCTCCACTGGCCTGGTTTGCCCCTCCCTGGCCTTAGCAGGGCTTCTGCCCTCCTTTGCTCTCTGACCTTGGAGTTTCTCAAAACACTAAGATCACTACTGTCACCCAGGTCTTGGCACTAACCTTTCCCTTTACCTAGTACACGTTACCTGCCACCCTTCTCAGCTTCCCTGTCCCCAGATCAAGCCTCAGGCTCACTTCCTCCGCTAGACTCATCCCACTTATCTGATCAATTTGCTAACGTCACCTGTTCCTTAATGAGACTATCAGTTCCACAGTGGACAAGACTGGGCTGTTTTGTTCTCTTCTACAACTCCTCCTCTGAGAAGCCTTCCCTTATGCCCAGGCTGGGTCAGCTGCCTTCTCTGGGTTCTCCCATCCCAGCCTGAGTTGTCATTGTCACGGATTCTGTCCCCACACTGGACTGTGATTTGGGGACTGTTGGAACGCAGCCCTCAGCCCCAGAATGTTCAGGAAACATTTGAATGAATGTCGATATGTGTATCCCGATCCCACAGAAACTGCTTCACCCTGCAGCCGTTCTGGGCTGGGGAATGAGGCCTGTACTGACTGTTGCTGTCTCAACTGCTTTTTGCTTTTCTTTTCTTTTTTTTTTTTTTTAGTAAAAGGCGAACGATTTATTCTATCTGAAGAGAAACCAGAGTATCAACTGCTTTTCTTTTGATGCTCACTTATCAAGCCCAGCTTGACATGACAGCATGGTGTTCTTTGATTCCCGCGAATATTTCCAGCTGCCTTAAAGAGGCTCTGGGCTCCCGCATTCCTCCCTCCTCCAGAGCAGAAACCAAGGCCAAGAGAGAAGGACCCGGACTGGGTCCCTAGGATGCTGCTCCCAAGCCCCAGTCTGCATTTTGGGAAAAGCCTGGGGCTCAGAATCAGAGTTCTTGCCTCAGATCTGCTGACTCCCTAGAACAGGGCTTGATATACCCTCTCTTTTTTTTTTTTTTTGAATTTTATTTTATTTATGTTTTTATACAGCAGGTTCTTATTAGTTATCTATTTTATACATATTAGTCTATATATGTCAATCCCAATCTCCCAATTCATCCCACCAGCCCCCTCCCCCCTTGGTGTCCATATGTTTGTTCTCTATGTCTATGTCTCTATTTCTGCCCTGCAAACCTGTTCATCTGTACCATTTTTCTAGGTTCCACATATATACGTTAATATATTTGTTTTTCTTCCTGCTTGGTCCCCTCTCTTGACCTCAGTTTCCTCATCTGGAAAGAAAGGGTAATAATTCCCAACCTGCAGGCCTCAGAGAGCTCTCGGAGGCCACTTGTTGTAAAAATATATTCTCAATCCTACAAAAGAGAAGGATCATGTTATTCAACGTATTTATACTTGAAAGAGCTTTGAACAGTGCCTGGCATATAATAAGTGCTCAATAATGATTAGTTATTATTTTAATCAATCTCTGTTTATGAGGCCCATATGATGAGCACATTGTTTCACAGCCTTATGAATCTGAGATCATGACACCCATTTTTCAGGGGAGGCAACTGAGGCACAGAATGGCAAGGTGAATTGTCCAGGGTCACGTAGCCAGCCAGAGGCTGGGCTGGGGTTTCAACCCATTTCTGCCAGGCTCCAAAGACAGGGTTCTTAACCATTATCAACTTCTTCCATTTCTCAAATACACCAAGCTCACTCTGATCGCAGAGCCCTTCGACCTGCCGTGCCCTCTGTTCTTCCTAGGCTCGCCCCTGAATGTTCGATTCTCAGCTCAAATGCCCTCTCCTCAGAGAAACCCAGTTACTCCTCTCACTTGAGCTTAGTTTACTGTATTCCCAGCATTTATTACTTAACTGAAATTATCTTATTTATTGAATCACTGTCTTCGGTCTCCCCCACTTTAGAAGGTGAGCTCAGGAAACACAGCCCACATGTAGAAGAGGATCTGACAGATGGAGGGCGCTCAGCAAACATTTGCTCCTTGAATGAATCATAAAAGGTCATGTCAGCTAACCCGCCTTCCTCTGCTCCCTCCAGACTCCAGCTCTTCCTGACCCCTAAAGCCACAGAGGCCTGGAAAGTGCCACCTTCAGTACAAACTCTCCCTCCAGCTGAAGTCCCACACCAGAAAGGCTCTGGTCCCTTCTAGGCTGGGGGCTGGGGGCGGGCGGGTTGGGAGAAGTGGGAGGAAGAGATTAAAGCAAAAGGATACACCCAGTCCAGCTTGAGACGGCGGGAAGGCAGCTCGGAGCGTGTATCCAGGCTGTAGCTTGGTGCCAGCTCATCAGGGATCAGCATGGGCACAGGGCGGCCCCTCAGGAACATTTTCACGGAGCCCTCCTCTGCCAGAACACCCCCAGAGGTCAGGTGCTAACACCAGCCCCCAACCCTATTTCCTTTCCCCTTCCGACTTCATTTTTTTACTTTTTTAATTAAAAGAGTTTGGGAAAATGTGGCCAAAGAGGCAAAGGCCCAGCCAGTAGCCAGGCTACCTGACCTCCAGCTCTGGCTTCTCACCCCAGGAAGCCCCTCCCATTCTCCCTACTTACCCATGCTGAAGATAACTTCTTTGGTTTTGCTGTCAGGAAAGGGAAAAGAAAAGAAAAGGAAAGAAAGAAAGCCCTAATTAGCAGGCAAGTCAGAAATTGGAGAAACCACTTCCCCACCCCAGTGCTCCCCGGAGGTCTTTGATGAAAAATGGGGGCCGAGTAAGGAGCGGAGCGCTGCCTCTCTGCAGGCCGTGTGCTTTGCTCGGTTGATCTTGCAGAGCCTAAGACACAGGCCCAGAGAGGCAGTGATCGCCAAAGATCAAACAGCACGAAGTGGCAGGGACGCGATCCTGGAAGAGGAGCGTCACAAGGTACCCCTCCCACCTAATCAGCACGGTTCCCAACGCTCCCCACCCCCAGTCCCACAGAGCCCCAGACTTCAAGCAGAAAGGGAAGAGGTGAGGGTTTAAGGGAAGGGGCGTGTCTCCAACTCCCTTTGCTGACGGAAGGAGGTGCTGCCCGCGGGTCTGGGTCCCCGGAGAAGGGGGAAACCTGGGATCCAGGTGCCGGTAGCGCGAGCAGGAGGGGGGTGTGCGAGAGAGTCTCACCCAGCTCCAAAGCTACTCATGGCGGCGGCTGGCGAAGCTTCGGGGCCGGGGGTGGAGCCGGGACCGGCTCCGCCGCTTCCGGCCCTGGGAGGCGCCCACGCCGCCGCGCCCTGCCCCGCCCTCCACTGCCAACCCCGTAGCTGGAGGGTCACACTGGGTCTCAGGTCCCTGGCTGTGGGGTCCTGATACCAGGCTCTTTTTTGGGGGGAGGGAGAGTGTTTTTTGAGAACATGGACTCGGGGACGTGTCTGCCTGAGTTCAAACCCCAGCTCTGCCAGTTCCTAGCAGTGTGGACAAGTTGCCAAACCTCTTGCCTCGATTTCTTCACTTTTAAATTGGGGATAAAAATACATACCTCCCGGGTGATTGCGAAGCTTAAATTAGTTAATTCATGTAACATGCCTTGCGTGGTGCCTGGCACATAGCTTCTGTACGTGTTTGCCATTATTTCAGTGAGGTTGAAATGTGTGATATTTGACTCTGGTCCTGCCTTAGTCTGGTCCTGCCTTAGTCCGGCCCCGCCAAGCCCTGACCACGCCCACTGCATCAGGACTCCACCCTCAGGTTTCTACACCGCCCAGACCTTCAGTGTAGCCCGGGCTCTGGGAGCTTGACCACGCCCAACATTCTGATCACACACACCTCTCCTTCCGATCCTGCTCCCGAACTGACAGCTCCCCATGGAATTGCCTACCCTCCTCAGGTCCGGTCAAACTTCAGACCATGACCACTTTCACCTAGAGTCCCTTCAAGCCTACTGATATCTGCCCACGCCCACATATGACCACGCCCAACCTTCAAACCACGCCCATTTCCACCTGGCAGCGCCTCAGGCTCCCCTCTGCCCAGCTTCTTGCATCGGACACTACGGCACCTGGTCTTAGCCCATTACCCCCACCCCAGGTTCTGATTCTGCCCTGGCTAACCCTCTGGCCACACCCTCAAGTTCCAATCACTTCCCTCCCTCTGATTACCCCATTTCCTGCAGAAACTCCTCTGAGGGTCCTGCCCTGGCTACATCTCTGAGACTCACTGGGGATTCTCCCCTTTACCTTAATAGCCGCGCCCACAAACCTGGCTCCTCCCTAACTTCTACTCCGGCTCATCCAAGAGACGCTAATCATCCACGTCTCCTATGTTCTAGTCCAGCCCCTTAATGCTTTGACCACGCCCCTCCATGTTGGCTCCGCGTTTCCATGCCTCCCAGTTCAACCACGCTGTCTCAAGACTGGTCTCTCCGAGCCTCCGGCACTGTTTCCGCATTCTGAGCTAGACGACCGCGCTTTAGGTTATCAACTCGCGGCCTGGGGCATCACCCTAAATTCCCCATCCTTTCCCAAGCCTAACTGGGGTCCGGGCCCCACCCGTTGGCTCACGACCCCGCTTCAGACACCTACCCGTCCTTTTTGGCGCTACAATTGCTGCTAGAGGATGTGGTGCGGCTGCGGGGGTCCTCGCGGCGCACTGAGGCGAGGCGCTCTGGTGACAAGTAGCGGCGGGCACTGCGAATAGAGAGCACGTAGGTAGGGGCAGAGCCCGCGAGGCCAGCAGGCGAGAGCCGGAGGCGGGCAAGAACTTCCCCGGACCTTCCACGGCTGGTGTTCGGACATATGAGTCCATCCGTTTCCATATAAACAGCCTCTGAGGTCTTGGAGGAAACTGGGGATCCTGGCTTCCGTGACTTACCTGCGCCCGGAGGTCGCCTCCTTTTTGGGGGAGGATGGGGACGTGGCATAGCCGCCCACGCGCCGCGGGGGTCCCGAGCCATTGAGGGGCGTCCTGGTGGGAAGGCCTTTCAAGAGCTGACACACTAGAGGAATGGGGTTAGAGGACAGAAGGGGGTGAGTGTGAGGTCCTGGCCCCAGTCCCTCCCATCTCACCCCTCCAGTTTAGTGAAGATACCCGAGGCTGTGGTGCCTAGGCGCGGAGGCGCCCGGCCCTTGGGGGTGCCCCGCGCGCGCAGAGCAGCGCCTTGCTCCTCGCATGCCCGCAGGCGACGCAGCGCGTCAGCCAGCGCGGCCTTTAGGACCGCCAGCTCGTCTTCCTGCAGCTGCAGCCGCTGCTCCAGCGCCGACACGCGGTCGTCCACCTCCATCCCGCTCGTGCCCGACAAATTGTCATCTGGAAGGCAAGGGAGCGCTGGCTGCGGGGGGCCACCCAGGAGCTACAACGCCCGAGGTGAGATGTCCCTCCAGCCTTCCCTGGTCTAAGCCTGGGGCTAGCCACGCCCCCTTCCTCTCCAGTAACCTGGGGCTGGGACGCTTGGATGTGGGCCAAGAAAAGGGGAAGGAAATCCCCACAGCTCTCAGCCCTTGTCCGCACACTCCTCTCTGATGCAGTGCCCTGGAGGCGTGACCTTAGGGAAGTCCCTTCCTCTCTAACCTTCTAAGAGTCTACGAATCAAGAGCCTCTCGACTCTGGTTTTAAGATTCTATGACTAAGATGCTAAATACATTTGAGTCATATCAACATTTTAAGGACGACACCAACTTTTCCCTAGTTACACCAACATTCTAGAATTGATTCCCAATACTCTCTGACAAATATCAAGATTTTATCGCGGGTACTAACATTCCCTCTCTGTTTCTAAGACTTTCCAAGCCAAAAAGGTCGTGCCTGGTCCCTCGCCTTCTCATTCCCTCCTCACCAAGGGGTTTGACACACGAGCCTGCTGCAAGGACAGAGTTTCTGCGGCCCCTGACGGCAGATTTGGGAGTTGCAGGCAGCGCATCCAAGACCCGAGACCCACGGAAGGGAGATACCCGCGGGGATCTGACACCCAAGCTCTCTTCCCTGACCCGAGCTTCTCCCCTCTATTCCCCTCCTTTATTTGGCTTATGTACCCCATGCCCCTGATTCGGCTCTCCCTCTCCCCTCTAGGCCATGGGTGCAACCGAATAACTCCTCCATCTCCCGCGGGGGCCCCCCCCCACCCCGCCCATTTTTCCCGAAGTGGGAGGGGCAGAGGACCAAGGTGGTACCCCCCTCCCCCTCCCTCCCAGACTACTCATACCCAGACTCATTGCTGGCAACAACCAAGAAAGCCCTGGCTCCCAGTCGGGTAGAAGTAAGGGTGGTACCATTAACAGGAACCGGGCGTGGAAGTAGCACCTGCCATCCCCTGTCCGTAGGCCGCCCCGCCCGTCCGCTGGGCTCCGCAGTGCAGCCGTCTATCCCTTCCCTCCCTCCCCCCCACCTCCGCAGCCCAATCGCCTGCCTGGCCTTGCCCGCCCTGCCCCCCACCCAGCTCCTCTCTGGTCGGGTGCCTGGACCTGCATTGGAAGGTGGGGGCCTCCCGAGGTCTGAGGGAGAGAGCTGTCAGGACTTGGAACTCATAAGAGGAGGAATCAGGGTCCCGTTGGCAAGACGTTTTGCAAAAGAGGAAACTAAGGACGGAGGTTGGGGAGTGTGCAGAGATCACCAAAGGTCAAACAGCCAATAGGTGAGGTGCAGGAGGGCCTGGTCACCTCCTTAGGCCAAGACCCCTCTTACCTACCATTAATAATACTACCCCCCCCAAATGAGATCTGTTACAGGGAGCTTACACGTGGCAGGCACTCTTCATGCAAAACACTTAGCACCTCACCTGGCTCTGGTTATGTGCTCAGTAAATCCAGAATATAATTAACCGCTCTTATGGTACCCAGCAACTCTAGAAGCTGCAGTATTATACCCATTTGAGGGGCAAGAAGGTGGAGGGGCACTGAGACCTAGAGAGATGAAGTTGCTCGTGCATGGACACACAGCCTTTCAGCAGCAGAACAGGCACATGACCCCAGGCTCAGGCACCCTGTCAGCCTGCCTCTTAGAGGGGCAGAGGAGACAAAATAAGCATTCTGGAGCTCTGCCAACTGAAGTGGTCCCTGACACTGGGGTGTGTGCCCAGGGGAGTGAGCCTCCAAATGGAAGATAGTTCCTTCTCAGGGCCCCTGAGTGAAATGGGGGAGCTTTCACCTTGGCCCTTCAACCCCCATCCAGAGAGCCAGCTGCATTCTGAGGCCTTGGCCTGCCCACCCCCCACCCACCATGACTCAAGTCCTCTCTGCTCTCTCCTGACCATTCCCCCACCTTCAGCACTTTTGCCCGGAAACCAGCCCCCACTTCCCACTTCTCCCATCCCTCCCTCCTCCCCTCTGCCTCCAGCTTCCCTCATCTGGGCCTGACACCCACAGCGACCCTTCTTGTATCGTACCCATTTGTCTAGGGAGAAGGGATGAGTTCTAATGGGTGGGAGGGGCGGGGCCTGAGGATTTGGGGGGTATAGTCGAAGCAAAGTCCTCTGGTCATCCTACCCAGTCCCACATCCAGCCCACAAGCCAACACCAAATCCCACTCTCCCCCTAATCTGTCCCTCTGCTAGGGAGAAGGGGGAGGGTCCCAGAGGATTGAGAGGGGATAGGGAAGGCAGAGTTCCAGACCTCCAGGCCTCCCCCGCTCCTGCCCCAAGCTCCTGAGGTTCTGCTCCTTTCTCTCAGTTCAGCCACCTCCGAAAAAGGGGAGGGTTGAAGAGGGTGGGGGACTGGGATCAGGGCTTTGGGGATCAGGGAGCTTGCTCTGGGGTCAGGGTCCTGCTAGGGGAGAAAGGGGAATCTTCAGCAAGGGGCCAGGATGGGGACTTGGAAGGAGGAGGTTGGGGCAGGAGGAGATAGGTCCAGCCCTGGGCGGGGCCAGGGTGGGAACTGAGGAGGGGTCTCACCGTTGCAGTATTGAAGCAGGGAGGACGTGTCGTAGAGGCCGCAGAAGGCCGGGCCGCGCTCCGCCATCGCCCCGCCACAGCCACCGCCAGCCCCCCCCGGCCCCAGCTCGGGCCTGGGCTCCCCCCCCAGGTCCTGCCTCCCGTTGCCATAGCAACGCCCTTCGTTCCAGCATCCCCGGCTCGGCCCGCCCGGCATCAGGCGGCCGACGCCGGGCCTGGCACCGGGGTCATCCCCCAGGATGCCCAGAAAGGGGGGGGGTCGGAACACCCCCTGCCAGGCCCCCCAACACAATCTTCGGGCCGGGATTGGCTGACCCGAGATCCCCCTCGGTACTGTCTGGTCCCGCCCACAACAGGCGCGTATTCTCTCTAGACACCCCCGCCTGTTCAGGACCAATGGGAGCCTGTCGCGCAGGCCCCCTCCACCAATAGGGGTACAGAAGGTTTGGAAGGGGCAGGGCCTTCTCTGATTTTCAGCCCGAAGCATAGCCCCCGGCTCTTAGAGGAAGATAGGGTGGAAGAAGACACCCCACACGCTGCAAACCTCCCTAATCTTTTACTGGATTTTCGAGAAGCCACCTTGCAAGACAAGAGCCTGACCCTAGAGTCTCAAATCCGCCCAGATATCCACTAGCTCCGCCCTGGAACTCTTATTCTAGCTCATTTCTTAGAACTCTTGTTTATTCTATCTACGCCCGCCCCCAGGGCTCTTAGCTCCACCCCCAGAATCCTGAGGGGGGACTTAAAGTTCTATTCCTGCCCCCAGAGCTTTTGGCACCGCCCCCTAAGCATCTCAGGGCGATGGTGCTTGGCCCAGAGCCCTTGACTCGGCCTCCTGATAGGATTGGCTCCGCCCCTTAAGTTTATACCCCTACACCCACGTCTGTTAGTCCCTCCCTAACCTTTCCTTCCACTTTCCTATTGGCCGCCCCAGGCCCTTAGCTCTTCCCCTACAGCGTTCATCTCCCACAACCTTATTATCCAGTCCGGGTTTTGACAAAGGCCCAGCTGTGATGCCTGGATGGCTGGCGGTGTCAGTCGGAGGCGGCTCCGAAGTGGGGGGGAGAGGGGAGGGTAGAAAAGCTGACAATGGACTTAAAGAATACTGGACCACCTTCTCCAAGTCTCCATTGAGGGTCAGCACCTAGAAATGACCCAGAACATGCTTTATAGCGGTGGGAAGTGAGCCTAAAGCAGAAGAGATTTGCCTCTGGACACAAGCAGGCCTTGGAAGCCCAGGGCTTTGGAACCAAGTTGGCCTGGGTTTGAATCCTGACTCCACCAGTTTCTGATTGTGACCTTGAGCCTCAGTTTCCACAGCTGGAAAGTGGGGGGTCATATCGTGCCTACTTCTTTCATTCATTTGAAAATTTTGGGACTTTCCTGGTGGCGCAGTGGTTGAGAATCCGCCTGCCAATGCAGGGGACACGGGTTCGATCCCTGGTCCGGGAAGATCGCATGCCATGGAGCAGCTAAGCCAGCGCGCCACAACTACTGAGCCTGTGCTCTAAAGACTGTGAGCCACAACTACGGAGCCTGCATGCCACAACTACTGAAGCCCACGCACCTAGAGCCTCGCAACAAAAGAAGCCACCGCCACGAGAAGCCCTCGCACCGCAACGAAGAGTAGCCCCCGCTCTCCGCAGCTAGAGAAAGCCCGCGTGCAGCAACGAAGACCCAACGCAGACAAAAATAAATAAAATAAATAAAATATAATAAATAAATAAAAATTAAATAAGTAAATAAATAAAAATGTTTACTGAGTGCCTATTATGTGCCAAGCTCTGTTCTAAGTGCTGGAGTTTCAGTGATAAGCAAGTCAGCCCCGTGGACTGTGCAGCTTGCGGAGGAAGTAAACCACAATAGAGAAAACAAGTAAATAGTAATAACTAACATTTATTGAGCACTTACTATGTGCCAAGCACTCAGTTATCTTCATCGCAATTCCTATTTTCATCACCATTTTACAGATAAAGAAACAGGCACAGAGCTCCTAAGATAATTTCAGCTCCTGGCATTACAGAGATAAGACAGAGTGATATGGGAGGGTGGGGCTAATTCAGAGAGAGTGGGGCCAGCGAAAGTCTTTCTGAGGAAGTGACATTTGAGCTGAGATGTAAATGACAAGAAGGAAGCAGTCACACAAGGTGGGGGGGGGGTGGGGGGCAGGAAGTAGCTTTCCACGCAGAGGGAAGAGTAAGTGCAAAGGTCCAGAGGTATGAGTTTGGCATATTCCTGGGGCAACAAGAAGACCGGTGAGGATGGAGCTGTGGAGGAAGAGGAGAGCAGGAGATAGATGAGGTCAGGGAGGCAATGGGCCTGCAGATCTTGCAGGACCTCGAAGATTGTGGGCAGATGTTGGCAGTTTGTCACTGTATCCTCCATAAGCCCTAGTGAGGCCACCTACGTAAATCACACATGAGAACAGTGCCTGGCACACAGTAGGCACACATAAAGGACAGCAACCCCTATTCATTTCTCAGTGAAACCTACTATATAAGATCAATAACGGGTTCCAAGTGATGACCAAAATAGACGTGGGCCATTATCCTTCTACGATCACAGCTAACTGTGTTACTGATAGAAACAATGCAGGAACTCAGATTTCCTGCTTCCCAAACTCCCATTTCTCCCACCCTCCACCTCCCTGAACTCCAATTCTAGGAGAGGGGAAATCAGACTCCTACATACAGAACAGTGTGCAGCAGGCTGCAATGTGCTAAGGGCTGTTACCAGTGTCCCCAGAGGCCTGTGGGAGCCCAAAGGAGTTCGGATCCTGAAGGTTCTGTGTGTTGGGGGTGGGAAGTGCAACCAGGTTGTGAATGAAGGAACCACAGGGGGAGGAGTTTAGGCTGGTGGGTTGTTGGGGCAGGTGACACACAAGGATGAGTCAGTGCTTGCTCTGTGTGAGCACAGTGACCTTGGCCCAATAGCTTGGCTTTTCCTTCTCTGCCAAATGGGAGTCATCCCACCACCCACTTCCCAGGGCAGAAGAGCAGGTTCAGTGAGCTCACGCCTGTCAGCTGCTGCTCGGCAGTGGGCTTTGGGCAAGGCTAATGGAGCTATAGTTTTATTACAAGTGTTTTCTCAGGGACATGTTAAAGTGACAGGAGTGGGGAGGGGGCAGCTTTGCCAGGGAGTGGGAGCAGGGCTCACCATCATGCTTTGTCTTTTCTCTCTGCCTCTATGTTTCCTTCTCTCTCTTCTAGGTTTCCAGCTGCTTTTCTCGCTCATCTCTGTCTCTGTCTCTCTTTATGTCTCTGTCTGGAAATTGGGTCCTTGATGCATCACTTATGAGCTACGTCACCTTGAGCAAGTTACTGCCCCTCTCTGAGCCTCAGTTTCTTCTTCTGGAAAATGGAAATGAAAATGCCTCTGCTACAGGTCTGTTACGAGGATCAAGTGAGATACATATATGTAAAATGCCCAATATATGGTACAATCATTATTATTAATTAGCCTGATTTTGGACTCTGTTTTTTTCTCAGCCTCTTTCTTTTTTCTTTTTTTTTTTTTTTTTTTTTGCGGTACGCGGGCCTCTCACTGTTGTGGCCTCTCCCATTGCGGAGCACAGGCTCGGGACGCACAGGCTCAGCGGCCGTGGCTCACGGGCCCAGCCGCTCCACGGCATGTGGGATCTTCCGGGACCGGGGCACGAACCTGTGTCCCCTGCATCGGCAGGCGGACTCTCAACAACTGCGCCACCAGGGAAGCCCAGCCTCTTTTTTTTTTTAACCATGCTGCGTGGCATGCAGGATCTTAGTTCCCCGAACAGGGATTGAACCCATAGTCCCTGCAGTGGAAGTATGGAGTCTTAACCACTGGACTGCCAGGGAAGTCCCTTTCCTCTGTCTTTCTGACTCTTTCTTTCTTTGTGTTTCTCTTTCTACCTCTCCTTCTGTTACTCTGTCTCCCTAAGTCTATACCTGGGCTGGGAGCTCCATGAGGGCAGGGCAAGGGCTATCTTGGCCATCCAGGCCCCCAGCACCACCAAGCCCAGGGCCTGATACATAACAAGTACCCAGTAAAGTAAATTGAATCCAGCTCTGTGCCGAACCTGTGTTGGGTGATGCTGGGGACCCAGTAGTGACTGAGACAGCCCCAGCCCTGCCCTCTCAGAGCTCATGGTCCAGGAGAAGAAATCATTATTTGTTGAGTGACTGAGCTAATTTTGAGGTGGGCTTGGAAGACTTGACCAAAATTGTGTGGAGGTAATTGAGGCAGAAAAAACTGCTGGAACCGAGGTTGGGGGGCTGGAAAGGGTTTGAAGAGTTGGGAAGTGATGGAGAGAAGGCTGGAGAGCTCAGCAAAGGCCTGGATGGCTGTGAGAGGAGCCTGAGCTTTCTCTTGAAGGTACTGGGGAGCCATGGCAGGTTCTGAGCAGGAGAGGGACAGGGACAGGTTTGTGCTTTAGCAGGACCACTCTCACTGCCTGGCTGCTCTGGGGAGGTTGGGGGATGGATGGAAAGGAGAGGGACACGCCTGGGGCAGCAGAACAGGGAGAGAAGGGTCCTGGATCAGAGTAGGGGCTGGGAGGAGAGGGAGGATTCTAAAAACCAGGAAAGGGGACTTCTCTGGCGGTCCAGTGGTTAGGACTCCACGCTTTCACTGCTGAGGGCACGGGTTCGATCCCTGGTCGGAGAGCTAAGATCCCACAAGTCGCGTGGTGCAGCCAAAAAATAAAATTAAATAATAAAATTAAATAATATAATATAAAACAAAATAAAATAAGTACAAACGAGGAGGAAAATGCCAGCCTGCTCTCCGTGATGCTAGAAAATGGGCTTGAGGGATGGCCCACCACCACCAGGGGGCAGCCAGGGCTCCAGGTTTGAATGTCTCAGAGGCTCCTCCCAGGGCAGGGAGCACTGCACCTTGATCTGGAGGTGGTGGCAGGTGGGAGCTGTCTTTGGGGCCCCAGCGGAGAGCCCCTCTGCTCTCCTGCCCTCCCATCCTGGCCTCTTGGTTCCCTGGAGCCCTCAGCCCACCAGCAAGAGATTATGTCAACACAGCCCCGCTGCTTCTGCCCAGGACAATATTTGCCCTCAGGATCTGGGAAGGTTGCTATGGAGACTGGGGACGTGCTGCAGGAGGGCGGGGGGCAGTGAGGAGGGAGAGGCAGGGTCAGGGGAATCACCCCCGCTCCTGGAAGAGGGTGAGGGGAACCAGGCCTCATCTCTATCCGATTGTGTCTTTGAGAGTTTATCCCCGTCCTCATTTGTCTGTGTTCCAAGTCTCTCTGTCTCTCTGGACCGTTTCTTCATCTCTGTCTCTGATTATCGCTCTGATACCTGTCTCTGGGTCTCTGTCTCTCAGGTCTCCTCTCTCTGAGTCTCTTTCTCTGTCCTTTTACTCTCTCTCTCTCTCTTTGGGTTCCCATCCCTAGGTTTCTCCACATCTCTGTATCTCTCTTGGTATTATGTCTCTATGTCTCGGTCTCTCTTTGGGTCTTGTCTCTGTCTTTCTGGGTCTCATGTCCTTCTTTGCCTCTGTCTCTCTCTTGAGTCCCATGTTTTTTGTGTTGGTCTCTCTAGGCCCCCATCTCTGGATCTCTGTCTCTGGGTTCCTGTCTTTCTCTGGATCCTGTGTGTGTGTGTGTGTCTCTCTCTCTCTGGGTTTCTGTCTTTCAGACCTTGTCTCTCTGCAGTCCCCAGGGGGCCATCTTGGCCTCCCATTTCTGGCCTCAGTTCCTATGGGGCCCTCCTCTCCCCATCTCTCTCTGCCTCATTTCTCCTGCACCATCTGCCAGCACTCCAGGCCCCTGCCTGCTCCCCACAGGCTCTTCTTGGCCAGACAGCCCCACGGGGGGAGGCACAGGTCCCCCAGCTTCCTCCCCACCACTGCATCCTGAGGTGGGGGGAGCACTGCCTGGTCAGGCCTGGGGTGGAGGGAACAACAGTCTGGAGACCCGGGACCAGGGGACATGGAGAGAGAAAAACAGACACCCTGAGAGGAGATAGGAAAAGAGGAACGAGAAAGGAGAAAGCTTCAAGACAGGCAAGAAGAGACTGACCTGGAGAATGGAGTGAGCAAGAGAAATGAGGAGGGGGCGAAAGGAAACCTGGAGGGAAGAGAAAAGACAGTCTAGCCAACAAGAGTGGAAGACAGACAAACTGAGTGCGGGCTTGGAGGAAAGGAGAAAGGAGAGATTCAGACCGAGGAGAGAGAAGATGGCGTGGAGAGAGATGGATGACAGAGAGAGGAGAAGAACAGGGGGAGAGGGCAGGGCTGCTTCTCTGCCTGCAGTTTCCAGAAGCGCTGAGCGTGGGGATGGGGGAGGGCCCCTGTGGCCACCCCTGTGGCCACCCCTGTGGCCCTGGTGCCTCCTCCCCAGACCCTGGGAGACTGTAAAAGCCCTCAGGAGGGCTGAGATGGGCAGGGGTCCAGTCGGTGACCCAGGCATCATCCCTCCTGTCCTTCACGCCCACCCCCCACCCAGTGCCCTGTTCTGCCCTGTGTTTTCCCAGAGGGACTTGACGAGGGAGGGGCGAGGGGCTCTGAGCGCCAGTAGGCTGCTCACCTCCCGGCTCCTGCCTTGGTTATCTCTCCTCAGGGCCCCCGTCTTTCAGGCTCTCTCTCCCTCCACCCCTCCCCATCTCCATCTGCCAATCTGTATCTATTCTCTCTCTGTATTTCTCCCTCCCTTGGACCCTGCTTTCTCTCCCCTGTTTGGTTCTGTTTCCTCTCACTTTCTCTCTTGGTATTTCTCTCTACTTTTCTGTCCTTTTCTATTTCTTTCTCACTATCTGTCTCTCTTGGTCTCTGTCATCTCTGCCTCTTCCTGTCTCTGCCTTTCTCTGCCTGTCTCTGGTTTTTCTTGGTCCTTGGTTTCTTTTCCTGTCTCTCTCACCACCTCAGTTCCTCTCCCCTGCTTCCCCCTCCCACCCCCAGCCTCTCTCCTCCCACTTTCCAGCCTCCCCCCACCTTCCCGTCCCTAGCAAGTGACCCCCAGGCCCTCTTGAGGCCAAGAAGAGACTCCCTCCCAACCCCAGCCTCTTCCCGAGGTGCCGGGCAATCTCAGACCCCTCCCCTCTCCACTTCAAGAACCGAGCCTTTCCCAGGACCCAGAGGGCGCCAGGAATGTGGGGCAGAGAGCAGGGAGGCCAGCTGGAGGTCAGACAGCCAGGACCCACCCCATGTCAACCCCCCTCCCCCAGCCTGGTCTCCTTTTAGCCTCTGGTGCTGGATCTCACGCCACCCTTACTCCCTGCCCCTCCCGGGGCCTCTGGGCCTCAGTTTCTCCTCTGCAAAATGGGCACACTCACCTCTGTCCCATTTATCTCACAGCTCGCCAGGGAGTGTGCCCTCAGGTATGTTACTAGTATGATTAACGTGCAGGAATTGGTGATTTGTATTAAAGGGGGAAGAGAGTGCTGAGAGCCGGGACGCAGTTTCTAAGCCAAATATTCTCCGCATTTCAGAGCAAAGGAAGAGACTGAAAGTGGAGATTGTGAGGGGGCCTGTGATTCAGTGGTGACTGTGACCAGGAGATCACGTGAGGCTATGGGTTCGTGTGTGATCATGGGATGATGATGTGTGATCCTGTGGAAAACTGTGTGACTGTGTGTGACTGTATGTGACTTGTGAGTGCGGGTGAGGCTGTGATGGAGAGTTGTATGTTTGTATGACCTTAGCACTGGGTGTGACTGAGGATGACAGCGTGACAATGTGACACCAGGAGCTCATGAGAGTGTGCCTTAGTGACACTTGGGGAATGTGTGTTGTTGGAATATGACTGTGGACTCTGTAGGTGATTATGTGAAGTGTGTGAGCGTGTTGATGGGTGGAGTTGTGTAACATTGTGTGTTACCTCCAGGTCGCGTCCTTAAAGGACTGCATGACTGCGTGAGGAGCCACATAACTGTCTGCCTTTAGTTTGTCGACGATCATTCTTTGAGCCTCTGCTCTATGCCCCAACCTGTGCTGAGGGATGCTGGGGACCCAGTGGTGACTGAGATGCCCTGGCCCTGTCCTCATGGGGCACACAGGCCAGTGGGGGGAGACAGTGTCTGTGATGGGACCTAGTGATGGTGTGAATGTGTGTGTGATGGACACTGTATCATTGGGACTGGGGGAAGCTGTGATTGTGTTTCCGTGTGAGCGGAGGAGTCCACGCCCCAGGCGTGTGGCTGTGTCACTGCGAATGACCGTCAGCCTGTCGGGGAGAGACTTTGGGTCTCCGGGTGTGACGCTGGATTGTAGGACTGTGAATGAACACAGAGAACATGTTCTCTGAGGAACAGTATGTGAGATTCTGTGTCACGCCTCCCTGCGGCTGGGTGTATGGGATTGTGTGTGACACTGTGTGTGACTGCGACTCCGTGTGCAGTGGCTGAGTGGGACGGGTGGGACAATGTGAGAGGCTGTGCACCCTGGGAGGGGGGTCCTCAGGATGATGACAGTGACTGTTCTCCCATGTGACCCTGAGTGGCTGTGACACTCACACGCAACTGGCCCCCTGTGCTGGGTCTCTGCCTGGGAGCTCCCCCTTCCTGTTCCTTGGCCCGCCCTGGCCCCGCCCCCTCCCACCACCCCAGGCTGTCACCTCTTCCAGAGCCCAGGCGAAGCAGTGGAGGTAGCAGCGTCAGAAGCAAGTGATCGAGAGGAGGGCTGGGGACAGGTGAGGGCTCCCCCCATCCCAGTCTGTTCCCCCTGCCACATGTCCCCCTCAAGTCTCTGGGCCCCTCTTTCTGCATTTCTTAGCCTGTGCCTTTGTCCCTCCGCCTCTCTGTGCCCACAGTCTATATCCTCCTTCTGTCTGTCTCTCAGCATCTCTGTCTCCACGTCTCACAATCTCTGTTTAGCCTCTAGATAGCTCTGTATCTCTGCCTCTTTCTCTCATTCTCTGTATCTCTCTCCGCGTCTCTATCTCCTCTTTGTCTCCTAGCCCACATTTTTGTCTCTGTCTTCTCCTTTTGGTTTCTGGTCTCTTACTGTGTGTCTCATCCTGTCTGTCTCTGCGTCTCTCAGTCTCTATATTTGTCTCATGCCTCTGTGTCTTTCTGGGGCTCCAACCGAGATCCTCCTTGCTTTCCCCTTTCCCTACATGGTGCCGGGTGTGGGGTGTTGGGTGTTAGACCGATTTCCAGGCATCTGGACCCCTGCAGACCCAAGAGGGTCCGATGCCTCCCTGGTCCCTAGGAGAGGATTGTCCCGCTGACTCTGGGTTTTATCCACAGTAGGGAAAGTTTGATACGGTCGGGTTCCTATCCGCGATTTGAAAACGCTTTAGGAGAGTGGGAACTTCAAGAGTCGTTTCAAGCTCCGTGCCCTCCTCTCCAAGGCGGTCCCCAGGTTCCCCGGAGTCTCTAGGTCTATACTCCGGGTGACACTGGCGCTTTTGCCCAGCGCGGCTCTAAGGCAACCGCACTCTCAGCAAACACCCCCCTTTTACCGCCGCTGCCCCAGAAACAGCCGGGGGCAGGCCCGGGAATCAGGTGTTGGATCTCGGTCTCCGCCCACTCCTCACCACTCCCCCCACCGCCCCAAATCACCACTCTTGGGGGAGAGGGGCGCTGCCTCCGGGTACCTGAGTCCCTCTTCGGGGTGGCGCTGGGGCTGGGGGAGAAGGGCGGCGGCTCCTGATTCTGCCCTGGGACCCCCAGAGCCGGCTGCCCTTGCGTGACCGGACCCTTCGCCCCCCATGCCCTGCCTCCCACACGATGTCGAACTGTCCACCCTGGTGGCTGCTACTGCTGCTCTCGCCGTGGGAGCCGCTGCTCCGGAGGGCGGAGGTGAGAACCCGAGGAGCCAAGGAGCTCAAGGCTTGGAGGGATGTCTGGGGCCGGCTTTTAAGGCTTATCCCACTGGGAAGATTGTTTTAAGACCTCCCCGCCTCCTTCCCGTAAATTTCCTGAAGGTTTTCAGTTCCCCACAGCAACTCCCCTGGTGGTTTCTAGGCACCCCTCAAGACTTAGAAGAGGTTTCTAAGCCACCCAAGACTCCTGAGCAAAATAGGACAGCCCCTCCATGTCCCTCTAGGGTGTTTCTGGCCCTCAGGAACCACGCTGCCTGGGAGCAGGGGTCAGCGCGGGGCGGGATTGGGGGGTCCTCCCTTCTTTCTTTTTGTAGGCAGGCTCTGAGGGGCAGACGGCGGGAGAGCTGTACCAGCGTTGGGAACGGTACCGCAGGGAGTGCCAGGCGACACTGGAGGCTGCAGCGCCCCCAGCAGGTGTGACAGGGGTGGAGATCTGGGGGCAAGAGAAGGGCTGGGGCTGAGAGGGGTGGGCTTGAGGCCGGCCTAGGACTGACCCGCGGGGCCTGAGAGAGAAGTCTATGCTAAATGTGAGTGGCGTGGGAGAGGCCTGAGATGAACCTTGAAAGGGGAGGGGTCTTGGGCGGGGCCTACACTAGGTGGGTGGGACCTAAAGTGGACCTCGAAGAGGGAGTTTGGGGTGGAGCCTAGGAAGGGCCTTGCAGAGTGGGAAGCATCTGCGGCGGGAACTTGCTTGGTGGGAGGAGCCCAGAGCAGGGCTCGGAAGGTGGGCGGGGCCTTGGGGTCTGGTGGGAGGAGCTGTGACGGAGCAGGGACCCGACCACTCTAGGTGGGCGGGGCTGGGGCAGGGCTTGTGTGTGGAAGGCGGAGAAGCATTGGGAGAGAGGTACAGACGGTCCACCCGACATCTGGCCCCCACGCCCACCCCAGGCCTCGCCTGTAACGGGTCCTTTGATATGTACGTCTGCTGGGACCACACTGCACCCAATGCCACTGCCCGTGCGTCCTGCCCCTGGTACCTGCCCTGGAACCGCCACGGTGAGCTGCCTCGTGGACACCGGGCCCTCCCCTGACACAAACAGCTCTCTTCTAACCCTGGCCCGAGACACCACTGCCCCGCAGCAATCCTGCTCCTCTTTGCCTGGCTGGGTGTCTCCTTCTGTCTGTCCACCCCTGGCTGGGTCACCACATAATGCCCCTTCTCTGTCTCTGTATCTCTCTGAGGACCACCAGGTCCTTATTTTCTCTCCTTTTCATGAGTCTGTTTCTGCATATCTTGGTCTTCCTTGCCTAACTAGCTGTGTGACCTAGGGTAGTTTATTTAATTTCTTTACGCCTCACTTTCCTCGTTTGTAAAATGATGTTTATGATAGTACCAAGTTCACAGGCTTGTGATGAATATTAAATTAATTGATACGTGTAAAATGCTACATAAGGGTTTAACATCATCATATCACTGGATCTCTCTCTGCCTTCGTCTCACAATTTGTCTTTCTGCCTCCATCTCTGTGCCTCTGATCCCCTCCCTTGTTTCCCCACAGTGGCTGCAGGCTTTGTCCTCCGCCATTGTGGCAGTGATGGCCAATGGGGACCTTGGAGAGACCATTCTCAGTGTGAGAACCCAGAGAAGAATGGGGTTTTTCAGGTAAGAAGAGGTGAGGGATTCAGGGTAGGATGTCCAGACATAGGCAGAAAGCAGCCTCAGACAGAGCCTCAAACCCCTTGTACTGTTCAGGACTCTGGGTTCCAAGTGATAGAAATTCAGCTCCTTGTTTGAAGGAGAAAGAAAAAGAAATATATTGGCTTTTGTGATTGAAAAGTATAAGGCTACAGCTTCAGGCACAGCTGGATCTGGGTGCTAAAATGATGTGGTTGGGAATCTCACCATATTGTTCCTCTGTTTTTCTGTATGATGGTGTCCTCTTTTCTGTGAGGTGGAAAAGGTGGCTCCCACTGGCACCAGGCTCACGTTCCACCTACCAAGCAACAATGTAGGAAGACTGAGCTTTTTTCTCAATAGCTCTAACTTTATGTCCCGGGACTGACTGTCATTGGCCTGATTTGGGTCATATAACTGCCCTCGACTAATCATTGTGTGTGTGTGTGTGTGTGTGTGTGTGTGTGTGTGTGTGTGTGTGTGTGTGGTGTGTAGTGTTAGATAGAATGCTTTGATTGGCTGGTCACATGCCCAGACTTGGAGTTGAGGGGCGGAGTGCCCCACTCAGACAATGGTAGGTGGATCCCCAAAAGAACACTGGGGTGTGGGGTAGGAACAAAGAGAAGATATCTCTCCAGCACCTTTATGGACCTAGGGGAAGAACTGAGCTCTATTTCTGTATCCTCTTGCCCCACCCCCAGGACCAAAGGCTGAGCTTGGAGCGGCTGCAGGTTGTGTACACCGTGGGCTACTCCCTGTCCCTTGCCACACTGCTGCTCGCCTTGCTCATCTTGAGTTTCTTCAGGTGGGACCCCCGGCCCTGAGACTGGGCTTCAGTTTTTCCAGTAAGATGGGGTAGTCAGGCTCCACCGGCAACAATCATTCAATGGTGGTTCTGTGGGAAGGGCTGGGGGGTAGTTTAAGGGACTCTGTGTGGCCAAGGACAGGTCCCCAGACTGCCTTCCAAATCCCCCAGGCGGCTGCGCTGCACTCGTAACTACATCCACATCAACCTGTTCACGTCTTTCATGCTGCGGGCAGCAGCCATCCTCACCCGAGACCGTCTGCTTCCTCCACCTGGCCTCTACCCTGGGGATCAGGCTCCTATCCTGTGGAACCGGGTGAGCACCATCTCTCTCTTTCTCAAATTGGGATTCTCTCTCCTCTGGTGAGGCCAGAGGGTTCCCATTCCATTTACTACCTCCTACCCTATCGACAGTTAATCTCTCTTGACCTTTCCAACACAATTGGAGAGGGACCCTCCCAACTCGGCCTCCCCCATCATTGAACTCTCTCACCCCATCACCTCCTCTATTGGAATTTTCCATTCTCGTTCTCTCAGTATCTCACCCATCCTTGGACTTTCGCACCAATGAGAGAATCCCTTGCTAGAGGTGAGACGGTGGCAGGATGGGAGAAACTAACTAGTGGGGGGATTTGGTAAATACCAATTTGTTCCTGGGAGACAAGGTGGGAGAGACTAAAGTCTAGGGACAGCGGGGAGAAAACCTATTAAGTTGGGCCATACCAATTGTTAAAACGCCAAGGGGTGGGAGAGTCCATATGCTGGTGGGACATGAGAGAAACCTTTTGAGAGGTGGAGTAGTTGAGTGGAATTCTTAGAAGGAGATGGGGTGGGAGAGGCCATATTTGGGGGGGATCTGGGGGGAACTCTGATAGCAAGATGTAAGATACCACTTGTTAAAGAGGTTAGAGTGGGAGAGTTCATACAGGGAAAGAGAATAGGGCGAGAGAAACCAATTCTATATCATCCTTTGGTGATATAGAATGAGAGAAGAATATTTGATGTCAAGAGACGACAAGAGATGGGGGTGGAGGGGGCCCTGACTGCCCCCTCCTCTTGTCTGGCCACCCCCTAGGCCCTAGCTGCCTGTCGCACGGCCCAGATCTTGACCCAATACTGCGTGGGTGCCAACTACACGTGGCTGCTGGTGGAGGGCATCTACCTGCACAGCCTCCTGGTGCTTGTGGGAGGCTCCGAGGAGGGCCACTTCCGCTGCTACATGCTCCTCGGCTGGGGTGAGCCCCGACCCTGTCCCCTGCCCAGCCCAGCGCGCCTCCCCTCCCCCCAGCTACCCTGCTAGTCTACCTCAGGGGGTCTCCTCTCCTCTCTAGGCTTCTGCCTCCCCTTCCCGGCGGGGGAATTCCTCGGGTCTTGGGCCTGGCGGGCCCGTGCGCGCTCTGACAGCTGCGGCGGGGTGGGGGGCGGGGGTTGGGTCTGCACAGGGGCCCCCGCGCTTTTCGTCATTCCTTGGGTGATCGTCAGGTACCTGTACGAGAACACGCAGTGAGTCGCGGGTCTGGGGCGGGGCTTGGGAGGTGGGCGGAGCTTTGAGGGACGCGGGAGGGGTGCGATGGAAACGTGGGGAGTTTCTAATTGCACCTAGGGACCTGGGTGGGTTCTAGAGGAACAGGTCGCTTATAAAGTTGGGTTCCAGGACTACGAGAAGGGGAGGGATGAGGGCTGGGCCTAAATAGTAGCGGGCGGGGCTTTAAGGAAATGTGGGTGTGGCGTTAAGGAAGGTGGGCGGGGCCTGCGGAGTTTAAGTGCTTAATTCGGCGAGCCTAAGGTTTTCTGTCCCTTAGCTCTGTTCCCCCTCCTCTAGGTGCTGGGAGCGGAACGATATCAAGGGCATTTGGTGGATTATAAGGACCCCTATCCTGCTAACCATCTTGGTACGGCCGGCCCCACCTCTTTCAGGCTGGTCTCAGGGATTTCCTATCCTGGGAAGCCGGGGCGGTGGGGGGTAGGGCTGAGAGGGGGGAACTGGCTCAGTCTCTCTCTCTCTCCCCCCGCAGATTAATTTTCTCATCTTTATCCGCATCCTTGGCATCCTCGCGTCAAAGCTGAGGACGCAACAGATGCGCTGCCCAGACTACCGACTGAGGTGAAGGAGGGCGGTGGGGACGGAGGGGAAGGTGGCTGGGTGCAAGATGGTGGACCCGGGGCCGCGGGACCACTGCCACCCTCTACCCCCAGGCTGGCTCGCTCCACGCTGACGCTGGTGCCCCTGCTGGGCGTCCACGAGGTGGTGTTTGCTCCCGTGACTGAGGAACAGGCCCGGGGTGCCCTGCGCTTGGCCAAGCTCAGCTTTGAGATCTTCCTCAGTTCTTTCCAGGTGCTTAAGCAGGGTGCAGGAGCTACACCCTTTGACTTGGTGTCCTCCTACTCAGAGGGGCATGAGGGTTACAATCATCCTCTGGCGCAGCCACAGAATGGGGTGTGCAGATGGGATTTTGTTCATTCATTCTACACAAAATACTGAGCTAGTGCCGTCCCCGGGCTGGGGAAGAAGCAGAGAGGAGACAGGAGACCAGGCAGCCCCAGCAGTACTGCCTCCTGGTTAAGATAGAGGGCTTTGAGGCCAGCCAGGGCTGGGGCCAAATTTGGGTTGTCACTCCCAGCTCTGTGGCCTTCACCTCAGGGCCAGGGCAAGGGTGAGGCATCTGAAGTACCTAAAGCGCAAATTTTAAGGAAGTGCTCCCTGAAGTTGAAGGCCCAGCCTGCCCATGCTTGCCCTACCCTAGCCTCCACCCTGCTTTTTACCTTGTTGGGCCTCAGTTTTCTCATCTCTAAAGTGGGGACAATACTTGTCTCACTTCATAAGGCTGTTCATTCATTACATTCAGCAAAACTTTATTGAACACTTACTATGTACCAAGCACTCTTCCAGGCTTACTATGGGGATACAGCCAAGAACCAAATGGTGCCTGCCCTCTAGTGGGAGAGACAGATGCTAAAGATGCTATATAAGTAAAATATACAGAATGTCAGATGGTGAGACGTGCCTAAAGGAGGGGGGAAAGAAAGCAAGAAAACAGAGATGAGGAGCCAACAAAGAAGGATGGGATTATAGACAGGGGATCAGGGAAGGCCTCGCTGAAAAGACACTGGAGCAGAGACCCAAAGATGAGGGAACAAGCCAGGAAGATATTTGGGAAAAATGTTCCAGAAAGAGAAATGCGAAGTGCAAGATCTCTGAGGTGGGAGAGAGTACCCGTCATGATGGAAGAAGGTCAGCATGCCTCAGCAGGGGGAGCCAGCGAGAGCAAGCGGGGGATAGGACAGAGGTGAGATACCTGGGCAGATCCTTGAGCCAAGCGAGGACTTTGGCTTTTCCTCTGAATGAGGTGGGAGCCAGAAGAGCAGAGGGACGTGATCAGAGTTAGATATGAAAAGGATAGTGGAAAGTGATAAGAAATATCTTAATAATTACACATAAAATAATTGTCTTTCATTAATATATCAATTACTTTCTTAATTATAAACATACTTTATATTTATTTAAATTTATATGTAAAATATGTATAAATTTATATAAATATAAAACTAATTCTTTATTAAAGTTTATAAATAGGGAATTCCCTGGCGGTCCAGTGGTTAGGACTCCGTGCCTTCACTGACGAGGGCCTGGGTTCGATCCCTGGTTGGGGAACTAAGATCCCACAAGCCGCATAGTGTGGCTAAATAAATAAATAAATAAATAAAATCATGTAGTAAGTTATGATAAAATTCAGAAAAAGGTTTAACTATGTGTCACGCACTAGAGCTTCTTGCATATTAATAATACCTCAATTCTCACGACCACCACTGTATTATTACTCCATTTTCCAGATGAAGAAACTGAGTCACAGAGGGGTTAAGCAGCTTACCCAAGTGGGGAAGAAAGTGGGGAAGCGGTGATCACATCCAAGCAGGCTACCTCCGGGGTCACTTGTTCTTAACCTCCAGCCCTGATTGCTCAGCAAAGTGGCAAGGGCAAGGCGGGATTCGGGAGCCAGGGAGAAGGTGACTGCAATAGTGTAGGACCAGGGTGGCGGCAGGCGAGGTGGTTTGGGGCCTGGAAGGGGTCAGAGCTCATTCAGGGGTGTTTATAACCCTGCCCCTGCCCCCAATTTAACCCCGCACCTCCTCTGGCAGGGCTTTCTGGTCAGCGTCCTCTACTGCTTCATCAACAAGGAGGTAGGGAGAGCCCCGGCCCGCCGCCCACGCCCTCTGCCGGCCGCGCAGGGAATGGCGCGCCCCGCGCCGCCTCTGATCGCTGTCCTGTTGCAGGTGCAGTCGGAGATCCAGCGGGGCTGGCACCGCTGCCGCCTGCGCCACAGACTCGGCGAAGAACCGTGCCAACCCCCCGAGCGCGCCTTCCAGACCCTGCCCTCGGGTTCCGGCCCCGGCCAGGTCGCCGCCGGCCGCACTCTGTGCTCGAGGACACTCCCAGGTCCTGGGGGTGAGGCCAGCCATGTCTTAGAAAGTTACTGCTAGGCAGCGGGATTCTTGGGTCCATTCAGTTAGCACGTATTTATTGAGCGCTTGCTGTGTACCAGGCCTGGTGTGGAGAGCGCTGGGGAAATGGGGCGGCGCGGGGGCGGGGGGGCGGAGGGGAAGGAAACAGAAGATAAGGTCCCTGTTCTCCTAGAGATCACAACTGCGTGGGGGAAACAGACCGTGAGGATAAACCAAGTTACATATACGCTGTGGAACGGCTTATAAAGAAAAGTTAGAAGGGGGCCTAGTGTGATCTGGGGCATCTCTGAGGAAGTGACATTTAAGCCATGCCTGAAAGAGGTGAAGGAGACACCTTTGGAAAGAATTGGCGGCGAGATTCTAGGCAGAAGGAAACGCATCTGCAAAGGCCCTGGGGCGGGAAGGAGCTTGGCGGTGTCTGAGGAACAGAGGCGGCCTGCGTGTCTGGAGTGGGGTGAGTCAGAGCCAACAGATGGAGAGAGAAGTGGGCGGGGGCGGAAGAGTGGGAATTTTATTTCAGGTGCACTGAAGATTCTTTGGAGCGGCTTCTAATGGAGTGGGCTAAGTTTTTTAACCAGATCTGTCTGCCTTCTGGGGCAACAGATTATTAGGGGCAAGGGTGGCAGCTGGGAGCCCAGGGAGGAGGCTGATGCAGGTGGGAGGTGATGTTGGCTGGACCAGGGTGGTGGCCACAAAGGGTGTGAAACAGTTAAGATTCTAGAGCTGTTTTAAAGGTAGAACTGAGGATTTGCCAAGGAAGGAGAGAAGCCAGGGAAGACTTCTCGTTTGGGGCTGGAGAGAGGAAGAGGGAGATGGGGTTCAGGGTGGGGAGAACCAAGAGTGCTCTTTGGACATGTTAAGCTGGCAATAAGGGTCTGGAGCTCACAGGAGAGGTCAGAGAGACAGAAATGTGAGTGGCACTGGGGTCCAGAGAGGAGGATTCTGTGTGTAGATATCAACACGGGCAATTCAGGGCAGGTGTCAGAGCTGAAACCTACATCCAGGGAGGCCAAGATCACTGCTAGCTGGAGAGTGTGGACACACATGCATACCCTTCTTGGTGGCTCCTGGGAACTAGAATTAGGAGGAAAGCCAGCAGTCTCACTGTGGCTGGACCACCTGTACACATGCAAGACCCTCACTCCTAAATCCCTCCCCCACATAGACACACACTTAGATTCAGTTAGTACCTGGGTGTTGTCCATTCTTTTCCTTGGGGTCCCCAGCTCCCTGGACAGATATGGCCCATAGTCGCTGAACTCAGAGTCCTTTCAAGCATGTGGTCCTGCTGGGCCCCTCTTGTGGGTTCTGGGAAGGTGGGGGCCCTTGTAAATAAAGCATGAGAAACAGTTGTTTTTTGTGGGGATGGGGAGTGCGAAAATCTTCTTGGCCAGGCCATAAGGGAAATGACAGAGGCGGGCTGTGTGGCCGGATGCCGGTGGTGGCCTTGCACCCTCTGGAGAGCAGTACTGCTCAACTTCAGCCACGTGTTGCCAAGACACCATGGACACCATGCTGCCACCGTCCTCCATGCCTAAGAGAACGTTCCCAGCTGGGAACGTTCATGTCATCTCCTGTTACTTAAACTATTTACAATGTGTACGATTAAAAATTGTGTGTGTGCCAAACATTTTCTGAGAGCTGCTTCTCCAGAAAGGTAGTGTAGGAATAATAAAGCTGCAGGAACCAGCCTAGTTCAAATCTTAGTTTTTGGCTACTGATTAGCTGTGTGACTTGGGGAAAATTCCTAACCTCTCTGTGCCTAAGTTTCACTTCTGGAAAATGGGAATGGGGATAATGATGGTACCAACATCCTAGGGTTGCCTGAGATTCCAATGAGTAACTCTTAGGGTACTGCCTGGTGCATGGAGCACACTTGGCCCGTTTGCCTAGCGCTTTTCCTGCAACCTGTTTTCACTTTCACTCACCATTAACGGAAGAGGGGATTAGAGACCATTTGGGCAGTGGGTTGGGTAAAGAGATGAGGAAATTCAGATTGATGCCAGGCAGGGGTGTCCTAGGCTAGAATCTTTGCTGCCAGCCTGCAAGGCAGGGAAAGGAATTCCTATTTCCTGAGGAGAACAGGAGGGATGTGGGGCAGGGATTCGAACTGTGACCCTGGGGCTTGTGCTGTCCCAGCTCCTGCACAAGAACCAAATCCTGGGGGTAAGTTTCCTGCGGCAGCATCATCCCCCACACTGTTATGGCTCCATCCTGCTCCCCGACAATCATGAGGGCCTGGCTCCCTGGGTTTTAACTTGGCTCCATTGTTTCCTGAGCGATCCTGGGCAAGTCGCTTACCTTCTCTGGGCCTCAGCTGTCTCACCTGTAAAATGGGGTGCCTCTAGCATCTACCCCCCCAGATGGTTGTTCAAATTAGATGTGAACCACTCAGTAAACATGAGCCTTTATAACCTCACAGCCATTGCCTTGCATGTGTCAGGCCTTCTCCTGCTGCAGGGTCCTCAGCTCTGTCGCTAATGGGATCATGGCTGCGCCTTCCACAGCTCAGTGTGTCAGACAACTCATTCGACCCTGACCTCAGATTTGCGAACTGCACCAGGCTGGCACTTGGCCCTATCTGGAGAACACAGATAGAGATGCAGAGACAGAACAGAGAGAGAGCTGGGGGGCGGGGAGGGGAGCATGATGTGTGTGCGTCAGAGCAAGACAGGGATTTCTCTTAATCCACCCACAATAAGTAAGGTCCTCCTTTCCCACCTCTATCTCCCTACATTTGTCAGAGGATTTCTCTCAAGGGTAGTTAAGCTGTGATTTGAGGGCAGCAGAGTTCAGGAGTTAGGCCACAGGCTCAGGAGCAGGGTGGGTTTGAATGGCGGCATCACCACTTCCTGGCTGGATACCCCCGGGGAGGCGCCATCACCTCTTTGTGCCCCAGTCCCCGCCTCTGGAATTGGAAGTAATGAATCACAGTGCCTGCTCAGAGTCGTTAGGAAGTCTGAACAGCACAGAGCGTAGGGCCTGGCAACCGCACAGGTCAGGTGTCAGCTACAAATGCTGTTGGTATTGAGTACTAACTGCTTTAACTGCAGTTCTTTCTCCTGTCAGTGAGGGCAGCTTGGGGGCTCTTCTGGGCATGGCTGTGCCCCAGCATTGCAACATAGGACTGGGCACAGAGGAGGCACTTGGGGGACTGTCTGACTGAACAAATGGAAAAATAAAAAAGACTGAAAGAAATTTTGAGTGAGACCGACTTACTGAGAGGTGGGGAGAAGGAAAAGAAAGAGAAAATGAAGAGAAGCTAGAACAAATTAAAGCACAAAAGGCAGCAAAAGCTCCCTCTGCCCAACCAATTCACTTCACAGAAGGGGAAAGTCAGGCCTGGAAGGGGCACAGACCAGGCCTCTTCACCTGCTCAGAGAGGTCCCAATCCCCGTGCTTGGCCCCATGCCTGGCTGCCCCCCTCCTGGGTCTGCCCCACTCTCTAGGCCCTGTGAACAGACAGAGGCCACTAGAAAAAACACACGACTTTATTCCCAGCACAAAGGGCAGGTCTTCGCAAAACGAGGGGGCAAGTTCTGACGGCAGGGAGGAGGCCCCTACTTGCCGGCGATAAGCGGGTTCCGCAGGACCACAATGACCGAGTCCCCGCGCAGGAACATTTTTGAGATGTAGCGGTCCTTGTTGACTGGCTTGGACTTCTTCTTGCCCTTGCCACTCTTGGGGACTTCAGTCCACATCTCCTTCACGTTCTCCAGCACCATGTTGCAGTGCCTGGTGGGCAGAGGGAGGCATCAGGAATGAGAGGGAGCCTCCTGACCCCCTCCTCTGTGCAGCACTGCCTCTTCCTCCATCAGCGTGGCCTGGGGGAAGGTGCAGGCCCGGGACCAGCATGGCCGGGGCTCCAAGGCCACCTCTGCAAGTCCTCAGCCTGAAGCTTGGGCAAAGGACTTCACTCCTCTGTGCCTCAGTTTCCTCCTCTCTATAATGGAGACATTCATGGTGCCTACCTCCTAGGGCTGTTGTGAAGATTAAATGAATCAATACAGTATTACTGTTAAGTACTTAGAACAGGGCCTGGCACAGGATAAAGGCAAATGAAATGGTGCTGCTTGTGTTTTGTTTTTGTTTTTTTTGCAGTACGCAGGCCTCTCACTGTTGTGGCCTCTCCCATCGCGGAGCACAAGCTCCGGATGCGCAGGCTCAGCGGCCATGGCTCACGGGCCCAGCTGCTCTGCAGCATGTGGGATCTTCCCGGACCGGGGCACGAACCCGTGTCCCCTGCATCGGCAGGCGGACTCTCAACCACTACGCCACCAGGGAAGCCCCTGTTTGTGCTTTTTAACTCCGAGTACTTCTGGTGGCATAAGCAAAGGTACAACTTCTCTTTGGAGAACCAGAGGTCCCTGGGGCCTGAGGCCGGTATGTGACGCCTCCACTCCAGTCCTGCTTTTTGTCCCTGTCCTCGGGGTGCTGGGTAGGCACGTGTGACGACAGTATGGATTAGCTCAGTCAACAAACGCTTGCAATGAATACAGCAATGAATAAAAGAGATAATATCCCTGCCCTCATGGGGTCTGCAGTCTAGTGAGGGGAGAACACTAAACAAGGACACCTGTAATCTACTGTCAGGTGGTAGCAAGTGCTATGAAGAAAAATTAAAGCAAGGTAAAGGGATAGGAGGATACAGGGAAATACTACCAAGCATAAGAAAGACGAGGGGGCTTCCCTGGTGGCGCAGTGGTTAAGAATCCGCCTGCCGATGCAGGGGACACGGGTTCGAGCCATGGTCCAGCAAGATCCCACATGTCGTGAAGCAACTAAGCCTGGGTGCCACAACTACTGAAGCCTCCGCGCCTAGAGCCCATGCTCCGCAACAAGAGAAGGCACTGCAGTGAGAAGCCCATGCAGCGCAACGTAGAGTAGCAACGAAGACCCAACGCAGCCAAAAATAATAAATAAATAAAATAAGTAAATTTGTAAAAAAAACAAGAGAGTTGAGGAAGATCGTGAGGAGCACGTGAGGAAGCTCTGTGCCTTGCTGTGCAGTAACCTCCAGGAGATACTGCTGAGTGAAAAAGGCAAGGGAGGGAACAGGATGCATGGAAAGCAATCTTCTGTAGGAAAAAAGTGGGTAGGAAAAACATACATTCCACCACCTGGTTGTGCAATACTAAATCCTTGAAATACACCTAAAGACTGGTGGCAGTGGGGTGACCTACGTAGACTGGAGACAAACCAGATGGAAACTTTTCATTGGACTGTTATTACTGTTTTGGAAATCATGTGAATATATTACCAATTCAGAGAAAGTAAATTAAAAAAAGGAAGTAGCATACCAATATGGGAACATTTCCAAGGTATATTGTTAAGTGAAAAAACCAAGGTCTAAAACGGTGTGGCATGCCATTAGTAGTGACTTAGAAATAAATAAAAAGCACCCTCCTGTATCTACATGTATGATGTTCTGTGCAAGTAATCCTCCTGGAGGAGACCTGAGAAATTAGCCATGATGGGGTCCCTGGGGAGGGCAACCGGGGCATGGAGAGGGAAGACCTGCTCTTCACTGGGTGCCTTTTGTATTTTTCAAATTTTGCATCCATTGCTCGCTCAAGAAAGTAACATAATTAAGTAAATAAAGTGGTTAAGAATCCTTAGCTAACTTGCAGTGATGTCCTCAGACCACTGATCTGTGTGAAAAAACAAGATGCAACAGAGCACACGGATGATTCTATCTTAAAAACAATATTATGACAGATCAATTATGCCTCTATAAAGCTGTTAACTACCACCACAAGGGAGTCTCTGGGTGAATCAAACATGGCAGGACACATACTAGGGTGGTAGGCTGGGTGGGGAGAGGGATGAGAGGATGATATGGGGGCAGAGGAGGAAGCTAGGGGAAAAGGAAAGAGTCAACTTAAAAAAAAATCATATATATATATATATATATCCACCAGCTATTGAGCACTTACCATTCAGGCACTCACCAGGCCCCTTTAAGCACTTTCTAAGCATTAACCCGTCAATCCTCCCTGCATCTCACCCCCAGGAGGTAATCACTGACTGGCTTACTAGTTCTCTCCAGCTTCTAGAGCAGGAAACTGAGCATAGTGGGATGAAGTGACTCACCCAAGGTCACAGAGTCTGGAAGTGGCAGAGCCTGTGTTCGAATCCAGACCTATCTGCCTCCTGTACCCGGCACTTCCTGTTGTTCTCAGTCTCATTTTACTCAAGGGGAAACTAAGGCTGAGCGAAAGACTTGTTCATGGTCACATAAAAGCTAGTGGCAAAAGCAGTCCAGGAGTAAGTTTCATCACACCACTGTGAGGAAAGCACTTCCCAAATGCTAACTAAAGGCTGCAGGTCGTATGTTTACTGAGCATTTATGATGTGTTAGGTACTGAGCCACGTGCTCTTCATACATAGTATCATTTAAGCCTCCCAACTGTTCTGAGGGGTATTATTATGATGCATATTTCACAGATAAGGAAACTGAGGCCCAGAGAAGAAAAATCATTTGCTGCTCCCTATGGCTGAAACACTCAGACCCTCGCTTGCACCTTCATTTTATTCGTATCTGTCCACCGCTGCCTCTTCCTTTGAGGCCTCCCGCATTATCTACCTGAGACAGCACCCGCTTCCCGGCACTTCACACTCTTACCTGGCTTTACTTTTCTGCACAGAACTTATCAGCACTTGTCTTTATGACATTATTTATGTGTTTGCTGTCAGCTTCCCTGCCTACAGCATAAGCTCCCTGAGTATAGGAACCATGTTTGTTTCCATCATTGCTGTATCTCTGGAGCCTAAAACAGTACCTGACCCAGGTGGACGCTCTCATTATGCAATAACTGCAAAGAAACTGATTAAGAGCTGTGTGCCAAACGCTCGACTTCTAATGACTTATTACGCTTCACATATATTAAGTGATTGAATCTTTGCAACCACCATGATTACTGCCACTGTACGGACGAGATAAAGTCACTTGCCAAAGGTCACATGGCTGTTAAGAGGCAGAGCTGGGACACGAATCCAGGAAGACTGGCTCCCAAGTACATGACCATAACCACTGTGCTTCACAGCTGGAGGGACGAGAGACCACCACATCTTGAGGTCCTGAGATGCTTCTGCCCTGGGCTTCGGACTGGAGCTGGGACTGCTTCTCCAGACCTGGAAAGAACACCTCCCCAGACCCAGGCGCTTACCTGTCAAAGGCCTTCACACGGCCCAGGAGCTTCTTGTTGTTGCGGCAGTTGATAAGCACTTGGGTGTTGTTCTTGACCGACTGGGTGAGCACGGAGAGTGGCCCTGTGTTAAACTCCTCCTCCTCCCGCTTCTGCAGCTCCTCCGGGGTCATCTCACTCTTGGGCTTGTTGAGGAGGCTCCTAAGTGGGCAAGTATGGAACCCATAGGTGAGAGGGCCCAGAGCCGGAGCCTGGGTGGTCATGGCCTCTGGCTCGGTGTCTCCCTCACATACCCACCCTCCTGCTCGGTCCTCTCTCAGCATCACCACTTGGATGCTTAATAGACATTTCCACCCTTCACGTCCTAGGCTGAACTCCAGATCCCCCAATACCCCCAACTTCTACTATACTATCCACAGCCTTCCTCATCTCCATCAATGGCAACTCCATTCTTCTAGTTCTTTAAGCAAAAACTCTTAATGTCAACTTGACTCTTCTTTTCTTCTCCCACGTCCTATATTCAATCTGTCAGCAAATCCTGTCATCTGCCGCTAAAATATATCGGAATCTGTCCATTTCTTACCATGGCTTAAACCTCCATCATCTCTCTCCTACTGGTCTCGCTGCCTCCATCCACGCTCCCCAACAGTTTGCTCTCCACAAAGCAGTCTCGGGGATGGTGCCAAGACTCAAGTCATATATCACCTCACTCTTCAAAACCCTCTCATGGGCTTTCCCTGGTGGCGCAGTGGTTAAGAATTGCCTGCCAATGCAGGGGACACGGGTTCGAGCCCTGGTCTGGGAAGATCCCACATGCAGTGGAACTAAGCCCATGCGCCACAACTACTGAGCCTGAGCTCTAGAGCCCACGAGCCACAACTACTGAAGCTCGCGCGCCTAGAGCCCGTGCTCCGCAACAAGAGAAGCCACCGCAATGAGAAGCCCACACACCACAACGAAGAGCAGCCCTCGCTCGCCACAACTAGAGAAAAACCCGCGCGCAGCAACGAAGACCCAACGCAGCCAAAAATAAATAAATAAAAATAAATAAATTTATATTAAAAAAATAGATATTAGGCAAACTTTCTTCTTGGGTCCCTGCATTTGCTTTTCCCTCTGCCTGGATACCTCCCCAGATATCTCTGTGGTTCACTCTCTCACTTTCTTCAGGTTTTTGCTCAAGTGTTGCCTCCTTTATGTGTCCTGTCTCTCAAAAGTGGCGTTCCACATTGTTTCACCCTGCTCTACCGTTTCTTTATTCATAGTCCCGGTCACCTAACACACCACATACTTTACCTGTTTATTACCATTACGTTTACTGCCTGCCTCTTCCCATCCCATAAGATGCAGAAGGGGATTTTCTTCCTTGGGGGAGTGGGGTAATTTACTCATAGAGCCTATGTGTCTAAAGCAGCCTGATATAGGAGCACTCAATAAATAATTGTTGAATGAATACGTAAGGAAAATCATTCCCGTAACTCGTTATCCGTAAAAATCGAGAATGTAGTTAGAAAGCCAACCGTCTCCAGCTCAAATTATCCGTACAAGCCCCTTATCTAACATCGTTTTTCCTACAAGTCCGTACTCCCCTCTTCCAGGTTCTTTATTCGTAAAAGCGCTTCCCCTTAAAATTCATTTCAGTAAGATTCATTATTTGGGAAAGCCCAGCCCATTATCAGATAAAGCTGTCCCTCCTCCCGAAGTGAGAATCCGTCAAAGGCCCCACGTCCGTTCTCAAACCCATCAGTAGAAAAGTACGCCACTTTACCCCTAAAATGTTTGCCTCCGCCCCCGGCTCTGCCCATCCCCTTCCACCGGTAAGTGGCCAAACTTACACCCTCAACCTCACTCCCGCCACCTAAGCCTAGCCCGGCCTCACATGTTGGCGATGGTGGTGGCCGCACTCTCGAGTCGCTACCGTCTCCTCCGCGTTGCTTCAGCCTTCCTCAGAGAGCGCGACACAGAGGCGGGACTTCCGCTTCCTGCGGCCCACTTCCGTGGGCGCCTGCGCAAACCCAACGAGCGCATGGGGGCGTGGCCAGTTGCCGTAGCGATTTCCACCAGCCCTTCGCAGCTGTGGGATAAAAGCTTCACATGGTGATTCCAGGCCATTCAGGACAGTACGGGGCGGATGTTCACGACAGTGGAGAGGAAAAGAAAGCGGGGCTGATTCAAACCATTTTGAATCAACCGCACAGGTTGAAGGAAGGAAAGGACAAGCTATTTCCACATGCCCGCCCGCCCTGCCTTTGGGGGAGCGGCCTCCGCGAAGCCAATCCGCTCCTCGCTTCCGGGATGGACACCTCCCCTTTTCCTTCGGGGACCGTTCAAGTGTCTATTGATCTTTTGACTAGGGGTAACCAATCCTTTGCCTACATCCGGGAGGGGCGTGGACCTGCGCCCGGCAGGTCGAATGTTTTCCATGATCAAACGCTTCATATTGGCTTCCCCTCCTCCGCTGAGGCGGTTCCTACCTCTTTCGCGCTCCCTTTTGGGTTGTGCAACCCTCAGGGGAACCAACCCCCAAAGCTCCGGGGAGACAGGGAGGCGTGTCCTCAGAACGAAAGTCCCATTGGCTTTACTGCCCGCGGAAGTGTGGGATGGTGCAGCCGCTCTTGTTGCTCATTGGTCCGGTGATTCCACGGGGTGGGACTTGGCTGGGCCTAAACTCTATCCGCTGTCCCAGACCGGTTTCAGGGCAAAGCTGCCATGCGTTCCGGGGGCCGCGGGCGGCCCCGGCTACGGCTCGGGGAACGCGGCCTTTTGGAGCCACCCTCACCGCCCAAGCGCCGCCTGCTACCTCGGGCGCAGCTGTTGCCTCTGCTGCTGCTGGCGCTGGCGGTGGCCTCGGTGTTATACACCAGTTGGAGCGGCTGGCACCGCCAGACTGAGGAGCTGCCGCTAGGCCGGGAGCTGCGGGTGAGGCCGGGAGGGGACGCGGGCACTGCGGGAGCCCTGATTCCCCGCATCCCCTTCTCCGAGGTTTCAGGTTGACGTGACTTTATCTTTATCGTATTGCCCTAGCCGCAGGTGCCGCAGTCTCCGTCTTTAGAGCGCATGCCTCTTTCCAACGGAATAAGGCTTCGGGCTTGTTCTGTAATAGCGGTTACCCCGTAAGAGGAAGGGTCTGGAGGAGTAACACTGGGAGTTCTGGGTTCTAATCCTAAAGTCATTTATTTGGAAGAGTCCCTTACTCTAGCTGGGCCTCGATTTCCCCCATCAAGATGGGGGTGGGCTGGGCCGGATGGGCTTGGGTGTCTTTCCCGAGTCTAGGATTTATCCTAGAAACCTCCGATGCTGGAGGCTGCGATTAGGAAGAGGAACTGGGGCTTCTTAGGGACGACAGCCCCCAGGGTAGGGTTGGAATGAGTGTTGCTTTCACGCTCTGTTCTTCTCTTCCCCACCCCCTTCCCAAGGGCCCGTCGATCGGAAGTCTCCCCGAAGCCGGGGTGCGGAGGGTGGTGGGGCAACTGGACCCTCACCGTCTCTGGAACAATTATCTGCGCCCCCTGCTGGTTGTGCGGACCCCCGGCAGCCCTGGCAATCTCCAAGTCAGAAAGGTAAGGGGCCCCACCTCCAACCCCTGACCCCGCAGCCCACCAAGGAAATAGGTATTCTGCCCAAGTGGCAGAGCTAGGGCTCTGGCTGGGCGTAATCTGACTCTAGAGTCCTATCCTGCTAACCACCAGACCACTGCCCTCTTTACTGCCCCCACCAAAATCTTACTATACGCTAAGCATCAACAACAGCCGGATAAGGTGGGCACCAATCTGACCTTCATTGTGTAGATGGGGAAACTGAGGCGCAGAATAGTTAGGCATTTTGCCCAAATCCCACAGCTAATGAATGATATACCTAGGGTTTCAACCCAAATGGGTTGGCTCCAGAGCCGGTGTGGTAACATCTCTACATTGCCTCTCAGAAAGTATTGAGAGTCATTTGAACACTGCCTGAGTTCAAATCCACATCAGCCACTTGGAGTGTGACCTTGAACTAGTTTCTTAACTTCTCTGTGCCTCAGTTTCCTCATCTGCAAAATGGAACCATTGACAGTCCCCACTCCACAGGGTTCCTAGAACAAGGGCTTGGCACAGAGTGAGTGCTATGGAAGGGTGAGCTGTGATTAGTCTTGGCATCAAGAGACAGGGTCACTTCATGCCTGGCACTTAGTAGGTACTCAGCAGAAGTGTATCAAGGGAACGATTAAACCAAAGCGAGATTTGTGAGTCAATCTGACTGCTCGGCATGGTTCAGGTCACATGGCCCTTCTTCCGACCTTCTCCCCAGTCCCCACCCACTCTCCCACCTCTCTCTTGCCACTAGTTCCTGGAGGCCACACTGCGGACCCTGATGGCAGGCTGGCATGTAGAACTGGACCCCTTCACAGCCTCGACACCCCTGGGGCCACTGCACTTCAGCAACGTGGTGGCCACGCTGGACCCAAGGGCTGCCCGTCACCTCACCCTTGCCTGCCATTACGACTCAAAGCTCTTCTCATCTGGGTCAGCCCCCTTTGTGGGGGCCACGGATTCGGCTGTGCCTTGCGCCCTCCTACTGGAGCTGGCCCAGGCCCTGGACCTGGAGCTGGCTAGAGCCAAGGAGCAGGTGAGGAGCCAGGGTAGGGTGGGGGTGGGTGGGTGGGGACTGCCTCTACCTTGGCCCATACCAACACCATCCCGTGCTTGGTCTTGTCTTCCCCCACTCCACAACACAGCCACAGGGTCTTTCCATTTCTTGAATGTCAGATCCTGTCCCTTCTCCCTCACAGCTCTCACCTTGTTCCACAAGTAAGCCAGAGCCCTTCTCTTAGCCCATGAGGTGTGCCCTCTCACCTCTCTGGTCTCCCCTACCACCTCTCACCCCTCGCTCACTCCACTCTAGCCTCCCACCTCCTCCGTGTACCTCAAGCCACACAATTCACTCCCACCCCAGGCATTTGCACTTGCTCTTTGCTCTGCCTAGAATGTGATTTTCTCAGATATATTCCTGGCTGGCTGCCACCCTTCATTCAGATGTCCACTTTGATGTCACCTCCTCAAAGAGACCTTCCCAGCCACCCTAAAATAGCTCCCTGTCACACTCCCATGCCTCATGGGGCTTTATGTTGATTTATTTATGTCTCCCCAACTAGAATAAGCTCCAGATAGCCAGGCCCTTGGCTGTGTTTATTTCCTGCTGTATCCTCTGGGCTGAGAATATTGCCTGGCATAAAGTAGGATGTCAATAAAAATGTATGGAGGGACTTCCCTGGTGGTCCAGTGGTTAGGACTCTGCGCTTCCAATGCAGGGGCATGGGTTTGATCCCTGGTCGGGGAGCTAAGAGCCCACATGCTAAAACAACAACAACAAAAAGATAAAAACATCAACCCTGTGGGAAAAAATTTTTTTTTAAATGTATGGAATGAATGAACAGAAACACAGATCTCCTCACGCTCCTCCCCTGCTCAGATCCCTTCCATGGCTCAAACGCCAGTGCCCCTGTAACAAAGCCCAAGCTCCCTGGCCCTTGCTGACCCCTTGGGCCTCTACTCAAACCTCTTTGGCCCCTTCTTTGGCCCCAGTCCTGATTCATGTTTCTTCCTCACCGGAGAACACTCTTCCCTCTGCTCCGTTTTGCCAGGCCAGCTCCTACTCAGCCTCAGTGCAAACATCCCTTTCCAACAGACCTGGCATGTTCCCTAGGCCAGATCAGGACGCTGTTGTTCTTGGAAGCATTTGCCCGACGGCATTTCATCGTTTGTATAATTATTTATTTGTGGGTCCGTCTCTTTTGCTACATGAACTTGAGGAATAACAATTACAATCAGAGCTAACCCTAGTTTAGTTACTGTGTGCCAGGCGCTGTCCTAGGACCTGGGTTCAAATCCTACCCTATGATGAAGACTGGTATTAACCCCATTTCTACATAAGGAAGCCGGTGCTTTGAGAACTTAGTAACTTACCCACGACTGCTTGGCTACTGAGCAGCCCAGCCAGGGTTTGAACGCAGGCAGTCTGGCTCCGAGTCTGTACTCTTGGCCACCATGCTCTTCGAGTGAGGAGACTTAGTTTGCCCTCATCAGCTGTGCAAGCAGGCAGGAAATGTGTGTGCACTGAGGCTGAGGGCTGGCACTGCGCTGGCCCTGACCACTGGCTCTCACAGGCAGCCCCAGTGACCTTGCAGCTGCTCTTCTTGGATGGTGAAGAGGCACTGAAGGAGTGGGGACCCAAGGACTCGCTTTACGGCTCCCGGCACCTGGCCCAGCTCATGGAGTCTGCACCCCATGGCCCCGGCTTCACCAGGATCCAGGCTATTGTAAGACCAGGCCCCACTGGGTTCCTGTGTGGTGGGAAGCGGGTGACACGAGGCTGGCAGCATCCCGCCTGGCCTCTCCAGTCCTGGTCTCTCTCCCTAGGATCTCTTTATGCTTCTTGATCTCCTGGGAGCCCCCAACCCGACCTTCTACAGTCACTTTCCTCGCACGGCCCGCTGGTTCCATCGGCTGAGGAGTATTGGTAAGGAGGCAGGCACCCACCTCGGAGGCTGGAGGGAGGCCAGGCACCTGTCCTCTAAGGGGTCATCCAGCCTTCCCTCTACCTCCCTAGTCTCTCTTTAAAGCACTAGGGCAGAAACACAAAAAGACCCCCCAGCAGTCAAATGAAGTGATTACAAACGGGGGCTCTGGGGTCAGATAGCCCCGGGTTCAAATTCTGGCTCTCTTTCTTACCAGCTGTGTGAGCTTGGGCAAGTGGCTTCCTCTCTCTGAGCCTCAACTTCCTATCTGTAAAATGGGCATGATGGTTATAATAGGGGTATCTACCTCCTTAGACTCAGAGGGATTAATTGAGACTGGGAACACAGTCGGCCTGCATAAGGGGTAACTAACATTCATCCTTGTTGGGATGACCAGTGCTTCACCCCCAGACCCCCTGCCCTCCTCTGATTTGTGAGCAGGGGAACCTTTGACCGTTGAGGGGCTGACCCTTGCTCTCTAATCCCCACCGCCTCCAGAGAAGCGCCTGCACCGTCTGAACCTACTGCAGTCTCATCCTTGGGAAGTGATGTACTTCCAGCCCGGGGAGCCCCCTGGCTCTGTGGAAGACGACCACATCCCCTTCCTCCGCCGAGGTACTTGCTGTGGGGAGGAGTGGTGGGCAGGGGTCCCAGGGAGCCACAGATACGACCCGGCCGTGGCCCCTGGTGGCAAACTGCTTAACCTCTTTGTGCCTTGATTTCCTCATCTGTAAGGATGGGGTTGATAACAGCCCCCATCTCAGAGTTGTTGAGGGGATTGAATGTAAAGACCTTGGACCAGTGCCTGGCACTAGCGAGTGTTCAAGAAATGTTAGCTATTACTGGTTGTGCCTCAGTGATTGCAGTTTCTTCTAGTTCTTGCCTCTCAAGCCCTTGGCCACCCAGCATAATCACCTGAGCTTCGAAAAATGCCCAGTCACATTTCAGGCCTACTGAACCACAATCTGGGGCCTCTACATTATTTTTACAAAACTCCCAGGTGATTCTGATGCATAGCCAGGGTTGACGACATCTGGTAGAGGGGTTCAAAACATAGGTTTTAGAATTGGACAGGTCTGGGTTCTAGGATCTGCAACTTACCATTGGTGACCTAAGGCAAATTACTGAGCCTCTCTGTGGCCCCGTTTCTTCTGGAAAAGGAAGAGATAGATACATACAAACACATACGTATGTATGTATTCTTTTTTTTTCATATGGCAGTTTTATTTTTAATTTTTTGAGGAAACTTCATATTGTTTTCCATAGTGGCTACACCAAATTTATGTTATATATTCTTAATCACAGGGTTGGGAGGATTAGATGAGATCAGATATATAAAATGCCTTCTTACACGGTGCTTGGCATATACAGTAAGTGCTAAAAACTGCTTTTTAAATTTTTATTCTATAATTTACTCATTCAACAAATATGCATTTGTTACAATGTCTTTATTGATTCATTCACTGAATACTTCCCAAGGCAGGTACTGAGCTAGCTGTCAGGGATATGGTGACGGGCCATAATCCACCTGGCTCCTGTCTAGCAGGGGGACAGATATTTACCAAATCTGGACAAACAAAGAGTGAAACACTCCGAGGACAGGAACCCAATGCAGTGCAAGGGTTAGGAGCACACACTCTGGAGACACGTGGCCTGGGTTCAGATTCTGACTGTGCTCTTTACCAGAGGCGAGACCTTAGGCAAATCACTCTGCCTGCCTCTGTGCCTCAGTGTCCACATCTGTAAAACAGGAGTATTATAGTACACCTTACATGATTATTGTAAGGATAAAATTGTGTGTGTTTATGGCCTTAGACTCGGGCCTGGAATAGAACATAAACGTTAACTATCAGTAAAGAAGAGAAAAAGAGCCTAATAATGTATACCCGGCGAGGAAGGTCAAAGACCTCATTCCCTTCTTCTGTCTTTCCATAATCCGTTAAGTTTTGAGTTTTTCTAATTTGCGTTATGGAAAAAATATACTGGATGTATTTTTAAAACGAACATGTACCTTCACACGCTGAAAATCATTGTTCAGAATTCTTCAAGTGCCACAACAGAGTATCTTCTGCTCGGGGGGACAAGGCGAGGTTCCCCAGACGTGGGCCTGGGCTCCTGGGTCAGTTGGGGGCCACACACAAGCCTGAGCCTCCTCTCTGTCCTGCAGGGGTCCCTGTGCTCCACCTCATCTCCACACCCTTCCCCTCTGTCTGGCACACGTCCGATGACTCTGAGGCCAACCTGCACCCACCCACGGTACACAACCTGAGCCGCATCCTGGCCGTGTTCCTGGCTGAATACCTGGGGCTCTAGCCTGCCCGGCAGACTCTGAGGGAGAAGCACCCAGCAGCAGCTGTGACGAGGGCACCTGGAGCCGAGGAGCTCAGGCCAGGCCTGCCTGTGGTGTGCGGGCTTGTCCTTTTTTAACACCTTTGGTTCTGCTTGTGCTCTGACCGGAAGACCCTCTTTCTTTTTTTTTTTTTTTTTTTTTCTTTTTGCGGTATGCGGGCCTCTCACTGCTGTGGCCTCTCCCGTTGCGGAGCACAGGCTCCGGATGCGCAGGCCCAGCGGCCATGGCTCACGGGCCCAGCCGCTCCGCGGCATATGGGATCCTCCCAGACCGGGGCACGAACCCGTATCCCCTGCATCGGCAGGCGGACTCTCAACCACTGCGCCACCAGGGAGGCCCAAGACCCTCTTTCTTTATCTCAAGCTGCCACTCTTCAAAGACATGGAAGAGACAGACCACTGTGGTGTGAGAGCCAAAGGAATAAGAGCTTGGCCGCTGCCCTGAGGGAAACACTTGGGCTGCAGGTCTGCAGGGGCCAAATGCCGTCCTCCATTTTAGTCAGCAAATGGCATGTGGACCAGCAATACCCCTGACCAAATGAATTCTCTGTGGCTTATGTTTTTGTGGCAGTTCCTTCTCCAGAATGGCAGCCTTGCTACCGCATCAGTCCAAACCCAACTCCCACGTGGATGTGCCGTGGGGAGCCCACAGAAGATGTGCTCGTAAGCAGGGAACAGAGGAGGTGGAAGCCAATACTTGGGAACTCCAGATTCTGCCAGATCCAATGGCCAATAAACCAGTGTTTCTGCAAAATATATCCTGTAGAACTAGCATACATAGGTGTTGCATGAAAAGGGGGACCGAAGTGGGGTGAGACAACATTAAATGAGTTTCTTCGTTTGCGCAATGTGAATTTTCAAGAAAGAGAATGCAATGTTCCCCAAAGTATTTCACCACGGAACCCCTTTATTGGGAAGCACCTCACAGAACCATGGTACCTCAGAAGGTACTTCGGGAAACACTGGGTTTTGATAGTTTGAGTATACTTATGGTAGAAATGGGTCAGACAGATCTAGACTCACTGTAAACTAGTTACACCAAACCATCCTTTCCCTTTTGGCTGTGGGTACAGGAGTGGGAGATGGTGTGTGTAACTGCAAACTCTAGTGATGACCCAAGAAATTATTTCCCAGCCCTAATTTTCAGACTTAACTGGGGTGCTTATTTAAAAATGCGGGGAATTCCCTGGCGGTCCAGTGGTTAGGCCTCGGCACTCTCACTGCCGGAGCCCGGGTTCAACCCCTGGTCAGGGAACTAAGACCCCGCAAGCTGCGCAGTGAGGCAAATAAATAAATAAATAAATAAACAAATAAAATGCAGACTCCCAGGTCCCACCTACTGAATCAACTTCAGGGAGGGGCTGGGACTCTGTAACAAGCACCTGAGGAAGTCTCATGATCAGCAAACTTTGGGACATGCTGTCCTTAAGGATACAAGTTTGGTTCATTCACAGCTCCTTAGCAAACCTAAAGGGCACCTAGACAGGAAGTCCCGTGTTGGGCTCTGTACCTGCTGATTTCTTGACTTCGATGGAGACCTGGTAGGACACAGGGATGCCAGGCCAGGATGCAGGGTTAAAGAGTGAAGGTGAACGTCAGCCTCGCAAGCCAACTCAAGGTTAGCAAGGACTCGAGAGAACTCACGGGCTGAGGGACAATTTCGGTTCTCATTTTGCAAATGAGGTGGCCAGAGCTGAGAATTACGAACCAGTTATTGACAGAGCCCAGATTCTCACCCACAGCTGTGCTCCTATCCCCATGTCCTACCTCCCTTCCAAAAATCACCTGTGCTGGACCAACAGATTGTTGGTCAAAAGTAGCTCCTCCTGAGGCTTTTAACTCGCTGCAAGCCTGAGTGAGGTTTGTGGGGTGGGGACTAACAGCCTCTTAGAGGTGGAATTGGCAGAAGTTGCGTTCAGAAAGGAAATTGACAGATATCAACAGCTAGGGTGGCAGGAGGGTCTCAAATCACAAAGTTAGTTCCTGTTTGTTCATTTCTTGTGTGGCAGGCATGGTGCCAAGCACTTAAAAGTGCAGCAGGTCCCCTTAGCCTCACAGCCATCCCAGAAGTAGGTGAAACCATCACCTCCATGTTAGGGGAAGCAGTGTGTTCAGTGACGTCCTTGGCCCCTTGCCTCCCTGCAGGTCATCTTGCTGAGTGTACTACACGCCAGGTTCTGGGCAAGGGGCCTGGGCACATTTTCCACTTGAATCCAGGGTAAGGATCGTGAGCCCCATTTTACAGATGAGGCTGCTGATGCTTGGCAAGGTGATGTTTCCCCCAGCTCCCATCTGTCTCCCAAACTTAGGCTCCCCCAGCTTCACCCTATGAAGAGGCCATGAGGTGTCTTTGGTGAGCACAACTGTTGAACATTCCAGATGCAACAGCTCACATGTCAGTCTTTTGAGGAACTGTCAGTATTCTTATTCTTCAGATTAAGAAACTGAGCTTCAGAGAAATCAATTGCTGAAGATCACAGCTGGACACTTTCACTGCATGTGTCTAGGTATTCATTTCTTTTTATTTATCCTGCCTATGACTCACTGGGCATACCAGTCTTTTTACCAGTCTGGAATTTGCAATTATCGTGTCCTTAAATATTATCATTGCACCACTCTCTCTTCTGATTCTAGAACACCAGTTAAATGTGTTAAGACTTCCTCACTCTATCATCCATAACCTTCCTTCCTGTTTTCTTTCTTTTTTTGGTCTCTGCTACTTCAGACCTAGCTTTAGTTCAATAAATTTTTTTTTAATTTATTTATTTGATTTATTTTATTTTTGGCTGCGTTGGGTCTTTGTTACTGCGTGCGGGCTTTCTCTAGTTGCAGCAAGCGAGGGCTACTCTTCATTGCGGTGCGCGGGCTTCTCACTGCGGTGGCTTCTCTCATCGCAGAGCATGGGCTCTAGGCACGCAGGCTTCAGTAGTTGTGGCACGCGGGCTCTAGAGCGCAGGCTCAGTAGCTGGCACAGGCTTAGTTGCCCCGTGGCATGTGGGATCTTCCCAGATCAGGGCTTGAACCCATGTCCCCTGCATTGGCAGGCAAAGGATTCTTAACCACTGCACCACCAGGAAAGTCCCTGCCTCAGCATTTAAAACATCTTCTCTGCAGTGTTCTGGGTCAGCCTTACCTGAGCTTGTAGTTCGGTGGGATCCCACCTCCTATTAGATTCACCTTGGACAGGCTTTGACCTTGATTTCTGCCTGCTTGTCCCAATAAGGCTACAAATAGGAAATCCAAGTTTGTTCACATCAGCAAATACCCTCAGAGCAAAAGTGGCTTCAGGGCCCCATGGGCCTTTCCCTTAAATTTTTGGCTTCGTATATCCTTAACTGTATTTTATTGGATATTTGATGCTTTTCAGATTTTTTTTACTTCTGGTTTTCAGCAGGAGAGTCCAAATAATCTGGCCTTCCCGCTATAGGAAACCAAAAATCCCACAAAACCAAGCCAAGATTCAAACCCAGGTTTCTTTGATTCTAAAATCTAAGTATTAAATAACTGCTATGATATAGCGTAGTCTCTGGAAACTTTGATTCCTTGATAAGAATGTCAGAGACTGTTAGCCACCGCTCAATATCCATTTTTCCTTCTTCTTTTAGTAAATAATTATCTGAATATTTTAAAGCTTTAATCACAGGGATCTTTAGCAAGAGTTTTTTGTTGGGCATAATGCATCCAACCTAAAGGATTGCATTTCCCAGTCTCCTCTGCAGCCCTTCCACGTGGCTAAAGTTCTGACCAGTAAGATGTGCACAGAAGTACACTGTGGTACTTCTGGGAGGCAAGGGACTTCCTTTCCTGCAAAATGGTGATGGGTGGAGTTCCAGCAGCCATCTTGGACCATGAGGATGAGGGCCACAGCCAAAGAATAATGGAATAGTGGGCTAGAAGGAGCCTGGGTTCCCGATGACTTCAGGTCCACCATATCTGCCAAACGCTGGGTTTCCAAAGAAATAAAAACTATCTTGTTTGAGCGTCTACTATTTTGAGGTTTTCGAATCCAAAATGACACAGCTGAAGAGTCAAAAATAATCTCAGGCTAAGGGACTCGGCTAAGGATTCTTCTCTCAACTTTTTCCATTTCACCATGCACTGGCCCATGACTCCCTTCTCTCCCAAACCCCTTCCCTGAACAACACACAAACCAGTCTGGGCCCAGCCTTATAAATACTGATTTTATAGAAAGGACCAATTCAAAATTGGTCAGATGCCACACATTAGAAGCTTTCCAGAACCACAAGGATGAAAAACCAAAACCAAAACAAAACAGAACAACAGAAACACATCTCAAACAGAACAAACAAAAATACCCCAGATCAAACTGCCTGAAGGTCAAGGTCTTGGTTGACCAAAGGCTTCTAAAGAAACACATGTGGATGGGGGGTGAAGAGACCCCAACACCTGAACAAGTACCCAGAGTGGAAGGAAAAACAACCCAGAAATTCAAACCCACAGTCCCTGCCCACCGGCCCCCCACGCTGTCCAGAGCGAGGCAAAGGGCTTCACAGCTTTTTTGCAGGGGGGAGGGGGGGAGAGTCATGGCAATAGCTTAAATATTGGGAGGAGGAGAATTTTTACACTTCAACTTTTTTCTCCTCTTCCCCTTTAGGGGAAGTAGAGAAACTGGTAGCTTGAGGTTAAGGAGAAGACTGATTTTTATTGTTTTAATGGGGAAAACGTCTAGAAATGGCAGGCTGCCATGAAAACTGCCAAATGTGATCTTTGATCTGATGGCCCCAATTCCTAAAGAGGAGGTGAGCCCTGGTGTAGTAGGTTAGGAAGGGTACCAACCCTGGGTGCTGCAGCCGCTTGGGGAAAAAAAAAAAAAAAAACAGCTCCAGAGAGAAAGAACTGAGGGGAAGGAACGGAAGGGGGCCAGGATGGGGGAACCCTTAAGTAGTACCAAAATTAGCTGCCGTCTGCTCCCTGCTTGTAGGTCCCTGGGGTATGAAGAGTGGCAGGGAGGGCGCTGGGGCTGAATGGAGAAGAAATTGAGATGCTGATAAAAAAAACACCCTACTTGAGGGTCTGAAGAGTAGAAAACCAGTAGGGGTCAATCAGAGTGCTTTCTTGGGTCATCCCCCGGAACACCATCGCAGTCCTGGAGGGGGATCAACGCTACCTGGGCTGAGGGTATGGGCTGGTGACCCAGTCCTGACCCTCGGCTCCCAGGGGGAGGGGGTGGGGGTGGGCATGGTGGGCTCTTCCCCCCCCCTCCCCCGGCTTCACCTCCCCTCCTCCCGGCCAGCCCGGCCGCCCCCACCGCCTGGCCCATTGCAGGGCAACACCCAGTTGTTATCGTGCAGACCCAGGCGGCAGCCGGGCGTCTCGCGATCGGCTCGGCGGCAGCACATCCAGTAGGAACGTCCATAAGGCAGGTCGTGGTGGTAGGGCTTGGGGTGCCAGCGGCAGAGCGACACATCGCCCTTCTCGTATCGCTTGCGGCACTGCTTGCAAGGGTCATCGCGGTAGAGCGGGTCGCGGCTCCAGCGCGAGTCTGTGGCCCGCACGCCGAACGCCTCAATGATGCCCTTGAAGTGGTGGCAGGTGCACTTGAGGGCCGCCAGGGCGCGCGTGGGCAGGAAGCTGAAGATCTTGACCAGCACGTGCTCAGGCAGCAGCAGCATGTATTGTCGCGGCTCCAGCAACCGCTGGATCTTGAAGCGGATTTCCAGGAAGTCATGCGACACGTGCCGGTACAGGCGGCACAGGGAGGTGTCCACCGTCCCCTCAGCATCGTCCGGGCCGGGTGCAGTGGCAGGCGAGTCAGTTGGCGGTGGCTCGGGGGGCCCATCCGGTCCCCGGGGCTGGAGGAAGAAGAGCTGGCCAGGCGGGGGTGGCTCCTCGGGGCTGACGGTCAGGCACACCGTCTCCTCCTTCACGTTTTTGGTGCCATCCTTGCCGAAGAAGATGCACTCATCCACCACCCCCGTCACCACCACATCCACATGGAAGCCTGACGCGCCACAGTCCCGGGCAGGGGGTGGAGGGGGGGCCGGGGGAGTGTCCTCGGGCCTGGCAGGGGCTGGGGTCTCACCCTCGCTGGCTTCATCCGCCCTAGCCAGCAGAAACTCCACATTGCTGGGGAGGGCATCCCGAGAGGGGCTGATGAGCTGGTACAGGTCGCAGGTGATCTTGTCCTTGGCGCGGGCCCCAGGACCCGGGCTGCCAGGGTAGGCACAACCCGGCCGGCCCCCGCTCCCGTTGGGCAAGCTGCCATCCGGTGCACGGGGCTCTCGGCCATTGGAGATCCGGAAAGCGATGCGCACCTCCCCGGGGCCTGGCCCGGGCCGCTCCTCCTTGCGGAGGCCTTTGGCTGGAGGGTTGTCCCGCTGAGCCTCGAAGTGGGCCACGGCCTCCGCCACACGGCTGCAGTCCCCGCCACCGGACCGCCGTTCGGACCCCAGCCCCTTGGCAGGCCCACCCTGCTCGGCCGACACGTAGACCACAGGCGCTGGGGTGCTCGGGCGCGGGTAGCTCTGCAGGGCCAGGGCGGCCCGCTGTTCCACCAGGGCCACCATCTCGGCCACAGAGAGCAGGTCCACATCCTCACCGGCTGAGGCTGGGACCCCCTCAGCAGCAGGGGGCCCGTCTTGTCCCCCTGGGTCCGGAGGAGCCTTCGTAGGCTCAAGACAGCGCCTCCTCCGCTTGGCCTTGGAGCTGTCACTGCCCCAGTGCCCCTTGACCTTCATGGAGCTGGCCCGGTTGCCTCCACCGCACTGGTGGGCCACAAAGAAGGCCACCTTCTCCTTTGTATTCCCGGGCTTGATAACATACCACGTGTCCAGCAGGACTCGACCCTCGTCGCCGGCAGCGGCTGCTGAAAGGAGCGGGGCAGGCTGGGAGGCAGGAGCCTCCGTGGCCAAGGCTGGGGGTGTGTTTTCTGAGTGGGCAGGGCCATGGTCTGGCTCCGCCCCCCCACCTGGCTCAGGGCAGGCTGACGGCTTGAGGGCTGCGGAAGGTGGGCGCGGCTGGTTCTGGGAGTAGGTGCCAAAGGGCCGGGGGCACCACAGCTGGAAGGGAAGGAGGCCCCCTCGGTCCATTCTGGGGAATGGTGGCAGACAGGCGGGGGTTCACCACATCTCAGGACCTGAATGGCGGTGGGGGGCTCCACAGGCCACCTGGAGACAGGGAAGAGGAGGCTGGGGAGCTGGGGAACGGCCTGCCCTCCCAGTACCCCACTGACCTCAACATCTCCTGACCTGAGGGGACAGACCAAACTAGACCACTGAGATCCTGTTCCCGCCCCCCTGGCACAGGTGAGCAAATGGAAGGCTGCAGAGGGGTTAGGACCTGCTCCTGTAAAACTCAGAGTGTGACCGGAGCTGGCAGTTTGCTCCAACCCTCCGCTGTCTCACAGCCTGACTGGTTTCACTCACGATCCAGAGGCCTCCTGCTGCCATAACTTCTTAAACAGAAATGAAAGTACCAACTGACAGACAGCTCCTCCTTTTTCTATTTGCTCACCTAGTAACAGGTTCCTGAAAAGACAAGAATTCCCAGCCCTGCCCACAGCTACTGCAGCTTGAGCCCAGAGGAAGCAACAAGGTAGGCTGGGCAGGGGGAGAAAATCAGAGGTCGGAGACAGAGAGGTCCTTAAGAATTCAGCTCCTCGCTTTGCTCGGGTCGTGAGGCTCTTGAAGGATCCCTTAAAGCTGTGTATCCTCACCCAGAAAAATGCACACACTTGCACCAAGACTGTGCAGGTAATCCCCTTAAGCACAAACGCAGACCCCTGGGATGAGAAGGCCTTTCTAGTCAAGTTTCCTCAAGTTGCTCACAACTTGCTGAGTTTGAGGCTCAGAGTGGGGAAGGCTTACATAGCGTTAACACCAGGCCCTCAAACTTGTTTTCCAGACTTAGGGCTTGTAATAGTGACCGTTTTATTTTGCAATGACTTTGTGTGTGTGACCTAATCTGGAAGCAATTTTGCTAATGACTCTGACACGACCACGTTCCACTGCAGGACCAACAGTCTCAATCCCTCAGTCTCAATCCTTCCCTGGCCCATTTCCCTCCAGACATCTTGAAACCAAAATACCCTTCAGGGCCTCCCTGGTGGCCCAGTGGTTAAGAATCTGCCTGCCAATGCAGGGGACACAGGTTCGATCCCTGGTCTGGGAAGATCCCACATGCCGTGGAACAGCTAAGCCCGTGCACCACAACTACTGAGCCTGCATGCCACAACTACTGACCCCGCGCGCCTAGAGCCTGTGCTCCGCAACAAGAGAAGCCACCACAATGAGAAGCCTGCGCACTGCAACGAAGAGTAGCCCCCGCTCGCCGCAACTAGAGAAAGCCTGCGTGCAGCAACGAAGACCCAACACAGCCAAAAATAAAAATAAATTAAAAAAACAAAACAAACAAACAAAAAACAACAAAATACCCTTCAAACATCAAAACTTCCACATGCTTACAGACTGGTAAAAGTAGTTTGCTGACTCCTGGTCAGACTATTTTGAGCCACAGGCCAAATCTGGCCCACTGCCTGCCTCTGCAAATAAAGTTTTATTGAAGCATGTTCATTTGTTTATGACTGCTTTCGTGCTATCATGGCAGAGTTGAGTAGTAGCAACAGAGAACATATGGCCTGCAAAGCCTAAAATACTCATTATCTGGCCCTTTATGGAAAAAGTTTGCTGACCTCTGCAGTATATATGGTCCCTCTAAATTCAGGCAATACCACAGACACCACTAAATCACCATTTACTTCATAGCCCTGTACACACCATTCAAGATCTAGACAGCCTCCAAACATCCACAGACCCCAGAAAGTCCTAATCCTAAAAATCCTTGCCCCCCATAATCCCCAATCCAACCTACCCCAATACTTACAGCCCCTGCTGAAATGCCAGTTTCTTGCTTAAAAAAACAACTAAAAAAAATGCCACACAGCCCCTAAAACCTACAGAAGGCTAAGTTTACCAACCACCAACACATCTAAAATGTCCAGGAATAGAAGCTACCACATCAAAGGCCATTCATTCTCTATAGATGCAAATGTATCCTGACAAAATATCCAGACCCTCTCAAATCCTGCTTTAAACTTCCAAACCTAAAAATATCCCCTCCAGCACAGAAAGCCTCAATCTCAACGAACCCCTCACAGATCCCATGCCTAACCAAGAACTCAAACACACACAGCAATTTCCCAACCTCACAGGTGACCCAAAAGACCAGTTTCTTGAAATCCTATACTCACCTCAAACTCTTTCTAAACCTCCACATGTATTCCCTAATTCCACAGAAGCCCCCCAACCGCAAAACAACTCACTAAAGCATAAAAGCTCCGTAACACATAAAACCAATCCCAAACCAGATATTTCTCAAAAGCCAAAAGAACCTCCAAAATACTCCCAAAGAAACCTTACAAAATGTTAATAAGCAGACATGAGCTCATGGCATGCTCGCTGGTAGCTTACTGGGTACTGTTCTAACAACTCCTGCTAATCCTCCCCCGTTCCTAGGAAGCAGGTAGCTGTTATCAGTCCCTGTTTCCAGATGAGGCACAGAAAGGTTAAATCCCGTGTCCGCAGACAATCAGCTAGAAAGTCGGGAGAGCCGAAAGCCCACGCATTCTGGGTCCAGAATTGGTACTCTTGGACTCTTTTCTTTGCTTCTCGGTCTCTCCGTGGCTCCCCAAATCCTATACCCACCAAACACCCCAATCCACACGGGAGATCCCCTACAACACAACCGAACCTTCCACAATACAACAGAACGGAAACCAAAACCCCAAGGTGCCCCCTAAACTCAAGGGAACCCCAAAGTATCCCCACACGCACGCAAGAATGTCCCCAAGCCCCCAAATATAGCCTCCCCGGAATCCGCCAACCCCTGGGGCTACCCTCGAAACCGAGCCCCGCCCCCAAAGCGCCCCCACCGGCGAGCCCCGCCCCCTACGGCGGGAGAAAGTGGCTGCACACACGCGTGCGCACGAGTGGGAAGAGGGCCCGCCCCCTCGCTCCTTCCCTCCGGCTGTCGCGCGGGCGGGCGCCCGACTAGTTTCCCTCCGCCCCTTTGTTGACAGACGCGCGCGTGAGGCCCCCAGCCAATGAGCGGCGGCCGTTCGGGGCCATGCCCATATAAGGAAGGCCTTGGCGAAGGGGCCCAACTTCGAAGAGGGAGGAGTAGGCGAGAGGTGACGAAGGGGGGTGTGGAAACAGCGGAGTGCAAGAGAGCGTGGAACAACTCCCAACTTCCTGCTAAACGGAGGGACAAGGCCAGGAACGAGGCCACGGCATTCAAGGAGAGGTTTATTACGACGTTTCCTCTCAACAGGAGCCTTGATTGACAGTTGAGATTTAAAGGGCCAAGCAGTTTAGGGATTGAGACTCCAGGGCGGAAGGAAGGGGGCAGAAAGATCGAAAAGTGCCTAGCTTTGGTAGGGAGCCCTGGGGGGCGAGATTTCCTGAGGGGGAAACTGGGCAGCGGGATCACCTAACCCTGAAAAACAAATGGGCAGAACCCTGCGATGGCTCCCGCGGCACTGAGTCTAAGCCTCTGGGCCTGGCATTCAAGGCTCAGGCCGTGTGGCCAAAAGGACCTCTCCGGCCAGCCCTTCCAACCAGGCGCCGCAAATCTGACTCTGAGTTAGTACAATAAAAGACTATGAAACACCTCAATAATGGTTTTTTAATATTGATTACCTGTTAAAATGATACTATTTAGGATATAATTGAGTTAAAATAGTTAAAATTAACTTCACCTCCTTCTTTTGACTTTTTAAATGTGGCTACTAGAAGATTTTAAATTGCACGTAAGGCTCACTTTATATTTCTCTTGAACAGCACTGGCCTAGAACCTTTCAGTGCCAGGCGGACTCAAGAGACACTCAAAGGTGGCCCCACTGCAGGCATCTGTCCATCCCCACCACCCTGCCTGCTACTAACCATCCCACACATCAGAGCCAGAAGGGTCTTCTAAAAGTATAAACCTGACCTTGTACCTACCCTTCTCAGAACCTACCATAACTCCCCAGTGCCCTTGGGAAAAAGCCCAGATACCCCACTGGTCCAGCCTCGTCCTTCCCCACTCTTCCACACCCCCAGTGGACCCGGGTAAGCACCTGATCTGGCACACAGAGTAGTTAGGATACTGGGGCCCTGTCTGATCCTCGATAGGAGTTGTTATCTCCATTGTATAGATGAAGAAATTGAGGCAGGACAGGTTGCCTGACTAGCCCAAGGTCACACATAACTGGTGTGACTGCGAGTAGGGATATGAACCCAGGGAATCTGATTCTAGATTGCTGCGCTCTATTGTTTAATTATATATTCTCTGGGGTCTCAGCTCAGCCATCCCCTGCTGCAGGAAGCTAACCTCCCAGGCTGGGTCAGGCTCCACCTCTGGGCTCCCACACTGGCCTCCTTGCTGTCTATTTCTCAGAGTCACCAAGCTCTTTCCTTCCATGGTCTTTGCATCTGCTGTCTCCTCTGACTGGAACTCTTTGCTCCCAGATCTCCACATGGTTCAATCCCTTCTATCATTTGGGTCTTTGCTCAAATGTAACTTTAATGGGCCTGTATCTTTAACAGAGAGGCCTTCCCTGAGCTCCCTTCCTGGAAACCTCCCAACTGCCCAGAGGGAGACCTCCGGGTTCCCAAGTCCCGGCCCTGCCCACTCTTGAGTCATCACTGTCTAGAGATGGATCTGTCTCCTCCACTGGAGAGTGAACCCCCGGGAGGAGAGGAGGGAGGAAGAGTCAGAGGTATCATGCTCATCATGGTGACCCCAGCAACACTGCCCAGCATGGGACTGAATGGATCAAAGCTCCTTTTCCAGAGGCTCCATGTCGTAAACTCCATGAAGCCTGACAGTGTAAATTCTGTTTCACACCCAAGTATTCTATCTGTGTCCGAGGTCACTGGGGCAGAATTTTCTAACTTCCACACACTGAGCCCAGCACAAAGCCCTAAGCTAAGACAGCTTTTAGAGAATGCTCTGTGAAGATCCATTTATTGTAAAACATCAGAAGCCAGAAAGACTGAAAATAAAAAGATGGGAAAAGACTGACCAGGCAAATATGAACCAAGAGTCAAGGAGAGGAGTGACATTGCTGTTTAAAAAAAATAGTAACAACTGACAAGAGCAAAAGGTATTATTAGGGACAAAGATGGTGACAAAACAAACTGACCCATTATACACAAAAGTTCTCAACATACGTGCTCCTAATACTATGGCTTCAAAATATACAAAGCAAAAAACAGCAGAATGACAAACAGTTTGGCAAATCCACAAATGTAATGGGACACCTTAATATATCTCTCCATAAGACATTGGTTGAAAAGATAAAGTCAGTAAGGACCTGAACCACACAACCAACACCCTTGCTGGAATGCCCCCGACAATTAGAGAATCCAGTTTTATATCCCTCATCTGACATTCAGAGGTCCTCCTGTGTGCTGGCCCTGGGTTGGATGCTGGGGATACAGAGATGACACTGAGTTCACCAGAAAGAGCTCATGGGAAAGGGGGCAGACATCCAAATAAACAATTCATGGCCAACATGAATATATTACAGAGCAAATGATGATCACAACAGCAGTTAACACTGGAGCACTCACCGTGAGCCAGGCTTTGCTGTGAGTACTTTACAAATATTAACTCGTTTAATTCTCACATCATCTTACTATTTTTCATCTCGTTTCAGGGATTAGCCAGTGGAGGCATAGAAGGGCTAAGTAATTGCTGTCGGACGCAGCTCTGTGGCTGAGCTTTGACTCCAAGAGTCTGGCTGACTCCACAGTGCAAAAGCAGGTCATTCACTGAGTATACGGAGCACTTTTCCTGGATCATCTTGTTCAGTCCACAAGGCCTTTGCACTCTCTGTTCCCTATGCCTAGAATACTCTTCCCCAGGTATTCACAGGGCTCACCCCCTCCTCAGATCACCTTCAGGGGACCTTCCTTTTTTTTTTTTTTTTTAACTTATTTTATTGAAGTATAGTTGATTTACAATGTTGTGTTAATTCCTACTGTACAGCAAAGTGATCCAGTTATACATATATACATATTCTTTTTTCATAGTCTTTTTCCATTATGGTTGATCACAGGATATTGAATAGAGTTCCCTGTGCTATACAGTAGGACCTTATTGTTCACGAGACCCTCCTTGATTGAAAACTGCAGCCCCTGCCAGAGACAGACATACACTCTCCTTCCCTGATTTACTTTTCTCCTTAGCATGTGTTACTATCTAATACACTATAAACTTTATAAAGTTTATTGTCCGCTCCCAGAGACAGACATACACACTCTCCTTCCCTGATTTACTTTTCTCCTTAGCATGTGTTACTATCTAATACACTATAAACTTTATAAAGTTTACTGTCCGCTCCCAGAGACAGACATACACACTCTCCTTCCCTGATTTACTTTTCTCCTTAGCATGTGTTACTATCTAATACACTATAAACTTTATAAAGTTTATTGTCCGCTCCTCTCACTAAAATGAAAGCTCCCCCAAGGCTGATATTTTTGCCTAGTTTTTTTTTCCACTGCTGTGTCGCCAGCTTTTAGAACAGCGCCGAGCGGTTGGCTACTATTAGCGTGGTCCCCAGAGCGGCAGCCGCTGGGAGTGTGTTAGAAATGCAATCTTGGGCTCTGCTCTACACCCACTGAATCAGAATGTGCACTTCAACAAGCTCTCTGGGGGACTGCAAGCACAATTAAGTGTGAGAAGCAACGCCCAAGCACATCACAGGTGTGCAGTGCACATTTGTTTGAACAAACCCCTAACACTGCCATACTGTCTGCCTTCTGCACAGTTGCTACTGGGGACCTCTTGTGAAAAACTAGCTGGTCCAGCCGAGTCCACCGGTGGAAATCCTGCTCCCAGGACCAAGGTAGGATCCCACCTCCTCCAGGAGCTGTGCTGGTGCCATCCTAAGCTACACAGGATCTCTTCCTCCTCAGGCCTCCTCTGGCAGCACCTGTCACCTGCCCTTGCTGAATGACAATGACCTGGGTGAAGGCCTCTCTCCCCTTCATCCTCTGGATTTCTGGAAGGCTGGGACCTCTCCTCAAAGGTACAGCTGCTCCAGCCTCCGCACGTGGCTCCCTGGCCTGGTTTAACATTTCCGGCTCCATCCTTTCCATGGTAGCCAGAGAGAGCTTTCCACACACAAATCAGACCACAGCACTCCCCTGTTTAAAATTCTTCCATGAGAGGTGCAAGTTGGCAAAACAAAATGAACAAACAAACAAACAAAACATGCCCAGGAACCGTTTCTCAGAAAGCTACTGGAGGATTTGCTTCACCACAGGAAGGAATAAACCAAGAAAAAGGAAGCTATCAGATCAAAGAAATAAGATCTAGCCCAGAAAAAGGCAAAAGGAAGGAATCCCCAGATGAAGGTAAAGGGAGCTCCAAGGAGGACAGCTGTGCAGCAGGTGGAGGGAGAACCTGCTTCTGTCAACGCACAGAGAAAGGAGAAAGGCTGACAATTAACAAGCTGAGCCTGCAACTTGAGAAGCTAGAAACGGTAGCAACCACAGAATAAGCCAAAGAAGGAAGGAAAGGATAAAAGTAGACGCCTGACTCCCCCACGCTGAGTCAGGGGATACCCACCTCCCCCCACCTTGGGGTACCTCCATCCCATGGTCCGGGAGGTCAGGGTCGTGCCAGCACAGGACTGGGCACAGAGTGGTGCCCAGGGAATGCACTTGCCCACTGCCAAACAGGCATCAGTGGCAGGACCCCGGGGCTCTGCTCCTGGTCCTGCTCTTTCTATCCTCCACTGTCTCTATCCCGTCACCCCCACCACTACTTTGTCCACAATCCTGATCCATCCATGTCCCTTTATTGGCTTTTTGGACTCAAGGTCTGCTGGTCTCTCTCCCCCTCTCAAGTTTCCCTTTCTGACTAACAGCTGATGGTAGGAATCATCCAAATCCTCAGGATCTAGAGATCCAGGGTGCAGACAGAATCCAGACAGGGCCTCCGAGCACCCCAGCTTTCCCACTTCTAGGGGTGTGACCGTAGGCAGGGTTTTTATCCCTCTGTGCCTTGGTTTCCCCCACTGAAAAATACAGATAATCACAGTACCCACCCATGGGTTGGCTGCTGATTCACTAAGATCAACCCAGTAGAGCGCTCACTGCCAGCGAGGCACCAAGGAGAGGTTCAATACGAAGGCACCAGGATTATTAAGAAAAGGTGAGACAGAGAATTCCCTGGCAGTCCAGTGGTTAGGACTCCCCACTTCCACTGCACGGGGCACAGGTTCAATCCCTGGTCAGGGAACTAAGATCCCACAAGCTGTGCAGTGCAGCCAAAAAAAAAAAAAGTGAGACTGCTGAAGAGTTATCACTGATGGAGCCAGAGACATCTCTCTTTATTTCACATTCTGAAATGAAACCGATCCTAGTCCCCCACAATAATCAAAATATGGCCATGCCTTTCTTACTGTTGGGTATTGGGTCTCACCTAGTAATTAAACAGAATTTACAGAGCAGCTACTGGGTGCCAGACACTGTTCCAGGCATCGGGGACATGCAGGGCGCAGGAGACAGAAATCCTTGTCCTCATGGATTGGAGAGAGGGGACAAGGAATAAACAGTAATTTTCAAGGTGCTACAGGGAAACAAACATACCAAGTGAGAGGGATGAGGAGTGTAAAGCGGGGGTTATGATCTTAATTGAGGGGTCAGGAGCAGGTGACAAGCCAAGTCTTTGAGAAAACCTGTGCTTTTAAGAGTAACGCAGCTTTACCAGAGCCGCTAGATATATACCATTCGCAATGATAAAAAAAATATCATTTTGTATGAGTAAGCTTCAGATAAGCACAGGCTGAAAACACACTTAAGATTTGAAGAAAAGGCAAAATAACTTGGAAAGGAGACACATTTTCTAAGAGAAACAAATAAAGGGGGAAAACGGTGTCACATCACCCCGGGGCACCCAGATGTGACAAACTGGTACAGGGAAGAGTAAGAGGTTGGCAACTTTTCCCCAAACTAACAGGAGACCTGGAGACAAAAATGTACCTGGTACAGGCCCTGGCACATAGTATGTGCTCTATCAACATGGTGGACTACTCAAAGGATGAACCCCCATTTTCCAGAAGAGGAAACTGAGGTCCAGAGGGGTTAAGTGACTTGTCCAAAGTCACACAGCTGGGGGGTGATGGAGCCAGGATTCAAATCTGGGTGTGCTGGTTCTGGAGCACATGTTCAATAAATTTTTCTTGAAAGAATAAAATTAATCAAAATACTTCACACTTATTAAGAGCTTAATATGCACTAGGCATTTTATACATGTGACCTCATCAACTGCTTACAAGAGCCTCATGGCTGGAATGTGGCCCCATTTTACATATGAGAAAACAGGCCCAGAGGGGGAAAGCAACTTGGCCAAGGACACACAGCAGCAGAGGTGGGGGCCAGGAACGTGGTCCCATCTGATGCTGATGCTATTAACCATAAGCTTTCCTATCAGGGTCAGACAATTTATGGGATAAACTCTGGAAGCCTCAAGACAAATGAACCAAACTGTTTCAAAATGACTGACAAAGTTGCCAAACTGCCCAGTGAGGTCCTAATGACGAAAAAGTTGGGAGAAAAAAGCACACAGTTGTTAGAAATATTTCATATTCACAGAAATACCTGGAGTTGGGCCAGGCTGGGCATTGGCAAGTGAAATATTTATATTTGGCCGGGGCTAGGAATGGAAATGGGGACATATTGAGTTTCTGAGCACCCCCTCGGGGAGTCACCCTTGGGCTTGGGTGCCCAGGGGTAGAGGGTGGGTAACTACAAGAGTCAGGATATGGGAGGAACCTGGGAGAGAAAGGAAAGGCAGCCTGGCTGATGATGTCTCCCTCACTGGTCCTTCTCTACTGCCCTCTCTCAGGTCTGCGTTTCCCATTCCCATTCAAAAAAACCCGACAACTCAGGTGTATAAAGCAGTTACTCCAAGCACTTCACGTGCTTACCTGCCCGAACCCTCTAACCTTCCTAGGGGTTCTGATCCCATTTTATAATTGAGGAGAGGCCAAAAGACTTGCCCAAGGTCACACAGCAAGTAAATGGCAGAACTAAAATTCAAACTGAGGACTGCTTCAGTTCTCAAGTCTCTGCCCTGCTCATGACATTGTACTTCAGTACAAGGAGAGGGGACTAAATTACAGTGGGGAGAGCACAGATTCTGAGCCAGGATGTCTAGGTTGGAATCCTGAGTCTGTCGTTTAATGCTGGATGACCTTGGGAAAGTTGCTGAACCTCTCTGTGCCTCTGCTTCCTTTCTGTAGAATGGAGAAAATAACAGAACCTACAACTTAGGGGTGTTGTCAGAATTAAAGGACTTAATACATACAAGTAGCTAAGAACAGGGCCAGGCACTTCCTAAACAATAACTATTAGCTGGAATTGACTGTGGAGAACGCCCCCCCCCCCGCCCCCGCATGTTTCTGAGCTGGGGTGTGCCCAGCTCAGTGCCAGGTTTTGAGAAAACGCCCCTGGGGCTGGACTAAAAAGGAGGGAATCCATTAGCACCTGTGACCCAGTCACATTCCTGGGGTGGGGAACTTCCCACCAACAGCTCTCAGACTAAGGACTTACCCCGAGCCGGGATGACGATCTTAGGAAGCCTCCTCTCTTCTCAGGGGCATGTTGTTCCCACAATAGATAAGGGCACTGAGTTTCAGAGAGGGGACACTTGCCCAGGTCACAAAGGAGTAGCAGAAGAAAAGATCTGAATGCTGGAATGTCCAGACACATAATCCGCTACACTTTTCTAATCCCATTGGAGAAACGAGAGTGCAAAAGGTCGTCTTTATGGCCCCTGCTGGCCATATTCATATTATCCTACAGTTCTGTGACTGTCCAGTTTATCGGGAGTCTCTGGCTGGACTAAGCAAACTATCGCTACAGGCAGGCCCCTCATCTCATGCTCCGCACTCCACCCACAGTTCTGTATCCTAACCTACACACCACTCTATCACTGATTTCTCTCTTCCACCATCTCAGCTTGCCCTCCTGTCCCCAATCCGATCCAGAGGCTCCAACCCACCGCATCCACAGCTGGCCTTTCCCTCGGAGCCTCCAGACCCCTTCATTCATCTAGCACTGACTCCCATGCCTTTCCACATCCCCTACGCTAAACCCCTCGAAATTGCCCCCTTCAGGGCCTCTGCCAGGACGCCCAGCCCCTTCTCCAACTCGGGACTCATTTCCCCAGCTCTGAGCTCCCTCACAATCAATCCCAAAGCTCGACTCTCTCCCCACCTTCAAGACCCATCCCCAGCCCCCATTCTTCTACTATTCCCTCCGGCTCCCATTTCTCCCAATCCCCTCCCCCAAGCGATCTCCCCTCACCCAGCCCCTTCTTAGCCCCTGCCTCTTCCCTCTCGCCACAGGGTCCCGAACCCCCGCCCGGGTTCTCAAGCGCCCCCGGCCCCCTCTCGGGGTTCTCACCATCTCCCCGCGCTGCAGCTCCCTCGGCTACGCGGGTTTCCCCCACTCGCTCCTCTCCAGCCTCCCCTTCCGGGTTCCCGCCCCGAAGCCCGCTGGGAATTGGAGTCCGGGCGGCCACGGACTACAACTCCCAGAAGGCAGCACGGTCAAGCTTGGAGGTGGGGAAGGAAGCAAACTGGGCGGGCTGAGGAAAAGAGCGACTCTAACTCCCAGGAGGTAGAGAGGGGGCCTGACAGCGCAGGCGCACAGAGCGCCCCCGTCAGGCGCACTGGGAGTTGGAGTGCAACCTCCTCCATTTTGGCCCGGGGTCCTTGGAAAAGGGATTGAGAAAACTGCAAAGGGGTAGTTTTTGTGAGGGGTGGAGAGGTGGGAAGAGCAAGTTTACCGATTTACTTAAACTGATTAACATAATAATTAACAGTGCCTTGTACTTTCTCAAACACTTTCCCATCCATTCTTCCCCCTGGTTTTCTTACCACCACCTCCTAATTTACAAATAAGGAAATTAGCCTTAAGCTTTAGGAGGGAGGATAGCTCCATGCACTAGAAATGTGTACATATCATAGAAGATTCACGAAGACAGGTACCTTTTTGTATCTTGTTCAAGCACACAGAAGAGTGTAAATAAATGTTGAGTAAATATCTATTGTATGTTAATTATATGCCAGACACTCTGCACAGAACCCAAGAATTATCCCAAATTTATAAAAACTAAGGCAGAAAGAGATTGAGATTCTTCTCCAGGGCAACACAGCAAGAAAGTGATTTGAACTGAAATGTGTTGGACCCCAGGACCTCTGCTCTCCACTAGGTTGCTAGATCGTCTCCCCTTAAGCTATATTTTCCTGTCCATCCTCCACGGTCCATGAGAGTGAACTTTCTAAAATGGAAAGTTTGCTATATTAAGGAACGTAACAACTTCATGAGGGGAACTGCTATTAAGGCTCGATTCCAATGGCCCTCCTCTGAATCTTTTCTCAATTTATCTCTCTTTAATGCAGCCCTCTGCCTCACTAGATTCTCACGGTCTGTGAGCCTTCCCAACTGCACTGGGAAGACTTTGGCTAAATTCCCAACTTCTAGCATAGCGCTTGGCATAGGCCCTCATTAGACATGCGCTAAAGGGAAAAGTTGGCAACGGGACACCAGAGGTTGGGAAGGGAGACTGGTCACATCTCCCTCGCTTCCGGAGAGCTGGCAGTTAGGGAGACCCCGCCTCCTCATTAGGCTCCACTGGCTCAGGACCTCAGAAGTGGTCTGGGGGCGGGGCCTGAGGGGCGGTGGCCTGAGGGGCGGCACCCGCCGAAAAGGCGGGCAGCTGAGCGAGCGCTGATTGGTCGGCACTTTTGGCGCGCCGGCAAAGACTGTGTCAGGAGGCGCGAGGCCAGGCTAGCTCTGTGCTGGAAGACAGGGCCTTCCCCAGGCGCGCGTGCGCACGGCCACTCGAACCCTGCCGTTTCCCCTCTCTAGTCTCGCACCCAGCACATCTTGGCGGGAACTGGTGAGGGCGTGGCCTGGCCTCGAGAGTTCGCTCTTGCTCTCCTCCTCAGGCCTCGCGCAGGAGCCTCGCGCCAAAGGGGATTCGCATCCACCTCACGCCTGGGCTGGGAACGTGGTGGCTGAGGCCGGCCTGAGGTTGGCGCACGCGGCCAGCCTACCGGGACCGGCACGAGACGCTGTCTGATCGGGCTCCCAAGTGTGGGGCTGGCGCAAAACCAGAAGGGGGCGGCTCACGCCATTGTGCACGTCCTGAGGCGGGTGCTGGAGGCCAAGGGGAACCGGTCGGGTGACTAGCCGGCGAGAGGGGAGCCTGGGGTCCACTTCGTGGTCGTGGCCTCCCTCTGGGAGTTTCAGGCAGATGGGAGGGCGGTTGTGCCTTGGGTGCCTGGGCCCTGGGGGAGGCTGGACCCGAGCAGCAGAGCCGGAGTTTGGGTTTGAGGCTGGGCCTAGGTTTGGGGATCCACGCTCAAGTTTGAGATACGAAGTCTCTGAATAGTGTTGGGGATTTGGGGGTCACAAGTTAGGATCTGGGGTCTCGGGATTTGTGTCTGGAGAGAACTCGTTTTGGAAATCTGAAGGTCTTGGGTTTTGTGGCTGGAAGCTTTCCTGTTGGAATCAGAGATCCTAGTCTGGGGGTCTGGAAGTCTAGAATAGCATTTTGGGGGTCCAGGGTCTAATTTGGGAGGATTGAAGCTTCAGTGTAGATTTAGGGTCTAGAATCTCAATGTAGAGCATGAGGTATGAGATTTAGGGTCTGGAGTCACAGTTTGGAACTTTGAGAATTGTTAGGGCCTGCAGTCCCCCACACTGAGTATGAGGCTTCAATTTTAGAGTTTGGGTTTCAGAGTGGAACTCACAGGTGAGATCTCAGTTTAGGGTTGGGGGTCACAATTTGAGGGTCTGAAGTGACAGTTTGGGGATCTAGACATCTTTATTTTAGGATCTGAGGTCAATTTTGGGGGCTGAGGTTTGCTTTGGGGAGATTGGATTTCTTACTTTAGGGTTTGGGTTCTCAATATTAAAGTTTGTGGTCTGTGTTTTTTTCTTTTTTTAATTAATTAATTTATTTTTATTTTTGGCTGCGTTGGGTCTTTGTTGCTGTGCGTGCGGGCTTTCTCTAGTTGTGGCGAGTGGGGGCTACTCTTCGTCGCGGTGCGCGGGCTTCTCATTGCGGTGGCTTCTCTTGTTGCGGAGCACGGGCTCTAGGCGTGCGGGCTTCAGTAGCTGTGGCACTCGGGCTCAGTAGTTGTGGCTCACGGGCTCCAGAGCGCAGGCTCAGTAGTTGTGGTGCACGGGGCTTAGTTGCTCCATGGCATGTGGGATCTTCCCGGACCAGGGCTCGAACCCGTGTCCCCTGCATTGGCAGGCGGATTCTTAACCACTGAGCCACCAGGGAAGCTCTGGTCTGTGTTCTTAATACTAGGATTGGGTTCATATTTGGAGATCAGAAATTAACAGTCTGGGGGTCTAGAGCATCTCAGTATTAGAGTTTAGGACGTTTAGGTTTGGGAAGGTCTAGGTCCTCACTTTGGGAGCTTAAAGACATAGTTTTAGTATCTTAATATCACAGTTTAGAGATCTCAAGCCACAGTTTTCAGATGTGGTTCCCATTGCAGGGTCTGACATTTCACTGTTAAGACTGAAGTGCTGAAGTCAAAGTTTGGGAATCTGCATCTTTTAGTTTTAGGTCTGGATCATGATTTACGGGCCCCAATTTGCAATTTGAGATTCATGGACTTCAGTTTAGAGTTTGGGCATTTTAATTTGGTCTCTTGACCTGTGTTTATGGGGACTGGGGACTTATTTTGGGATCTCTGAGTGCTCAAAGGAGTATCATGGGGGAAATGAGGCTGCCTGTCAAGCTGTGCATTCCTCCTGGAATCCCAGAGGTCACTAATAATTCTTTCTTTTCCCCTCTTTGCAGATGTGGGATTCCAGCAAGCACTTGTGTTCCCCTGAACAGCCCAGGACCAACTCCCTGGGTCTCAGGGACAGGGACAGGTAAGTGTTCCCCTGGCCCACCTCCCTTACAGCTCCAGCCACTCTGGTTGAATAATAGTAACAGTAGTGTTTACTGAGCATTTACTAGTTTGCCAGACTTTTTGCTAAGCCTTTTGTTTGTATAAAATCCTTTAATCCTTACAACAACTCCACGAGGAAGTAGGTGCGAATATTACCGCCATTTCAAGATGAGAGAACTCTGAGGCAGTTGGCAAAGATCATCTCTAAGCCCTTGCAGGTTTTGACATTCTGATTTTCTTAAATGCCGTTCCTTCCTTTCTTTTATTCACATATTCATTTTGCCATCAAGCACCTACCAAGTGTCAGGAATCTTATAGAGGGGATTTTCCTAGCAGATTGAGGGTTGGATCAGATTTCTCCCTTCCTCCAAAGTCTGGATAAAGAAGAGAGCCAGAGTTCATCTTATTCCCCACTGTCTTCCCCAGTGACTTTCCGCCCACCTATGTCTTCATTTATTAACTCCAAAAATAAGTGTCTGCTTTGTTCAGGTTCTCTACTTAGGTACTGTGCTCAGAAGGGGCAAATGAAGACAATGAAGAATGCCTCTCGCGCTTGCCTTTTCCTCCTGGAATTCCAGAGGTCACCAACAATGCATTCTCTTTCCCCCCTTTCTAGATGTAGGGTCTTTGTATTAATAAAGACTCTTAGTTGCAGTTAACAGAAACCTAGCTAAAACTGGCTTATGCATAAAAGGGGATTTATTGGATCCTTTAAACAAAAAATTCCGGGGCATCAGGCTTGGCTGGTTCTAGTTGAGGAGTTAAATGATATGGCCAGGAATCTGCCTCTCTTTGTTCTGCTCTTGTCTGTGTTGGCTCTCCATTTGTGAGGGCAAGACGGCTCCCAGCCACTCCAGGTCCATATCCTGCCAACTAGACAAGCCTAGCAGAGAGTCTCTTTCCAGGATCCGTTGACTCTGATTGGCCAAGCCTGGGTTACAACCGCAATCCTGAACCAATCACTTGACTTCTTGGCTAGACCTTGCTTCAGTGCTCCCTAGTGGAAGGGGAGGTTGGGGTCAGCTTCTCTGAACCATATGGGCTGAGAGTGGGGGAGGGATCATTCCCCAAAAGAAGCTATTACCAGAAAAGGGAGGAACTGGATGTCGGTCAACCAAAAACAACAGTTTTATCAACAGTAGTCATCCAGTACAATACCCCCACCCCATTCTCCAACATCCCTTATCCCTAAATCGTTCCAACAAATGACTGTCTACCTTCGGTCTTGAACTAACATTTCGTGAGCACTCCCTAGTGCTAAACACCTTCTGGACAAGATCACACTTTCCAGCCACCTCCATTTTGTAAATGAATTATAAACAGGCTCAGAGAGATGAAAGCACTTGCCCAAAGTCACACAGCAAGTGGCAGAGCTGGGATTTCAACCAAATCTGTTTGCTTCAAAAGCTGAACCTTGTAACCAACTATTATGCTGCTTCTTGGGACTGCCCCCTGCTTGGTCCCACTTTGGGACAGCTCTTACTCTTAAGTTCCTGCACATGTTAAAGCAAATTATGGTCTGGGCCTTGGTTTTCCCATAGTTAATGTGAGAAATTTGGACTGGCTCTTGATTAAGGCTCCTTCCAGCTCCTGCATTAATAACACATTAAGGGACTTCCCTGGTGGCACAGTGGTTAAGACTCCGTGCTCCCAATGCACCAGGGCCTGGGTTCAATCCCTGGTCAGGGAACTAGATCCCACAGGCCGCAACTAAGAGTTTGCATGCCACAACTAAGGAGCTGGCAAGCTGCAACTAAGGAGCCCACGTGCCGCAAAAGACCCAGAGCAACCAAATAAATAAATAAATAAAATATTTTTAAAAACACATTAAAAATTATAGTTTATGACAGCACTGGTATAAATATGAATATAATCCAAGTTGAATTATATTCATTTATTTCTCTCCTGGTTTTAAAAGAAATTAAAACATTCTCATAAACCCCTAAAAGTAGCACCAGCCCTAGGCACTGTGCTTACGCTACCTGATGGATAAGTCAGTCCGGGATATAGCAATAAATAAAAGAGACAAAAATCCCTCTCTTTATGTTTATATTTATAAGAAAGAAAGAGAGAGAGAGAGAAGGAGAGGAAGGAAGGAAAGAAGGAAGGGAAGGAAGAAAGAAAGAGAAAGATTTCAGATGCTGATAAAGGATATGGGGATGTGACAAAGAATGTGCTTATTTAGATCAGGTAGTCAGGAAAGGCCTCTAGGGAGATTACATTTAAGCTAAGCGCCGAATGGCAAGAAATCAGCCATGTAAAAATCGGGGCAAAGAACATTCCAGGTGGAGGCAATGGTAAAGGCCCTAAGGCAGAAATAAACTTGGCAGTTGAGAGAAGCAGAAAAAGACCCATGTGGCTGGAGCTGACCTGTTCCCCACAGAATCAAAGGGCAGAGCTGGGATTAGTGGGTGAAAATTAAACAGACTGAGGAAAGAACTTGGCTGAAACCAAAACCATCCAGCCAGGAAAGGAGCAGCCTTGAGAGCGAGTGCCCCGTTCCCGGAGGCCCCTGTGAGCAGAGCCCCAGGTCACACCTCTTCAGGACCGCTGCCCAAGAGCGGCCAAGATTTTGCATTTCCTAGTCACCCTTTTTCTCCCTCCAATTTTTTTTTTCCTGGAACTCCTGTGTTTGTGCAGAAGGCTCTCTCAGTGCTTTGCAAAACCCAGAGGAAACACCCAGGGACTAGTTGATATGAAACCCTTTTTCTCAGACATGGTCAAATAGCACCTTGAACTTAAATAGACCTGGATACTTTTTCTTCCTGGCTTTCTGTGCTGCTTCTCTTTGGAGCTTCTAGGGAGTCCTCTAGAACAGCAGGCAAGTCGCATGCAGAAAATAAATATAAGCGCCAGGCAAGACGTTAGAGGTCAGCCTACCCACTGTTTCTCCACGGATAGAAACCCAGCACCCACCCTTGCCCCTCGAAATTATGGTTTCTATCAGGAAAGAACTAGAGACCAATTGGTGGTTTTGTTTTTCTTTCATTCCTTCGTTCAGCTGACTAATACGTTTAGTCTCCTGTACTCGTGGTGGTTCTGGGAGGGTGCACTAGAAATGCCATCCCCTGCAGGAAACACGTTAATGCTTCTCGTTGGGCTTCAGATAAAGGCAAAACTTCATACTGTGAGCCTGCGAGACCCATAAGACCCTGCGTCATCTAGCCCCTACCTCGTCCTCCAGCCTCATCTCACCCCACAGGACTCCTTGCTTTCTGTGCTCCAGACACTTCAGCTTTATTTCCTCTGACTTCTCCATGCTCCCTCTATCTGAAACGTTCCCTCTCCCCCTCCACTGATGCAGCTCCACTCAGCCTTCAGAGCAGCTTCTGGCCAGGTTTACTTCCTCTGGAAAAACCTCATAGCTTAGATCAAAACCACCTTTCACAAGTTTCCATAACACTGAGCAGCACCTCTCCTTTGTCCCCAGGAGGGACATGTGATTCATGCAGTCACAGAGCCCTGAGCTTAGAAGAGCCCAGTGCTTGGTTTAATGCTCTGCTCTCACCATCTTGAAATTCTTAACTTTTTTTTTTTGGCCAGGCCGTGCAGCTTGCGGGATTTTAGTTCCCGGGCCAGGGATTGAAGCTGGGTCCTCAGCAGTGAAAGTGCAGCGTCCTAACCACTGGACCACCAGGGAATTCCCAGAATTCTTTTTTTTTTTTCAGAATTCTTAATTTCTGAACAAGGGGACCCACAGTTTCATTTGCAATGCCCCCACCCCCAGCAAATTATACAGCTGGTTCTGGTCCTAGTTGCCATTTTATGTTTATTTGTATGACAATTTGATGAATGACTTTATCCCCGACTGCACTGTAGGCTCTAGAAGGGGCTGTAGTTGTTTTATAGTCTTTTGTCCCTGTCACTGATCACACTTCCTGGCACACAGTAGGGGCTTAATAGGTAACTGCTGAATGAATGAGTGAGAACGATTCTTTCAGGACTTCAGAGTTTGGTTAGGGAGATAAGTGTCTCCCACACTGCTCCCCCATGTCCTCGGGGGCAGGACAGTGATTCCTCTCCCTTTCCACAGTGTCCAGCACAGGGCCTGGCAAAGAGTGGGTGTCAGTTCGTGGGTCTGAGTAGGAACCAAAGATACATCTGTAATCAAGGAAGTGTTTTGGGCTGGGTGGCGCTGCAGGTGACACAAAGTGTTGTGGACATTCAGAGTCCTCGGGTGGCAATTGAATCAGGCCCTGAAGGAAGGTGAGATAAGGATTGGTGGAGACGAGGTGTTTGGGCCTTCCCAGAGAAGTAGCAGGAGGAGTGGCAGCGGTGTGTAATCTGGGAGAGAGACTCCAACGTCTTTGTGTCTCCATCCGTCAGGAGAGAGGGGTACAGGTGTGTGTACATGGATATATTATGACTTATGAATTCAGGGATTAGATCCTAGAAGTTCTGCATCTGCTCAGGAGTCAACTTCTTTCATGCCCTTATTTATTCAATCATTTAGCAAATAGGCGATGACTTCCCGCAGTGTGCCAAACCCTGTTCTAGGTGCTGGAGATACAGCGGTGCCCCCCACTCAGCTCTCACCCAACTGCAGGGACCAGAGAAATGCACGAGCACAGGGGCAGGGGGACCTGAGCAGAGATACCTCACCTGTCCTGTGGAGTTGGGGTCCATTGATGAGAGAGAACGAAAGGAAGTAAGAGATGAGACCAGAAGGGTCAGGCGGGCCAGGCCATGGGGGGCATTATAAGCCATGTTAAGTAAGGGTTTAAACTTGATCCTTAAGAATGGGATGGCATTGAGAGTTTTGAAGTGCTTATTAAGTAACTAATGTGTTCAGTCCTATTGGTAGCCCTCTGCCTCTGAAAGAATATCCTCATTCCTTCTGCACAGATGAGAAAACCATAGGCAGGTTTGTGTTTCAGAAACCATACTCTCATAGAGAGTATGGCTTGGAGGAAGCCAGATGGAAGGCTGGGAGAACTATGTCAGCACATGGACTAGGGCAGGAGCGAGGGGACGGAGAGAAGGCATTAGAGGAGGAATGGGCAAGATTTGGTGACTGATTGGACCAGGGGATGGGGGAGAGTGAGCGGTCCAGACAATGCCCAGGATTCTGTCTTGGGTGCCTGGGGCAGGGAGCTTTTCTGAGATGGGGAACACTGAGACAAGTGGTCTGGGGGGTCAGATGCCAAATTCCATTTCGGATGTCCTAACCCAAACCATCTCTTGCCCCAAAACAGGAGGCAGAAGAAAAACCACACCAACAAACTGCAAGAGCTGGCATTGATGCTGCCTGTGGCCCTGAGGACCGGTACCAAGAAGCTCACCAAGGTAAGGGGGCTGAAGGAGATGAGGTGGATCTGGGAGGCAGGTCTGAACATATCAGCAATCGAATTGACCTCCCTTGTCCTAGGAAACCTAGACAGACCCACCCAGTGACAGCACTGACATGGCAATGGTCCTGACTGGGAATTTCTGGGAGTCTGTGATCCCATGACTAGAAGCCTGGGGGATTCTTTCCTGCAAAGGAGGCAGGGGGAATTGGGAGGGGGAAAATAGGCAAGGTGCTGGGTCAAGGTCATCCCTCTGGGGGTCACACAGCCTGCATTTGAGCCCTCCAGCCCCACACCTGCAGAACTCTGGGCAGCTCGCTCAGGTTATCAGCCTCTCAAGCCTCAGGTTTCCCAGCTATAAAACAAGAAAAAAATAACTCCTCCTACTCAGTGATATTGTGAGACCAAAGTGACATGATAGCCGTGACAGGGCCTGAATAAATGCCGGTTCCCTTTCTGGGTGCCTTCTTCTGTGACTTTGTGGGGATCATCTCCATGAGGTAGGGATAAAGCTTCTCGGTGCCTCCCCAGTGGCTACTCAATAAATGTTTACAGTGCTGAGCTAACACTTGCTCCCAGGACGAACAACTTAATATGAGACTCAGAGATCTGAAAGGTTTGGTGTGATGTTTCCTTGCTATAGTTTCTCTCATTCAGTCCCTCATTCATTCATTCATCAGCCATTTGTGGAAAGATTGTCAGATGTCAGAAGCTGTTCTGCCGGCAACAAGGGGAAGCAAAGAAATTTGAAACCCAGCCCTCCTCCTCTGAGAACTTAGAATCTGGTCAATAAGACAAAGATTTAGGGACTTCCCTGGTAGTCCAGTGGTTAGGACTCGGTGCTTCCACTGCTGGGGCCCAGGTTCGATCCCTGGTTCAGGGAACTGGGACCCTGCAAGCTGTGTGGCACGGCCAGGAAGAAAAAAAAGAGGAAGGTTTGAACACACAATAACTGATCCGATCTAGAATGTTATACTTGCCTTCAGAGAGGTTCAGGGCAGCGGGTGTTTGGGGAGAGATTTGCCTGACCCTGACCCTGTCCTCCTCCCTGCCAGCCACAGCCCATCCATCACCAGGTCACGCTGCTTGTCTCTCCTAAATCCCTCTCAATTGTAGGTGCTTGTATCAGTTTCCTGTGGCTGCTCTAATAGATTACCACAAACTTAGTGGCTTAAAACAACACAACTTTGTTCTCTCAGAGTGCTGGAGGTCAGAAATCCAAAATCAGTCCCACTGGACTAAAGTCATGGTGTCAGCAGGAGGCTCCAGGGAAGCCTCCATTTCCTCTCCCTTTGCCAACTTCTAGAGGCCGCCTGTGGTCCTTGGCTCACAGCCCCTTCCAAGCCAGCAGCGTAGCATCTTCTAGTCTCTCCTCTACCTCTGCTTTCGTCATCATTTCACCTTCTCTGCCTTGGACCCTCCCACCTCCTGCTCATAAGGATGCTTGTGATTACACGGGGCCCACTCAGATAATCCAGAATAATCTCCCCATCTCAAGGTCCTTAACTTCATCACATCTGCCAAGACCCCTTTGTCATACATGGCAACATATTCACAGGTCCCGGGGACTAGGACATGGACGCCTTTGGGGGAGGCATTACGCGGAGCACCACAGTGCTCAAACAATATCTGAGGGATTTTGCCCTCTGTCCTCCAACATTTGAGTACCTGGTGTGCGTAGGCACTATAAGTTCTTGTCGGGCGAGGCAGAGATGACTGGGACACAGCCCCTGCCCTGGAGGAATGACAGTTGAGGCAGGGCACGGGCAGCATTTCATCTTTGACTAGATGACCACATCTCTTCGTGGAATCCTCCCCAGGCCTCAGCCCACGTTCTTTACCATTGATTCTCTGCTGTCTAAATAATCCCACGTCTTCCCCATCTTCATCCTCCCTTAAATTCAGTCCTGGGCCCCCTGCTCCATGTACAACCAGTGTCCGAGTCAGTCCCCAGCCTCCCACCAGACCAGTCTGCCTGACATGCATCATCACAGCTCGTCCAAGGGCTGTGTGACGTGCTCAGTCCACTGCTGAATAAACTGTGGGAGCTATTATGCGTTGTTTCGCCCATGTTTGAGATTTAGGCTGCAGCTTAGGTCCGTGGTATCCTTCCTCACCATCCTGGCTGATTAAGTGCCCCTGCCCCATGTGGTCCGTGGCTTCCTATCCCTCTGACCATCACAGCCCTCTGCACATTACTGTGATTGTTTCCATTTCTCTGATTCCCTTTATCTTATTTCATTTTTTAAAATTTTATTTTTGGCTGCATTGGGCCTTTGTTGCTGCACGTGGGCTTTCTCTAGTTGCGGCGAGAGGGGGCTACTCTCGTTGCGGTGCGCGGGCTCTAGAGCGCAGGCTCAGTAGCTGTGGCTCACGGGCTTAGTTGCTCCGCGGCATGTGGGATCTTCCCGGACCAGGGATTGAACCCGTGTCCCCTGCATTGGCAGGCGGATTCTCAACCACTGTGCTACTAGGGAGGCCCCCAAAGGTTTCTATTTAATCCCTTGAGAGGCCGATGAAGGTGTTCGTTCTCATCCAGATATCAACTAAGCATTTATTGGACCACTGATTTATCAGGCTCTGTGCTGGGCGATTTCATACACGCTAATTTATTTTGTCCTAATGATAATCCTCTGAGGCTGAATGAATATCCTCATTACCATTGCACAGATGAGAAAACCGAGGCCCAGAGAAGTAAAATGACCCGCTCCCAGTGCACAGCCAGTAAGTGGCAGGTTGGAGCCAGGCCCCAAACCAATAATCTCTTGGCTGTGTCACATTATTCCTTAGTTACATTATAGCTTCCTTCCCTGGATCAGGTTAAATAAGTTCAGTGACTGTATTATATTTTATGGAACAATTTCACATAAGTCACCTCATGATACCAGCCTTTTTTAAAATTAATTTTTATTGGCGTATAGTTGATTTACAATGTTGCGTTAGTTTCTGCTGTACAGCAAAGTGAATCAGTTATACCTATACATATATCCACTCTTTTTTAGATTCTTTTCCCATAAAGGCCATTACAGAGTATTGAGTAGAGTCCCCTGTGCTATACAGTTGGTCCTTATTAGTTATCTACTTTATATATAGTAGTGTGGATATGTCAGTCAGTCTCCCAATGTATCCCCCACCCCCCACACCATGTTTGCTGATTTGGGGTTGGAAGATTCCTGCTAACGGTTTTGTTGTTATTCTGGGGATCCAGTTCAATCCAAAAAATATTTATGGGTGTTCTTCCTTCACCAGGCTAACTCCTTTCAGTCTTCAGTTTAAATGCTGCCACTTCAGAGAGGCCTTTCTGGACACCCAAGTCTAATTTCAGAGTCACCTGTTATGCTCTTTTACTCATAATGCTTATCACACACTTGATAATTTTGTATGAATTATGAGTTTATTAAGGTCTGCTGCCCTCTCTGGATTGTAAGTTCCATGAAGGCAAACAAAAGTATGTCTAGTTCACCCCTCCACATGGCTCTTAGGGGGTAGTATCTTTTTTAGCCTAGTGTCTCTAATACCGGCTCAGCCGGTATTTGGTGGCTGGTTGGGGGATGCCCGCTGATGCTGTGGGGAAGAGTCATTCCTTCAGTGATAACTGACTAAGTCACCTCTCGATTTTGTGTTCTTGGGATACAGAAATCAATTAGCTACAGTCTCTACCCTCAGCTAGTTCAAGGTCAATGGGAGAGAATGATACATAAACAGATAATTATAAAACACTGTGGCAAGTGCCTTGGTGGACACAGGCCCAGGGTTTTACAAGAATGCGGAGGAGGGACATCTGACCCAGCCTGGGTGAGGGATCAGGAGGGCAGGAAAGCTTCCAGAAGGGGAGAACACTGTGCTGAGGCTCAAAGGAGGAGAAGCCAGGGAGGGAGTCTGTGGGGAGAAGAGGAGGGCTTTGCATGTGCCAAGGGCCAGGGGTGGGAAGCTGAGCAGTGTGTGCCCCCAAAACTGGACCAGGGGGCAGGCAGGCCTGGGTTCAGATCCCAGCTCTGCCACTTCCTCTCTGTAACCCAGCAAGTCCCTTTAGCGCTCTGGGCCTCTGTTTCCTTAGCTGTAACCGCTGCTCACTGGGCCACAGTGAGGACTAAAGAGCAGAAGAGGAGTCTCTCTGCCAGTGGGGGGATGGTTGGGGCAGGGTCCCCGGTCCCCAGCATCTTCACATCATCTCAGGCCCCCGCTCAACCCTGTCTTTCTTTCGGGGGCAGAAGGAGATTCTGCTGCACGTCCTGCACTACATTCACTATCTCCAGAGAAGCATCGATGCGGCCAAGGCCTTGCTCGAATTCCACACCACCGATGGGAACGCTGGACTGGGGGGTAAGTAAGTTCAGCCGACGTTTCCCAGCGCCTGCTACGTGCCAAACATTGTCCTGGACGTCAGGGACGCTGAATGACTTAGACGGGTCCAGTCCTTCCTGGATCTCACAGCCTATCTCACGGGACAAGTCAGAGGGATGTCCAAAGTGCTGTGACCCCAGAGGAGGGTGTCGGGGAAGACTGTGGTGGGAGGGGCCTCGGAGCTGGGCCTTCGAGGACAGGGAAGGGGGAACCAGGCCAGGCAGAAGAAACAAGGTGAACAAGAGTCTGAAGGCACGAGAAGACACATGTGGGATGTCTGGGGACAGGCAAGCAGTTGGGTATGACTGGAGGGGCCGTGTAGCACCCAGATGATGTGCGCAGACTCCTGAGCCAGGTCCCAACTCAGGCACAGTCCTGTGACCTACACTGCTCTGTGCCTCAGTTTCCTCATCTGCAAAATGGACCCATACCCCCTTTCTGTGTTTGTTGTGAGGATTGAACGAGTTAATACATGTAAAGCGTGCTGTAACACGGCACCTGGAACAAGCCAGTCATCCCATGCTGTGTGTGCCGGCTGCTATGGTTACTGGTGTGAGGAATACACGGGCAAGAAGGGTAGAAGATGAGGCAGGGACGAGATTCTGAAGGGCCTCGAGCACCTGGAGGAGGAGGGAGATGAAGAAGATGAGAATGACTGAAGGCCTTTAAGCCAGAGGAAAGCCATGGTCAGAGTTTCTTTGAAGAAGAGGTGCCTGACATCTAGTGTGGGACTTGCTATTAAGTAAGAAGCCGGAGTGGGGGAGATGAGTGAAGATACTTTTAGGGGTGATCTGGACGGGAGACGATGAGGCCAATGTAGCACCGTAGCTGAGGGTGTAGACAGAAGCAGGTAAATTTGGGAGTTTTCTTTTTTGGCTGCCATGCCACACGGCATGCGGGATCTTAGTTCCCCGACCAGGGGTCGAACCCATACCTCCTGCCTTGGGAGCGCAGAGTCTTAAACTTAACCACTGGACCGCCAGGGAAGTCCTTGGGAGACGTTAATGAGGACGAGTTGAGAGGCCTGGGGGAGAGGCCCTGGGCCACCCAGGGTGGGTGCTGGAGCCCCTACCATCTTGAGGAGGCTGGAGGAAGAACTGATTTAGGAGGCGGAAGACCGGGAAGCATCTGGGAAGCGTTGGGTCTGTCTTCCCTCTCAGCTGAGGCCCGGAATGGCCCTGAGGACACCTGAGTTCTCGCCTGTACTTCTGCTGCCTGGCTGCGCAACCTCAGCCAGGTCCCATCTCCTCCCAGGACCTCAGTTTCCCCATTTGTAAAGTCAGCCTGGGGACCGTGGCAGCCTCCCAGCTCCCTGTCCATCATGAAGTGCTGTCCAGAGGCAGCATTCAGGATGGATGAGGGTGAGGGCATCTGACCTGCCTCATTCTCCATCCTGTGCAGGGCTGGGTTGGAAGCTGGCCGCAGGCCCAGCAAATTGGAGACACTCCACCCCGTCCAGCAACCCACACTCTCATGAGTCCCATCTTTGGGGAGGCTGCCGGAAACCTCGGAAGAAGAAGCCGGCCCGAGCATCAGGTACAAGCCGTCAGTGGAGACAGAAGAGGGTGCAGGGGTCAGATGGCAGCGGGACTCCTTCTCCAGGACCGTCCCCACTCCTGGGAGGCCCAGTCGGCAATCCTGAGCCCTTGGCAAGGCTCTGGATTCAGATGTGCCTGGGTTCAGCTGTGGTGCCTCCTCTTCCTAGTTCTGAGGCCTGGGGGTGGGTCACTCTTCTCCTGAGCCTCAGCTTCCTGGTCTGGAAATAGGAGGGCCTCCCACAGGGTGGTCCTCAGATTAGGAGCCAGGCGCACCCCGCTCAAGCAGTGCTTAAGTGACGGGGCACATGGCCAGCGCCCAGGAATGGAAGCTGCTGTCAGCGTTTATCATCCCTCTGCCCAGTCATCCATCCCCGGGCCAGGGCAGCAGGGAGTGTGGGGTGACAGAAGGACCCCAGTGCGGGAGGCAAGTGTCCCAGGTCCCACCTCAGCCTTGTTACTAACACTACCTGTCCCTTCCCCTTTTCGAACCTCCGTTTCCATGTCCTTAAAAAGGGAGTTGGACCTAATCAATGATTTCCAGCTCTGGCTGCACATCTGAATCACTGGGGTGCTTTTAAAAATGCCTATTGCCTGTGCCTCACACCCAGAAAGTCGGGCTTCAGTGATCTGGGTGGAACCTGAGCTTCAGTATTTTCAGAACTCACAAGGTGATTCTAACGTGTGGGCTGGGGAAGGGGGTATCTGACTAGGTGATCTTTAACTGAGGATCTGGGCCTCTCCGGGAAGGACCGAGTGACCAGGCCAGGCAAAGCCTTGAAGCAGGTTATTGGGCCCAGAGCAAAGACCCCCACCTCAGCCACCATCTGGTGACAGTCAGGCCCCCAGCCCTGTCTGACGCCATCTCTCTGCTCTCCCAGAATGCCAGACCCAGGCCCAGAACCCTCGTCGCTGTCTGGCCCTGGACAAGCCTGAGAAGCAGGTGACCCCATCCCCAGACCAGAGAGGAGGAAACATGGTGGGAACCATCACCCCTCCAAGATGCCTCGACTCCTGCAGCCACCCCAAGGCTGCGTCATCCCCATCTCAAGGTGACAGAAAGGGAGGACGATCCTGGCTGACACTGCTGCATATAGCTGAGAACAGCGTCCACTGTGACATCTCAAGTTGGTGTCTTTCCTCTCCACTAACTTAGCCACTCGTTTATATACCACCTGTCAGGCACCCTCGACACCCCAGGCACTGTCCTAGCCCAGGCACTGTCCTAGCCCAGGCACTGTCCTAGTCCAGGCGCTGTCCTAGTCGCCAGGGAGTCTACAATGGACACGAGAGACGCTGCTGTCTCGCAGCCTCTTTCCAAGTTTCCTTTTCCCTTCAGGCTCTGTTGGGGGGTGTAAGCAGGGGACAGGGTCACAGAACTGGGGGCAAGAGCAGGGCCACCTCGTGAGCCTTCCTTCACTTGAAGCATCCAGACAAACGCTCTTGTGAGTCCCCATCCCTTTGCCAGCTTGCAAAGGTGTGACACCCCGAGGAGATACGGGCGCGACTGGAAGGCGAGGCCTCAGGTCATCCTATTCCTCTGTCTGTTCCTTCAGCCTTTCCTCCCAGAGCATCTCCTCTGGGCCAGGCCACGTGCGCGGTGCCGGTGACAGTCCAGTGAAGAAATCCCACCCTCTCACTTCCTGGGGTCGCCCAGGAGGCTGTGGGAGCCCCAAGGAGGCGCCTGACCCACCTGGGGAGGGAGGGTGTCCCAGATCTTGAGCTAATCTTGTGACCTTGGGCCAGTTACTTGATATCTCAATGCCTCAGTTTACTTAACTGTAAATGGGCATTATAAAAACCATACCCTTTGGTAAAGGGCTACCGAGTAGTATGTAAAACTTAAGATTAAAACCGTGCTGCCTTGGTAAGCACTATATACTTGTTTGCTCTCGTCATCTTCATCATCATCATCATTCTGCTTAAGGATTTTATCTTCCTTAGAGCTTCTGATAGGGATGTGGGATTCCAGAAACCTGCGGGTGATTCAGGGAGCCCCCAAACCTCACACAGAGGCCCCAGAGCCTGAGGTTTTGGCTGGGATGGGGGGAGGGAGAGGCTGTGGCATACCCCAGCACCTCTCCATCCCTGCCTCTGTGAGTCCCAGGATTTGGGCCAGTCACAGGAGTGACCATCCTGACTTGCCCCACCCCCCGTAGGCTGCTGTTGCAAAAACAGTGCCCAGGATGCGGGGCCTTACCCTGCCTTCGAGGCCCAGCAAGGGGTTGAGAGGATCCATTTTCTCAACAGGACACGGCCCTGTCCCAGGTAAGGGAAGCCCAGGGATGTGAGTGGAGGAGGCTGAGGCGTTTGGTGGGGTTGGCTAAGGCTTGGTGAGAAATGGGGTCAATCACCACCCTCGACTGGTGTCTGTGGAGTGAGCACCTCTGAGGGCCTAGCTTTGCGTCAGGCATCGTGAGCTCGAGGGAGAGCCTTGCTTCCTAGGCGTTGACCAGGGCCGCAGCCCCTCCCTGCCTCCCGTCCCGCCCTCTAACCTGTCCCCACTAGTCACCCGCATGGCTTTTCTAACACACAAGACCTTGATCGTGTCAGTTTTCGGCTTTAAGCTATTCCCTCCTGTTGGATAGAGCCCAGATATCTTAATTAGCATTTGAGACCCTCTCTGGTCCCAGCTCACCTTGCCAGCCCCCTTTCCTGCTCCTCAACTGCGAACCTTACGCTTAACACCACCAAGTATCCGCCACTCCCTGCGGGAGCCGTGCCCGTGTCCCCTCCGGGCTTCTCACCCTCTGTTCCCTCTTCCTGGAAGTTGATCCCTTCATCCACCTGGAAAACTACCCGTCTTTCAAGCTTAGCTCAGCTCGGTCCTCCCTCCTGCCCTGCCCGCCGTCTGTGTCCTCCTCAAAGCCCCATCACAGCTCTGCCCCCGTTTAGTCAGCTCTGATTACAGCTGGCCTCTCCTTATAAGCCCTGAAGCTCCTTGAGGGCGGGCACCCCCCAGCGGCCGGCACGGAGAGATCCCTGTCTTAGTCCACAGTGGGCGACACTGAGACACCGAAAGGGGAAAGGGCTCGCCCCTGGGCCCACGGTGTTTCCAGCCCGGGGCTCCAGGTCTGCCTCTTCAATTCCTCCTCTTGCAGGCAGAAGCTGGTGTTGTACGATTACAGCGAGGAGGTGGACAAGGAGTCACCAGATGCTGACCCTTGGCTTCCTGCCTGGACCCCAAAGGGCAGCGTCCATGGTGACTGAAGCTCTGTCTTTCCTCCTTGTAGCCTGGTGTGGGGTCTTCTTGGTACCTTCCTTCTGAGGATGTCTGTGGAAGGGGGGAGAGCGGGAAAGGGATGGATGTCCGCTAAGCACAGGGATGGCAACACACAGCCCGCCCACTGTCCCTGAGCCATCGGTTGCCATGGCAGATGTTGCTGATCAATCACTACTCTTTCTGTTGATCCCAGACACTGTCTCAGAACCTTTCTTAACACAGAGCTCCAGATAGCTAAAGTCAGTCTATTGGATCTGGCACATCATGATACTGATATTTTTTCCTGGCCATCCCTAACAAGATGCCAGGCATCGTGCCTCTTGATTTCCTCTTCCAAGCACTCACAACAAGGAATTGACACAGTCACCTTTCCCCAGTGTCTGGCACCAGCTGCTCAAAGCCAGCTGCTGTGCTGGGGGAGAGGGCAACCTCTGACACACCCTCGAGCCTGATATTTCCTTTTCAGGGAGCCCACTCGCCTTGGGGCCTCCCCAGATTGAAAACTGGAAGGAGACAGGCCACCCGAGCAAGATCCTAGGGCTCAGCCCCTCCCTCTTCAGCTCCCCGGGGAAACTGCTGCCAGAACAGATCCCGGAGGATGACACCGAGTACCTGACCCCAGGTGAGCACCCAGGGCTGGACCTGATGCTTGGTTCATAGGTGTGCAGCCCTGTGCTGGACAAGCAGGGATGAATCCCACCGAGGATGAATCCCATCCCAGCCCTCGAGGAGCCCACAGCCTGGTGGGGAGCAGCCCCAGGCCAGCGTGGCGCGTGGAGGGCTCCAGGAGCCTGGAATAGGGACCCACTCGCTCTGCCCAGGTTGGTGGTTCCCCACGGGGGCTGGCCTGTGAGCTGGACTTGGACTTGGGGCAGAAGATCCCAAAGCCAAAGCCAGAGAAGGGCACTCCGGCTAGCAGGGATGGCGGGACGGAGGCACGGTGCCCTGAGAGAGGTGTTTCTGTGCCAGCCTCCCCTCCGGTCTCCCTCCCCGCCCCCGACAGCTCTCTTTGAAGAAGTATTCTTAGATCCTGCGTCTTCACCTTCTGCCTGCACGCTTGAGGGACCACAGAAGAAGGTAGGCGTCTGCCCACGCACATGTCCACACACACGTCCATCCTTCTCTCCACCTGCTTGATCCACTCATCCGTCCCCTCGACCTTTCAGCTCCTCCCCCACTCACCTGTCCATCCATCATGCTTCTCCTCATCCTTCCAGAGACTCATCCACCATCTGTGCCCTCACCTGCCTGCCCGTCCTTTGAACACTTCCTGCGGGCCACCAGGCGCCCTGCTCTGTACTGGGCCCTTAGAATGAACCAGACACAAAGGATAAAAGCTAAAAGCTGCCAGGTGCCCAGAAAAGACCGCACATAATTTTACGACTGCTCTATGAGTCAGGCCCTCTTGTGACCCCATTTGACAGATGAGAACATTGAAAACAGCAGGTGACCCCCAGGATCCTCAGTTGGAAAGAGCCTCTTTCCCAGGCCCCTGGGCTGATTTCCGTGGCACCGTCTGCTCCAGCAGTTCAACGTCTGACTGCCAGAGGGGCAGCCCCAGCTCCGGTCCCCAGTGTGTGGGAAGGTGGCCCCCTGCCACAATGAACAGCTAAATCTGCTGTAGAAACAAAACTAGGCGCCTTTAGCGGAGCTCTTGGAAGGCAGCCACTGCACCAAGCGCCTCTCGGCCTCGCAGAGGATGTGTAGTGACACCGACTGTGCATGAAACTGAGGCTCAGAGGAGTTAAGACCTACCCGGGGCGTCATGGCTACTTCGCAAGGTGGTAAACTGATGGGACTGAGAGAGAGTGCCCCAGAATAGGAGGCAGAAGACCCCCATCCACCTCCTCTCTGACCCGCTGTGGGAACTGGGGAAACTTTGCTTGAATTTCTGAGGAGGTGTCTGGACGAGGCTCTTTTGAGCCTGAGCTGTTTGTGATGATGCTCGTGTGACCTCCTAGGAAAGCAGTGAGTGGGGGCCATGAAGGGACAGCACTGTCCCCCTCCGTCTCCTCCCATCTTTCTCCTTCACCCCCCAGGACACACCCCCTGAGGCCCCCGAAGACCTTCCCGACTCCCACAGCCGGTGCCAGTCCTTGGTCTCGCTGGACCACTGCTACCTGTCGCTGAGTGAGAACAGCAAGGTGCCGTGCAGCTCCAGCTCGGAGGACACGGACACAGACTCGGCGTGGAGGCAGCAGGAGGTGAGGGAGACAGAAAGCCATCCGCCTGGTCAGTCCGCGTCTCCTGCCCGCCCTCACCTCTCTGTCTCCCACCCAGGATGCTCAGGCCAAGCTCGAGGGCCTGCAGTCCTCCAGCGATGAGGATGAGAACTATACGTGGACCCCCACCCAGCGGGCCGCAGCCCTGCCCGCAGCCCTGCCTGCAGCCGGGAGGAAGACCAGGGCGGGCAGGGGCCTTGTGAAGCCCAAGGAGAGCAAGCAAGCCCCCTGCCCCACCCAGGTGAAGAAGAAGTGTATCAACGGCTTCATCATGTTCTGCAGGATGAACCGGAAGCAGTACATCAGGTGGGAGGGCGTCCTCTTCGGCCCTGATTGGGGCCCTACCTCACTATCCATCCATCCGCAGAGCACGCCACCCACTGCTGCCGACCCATTCCTCAGCCACGCTCTCCCGGCCTCCCCCTGGCCCCGTGGCACTGGTCAGGGCCTGTGCACTGTAAGCAGTGAAACTCAGCTCAGACTTAGGAAAAAAAGGAAACTAACTGGCTTGAATTAATTAATATAATGAACTAATTAATATAATTAATTAAATTTATATAACCTGAAAAAAGAGGAGCCACCTTCGAACGCGGTTGGTCCTTGGGCTCAAAGGACGCTGCCCGGGATCCTTGTCCCCCTCCACTCGGCGCTCTGGGCTGGCTTTGTGCTCCATCACGCTGGGCTGGGCTGGGGCAGGCTCTCCCGGAGGAGCTTCAGGCTCGTGTCCTGTCTCCCGCCCCAGCAACCCTGTGGGAAGAGAGCTCCTCGTTTCTAAGATTTCAAGCAAAAGTTCTTGGGGCCGACTTGATACGATCTATCAGGCGCCTAGCCCTGAACCGATCTTGCCAGCCTGCAGCTCCGTGGAGAAGAGGTGGTGCCGGTATTGGAGCGGCGGATGCAGGCCCCAGGACACGGGGTGGCCCCTTTCCAACCACCATTTAGTCCAGCTCCCTTCCTTGCCACCTCTGCTCCAGGGGGCGCGAAAGGGGGCATCTTTCAGGGCAACACGGAAAGATCCGAGTTCTCAGATTTGGAAAGCTGCGGCTCTGAGAGGGCCAGGGACCCTTGTATGGTCACACCATTGGCCTGCGCCCAAGCCAGGCGAGGTTGCAGACCTCTCCTCACCTCCTCCTCCCTCCGCCCCAGAGCCTACCCTGGGACCGCGTCCACGTCTGCCACCAAGCAGCTGGCCCAACTCTGGCGGATGATGACCCTGAAGGAGCGGAGACCATATTGGTGAGAAGCCCCTGCCCAGAAGGTGTGCGTGGTGGAGGCGAGGCCCCTGCTCCTCATCCTGCTCTGATTTTCAGAGCCTTGAGCTCTGTGATGTTGGAAACAGGTTGGGAGTTTCCTCGGGCAGGAGATCTGGGTGTCACGAGCTCTTAGAGTTGGGGTGACAGAAGCAGAGCGGCTCTCTACCCCTGCCTGTAGCTTCGAAGGGCAAACAGCTGAATTCTGGATTTGGACCCCACTGCCCTAAATTTCCTTTGCCCTCTCTGCCACAGGGAGCTTCTCAGAGCAGAAAACTGGGTCTTAACTTCCCTGTCGCTTGGTCTTCTCCTTCTCTTCCCCTCTTGATGCCCCCTCCCTCCTGAAACCCTCTCCTCTCCACCTGCCCAGCTTGCAACTAGCCCCGGAAACACACGTGCACGTGTGCAGATGGTGACAGGTCCTCACGGGAGCCAGTGGCTCCCCCGCTGGGGCCAAATAAAGCCCTGGCCGCCCCCTCAGCCCAGGCCCTGGTCACTGCTGGGGCCAGAGCACTAGGGGTGGGACAGAGATGGCCGGGAGGTGACCGAGGAACCCCGCCCATCCTGCCATCTCTCCCTCAGCACCAAAGCGCGCAGGTTCAGCCGCCGGCACAACCGGAAGGTGAAGAAGAACAGCTCCAGCAGCGAGGACGAGGACTGGGAGACCCCCAAGCCCTTCTACCAGCTGCTGGCTGAGAAGGCCCGCCGCTCCGCAAACCGTGCCTTCCCGCCCCCCCCTCACCGCGCGTGAGGACAGCCTGGCCCCCTCCGCCACCTGCCTCGCAGCTCCTGCAACCGTGGTCTGAAACCAGGCGCCGGTGGTGAAGAGGTTGTCTCGTCCTGGGCGTCACCGCCGCTAGTGCAGATCCCCTCGGTCGGGTACCCCCAGGTTGGGAGGCGGCTATTTATTGACCCCGGTGCTTTGTGCGTTTGCCTTGTACGGGGCAGCCTGAACTTCTCCTGCCCGGGGTCTGCAGGCGTCTCACAGCCCCTTTCAAGCCTGGCCTGGCCTATCAGAGGAGCCGCAGGTGGGGAGGAAGCACCCCCCCGCCCCGCCCCCCCCACAATGAAATGCGAGGAGGTGAAGTTGCCCTCTGCCTGTCGTTTGCCCAGCCCAGAATCAAATGCTTTCACCCAGTTGTACCTCACTCTATGCCTCCGGCCCTGTTCTATTTATAAATTATTTATTGTTTTCAACTAAATAAAGTGGACACTGTTACCAGCAAGAGACAGGGCCGGGCCCCTGGTCTCCTGCTTTCTCAGCCCTGCTCCCGGCAGGCGTCTTCCCAAGCAACACCACAAATCTGATCTCCAGCCCTGTTTCCCCTCAGAGAACATCTGGTCAGAAAGCCAGACTCTCAAGGTGAGCTTTTTGTGGTTCAGCTTTTCCTTGGGCAAGTCGTTGGAAGATAACCCACACCCCCCGAGGTTCTAGTTGTCTGTTAACTTTATTTTAATTGAAATGAAGGCATAACATGTCCTAGAAAAATAAAGATTTAGGATACAAACTAGACACAGGGGTCAGGGTTGGCCCGAGGGTCAAGGGATCTTTGGTCTGGGGCTGGACGTGCTACTGAGGGCTCTAGTCCAGGAGGAGCTAACGGAGGACCCTGGCCCACAGACCGCACACCCGCGTCCCTCGTGGGCAGGAAGGGCCCGGCGGGGAGGGCCTGTCAGTCTCTGGGCACAGGACTGCCCGTCCTCCACCCTCGGATTCCAAGCAGTTCTGGGAACACTGGATGTCAGTGGAGCTATTAATAGTGTTTCAGGGAGTGATAGGGAGAGGGCTCAAGGGGGTTGGAAATCCAGCCATTCGGCAGGGCTTTCAGCTCACAGCTAGTACCAGGTCGAGGGGGGCAGAGCCCCTGAGTCAGGAGCCCCAAACCTCCCCATGTAGGCAGAGCAAGGAGAGGGCTGTAACAGAGGAGGCGTCCCGGCAGAGGACGGTGCCCGGACAGGAGTGGGCCTCCAGGGCGTGGAGGGGTTGAGCAGCCGCGGGGAGGGTGTAGTGTGTGTGGATGGCAGCCGTCTTCGTGTTTGAGAGGCTCCCTCCTCCCTGCCGTCCTCGAGCACCATTGTCAGGGGAGGCCACGGGGCCCGGCGGGTCACAGTTCCAAGGGCTCTTCCACAGGCACCGACTGTAACTGGGTCAGGACCTTGGTCTCCACTTCCAGCCCCTCGTCAACCTCGCCCCCCGCCGTGGCCCCCAGGAGCAGCCCCTCTGGGTCGGGGTCCGGCAGCCTCAGCACCGTGTGGGGGGCCTGCGTCCCCAGCCCCTTCTCTGCCTCTAGCAGCCCCTCAGTGCCGGCGCTCAGTTCCAGCCCGGCTGGCCAGATGGGCACCGCCGCGGGCGACAGCAGGAGCCCCTCGGGCGGGGGCGCCTGGAAGCCGGGCATGAGGCCGGAGGAGTCTGGGGAGAAGGGCAGGCTGGCGGCGGCCGGGGCGGGGGGCGGCTGCGCAGACAGTGCGCCTAAGGCGTGGGCTTCCGGCAGAGCGGGGCTGGGGGCCACCGGGAGGGCTCCTTCGGGGACTGAGATGGCCGCGTCTGGCTTCAGGGGCAGGGCCAGGCTGGGGGCCGGCGACAGGACCTGGGAGACCAGCATGCTGGTGGGGAAGGTGGCGGTGAGGATGATCTTGCCCTGCTGCACGGCCACACCTGTCACGATGGGGCTGCCAGACACGGGGTTGGCCAGCAGGAAGTTTCCTGTGGGGAGAGGAGAGGGGCCAGGCGCAGAGGTGAAGAGTACGCCGCTGGAGGGCAGGCAGGGAGATCAGCCGGAGGCAAAAGGAGCCCCTTCCGGGTCAGGGTGAGGCCAAGTCTGCGTGGCTCGAGCCTCAGGGTACTGCCTGGCACTGGAGGGTCTGGGACCCGCCGGGGATGAGCTCCCCACTCCCCACCGCTGCCCCAGGAAGCCCACTGACAGCGCCATCCCTCCCCGAGGTAACTGTACCCCCCGCCCAGCCACCAGAAAGGGGTACCTGGGGCAGTGGCCGAAGGCAGCTGCAGGGCAGTCACGCCCACCCCAGAGTTTATCAGGTGCACGTTGGCAGGGCCCGGGGCAGCTGCCACCTTCACGGGGCTGCCTGGCCCAGCTGCCAACAGCTGCAGTGGCCCCACAGCCTGAGGCAAGGTCACCACCTGGGAGGTGGGCACCACCTGGGGCAGGTTCAACAGTGGGGAGGTGGGGCCCAGGCCGGCAGGGTAGCCAGGGGGTGGGGAAAGTGGCACCACTTGTGGAGCAGCCACGGAAGTCACTGGTCCTGGGGGCAGAGGAAAGGTGGCAGCCGGTGGGGGGCCAGGCACCACTTGGGGCAGAGGCCCCGGGACCTCCTCTCCAGGCGGCCCTGAAGCAGCCACCTGGGCCCCCTTGGTCTCAGGGGCTTCAGGCTGAGCCTCCTCCAGGCGAACCTCCCCAGTCTGAGGGTCCAGGACCAGGGAGGTCTTGCCCTCGCTGGCCCCCTGGGGGCTGGGCTGCGGTGCAGGGGCGCCCCCGCCCCCGCCGAGCAGCAGGGGGCCCAGGCTGGAGGCCTCGCCCAGGGCCAGGCTGTTGATGATGACGGGGCTCCCATTGAGGAGAACCGCTGGAGAGCTGCCGGCGGCCAGGAAGCTCCCGTTCACCAGGATGGAGGAGGAGGCGGGGCACGGCGCGGGAGGGGCGGCCCCGGCCAGGAATATGGAGCCCTGGGCTGGGGCCTCGGCCGCCACTGGAGCCGCCCCCCTCTCCAGGTCCTCAGGGCTGCGGCTGGACTCGTCCTCCGTAGTGGGGTTCCCATCAGATTCGCTGGCCGGAGAAAGGATTGTGAGTTGACGTCCCGAATGCTGTGTTTCCCCGCTGGCCAGCCCGATTCCTGCACGGAGCCGGCTGCAAAGTGCTCGGAGGAAGCACAAGCCGCCCACTGCCTCCCCACCTTTCCCCAGCCCAAGTTCCTGTGCACCATTTCAAGGGGTTAGGAAACCTCCTCTCTGAGACCACCCAAGGGCCCCAGGGAGGAGCCTCTGCAATACCACTGACTAAAGGCTCAAGCTGGCCGCTTTGGAGGGGAGGAGGCCCTCCTCTCCCAACTCCTCGGCCTCAGGGCCCCGGAGGCTGAGCAACCAGGCTGCCTGAAGTCTCCGGAGTCGGCCTGAAAGCAGCCGAGTGGCTTTGGAGAGAGTAAGGAGGTAGTCGCCCGCTCAGTTCCCGGTGCCCTCCCCCGACCCCCCTCCTCCCCGGGCGTCGGAGGAGTTGGAGGCCGACGCGCAGGGTGGGAGGAGAAGGGCTTGGGTTACAGGGAAACCGGAGCTGGGGAAGGTTCACGTTTCACAACAAAGACAGAAGACGGACCACGCTGTTTGGGCCCTGAGGGGGGGCGGGAAGGGGGGAGGTGAGACCGAGCAACGGCCAGGGAGGGCCTGGCCGCGAAGGGGGACTGAACAAGCCCCTACGCCCGGTGGGGAGGACAAAGGCCCCTCCTCCTTTCCCGCAAACCCTCATTTTCTCACTGCCGCCCCGAGTCTAGCCGCGGACACGGATGGGATCTGGGACGGAGCCTTGAGTGGAGCAGAGAGAGGCGGTCTCCCGGCCTCCGCGAGAGGAGCATTGGTGTCCGGGTGTCTGGGAGAGGGCCGGGGCGCGTGCCCGTTCCATGCACACGGATTCCCCGCGCTCGGCTGGCGCCTGAGGGTGTGAGCGAGGGGTGTCCGAGGACAACAGGCATTGGGGGGGGGGGGCTGGTGGATGGCACGTCTCCGGGAAAGCGGGACTGGCGCCGCCCGGGTCCCCTCACCTCTTGCAGGGCGCGCCGCCGCCGCCCCCGGTCCGGTCGCGCTGTCGTCGGTTCTTGAACCAGTTGCTAACCTGCGTGAGCGAGAGGCCGGTGAGCGTGGCCAGGCGGCGCTTCTCGTCCGGCGTGGGGTAGCGGTTGCCGCGATAGCAGGCCTTGAGCGCGGCACGGGACCGCTCCTTGAAGCAGTAGACGGTCTCTTCGCCGTCCCAGATGGTCTTGGGCAGCGGGAACTTCTTGCGCAGACGGTACTTGTCCACCGCGCCCAGCGCGCGGCCGCGGGCCCGTTCGGCCTCGTGGTAGCGCGCGCGCAGGTAGAGGTCCTGCAGAAACGCGTGGTGGGCGGCGGGGAAGGGGCGGCTCTCGAGCAGCCGGTAGAGCTCGGCGTACTCGCCCCGCTGGAAGGCCACCAGGGCCCGAGCGCGCAGCACCGGATCGCTGCCACGTAGGCGCTCGGCCGGGGGCAGTGCGCCCAGGAAACGGCTCAAGCGGCCGGCGTGGCCCGCCTGTAGCAGCGCCTCGCACACGCACGCCACCTGTTCCGGCGAGAAGCGGAGGCCCGTGGGCGGTTCGGCAGCGGCCTCGGGGGGCGACCCGGGGACGCCCGGGGATCCCGGGCCCTCCACTTTCACCGCCGCTTCGCCCGCCCCGGCCCCGGCCGCCGCCGCTGCCTCACCCTCGGCCGCCTGCAAAGTCTGCAGAAGCTGGCGCGCTTCCTCCTCCTCCTCTTCGGTCGCCGCCGCCGCCACCGCCTCCCCCCCAGCCGCCGGCCCCGCGCTCGGCTCCGCAGGCAAGGTAGCCATGTTTTGCAACTTTGGGAAGTTCCTCCCTCCTTCTCCTCCTCCCTCGGGCTTTCCCCAGCCCCCTCCCCCGCCCGGCTCCCCTCCCCACACCCCCCCCCGCAACTTCGCGCTTCCCGATCTTCTCCCGCCGACCCCGCGTCTCCCCCCTCACCGCCGATGCCAGGCCCAGTTCTCTATTAGGGTCTCTGTCCCAGTGTCTGTGTGTGTGCCTGTCCCCCTCCCCGTCTGTCCGTGATTCTCCCTTTGTTTTCCCTTCGCCTCAGGCCGCGCTTTTTGCCTCCCCCCCGCGTGTGCCTCTGGTTCAGGGCCTCAGTTTCCCCATCGGGACAACGGAGAAGGCAACAGGCCGTCCGGGAGGGCTAAGGGCGCGAAGCCGCCTCCGCCCCGAGACTGAGCTTCTGCACGCCTCCGTCTCCAGGGTCCTCCGAAGGCCCCCCTTACTCCCCATCTCGGCCCGCGCTCCGCCCCTCGGAATTCCCGGCTCCGCAGGGGGGCGGGTCTGGCTGGGAGAAGGGGCGGGGGAAACGGGCTAGAAAGTTTGCAGCAACTTTTCTTGAGCGTAAGTCAGTCCCTGGAACGGATGCGCGTGGCCCGCGCAGGCGCAGTGGTAGGAGGATGGCTGCGCTAGCTGCCAGCCCAGCACCCCCCTTCACCGCGGTCTGATGGCACAGCTGGGCCACAGCTGGACAAGAGGCGGTGCCTCCTGGTGGCCCGCTCTTCTTCTCCTATTGGCCGGATGTCGAGGCCACGCCCCCGCAGCCCACCCCCACCCCTGATACGTCTGCTTCGCCTCCCGCGAGCTTGCTGCCAGGCTATTGGCCACCTCCACTCGCCTTCCTATTGGCCCACTGAAAAGCCTCCTGCCCTCAAAGCAAACAGCGGACACGAAGGAATTTCAGAATTTTGGGCAGACGAGAGGGCCTTTTATTCGCGAGGATCGGGGGTGGGGTCCTAGGTGGGGAAAGACAATAAATACCGAGGAATGTCGGGGTCTCAGTGCATCCAAAACGTGGATTAGGGTGCTGGGGTCCTGGAGCCTGTCAGCGGGTCGGAGGAAAGGTCAATAAATACCCATACTGCCGAGGCGGGCGGAGCCGGCTGTGGCTCCGAGAGCAGCGCACGTGAGGAGGGCGCGACAGTCCCCGAAAACAGTGGGGCTGTCAAAAGGCAAAGGCGGAGCTCGCGCTAGACGTTCAACGCGGAAAGAGGGTCTTCCCGGGAGGGCAGGGCGTCATGCACAAGGAGGATTTGTGGTTTGCAAGCCGATGTGGGTGGGGGTGCCTGGAGGGTGGAAAACAGATGCCGAGCCCTGGCCCTGCTGCCTTCTCTAGGTCGCAGCTTGCTCATCCACGTCGGGAGCCTCAGCTAGGCCGGAGAAAGGAAGAGGTCCGCGATCCCCCCAGCAGCAGCAGCAGCAGCAGCAGCATTCCCGGCTACAAGCCTCCCTGGAGCCGCGGCCCCGGCTCCTCCCTCCCCGGCCGCCAGGGGGCGGGCCCGGATCACAGGGCTGGAGCTGGGGCGGAAACCCACGCTCGGAGTGCTGTGAACTGGGGGGCGGTGGGAGTGGCTTCTGGGCCGTGCCTGGGTCACCAAACCCTCCAGCGGAGCCCGAGTGGAGGACAGGCTCGGGTTCTAGGGTTCAGGCGGCGAAGGCGGCTCCCGGGCGGGGTCAGACTGCGGCAAGATAGCCGGCGCAGGCCACCAACCCAATGCAGCCCAGGGCGGCGGCCCCAGCCAGAGCAGAGGTGAACAGGAGCAAGGAACGCGCCTCCGATAGGCCAGGCCTAGGGACCTGCGGGGAGAGGGCGGGGGTCAGCACTGGCGACGCGGGCCTCTGATTGGCTCCTGGGACCAGCCCCGCCTACGCCCATAAGAGGGTCCACACACTCCCTGCACCCGCCCCGCCCCGCTGTGAGGACAGCGCGGGTAGCTGTGATTGGTCGGCTCGCAAGCCTAAGTCTTGTCCCAACTCCTCACTGGCTGCCTCTTAGAGGCCTGTGTTGATTGGCTGCCCGCGTATCCTCCCTCCCCGCCGCGGGCCCCACCCCGCAGAGGCGCAGCTAAGCAGAGGCGGCTTGGGGTACGTGGAGCTGGGCGGGGGCGCGCGGCGGGCGGGCGTGAGCAGCCGGACGTACCCTGGCAGGGAGCAGCAGGTGGCGGCGGTGCATGGGGCCTGGCCCCACCAGCGGGCACTGGCCCAGAGCCACGGCCGGGGGGCCATCTAGCTGGAGAGAGAAGGGACAGGTGACCCAATCCGAGCCCAGCTCGGCACGGCCGCCCTCGGCGGGGTGCAAGAGACAGCGAGGGGAGTCGAGGTCGGGGAGGTCACCTAGGGAGATCCTGGATGGGATTTGGTGAGAGGCCTGAACCGAGGGAGATCTGGTAGATTTGGGCATGAATGGAGGGTGTCTGCTGACTGGAACCTCAAAGAGGTAGGGGTGAGCCTCTAAGTCTGGACAGGGGTACGGGGAGATGCGGACAGAGTCTGCAAAGGGGGCAGCAGGCTTGACGCAGGGGAAAAAGAGGGGTCTTACATGGGAAGGTGGATCCGTGGCCCGGGGACTGGGGACCCCCGTGACAGCTGGAAGGAGAAGAGAGAGGCGTAGGGCGCGTGGAGGGACGGAGAAGGGCGGTGGCGCGGCGTGCCCCAGCCTGGGCCCCTCACCCTCCCCCAGGTGTATACACACGCCGCGGGCCCACCTCCCCGCCCCCCCGCCGGCGCCTCAGGAAAGGTGGTGGAGGAGTGACTCGCCTGCGGCTCCCCCGGCCTGAAGCAACTCCATCCGCTCCTGCAGCTGCCGGACGTGCGCCTCCAGGTCTCGGTTACGGGCCTGGGCCTCGCGGAGTTGGCTGCAGGGGAGGTAAGGACCATGAGCCCTTCGGGATTTCGGCTGGAGAGGCTGCTAAAGGTAGTGACTGTCCCCGACTCCCGACCCCGACCTGGCGAAGTTCTGGTTGGCCGTTCGGATGGCCTCCAGCTCCTGGCTCAGGCTCTGTCGGGTGAGCACCTCCTCCTCCAGGGCCTCCTGGAGTTCCCGCAGCGTCACCTCGGCCTCTGCCACCGCCTCCGGAATGGCCTCCGGAACTGCTGCTTCAGCCTGGGTATGGGAACCGGGCTTAGGGCTGCCTGTGGCTCCTGGAGCATTCGAGACTTAGGCATAGGTTCCAGGCCTGGGATCCTCCTTTGACCTCTATTCCTGCACCCCCGAGATCTTTCTGGAATCCCCACAGCTCCTGCAGTGATCCAAGCCCCCTCCTTCCCTAACCCAGCCCAGCCCTCGTCTCCAGCCTTTAATCTGGTCTCCTCCCATCCACCTTCCACACCAAAGGGCTGTTCCTATAACACTACGCAGCTTGACCATGTCCCTCCCCTGGAGAATCTCTCCGGCCCCTCAGTGCCCTCAGGAGGAGGCCCACCACACGAAAACTAAAGGCCCTGTCTGGTGTGCGTCTGCTGGCCTCTTCAGCCTCCCCTCTCCTCACTCCTCACCCTCCTTCCTCCTGGAACAACGCAGCCTTACTACCCTCCTTTCATGTTTCAGAGCAAACCAGCTGGTTCTCACCTCAGAGCCCTTACCCTTCTCTTTGCTGACCAATGGGTGGTCCTCCTCCTTCTCCAGGGCTTCCCCTCCCCAGAGAGTTCCCCTCCATGCACACTCACTGACCTGTTTTAATTTCTCTGTGGGGATCATTTCTGACTGAAGTAACCTTGTCTCTACTTTGTTTTCCATCTCTTTTCTGTCGAGGAAGCTCCCAGAGGGCCTAGCACTCCAGGGCGCACACTATCCCCGAAGGCCTCCCCTTTTCTCTCGATTCGTCCCTCACTGACCCTCTCCTCTAAAGACTCCTAAAGACTCACCGTTTCCTCTGGTGGGGGCACCGTGGGTTCCAGGCTGGGCTCTTGCAATGGCTCAGGCAACGCCTCGGCCTCCAGTTCCATGGGCGTGGAGCCCGGGATCTCATCATCCCTGGGGAGAGGAAGAGGGCGAGGGGAGGAAGAGCCGGCCTCGATCCCCTGCGTTTACAGCCAGGACTCCCTAGCCTGTGCCCTGGGGCAGCCAGACCTGAAGGCTCCAGGCTTGAGGAGGGGGAGGGGCAGAGTGAAGGGAACAAATTGCCAGGCTGGTGGCACAGGTCCTCCTCTTGTTAGGAAAAGGCCTGCCCCTGGCATGGCCTCAGGCCCCTGGAAGCTGGCCTCTCTGCACCTTCCTCGGGAACCTGGGGTCAGGAAACCCATGTTCTAGGATCTGCCCATCTCCGTCTCCATGTGCGCTTTACAGACCCCTCTCCTAAGGGCCTCAGGAAGTGAGGGAGACACTCCCAGCTCTGGCCACCTCCAAAGAGGTGGTCTTCAGACTGGGTGTTGGACCCCAAGACTGACTCTAGACAGCAGCCACCCACCACCCACCCTCAGACCCAGGTGCTGGGAGGAAGACAGACCCTCCCAAGGAATATGAAATGGCAGTAAAAGTGATGTCCCCTCCAACCCAGCAGTCCCTCTTGTAGAAATATGTCTCAAGGACCCAAAGATGCTCAACAAGCGCCAAGACCAACCTGCGCTGTTCCTCCAGCCTGGGTCATGACAGAGAGGCGGGTTAGCTGAGTCCTGACCCGCCCAGTAAGGAGAACACTCCCCAGTGGGTCAGGATTGTGTTATAGTTTGTTCAAGAAATGGCACTTGCGGTACATTGTCCAATAACAAAACAGATTAGAATACAGCATGTTCCTACAGCTGTTAAGTACGTGTGCTGTGAGCCAGGGACCGTTGCTGCTGGCGCCCTTCCTTTTTCTCATCCCTATTTTCTAATATACTTGTGATAAGCAATGTATTGTTTTCAGAATCAATGTTTTAAGAAGGCTTTGTGGTTATGTAATTCAGTGAGTCCGTGTTCTTTTAAGATTGACTTAACAATTCTAAACTTCTTATTCTCTAAGATTTTGAGGTCCCATGGCTGTATACTAGAAATCTAAAAGTGGAAGGTCAGAAGATTCCAGAAGGCCGAGCCTGTGACTCTGAGGTTTTACATTTGAATCTAAATTTCAAAGTACTTATGGTCTGAGAATTTAACGTCCTACAATTCTGGGCTCCTAAAAGCCCTTAGTCCCAAGACAATAAGGTTCTGAGACTGACCCTGCAATTCTCCTGGGCACCAACGGGCCAGGATGTGATAACCCCAAGCAGCCTCCTGAGGCCTCTGGAGGCAGGACCCCCCCACCCCCACCCCACCCCCGTCCACTCCTCTCAAGCTGCACAGGGGCAGCACTTACCCAGGGGCCATACAGGAATAGGAGGAGTAGCCCACGAAAGGCAGGTGGACCCCCAGTGGCGTGCCTTCCTGCATATCCGACAGCGTCTCCTATAGGAGAGAAACACAGATGTGAGGTGACCAGCGGCTGTCAGGGATGGCCCCCTCACTCACCCCTTCCCAGTCTTGGCTTAAGTGCCCTCCCACCCCCCCCACCCCAGCCTGGGGTCTATCTAAAGTGGACCCTGCGTCATTTTCTTTTATTACATCCTGCTGCTTCCCTCAGGCACTTGCCACAGTATAATTATACACTTCTCCAGACTGTAAGTAGATGAGAGCAAGGACCAGGGCTGACTTGGTCCATGTGTGTCCCCCGCTGTGCCCAGCACAAAGGCAGTCAGGCTGAACAAGCACGGGTTAGCTCATACAACAGCTGAGAGATGGCCTAAGCAAGGGAGATTCCTCTATGGTGCTTTCTCACCTCTCATCCTTCCAGGTCTCAGCTCAGATAGCCCCCTCCTCCAGGAAGCCCTCCAGGACCTTTCATGCTGGGTCAGGAGGCCCGCCCCCCTGCACCCCCCGCCCCCATCTCAGCCCTGATTTCTCTGGGGCATCATTGTCTGGGGACAAGTCCGTGTCCTCCACTGGACTGTGAGTCTAGGTCACTGCTGGGTTCCCAGCCCTGGGGCCACACAGAGCAGGTGTTTCTGGGGAAGGAATGATTTCAGGACCCCAGGAGGAGGGTACTCTCCTAACCTCAGTGTTACGGCAGTCGGATGCGGGGGTACCCTCTGCAGACCAGGGATCGATCGCAGGTACCTACCCCGCCCCCGCTCACCATGGCAGTGAGCCCGTCTTCCACCACATCGAAGTTGCACGTGTCCGTGGCACCCTCAAAATCCGGCGTAAAGGGGGGCACGCTGTCTCGGAGGCTGTCCCAGTCAAGGCCAAAGAAGAAAGGATGCTTCCGGAAATCGCCTGCTCCATTCCGGCCCAGGCGCGTCTCAGGGGGACACAGCAGCTGCTGGATGAGATCGCGAGCCTCATCAGGGACTCCTGCGTCTGCCAGCGGTAGAGACAGGTGCTCCTGCTCGGAAGGAGGGGAAAAGAGGGGATGTTACCTGGGAGCATGTGCGGAGAGGTCAGGGGCTCCCCGAGCTGTGCTCACCTTGTAGTGCACGATCTTGCCGTAGGTCTCAGCTGTGGAGTCGGCGTAGAAGGGCGTCTGCCCGTAGAACATTTCATAGGCGAGCACGCCCAGCGCCCACCAGTCACACTCGGGCCCATAGCTGCCAGTCCCAGGCCCACTGCCCACGGCCTGCAGGATCTCAGGAGACAAGTAGTCCGGAGTGCCCACAGCCACCAGTGACCGCACCTGAGCCAACAGGATCCGAGCTAGGCTTGACCCCGCCCCTTCTAGCTCTGGCTCCGCCCCCTCTTAACCACTACCCTAGAGCTTAGTTCCTCCTTTTGCCTGTTCTAAGCCTGAGCCACAGGCAGGCTAGGGCCTGGGTCGCCTCCTTCTTTCCCCTCCAAATCTAGTCCTGCCCTCACCCTGACTCTGCCCGCACGCCTCAGCCCCGCCCCCACGCTGCACCTCCGGTTCCTGCTCCCGACCCGTCACTGGTAGTCCGAGTTGCCCAAGGGCGGCGCACCGCTTACCGTTCCATCCGCCCGCAACTTGAGGCAGGAGCCAAAGTCTGCCAAGCGGATGTGGCCGCAGCGGTCCAGCAGGATGTTGTCCGGTTTGATGTCCCTGCGCGGAGGGAAGAAGGGAAGGGAGAGGGATAAGTGAGCCTCTCTCCTGCCATCTCACCAGTCTCCACCCCACTAGGCAGCACCGCCTGGGCCCCACCCTCTTAAGGACCACGCTCTCCAATTCCCGCGGCTCTCAGCCCCTGCAGCGCCCACCTGTGCACGTAGCCCAGCCGGTGCACCGAGTCTATGGCCATGACAATCTCGGCCAGGTAGAAGCGCGCCATCTCGGCCGGGATCCGCTCCCCAAACTTGCTCAGCAGCGTTAGCAGGTCCCCGCCCACGTAGTACTCCATGACCAGGTACTGGGAGGGGGCGTGTCACGGGGGTCGGTACCCTGCCTGGGCGCCCACGGCCGATAGCCCGGGACAAAGACTCCCAGAGACACCCCATCCCTGGGCAGAGACTCCGCAGCCCCAGCCCCAAGAGATCTCCCAGGCCAAATGAGAGACACGCCCACCCCCAATCCTCGTTCCCCCACGATGTCACTGGACAGAGATTCACTTCCCCCACCCCCGACCAAGAGAGTCAGGAAAAAGAGAACCCAGAGACCTCCCGATTGTCCAGGGTATGGAGCCCAGATACCCCCTGCCCAGTGGCTCCCACATAAGACTCTAGAGACTATCTCATTCCAGGTAGTGCCCCCTGGAATCAACCTGGGGAAAAAGGCGGTAAGGGACATCTCCCATCCCGGGAAAGGAAGGCCAGCTCCTACCACACCCAGGGACTGCTGCATACATTTCGAGGCAACTCCCCGACCCTAGAACTTCGTCTGCCTGCCCACACCTCGATAATTGACAGCCTCAGGGGTGGGGGTCCGCCCCTCTAGTCGCCTGGCCTGGGGCTCACCAGGTAGTTCTCGTCCTGGAAGGCGAAGTGCAGCCGTGTGATCCAGCGCTGGTCCCCGTTCACCAACACATCCCTCTCTTCGCGGAAGCACGACACCTGCGGGGCACCCGGAGGAGCTGAAGCGGACGGGGGTGGGAGGACGGAAGGGGGTATCCTCAACACCCTGCACACCCAGCCCGGCCGTCACCTCGCCTCTCTTCAGCATGTCCCACTTATTCATGATCTTCATGGCGTACACCTGGCCCGTCTGCTTCATCTTCACCACCGCCACCTGAAAGCCCAAACAGGGTAATGGAGCGGAGGTGGCGGGGAAACACCAGGGCTCCCCCAGATTGGATTCCACTCTTAACCCGGGCCAGACTTGGCCCCGCCCCCACTCGGCAAAGCCACGCCCACAGGCCTCAAGCCCCGCCTTAGGTTCTAAACTCAGTCATTCATCAATTTCTAAGGCCCCGCTTCCGGAACTCCAACATTGCGCCCGCTGCAGGAAAAGTCAGGTCTCTAACCCCGCTGCGCTGCCTCCGCTGCTCCAGGCTCACCTCGCTGAACGCCCCGCGTCCGATCACCTTCAGAATCTCGAAGTCATCCCTCTGCAGTTGGGCCTCCTTAAGCCTCTCCGCGATGGGCTCCACTGGGGGGGAGGGGGCGAAGCGGGGGGGAATGAGAACCCAGAATCACAGGGACTGACACTGGAGACGAGGAGAGACAGTCCCACCCTCTGTCGCTGAGTGTCCCCTGCCCCTGCCCCTCCCTTAGCACTTAGTCTGCCTCCTTAAAGACTTCACATAAACATTATGTGAGGCTTTGGGGACCCAAAACTGCTCTTGTACAGGGAAAAGTGGGATGCCTGGGAACCCCCTTCTGGGACAGGACACTGGGCCAGAGGGCTCTAGGGGGCGCAGGATGGACAGGGTGAGGTAACAAGTTCTGCCGAAGGGAGGCCCTGAAGAACAGAGGAAGAAGAAATAGGCCCAGTTCTTGGAGCTCCCTGGGCTTCCGGGCCCCTACTCCCGGTGACCCCGCCCACCCCCAGGGCTCTCGTTCAGCCTGTTTTGGGTCATGCCCCAGAGCCTGCAGTTTAATCCTAGGCTCAGATACTGGTGGTTCTTGTGCCACACTCTGGGAAACCCTGAGTTTAGGGCTGGGGCCAGGAGAAGGAACGGGAGAGGGAGACAAAGCCAGCGTGGATCCGCATTCCGGCTCCAGGGCTGCAGGCACAGTCAAGTGTGTTATCTCTAGCTCTCAACTCCAGGAGGAGGTTTTACTATTAGCCCTTATCTACAGATGAAGAACCAAGGCTCAGACAGGTGAAGTCCTCTGCCCAAGGTCCTACAGCTGGCAATGTTACAGAGAGCAGTTTGGGAGGGGGAAGGCAGAGAGTGGAGGCAGGGGGAGAGGGAAGCCTGGACTCCCGGAGGTGGAAGAAGCTGGGAGCTTCTGAGGCAGGAGGGAGAGAGCAATGGGTGCAACTAGGAATGAGGGAAGATCCAGTGGGTTATGGAGAGGGTTCGGGGTTCAGGAAGAGTGGGCCAGCAGGGAAGTAGCAGCCAGGGCCCAGGATGGGGGAGGGAGGAGAGAGCCAAGACACTGAGCCCTTTTAAGGCAGCGGGAACCCAGGCCCCCTCCCCCGCCCCAGCGGCCTGGCAGGGGAGGGGCCGCAGGATGCTGCTCGGGCCACAAAAGGAGTGCTCCTTACAGGAGAGCTGCCCCCACCTCAGGTCTCAGTTCATCCTCTGCAAAAGAGGAGCTGAGAGAGTTACTGAGGGCCGGGGGGATGTGGGGAGAAGGTTCTCCCAGAGGCCAAGTGGTCTAGCCCTTGGCCTCCACCTTCGCATCTGCAAAATGGGGAGAGAGAAGCAGGGCCTGGGTCAGAAAGAGATGGACACAAGAAAAGAGGGAGCGGGAGAAGGCAGAGAGACAGGAAACAGGGAGGGGGACAGGGACACACAGAGCCTAAGGACCAAGAGCAAGCCACTGAGGGACAGACCAGTGGAGGGACAGATGGCAGATGTTAGAGAGACAGAAACCCAAGTGAGCCTGAGCCTGGGCCAGGAGGGAGTGGCGCAGGCAAGGCAGGAGGCTGAGGCTGAAGACGAAGCATCTTCCCTCTGGACCTGTCTCCAGGGGAAGACTTGGCCAAAAGGGACTTTAGGTGGAGAAGGAACCTACAGAGAAAGTGGGCCCACTCAGAAGAATCCTAATTCTTCCTCCTCCAACCAGGCGGTGGACGGGGTGCTCGGTGGGGCCTGTGTGCAGAGCTGGTTCTCCCTGGGCCTGCCTGAGTCACCGTGCCCTCCCAGCGCCTGGGCACCTGTTGGAGCAGCTGGAGAGGCTGGCGCCGAACACCTGCCTGTCGGCCGCACCCCTGGCAGCTGCCCTGTACTGTCCCTTCCGCTTGCCCCTGCGCTCTGGGGAACCAGGGTGGAGGGCCACAGGGCCCATTTTGGTGGGGAGGGGTCCTAGGAGACAGGGCTCCCCAGCATGTCCCTAGGCCTAGACTCGGGAAATGGGTGCAGGGGGACCCTGAGAGGCTGTGCCCAACCCGGCTTACCATGGCTCCCAAGTCATGATTCTGAGTCATGGCTGCCCTGGCCTCTGCTCATCTCACTCTGCCCTGCCAGGGTGGCACAGGGGTAGGAATATGTCGCCCCAAGACCCAGCCCCAAGTTCTGGGCCCCTGAATGGGAGGTTTTCCCCATGTCCGTCCTGCCCCCAACACCCAGCCCAGACCCACCTCCTCCCTCTGCCCTGACCCCACCCCCAAATCTGTGGGGTGCCATGCAGGTAGGTAGGCACTCACCCCACTCCAAGAAGTCGGCCACATACTTGTCCTGGGCCAGGTCGGAGGCGCCCAGCTCCTGGTGGACGCCCAGGAGAAGGTCGAGCAGGGGCTCCAGCCCCAGGAAGCTGGGGTCCAGCACCAGCTGCTGAAGCCGCCTCAGCCGCACCTCGGCTGACATGTCGGGCAGGCAGCACCATGGCCCCCTCCCCGGGCCAGGGGCTCGGAGTCCTCCCGTCACGGGGCCTGGAGGGCCCTGTCCAGGCCCTGGGGCCCTGGCTGCATGTCTGCCTGTCCCTGGCTGTCCCCTGGGCCTCTCTGGCCACTTCTCTCTGCTGGCTGCTAAGGCCTCCTCCCCTTCTCCCCACCCCTCGGTCCGGCCCCCTCCAGCCTCCCAGCCTTAACCCCTCACAAGCCAGGCCCCCCCAACTTGCTCCTTCCAGGGCCCCTCGGAACGCTTCAGTGTGAGATGAGGGGTGGTGGAGAATCTCTACCCTCAAACTACCCCCCCCCCCACTGAAAAGGCAAGGCACAGAGGAACGCTACAGGTATGACAGATGCCAAAGATGAGCCCTCCCATTCCCCAGAGGGGACCAATTGAGGTTCAGAGTGATTTGGTAACACCCCTCCCAAGCTCTCGAGTTGGGAGCGGGGTTGGGGGGGGAAGGGGTGAGGCCTGGGAAGGGGGGTGGGAGGCCAGGGCAGCTTTGCGGGTGACTCAGCCAAGGATTCAGACTTTGGGATGGTTTAAATTTAGCCCTCAGGCCCTCTGCTTTACACTGACTTTTTTTTGGCAGGAGATGGGGAAGGGGTGGTGAGAGAATTGGGAAGGGAGGCCCTCAGGAGCCAGGATCAGGGGTGACCCACTGGCCAAAGCCTGGGGGAGGCAAAGGAGCCCCCAAAATAGCTCCTTGGACCCTGGCAGTGCAGCCACATTCCTGCCCAGGCTAGGATTAGAAACAGAAACATTTCGGGGGGTGGAGGGTGGAGTGGGAAGACATCACTCCCTGTGGCTCCAGCCAGCCAGCCAGGAGGGATTTTCAGTGTTCTTTCCAGGGTGGACAGTTCTCCCAGAGGAAACCATGGTCTCTCATTGGCCCTGGATGCCTGGGCCCGGCCAAGCCAGGCCTGCGGCAGCAGAAGGCCAGGGCCTGTGCTGTGGCAGCTCACTCTGGGCATCTCGGGAGCTGCCTGGGGGGGACCTGTAATATCTGGACACTTTGAAACAACTTTTAAAACTCCCACTGAAGACTCTGAAGAGGGGGTCCTGGTGGCTCTCTTCCCTCCGAGAGTTTGGAGTGGGGCGAGGGATACTCTCCTCTGTCTGAAGGGCCCTGCCCGGGGCTGGCCAGCGGCAGATCCACCAGCTGTGTGCCTCGGGCACATCCCTCCTCTGGTTTTCAGTTCTTCCTGCCCTCAGAAGGGGGTCAGGGGGAGGCAGGGCCTAGCTCTTCCTCTGGATAAAGTGGACTCATTCTAGGGCTGCATCGAAAGCACCCACACACTTCCTCCATACCTCCGCGGAAGGGAACAGAGACGCTGTGAAAACAGGGAACTTTAGTATAAATAAGAGGTCCTGGGGGACAGCGAGGACCCCAGGGGCTTCCATAATTTAACATTCTTCAAAAGCACAAGTAACAGCAAGGGCAGGGCGGGGGCCAGGGGAGGGGTGGGCCACCCCCTGCCCTGCACACAGGACCAAGAGGCGCACTGCAGAGCTGGGGCTCTTGTGGGTGGGGAGTTTCTCCCCCAGGAGTGACCAGTCACATGCTGGGGACAGGGATGAGGCTAACACTGATGTTTCAGAGGAAGGGGTCATTGTACTTGGCAGTGGGTGGGGACAAGGCTGAGGCCACACGGGCCACTACATCCCCCCAGTGTCTGGGCCAGTCTGAGGGACCCTCTGCCCCAAATTTGTGCAGGGAGAGGGACCGGAGCAGTCCTTCCGTCATGGTTAGTCTTGTTAATACGTTGATCCATGAGGTCAGCGGGGATGGTTATGCTAGGAGCTGGGGGCATGGGGTGGGGGACCCCGACATCCATGGCTTCACACCACTGTGCCGCTCGGGGAGTTGCCTGGTTGGGAGGAGATGCCCTGGGGAAGATGAGAGCGGAGACAGGAGGGGGTTAGAGACCGCCTGGGGCTCTCACCAGTCCCACGGGGTGGGGGGTGGGGGGGGAGCCAGCCTGGAGTCCCCCAGGCTGCTGCCACCCTGGCCTTGCCCTTCAACCCACCCCAGACCACCCAGAGGCCGCTGCTCTAGGCTCAGGAACTTACATCTCGGCTAGCTTCCCTGTCCCAGCAGGTGGCACTTTTATACAATAATTAAAGTCCTCAGGTGATCCTGAGCAAAGAGGATGGGGTAGGGGTGGAGGTAGGGAGAAGAGGGGGAAACTGGGGTCCCCTTCTGACTGCGGAGGGGGTTCTAAGATTCTGGGAGGGAAGAACGAACTTAGGGACAGTCCTACCTCTACCACTGACTTGCTGGGTGACCTGGGCCAACTTCCTTCCCCTGTCTGGGTCTCGGTCTCCTCGTCTGTGAACTAGGGAGATAGAGGGATCTCTTTCAGGACTTACCAGATTCCCCAAATCCCAATGCCCCTGCCTCTGAGACTGTACTTTAAGTTCTAGGGATTCAGGACCCTACAATTCCAAAACTGCTCTTCCAGGGAACCAGGCACAGCCCTCAGATCTGGCATCCTGGGACCCAGAGCCCAAACCCTTAGGAGACATCTGAGAACACAGGTCCCAAGTTATAAGGCACCAGGCCCACACTTCACCTTACTAGCACCTTTCTGAACCCCATGGCCTACCCATCTTCAAGCTTCCCTGTCCTAAGAGGTGAGAAAGGTCATAAAGAGGCAGTGACTTGCTCGAGGTCACACAGGGAGCAGAAGTGCTGGACTGGACCCTGAGCCTGGGATTCCACAGCCCACGCCTCCAGCAGTGGGCTCGGATCCCAAGAGTCTGACACTCAGGCTGGAAGCTGGGTGCACAGGCTCAACCTTGCCCATAGAGCTCGAGCTGCAGTATTAATAAAATTTCACCATTCTGTAAGACCTAGCCATGCTGGGCCCACCGGCTGCCCCTCTGATAACTGGCCATGTTCTCCACCACACCCAGATGTCTCTTATGCCTGACCCTCTCTCTGCTTACCGTTGCTTGTCAAGCGTTCTAGAAGTCACTCCAAGATCTGAGAAGGCTTGTTCTGGGACACAGATTTCCATGGCTTCCCCTCATCCCACACAGCTCGAGGCTGTGATGCTACCAAACCTCTCTGCCAATGCCCGCCTCTGCCTGGGTCCCAGGTGGGCTGGTGTGGGGTGACTCACCACCTTGCCCGGCCGGGCCCAGGTGCAGATGAGGCCCTCCTGGCAGGCGGTGATGATGCAGTCCTCCAGGAAGAGGAGGACCGTGAGCCGCTCCTGGGCGATCTTCTTGCACACAAGCGGCTCGAGCAGCGGCACCTCGTGGATGCGCGGGCACAGCGCGGTGCCCAGCACCTTGGCGGGGTCCAGCCGGCTTCGGGGGGCGGGGCCGCTGGGCTTGTCCCCGCCGCCCCCGCCCCCACTGCCACCCCGGCTGATGTTGCCCAGGCTGTGGTAGCGCTTGTGCTCTTTCTCGGCCCCCCGGTCCCGCCGCTCCTGCAGCGTGAGCGTGGCAAAGCGGCCGATGCTGAAGGGCGTCCCCGGCTCCGCTGCCGCACCCGGGCCGCCCGCTTTGCCGCTGCCCGCTGGGTGTGGGAGGCTGTTGGACCGGGACAGCGAGCGGGGCAGGGGCCCGGGGCCTGGCTCACCACCTCGCGAGCTGCCGGTGGCAGGCGGCGTGGTGCCAGGCGTGCCGGGGAGGGTGCGGGTGCGGGCCAGGGGAGGGTGAGGGTAGAGCACGTCTTCGGTGAGGTCCCACAGGCAGAACTGCGTGTCCTGGCCGGCCGAGCCGAAGCGGTAGGTGATGGAGCCGGCCTTGGGCAGCGGGGAGAGGGGAGCGCCCCCGCCCGAGCCCGTGCCCGCGGCCTCCGGCTCCTCCTCCTCCTCGCCACTCCGCTCCCCGTCGCCACCGGCAGCCGCCGCCTCCTCGGCCCTCGTGGTGTAGGGGTCGAAGGCCACGGCGTTGACCCAGGACTTGTGGCCGTGGCCTCGGGCCACCACGCGGCCCTCGGTGAAGGACCACACAGTGACCAGGTCATCTTCACCACCCGTCACGACGTAGCGCCCGTCGGGGCTCCAGCACACACAGAGCAGGCCCCCAAAGTAGCTCTTCATGAGCCCCCGCAGCAGCATGGAGTCGAAGTGGAAGACGCGCAGGCAGCCGTCCTGGCTGACGCAGGCCAGGTGCCGGCCGTCGGGCGAGAAGGCGAACTCGTTGAGGGGCCCCTCGCCCACCGCCCACTTGGCCAGCGGGTTGCGGGGCGCCTTGCTCTTGGCGGCGTAGACGGCGAAGCCCTCGCCCTGCTTCAGCAGGCTGTACTGCGGCGGGGCCGAGGCGCACGGGTGGCTGACGTTGTACAGGTACAGGTGGCCACTGGCGTGTGATGCCAGGAACAGGCTCTCTGACTCAGGCAGCCACTTCAGATATGTCACCTTGGTCTTGTCGATAAGCCGCTGCCAGGGGAGAGAGCGGGGGTTGGGAGAAGGCCATCCTCCAGTGGCCCACCTCCTCCCCAGCCTGGTTCCCCGGAGAAGGTCATCATAAGTGGCCCGGGCCTCCTCGGAGAGGAGGGACTGAGGGAAACGGACAGACACCAGGTTAGGAGAAAGCAGGGGGAGAAGGGCTGCGTGAGGGGAGCTCCGTGGAGCCTCGATGTCCCTTGTTCAGCAGGAGGGCAGTGCTGCCTTCCAGAGAACTCTCCTGTCTAACCCCCTCCGCCATCTTTACCATGTCATGCTTAAGGCAAGATACTGAGTCACGGAGTATCAGCTCCCCCAAGGAAGGTATCTTTGTTTATTTAGTTCATTGTTCTAGCCCCAGAGCACGGAGCTGTGCCCGCAGGAGGCACCTGGAAAGTAGTTCCTGGACACCTGAATGACAACCCCATCCTGTCAGCCGTGCATCTTTGCTCCTTTTTGTCCTCACAACTCACCTCCAAACCTGCAAGAAATCCTGTGGGCTTGATCTGCAAAATGTGCCCAGAACCTGATCCCTTCTCACCACCCCCAACTCCAACCATCCTGGTCTCAGCTGCCGTCAGGCCTGCAACGGCCTAACTGACTGGCCTCCACCACCTGGGTCTCTTCTCTGCACAGTTGCCAAAGAGATGCTGTTAAAACCTAAGTCAGCACCCGGCACTGTCTCTCCCATTCTGAACACCACGGCAGCCTTTCTCAAGCAGGACTCCGGGGAGAGCCAAGCTCTAAAGCCCTTTGGCATCCACTGTGTAACAAATTAACTTCTTTCCCAGGTACCCAAGTTGCTTCCCATCCTCCATTCTCTGGAGAATTTAGAAATTAAATTAAATTGTTTCTGTGTTCTGTGGCTCGGATGAACCCCAGTGGCGAGAGGTTCTAAAAGCCAAGGTCTTTTCCATGACCTGCCAGACCCTACATCTCCTGGCCCCTCCGAGTTGTTTCTCGGAGCTCATCTACTACCCTCACCCCAACACTGCTCTGGCCACACAGCCTTTTTGCTGTCCTGCTTCCGGCATTTGTCCTAGCTGTTCCCTCTACTCAGAATGTCCTTTTCTCCAATAATTTGTCTTGCCTCCTTTAGGACTTTATTTCCGTGTCACCTTCCAGTGAGACCTATCCTAACCTCACCGAGCACTCCCCATTCGTCTTCCCTGCTGGATTTTTCTCCACGATACTCTGACACACAGCCTACTTAGTGATTTGATAACTATCTGTCTCCTCCAGCTAGATATAAGCTCCACAAAGGCAGGGCCCTCTGTTTTGTTCACCGAGATGTAGTATTCCCAGTGCTTAGAACAATGCCTGGCAAAGAACGAATGCTCAACGAATATTTTGTGAATGGATGACCTAGTCCACTTTAATCCATTCCGTGTTCCACTCACTCCCCTCTGCCATTCATGCACTCTGTACATTTGAAATACCTTCTCAGAACAGAGAGAAAGAGATAGAGGACAAGAGTAGTTCTGGACACAGATAAGGTCTTTCACTGGCATTTCCCCTTCTGCCAGGTCCACCCAGGACTGAGCAACCTCCATGTCGGATTTTACAACAGTCCCATGAGGTAGGGATGGGAATCCCATTTTGCAGAGGAGAAAAACTGAGGCTAAGGGAGGAATAGTCACCTTCCCAAAGCCACACAGTGAGCAGATGGTGCAGCAAAGATTTGAATCCAAAGCCCACAGGGCCCAGAATTTGAAAAGCAAGGGCTGTGGCTTCCAACAAATCCCGACCAGTAAGTAGCTTCAGTTCTCTAATCTGCGAAATGGGTATCACAATCCTAACCCATTGGTTGATGAAAACTCCAGGAGTAGTGTGTTCAGCACAGGGCTAACACAGCATAGGGCCTGGGCACAGGAGGTGCAACCATCATTATTAGCTATCATCACAGCAGCTGCTGGCACCCCATCCTCCACGTCTGTCAGTCCATCCCCCATCTCTCCCTCATCCTGCCCCCTCAGGCCTACACTGCTTCCCAGGCAGCTGCAGTCTCATGGCAAACAGTGTATGGGTGGGTGGGAACAGGAGCAGTTCTGGGCCCTGGGGGCCCACAATCACCTCCTCATTGAATAGCTTGCTGGTGTCCTTCTTGATGAGATCTAGGTACTGCACTTGACCGGCTGAGAATCCCACCAGCAGGGAGATGGTCTCTGTGGCAGCAGTGAACTGGTTGAAGTCGTGGCAAGTGGGCTGGGTGCCCTTATAGATCCGCTTGTCAATTGGCTTGTTGAGGTCAATGGACTTGGGTGGTGGGAGAAAACGAGTTAATGGCTTCTACCACTGAGAGGAAGGAAGAGGGTGTTGAGGTTGGGGGAAAACCACAAAGAGGAAGCAGGGTTAAATCCCTGAGGGGAGTGGGTAGGTGGAGGGGTGAGAGGGGAGGGAAGGGGCAACCACAGACAGGAAGGAGGACCCAAATCACAAACAGAGGAAAAAACCAGGCAGGAAGCTTCGCCCCCTGCCACCACATGAGACCACAGTGCGTTCTCCCCAAAGTTGGACACCCCCAACTTCTGGGACACCCTTGGCCACAGTGTCAGTTTCAGGGCCCCTGTAATCCCTGAGCTCCAATTCCTTTCTATAATTTCAGCAACTCCCCTGGGTCTTAGCACCACTATATTCCAAGACCCTCAAAACTCAGGATCACCCAATCCCCAGAATTCTAAAGTCCAATGTCCCAGGATTCTCCTCACTTTGGAGTCCTTAAATCTCAGCATCCCCATCACAGTTCAGGGACCCATTAAACCTCATGGGCCCCCAAATTTTAGGTGCCTTCATCATCGCTGGGCTCTCAGGATCCCCATCACTTCTGGGGACCACCATAAACTCCAAGGGTCTCATGTCCTCTGGGACTGACATCACTTTAGAGACACCCATCACACCTGAGGATGTTCCCTCTGGGATCTCATTATCTCCAGATCTCCCATCAGCTCCGAGATTCTCATTTCCTCCAGCACCCTCATTACCTCCAGAACCCCAAGTATCTCTAGGATCCCATTCACCTTCAGGATCCCTATTACCTCTAAGCCCCCATCACTTCCAGAATCCTCCTCACCTCTGGGCTCCCCAAGTCCCCCCAACACCCCCAGACAGCAATACCCCTGGGCTCTCCATCACTTCGGAGCCTGCATTTCCCATCACCTGCAAAATGCCTGCCAGCCAGCACCTTGGGGCACCCCATACCATCTCGGATTCCCCATCACCTCCAGAATAGTCACCAACCTAGGACCCCCTCGCATAACCTCGGGATCTCACGTGATCTCGAGGTTTCCCATCACCTCCAGGATGGCCAGCACCCAGGGAGCCTCCCATCACCTTTTAGAATCCCGTATTACCTCCAAGAATCCTTTCCCCTTAAGATGTCCGTCACATGTAGGATGCCTATCTCAGGGCCCCCTAGCATTCAGGGACTCTCCTGTCACTTGTGAATCACCTCAAGGATCCCCATCCTCTCAGCCAGCACCCAGGGCCCCACGATGCGGGCCGCTCACCCGTTGGCTCCCGCGGCGACAGCAGCCCGGGTAGAAATAGAGCTCGCGGCCCAAGTTGAAGCAGACGCGGTCTCCCCCAGCGCCCAGCCCTGCGGGCGTGGCGGGAGGCTCCCCGGCACCGGCGCCGTCGGGCTCCCCGAGGCGCACGAGGCTGAGGCGCACCGCAGGCAGCGCGGGCCCGGGCCCTGGGCCTGCGGGCGGAGGGGACGGCGCGGCGCCCGCAGCACCGGGGCCGGAGGTGGAGGCAGGGCCGGGCAGGGGCTGCTGCGGCGGCTGGGGCGGCGCCGGGGTCTGGGAGGAAGCCGGACCCGACCTGCGAGCGGCGCCGTCGCCGGGGAGCAGCTTGTAGAAGCCCTCGCGGGTGCGGAACTGCGACTTGATCTCCGCACAATCTCCCATGGCAGCGCCGGGGCCCGAGCCGCCCTCCGCGCCGCCCGCCGCCATCTTGGGCGACCCCCACCCCAGCCCAGGGCCCCGCTAGTGCCGGACAGCCGCCTGCCGCCAGGCCCCCTGCCGGAAGCCGGGGATCCGCACCGGAAGAGGTGGTGTCGTCGCCCGGGCAACGCCTCTTCGATTGGCAACAGGGTAGGGAGGCGGGACGAGCTCCAGCCGTCGCTCCGGTAACGGTTCTGGACTGAAGGCGGGGCTACAAGGTGGGAGCGGCCTTCGTGCCTGTGGCCGACGTGGTTGGCTGTGGGGGCGGGGCCCGTAAGGAAAGGGGCGCGGCCACCAAAAGAGCGCAGGTCCCTAGCAACGGCGCTCTGGGAACCGTTTGCCTAGCAACGGGAGTACCCTCAAGAGAAGGCCTCATCCGAACCTTGTCCTTCCCATGATGTCACAGATGACTCCAGGTGACCCTGGAGTCTCCCGAAGACTCCCAACATACACCCTCCGGTGTTTCCCACTTACATCTTAAAGTCCCTGACTGGCCACAGCATCTCCAACCATTCCTCCCCACCTTTGATGATCCCGCAAATCCCACTGATCTCCATTGCCTCCATAAAACTCCAAGGACTTCATCTAACCCACTACTGATTAACACTAACACCAAACATCTCCACATTTCCCACCAACCTCCTATGTATCTCCATAACTCCACAATCTTCAATAATCTCACTTGGTCCTCCGACACCCACCAAAATTTTATTGATCCCTGCAATGTCCCCAGTGTCCCAATAATCCACTAGTAACCCAAAATCTCTTCCTGATCCCATCAGCCCTCTGATAGCCAGTGCCCCTCACTTCTTCTGACACCACCCTGCCCCCATCACAGATCTTCCTAGACCCACTTATTCAATCGCCTCCCAGATTTCTCACCGGAATGTCCCAGAAGCATCTCACACTCAACAAGTCCTGCAATGAAACTGACATCTTACTCCAAATCCTGCTCCTCTCCTGTGTCCCCATTTTAGGGCTGGCACTGACATCCCCTCCAGTCACCAGGCTGCAGAACTCAGTGTCTCCCTAGACTTCTGCCATTTCCCTTCACTCCCTGATTCCAGTCTCCAAGTCTTTTGCATTCTGTCACCTGAATTCCTCCGTTCCAATCCATTCCTCTGCGCAGCCCTGCTCTAAACTCCTCCTCTCCTGCTTGGGCCCTCCCTGTATCAGCCTTGTCTCTGCTCTCCCAGACTCCTGTCTCACCGCTCTATCTGCCCTCCACTTGGCATCTAGAGAGGTCTTTCTAAAGCATGATAATGATCAGGACCCTGCCCTGTTCAAAGCCCATCTGTGGCCTCCCTAGGGCTCTCAGGACAAAGTTCAGCCCTGGGTAATCTGTTCCTGCCAACCTCTCTTTCCAGCCTCATTTCTCACCACTGACTCCTCACACCATGTCCCAAAAATGAGGTTTGAGAATCTACCCCAACACAACACACTCTCTCTTGCCCTTGGGTCTTTGAATGCCCTGTTTCCTCTGCTTGGAATGCCCTACCACTCTGTTTTTGACCATTTGTGAGCCAGCTCAGGAGCTCTGTCAGTCCTCTGGGCTCCCCTATCTGGGTTGTCATTGCCTAGGGAATGTGTCTGTCTCTCCTGTAGAGTGTGAGCCCCTGGAAAGCAGATCTGGGGCCACTGGGTCGACGCTGTGTTCCCAGCACAGGGTTGGGTTGACCCGGGGCACTTCAATAGTTGTTTGGGGCTTCCCCAGTGGCACAATGGTTAGGAATCCGCCTGCCAATGCAGGGGACATGGGTTTGAGCCCTGGTCCAGGAAGATCCCACATGCTGCGGAGCAGCTAAGCCTGTTCACCACAACTACTGAGCCCGTGAGCCACAACTACTGAGCCCGCGTGCCTAGAGCCCGTGCTCCACAAGAGAAGCCACCGCAGTGAGAAGCCCATGCAGCGCAACAAAGAGTAGCCCCCGCTCACTGAAACTAGAGAAAGCCCACGCGCAGCAACGAAGACCCAACGCAGCCAAAAATAAGTAAATAAATACATAAATAAATAAAATTAAAAAAAAAAAGTTGTTTGATGGCCAGATGAATGAATAAATGAACAGATGGGAGAGACTATGCCGGGCAATGTCTGTGTTCCTAGCAAAGTGCCACAGTCCTGACTTGGAGGCCATGTCAACAAATGCGGTGAACAAATGAATGAGTGACTCGGCTGGAATGCCCTGAGTAAATTTTATTTAGAGCAGCTGCCTACCTCTTCTACCCCTGCCCTCTAGGGGCAGAAAGCAAACCAACAGTGAAAAAAAACCAAGCTAAAATCATGTATGAGGGAAAACTTGCTATCTACCTGCTTGGGGAAGGGGGCTATGGGGCCTCAGTCATCCTGGTCCTCCTCCTCCTCTTCCTCCTCCTCCTCTTCCTCTTCCTCTTCCTCCGAGGCCGCCAGGGCCTGCTCCTGGGCAGCCTTGAGGGCCTGCTCCTCCTCCACTGTGGGGTCGCTCATCTCCATGATCTCCGGGCCGCTGGGGTACTCCTGCTGAACTGGGGCTGGCAGGGACGGGCTGAAATTCTCAGGACTGTACTTGTGGCCCCAGCCGATGTAGATGTTCTCAAACTTCCTGGAGGGGCAGAGAGATGCTGGGAAATCCTCCCTCAAAGACCCCAGCCTGGACTTTTGTTAAAGGTGGGACCCAGCCTAGGCATGGCATGCCTGCAAAGTTATGTGTGGTAGAGTGGAATGTGCCCACCAGGTTTCTCTGTTCATTTGTTCTTTCAGTGTTCACTTAGCACCTACTAAGTGTCAGGTCTTGTCTAGAGCCGCACTGTCTAACAGCACATGTAGCTGTTGAGCACCTGAAATGTGGTGAGACTGAAGAACTGAATTTCTAATTTTATCTGATTTTCAAATTTCACGTGTGGACTCTTCTTTGACCCATTGATTATTTAGGACTCTGTGGTTTAATTTCTACATACCTGTGAATTCCCCACATTTCCTTCTTTTACTGATTTCTAATTTCATTCCAGTGTGGTAAGAGAAGAAATTTTATATGATCAATCCTTTTAAATTTATTGAGACTTGTTTTATGGCTAGCATTTGGTCTATCCTGGAGAATGTTCCGTACACACTTGAAAAGAATGTGTGTCCTACTGTTGTTGGAGTGGATTTTATTTAATTTTAATTAATTTTAATTAACTTAAACAATAAAACTGATACTTCATTTATTGGAAGACATCTAAGTATGTCTGGGACAACCTGGGTACACGAATCTACTTTTTCAACTCTAAGTGCTGTGAAATCTGAATACAGGTCAAGTATTTCTGATGAAAATTTAGTACCCGAATTGAGATGTATTGTGAGTGTAAACTTCACCCCAGATTCTGAAGACTTAGTATGAAAAAAAGAGTGTAAACTAGCTCATTAATAATTTTTACATTATTGATTTCATGTTGTAATGAGAATGTTTAGGATATTTGGGGTTAAATACATTATTAAAATGAATTTTGCCTGTTTATTTTTTATTTATTTATTTATTTTGTGGTACGCGGGCCTCTCACTGTTGTGACCTCACCCGTTGCGGAGCACAGGCTCCGGACGCGCAGGCCCAGTGGCCATGGCTCACGGGCCCAGCCGCTCCGCGGCATGTGGGATCTTCCCGGACCAGGGCACGAACCTGCGTCCCCTGCATTGGCAGGCAGACTCTCAACCACTGTGCTACCAGGGAAGCCCGTCTGTTTATTTTTATTTCTTGAATGTGGTTACAAGAAAATTTAAAATGACATATGTGGCTCATATTTTGTTTATATTGACCAGCACTGGTCTAGATATGGGAACCTAGCAGTGAACAAATTAGACAAGAATCCCTGCTGTGGTGCCTACATTCTAGAGACAGGAGACTGACAATAAACCAGAGCATAATTGGTTGCATCCCAGGCCCACCAATTCACCTCTCCCCAGAATTTTAATGGGAGAAGGAAAGAGGAGTAGATGGGAGGAAAGGGAGCGGACTAAGAGACAGGGAGAGAGGCGGAGAGTTTGCCACGGGGAGCAGTTTGGATTTGACCTTATTTTCATAGCCTTGCTGTTCCCTCGAGAATCATTTTCCTCCGGGTCTTCCTCGGAGCCTTCAAATACACTGCCTTCCTTGGAAGACCCTGACCTCTGCCAGCCCTGGTTCCTGGGGTCCAGGAACCAGCAGCCTCACCCAGGAGGCTGTGCTTTCTAGGAAGGCAGAGTCTTGTGCTCCAATCCAGACCCAGGCGACCAGAACCTGAGCTTTAACCAGAGCCCCTGGTGAGTCCTACCCACTCACAGTTTGGGAAGCTCTGGTCTAGAATGTCCTTCTGCCTGCTTTGCCCCTAGTTACTTCTTTTTTTCCCCCAAAGATTTCCGATCAAGGCTGTTTTTCTCAGCCTTGAATCCTTCCTTGATCCCCTCAAGACATGACAGGTATGAGCTGTCATTGGTCCCTCCAATCTCCCTAGTGGTACTTCTCTTAGTTTGTAACAGGATATTTCATGGGGGTAAGGGGGTGAGGGAGGGTGAAGCTCGATGTACATCTAACACCTATGCTTCCTCTGCCTGCTCCCAGAGTAGGATGCATATCTGCTTTTTCAACAAAGTACTTGGGGCCCAGCGTACAGCTGGTAAACGGTGACATTCAAGAATCTTTTATAAAGAAAAAAAGTGGCGAGATGGATGCATGGTTGGGTGGTGGATGGGAGGGTGGATGGGTGGTTGGGTAAGTGGGGGTTGGAGGATGGGTGGGTGAGTGCAGCTCCAAGTTTGGATCCTTTGCTTTCAGAGGGATGCTGGCAAGTTAGGGTGTGGCCAGAAGAAGGGCGCTGGCCAAAGCAAGCATACCTCTTCCATGCTTCTGGAGGCGAAAAAGAAATGGTCAAGAATGTGGTTAAATTATCAAGAATATGTAAAATCCCACCTTGACTGTGAAGCATAGTATCGAACACAGTGCAGGCTGTTCACTGGTATGGAAAAGGAAAAGCTGTGAAAAACCGTCATGCCATCTGCTGGACAGAGCCGGTAAGTGCACGCCCCGTGGCTGCAGGCTGCGCTCTCTAGTGGCTGAGCGGAAAAGCTGGGATGGTGCCTGGTGAGAAGCTGAGGGACTTGTCTCGAGTGTGTAGCCGAGGTGGGAGGATGTGGGAGTGACTTCCACCTGCCAATCTTTTGGGAACAGCTGGTGGGGGATCCTGGTGGGGAAGATTTGTGCCCTTAGAGAGAAGATCCTTCAGATTGGAAGAACTGTGGAGGAGGCCCAGGGAAGGAGTTAGCTTCCCCAGAGATGAGACTCTGCCCATCGAGGCCACCCCAAAGGGGACATCTGAGTCCTGTCTGGCTCCATGCCTCAGACAGCAGGGAAGCCTGGGCCAAGGGGCCAAGGTATCCACGTTTGAATACTGCACAGGCAGTGTGATCCCTGAGTTAATTCCTTCCCCTTCCTGACCTTCCATTGTTTCATCCCAGGGGCTCACACACTCGGTATGGGATTTCTCGTTTTAGCCCTAGTGGGACCCCTGGGAGCTGAGTGAGGAGGTTAGCCCCTGGGGGCTTCCTGAAGGGAGCTGTCCCAATCTCTGCCCACCCTGGTGAGTTGCCCCACCCGGCCTGGCTCTGATGAAGTTGTAGCGGCGCCCTCTGCTGGGAGGCACTAGGAGAAGACCTACTTGCCACTGGCGTAGGCATAGGCCCCTGGCCAGAGATTGGAGCGCATGACAGCCACGGAGTACTGGGGGCTGAAGCTGCAGGACGGGCGGGCGGTCCACGGTGACATGTGCATGATTTCTGTGGGGGAGCAGAGCGCACCAGGGAGGTCAGAGGCTAGGCTGCACAGCCCCCTGGAGGGAAGGTAGAGAGGAGGAAGACGGGGAGCAAAGAGGGAGGACAAGGAAGGGCCTGTGGGGCTAACAGCATTGGCTTCAGTGTTTGAACCCTGGCTCTGACCACTCTCTCACTGTGTGGCCCTAGGAAGCCACTACACCTGTCTGAGCCTCAGTGACCGCACCCGGGAAAGGAGGCACTTATCTCACCTCCTTTGTAGGGTGGCAGTGAGCCCTGAGGCCCCGACAGGGGAGCTACTGTGATTCTCCTTCGAGGCTGGCCATCAGTTTGGACCAGGGATCAGAGGACAGGGCACAGGCTCCAGGATCATGGAAATCGGGGTCCACATACAGACTCTGTTCGCTCGCCCACTCTCAGCCTCTCCTTTCTTCCTTCAGATGCCTGAGATCCCCACCTCAGGAAATTCTTGTCTAGTCTTCCAAAATCCAGCTCAAGTCCTGCCTCTTCTGGGAAGGACTCCCTAGCTATCTCTCCCCCTCCCCAAACCCATATGGGACTCGAAAGACCGTATCTTACCATCTGGACCATTGCCATGTGCCAGACAAGGTTCACAAGATGGACACATTCCTACAACTCCATGGGATGCCCATTTTATAGATGAGAACACAACCAAAGCTCACAGAGGTGCCCCCCACCACCAGTCTCGCTGCCCCTCCTTTTCTCCCAGTCTCCACCAGAGCTGTGTGTGAAGTGAGGGCTTTTACCTGCATCTTCTGAGAGTGGCATCAGCAGCGGGGGCCCGACCTCCTGCTCCGCCTCCTCTATCCACTCATCTGCCTTCTCTTCCTCCTCCCCCAGCTCCTCCTCCTCCTCCTCTGTCTTCTGCAAAGGGTTCACCCAAGTGCAGCGGCCCTGGAGGTGGGGAGGAGGTCAGGTGGTACCCCCAGGGCACAGAGCCCGGCCTGTACTCTGGGAGGAGGTGAAGGACCAGGCAAGGACACTGGGGACGGGTCCTGTTCTCAGGGACCCAGAAGTGGGTAGAAGGACAAGGTTAGTTGCACAGGTAGGAGGTGAGGGGAGAATGGGCTGAGAGCTGCAGCAGTGAGATGGGGACTCCTGCCTCTCTCAGGTTCTGTGGCCTCCATTTGTGCATCCATTCATCCATTCATTTACTGTATATTTAAGGAGCACCTACCAGATACAGGCACTGCTCTCAGCGCTGCATATGTGTCCTTGAGAAAAGAAACCCCCCCATGTCTGCCCTTGTGGAGTTGACATTTGGCAGCCCATATGATCCTCTGTTTGCTCATCTGCGAAATGGGGGTGTCATGGGTGCCTCTCTCATTGGATTGTTGCTGGGTTGCAGGAGGTACTGAAGAGCAATAAATGTTTGTTGAATGAGTGAGTGAACCTAAGTGCAGAGCATGTAGCAGACTTCAGTTTCAGCAACTATGAAATGCGAATGACCATTGTACCGATCTCAGAAGCAGTTATTTGGATTCAATAAAACATTGTGGAGTCAATGTTTATTGAATAAATGAATGAATAAAAAGTTCCTAGCACACAGCAGGTGCTGCCTTGAGAGAATAAATAAATGTATGTAAAGTTCAGACACACTAGGCATTCAATAAATGCAGGTCCACCATCTCTTATCCACAATTCCAAAATCTGAAAAGCTTTTTTGAAAACCAAAAGTTTTTTCATAAGTCATTTGGCAGAAACCCTGACCTGAGTGATCAGAAGCTCTTCAGTTCTGCTGCAGAAATAATGATGCCTTTGAATACAGGCTGCAGCCCCAGCCCCTGCTTGAGATGTTGCATAATATGTAGTATGTGCATTGTGTCACTTTTTTAGTGTGTGTGTCACCTTTATTTTTATTTATGTTTTTAAAGTACTCTTATTTTTGTAACTACTGTTTTTTTGGCCGCACCAGGAGTCTTGTGGGATCTCAGTTCCCCGACCAGGGATCAAACCCGGGCACCCCCCTCCAGAAGTGAAAGCACTGAGTCCTAACCACTGGACCACCAGGGAATTCCTGTCACCTTTTTAAAATCTGAAAAATTCAGAATTCCAAGGTGCATCTGGCCCCAAAGGTTTCTGACAGGGGACTGTCAACCAATATCTGTTGAATGAATGAAGGAATGGATGAATGAATACTACTGAGCATGATGCCTAGCTGCCGAGCAGGTGCTTGCTGTCCTATTTTGGAGTCACACCTGGTGCTACGACTCGCGGGGAGGCTGGAGTCCGGCCCTCACCTGTGGCAGGATGTGCTGCGTATGATGCACCCAGTTGGCCATGGAGTCCACCAACTCGAGGACCGGGATGCCCTCAAAGTCGGGGTTCTCCTCGTAAGAGTCACGCCGGGCACCGCCCTCCTCCTCCTCGTCGCCCTCCTCCTCGCCGAACTGGTAGAAGCCGAGGGGGCTGATGTGTGTGGCAGCTGAGATGCGGGCGATCTGGGCCCGCAGGTAGTTGGCCTCGTTGCCCGGGAAGGGTGGGTAGCTGATGACCGGCGCATCCAGGAAGCCAGTGAAGAACTTCTTGATCTTGCGGGCCTGCACGATCTGGATCGGCGTGACGTGGGGCAGCCTCACCCACGGCCGGCCCGGCTCGTTGCACACGAAATACACGTACTTGTTGGCGCCGTTTCGGCTCGCTTCCTTGGGGACGACGGGCGGCGGCTTCCACGTGGGCTTGGGGATGACGTCGGTGACCTTCTCCTCGCCCTCGTCGCCCTCCTCCTCGCTGTGCGCCTCCATGACCTCACCGCCCTCCATCATCTCCTCCACCTCCTCCTCCACCTCCTCCTCGCCCTCCAGGAATTCCACCTCAGCCACCAGGTAGCTGCGACTGAGCCCCAGGATCTTGCCCCAGAAGCGGCAGGTGTGGATGGGCTGCTGCTCCACCAGCTGCTTCAGGGCCATGAAGATGCGGAAGCTCTCGTCTGAGCTCAGGCCCACGCCGGCCTGTTCGAAGTAGAAAGCCTTCTCCATGATGTTGGGCACGGCCATCCTGGCCTGCAGAGGGCGGGGCGGAAGGCAGAGGGAACCAGGCTGAAGCCCTGCTCCCCAGCCTGACTTTTCTAGAGTCTACAGAGTGAAACGACTCTGTAACCCAGTTGCTCATGCCACTGAGATGTAGGGCTAAGTGTGCCAAGGAACGATGATGCCTAAATTGTACAGTTGATGTAAAAGATTTGAGGACAAGCATCCTGAGGTTTTTCCCAAAGGTATATACTGCATTCCCATTTTCTTACAAGCTCCATTTGTGAACAACACAGTGTTAAAAGGAACAATTATTGTATCCTCTTCCTTTGCCTGCCAGACTGCTTCGTTGTTCACAAATGCCTGAAGTTCTTGTCCACAGGAGGAGGATACGTTCCCACCCCCACCCCACTGCATTCAGGAGTGGCCATGTCACTTGTTCTGACCACTTGAAATGGCAGTGAAAGGGACACGGGTCATACCCAGGCAGGAGCTGTAAGAAACAATGTGGGTTTTGCTCTGCCTTCTTTTTCCTGCTCTGCAACTGTGGAAGCCTGTGTTACAGTGGCACTTCCATCATCCTCCAGCTCAAGTGTCTGATAAGCCAAGCCCCCTTGCCAAGCCTGGATGGGCAGGTAGTGTGAGTGAGAAATAAACTGTGTGGTGTTAAGTCACTGAGATTGTTTGGCTGTTTGTTTGGTTTTTTTTAAATGTTTATTTTATTTTTTGGCTGCATTGGGTCTTCGTTGATGCATGCGGGCTTTTCTCTGGTTGCAGCGAGCGGGGGCTACTTTTCCTTGTAGTGCGTGGTCTTCTCATTGCGGTGGCTTCTCTTGTTGCGGATCATGGGCTTCAGTAGTTGTGGCTTGCGGGCTCTAGAGCACAGGCTCAGTAGCTGTGGCACACGGGCTTAGTTGCTTCGCGGGATGTGGGATCTTCCCAGACCAGGATCCAAACCTTTGTCCCCTGCATTGGCAGGCAGATTCTTAACAACTGCACCACCAGGGAAGCCCACGCTGTTTGTTATCTCAGCTTGAAATGGCACACCCTGACTAATACTCTATAGGAGGAGAATTGTTATATTGAAAGGGATTCTGGCAGTTGCCCTCAATCTTTTTTTTTTTTTCTTTTTGCCAGGCAGTCCAGCTTGTGGGATCTTAGGTTCCTGACCAGGGATTGAACCCACGCCCCGTGCAGTGGAAGTGTGAAGTCCTAACCACTGGACCACCAGGGAATTCCCTGCCCTCAATCTTAAACGCAGTGCAAAACTTGTCTGCCTAGGGGACTTCCTTGATGGCACAGTGGTTAAGACTCTGCGCTCCCAATGCAGGGGGCCCGAGTTTGATCCCTGGTCAGGGAACTAGATCCCACATGCACGCCACGACCAAGGGTTCACGTGCCACAACTAAGGAGCCCACATGCCACAATTAAAGGAGCCGGCGAGCCGCAACTAAGGATTCCTGGAGCTGCAGTTAAGGAGCCTGCCTGCCACAACTAAGACCCCATGCAACCAAATAAATAAATAAACCTTGTCTGCCTAATTGATATTGACACCAGCAACTCGGGGACAGGGTCAAAACTTAATCCCAAGACTCACTGTGCTGCCAGTAGGGAAGATAAGGGAATGAGCATAGAAAACTCTCTTTGGGGTGTGTGCCTGGCCCATGAGCCAATGGCCATCACCCTCTTTCTGGTAATGTCTTCCACCCACTTGGCAATGGAGCGGCCACACCAACCGTGATTAAATGATATCACCCTGCCTTCTGGCCACTGGTGATTGGAGCAAGTGAGGACAACTGCTCCAAAATGGCACATCAGGCTCTTCTTCTCTGCCTCTGCAATTTGTAACTGGGTGGAGAGAAAGTACATCTGGCGTCTCCCTGCCTAGAAATTACTTCTTTGGGATGGCTGGGTTTAAACCCGGGTTGGTCTGGCTCCAGAGGTCATATTCTTAGTCCCTACTCCTTAATTCCTCTATTAACTGTGGTCAGAATCTTCCTTCCTCTTTCTTTCTCCCAGTTTCCAGGAAGATCCTATCTATGATCTGGGAGAAAAGATTTCCTAGTGGCAACTAGATGAATTAAAAAAAAAAATTCAGGAAGTGTGGGGCAGCTGTATGCTGCCGTGTGAGGAGGGAGGGGAGAGAGAGTAGAGGGGAGATATGGGCACTGAGATCCCTGAATACCAGCTTGGCCTGGGGCCCAGCTACATTCCTGCCCTTGGGTTCAACGGCAGATGGCACCATCCTCAACCCCCTTCTCCACTGCTTGCCTTCTCCACAGTAACTTTCCCAGCGCCCCTTGCAGTCAAGGGATAATGTGACCCAATCTGGCCAATAAGACACAAGCAGAGGTTTTCTGAGGGGCTCCTGGGAAACTTTTGCTCCCCTGATTGACTGATTGATGTATTTATTTATTTACTTATTTGGGGGGGCCACACTGTATGGCTTGCAGGATCTTAGTTCCCCAAGCAGGGATTGAACCTGTACCTTCAGCAGTGAAAGGGCAGAGTCCTAACCACTGGACCGCCAGGGAATTCCCTTGCTCCCCTTGTTTAAAAAAATAAAGGGGGAGGGAATTCCCTGGTAGTCCAGTGGTTAGGACTCAGGGCTTCCACTGCTGTGGCCTGGGTTCAATCCCTGATTGGGGAACTAATATCCCACAATCCCGCAAGCCACATGGCTCAGCCAAAAAAAGAAGGAAAGAAAAGAAAGAAAGGAAGGAAGGAAGGGAGGGAGGGAGAGAGAGAGAGAGAGAGAGAAAGAAAGAAGGAAGGAAGGAAAGGGAAAAAAGGGGGAGACATACGGTGAAGAGCTTCCCCTCTCTTTTGGGGGCGCTGGTGTGGATATGATGTCCGAGGCTGTAGCAGTCATTTTTCAAACATGAAATGACAAACTCAAGGACCAAACATCAACAACGTGATGAAGGCAGAACAGAGGGGAGGAAAGAGCTGGGAGTCTTCAGGATCTCACAGAGACGCTGCCCCAACTCTACTCACTCTTGGCAAAGTGAAGTAATGAAATGTTTTGCTGAACTGCTTGTGCCATTTTAATCAAGCACTTGTAGCCCAAAGTAAGCCTTACTGACTGCCTTGGCCAGAGATAGGATTTAATTTATTTATTTTTCTTATGTTTTGGTCATGCTGCGCGGCATGTGGGATCTTAGTTCCCTGACCAGGGATCTAACCCGAGCCCCCTGCAGTGGAAACGGAGTCTTAACCACTGAACTGCCAGGAAATTCCTCAGAAATAGGATTTATAACCAGGCTTCTATGATGCTGAAAACGGCTTTCTTGGTTTGGGTGGAGTGGAGGGGAGGGATGAGGGAAGAAAGCCCTCAGTGCCCCTTCACTGGGGAGCCAACTTACCAGCCCTAGACTGCTTGCACCTATTAGGTGTGAGAAAAACTATCTCGTCTAAGCCACTTGTCTTCATTTCTGAGACAACTATTTCCTGTCTTAAAGTGATCTGTGTTGCCAAACAAGTACAAGAATAATACTAAAGTTAGTTTAAAACTATGAATGTGAGTATAGTCAGGAACTTTTCAAAACAGAGGTGCAGTGATGGGGAGTCTTATGCTACCAAACAGCCAAACGTGCTATGCAGCGGTTGTACACAACAAGCAGGAGAGTCCCAGAGCAGAAAGCCATCTACAGAGCAAGGCAGAAAACAGAGACTCCAGAAACAGACTGGAGTCCGTATCGGTGTAAATAAATGGTAGAAGTGGCATTTTCAAAGCAGGAGAAAGGATGGATTTTTCCATAAATGCTGTTGGGGATCATGGAAGAAACAGAAATTCTTTGCATTTGGAAGAAATAGAAAATGAGAGAAATGAGAGCCCTTCCTCCCGTCAGACAGAAAAACAAATACAAAATGCTGAATCATGGATTTGAGTCTCTTCCTAGAAGCATGCACAGGCCACAAACGCCCACAATTTTGCCCTTCTACAGACCTCCTCCTATTAAAAACTCCAGCTCAAAAAAAAAAAAAACTAAAAAAACCAAAACCAAAACCAAAACCAAAACCAAAAAACCTCCAGCTCCAAGTTCTAAGGGGGTGGGACTCTAGGGACCAAGCGTTCGAAGAGGGCGGAGCCTCCCTCAGGATTGAATTTTAAGGGGGCGGAGCCTCACGGGCTGTGGAATTCTAAGCGGGTGGAGCCTCTAGAGGAGGCGGGGCCGACAGGGACTTGCGTTAGATAGGGGTGCGACCTGGAGGTGTGGGGGAGGAAGGGTGCAGTTCTAAGGGGGTGCGGCCTCCCAAGGAGAGACTGCTGATCTGAAATTTAGGTAAGACTGTTCCTCATGTCTAAGACTTGGATTCCGACCTGCGCTCTGCTCACCCAAGGAAGGGCTCATTCCTTGGCCAGATTGTCGTTTCCAGTTCTCTCACTATCCCACCCCACTGTCGCCAGAATCCTAGAATTTCAGAAGCATAAAACGTGAGCACAGACCAACAGCATCAGCAGAGATGGCAGAGGTGATAGCCCGGGCTTTGGAGGACATGGTCCTGCCTTCCTAGTCCTGTCTTTTCTAGTTTCGAGCCCTCTAAGTCCTTCCTCCACAAATAGGAATAATAAATGGCACTTGCCTTACAAGGTTGTTTCTGGGAGGAAACGAGCCCATGCTCCTAAAACTCTTAGCCGGGGGTGGGGGGTGCCTAGGAGGTGTCAGAATTATGATAAACAGAGTTCTCAACAAATGTTTCTTAAACGAGTGAAAGAACATTTCAGCCAAATTTTAAGCCATCGTCCAATGCTGGAAACAGAATCGTGGAATTAAATATTCTGAGGATAGTAGAATGTTCATCAGTCATGGGTGGAAGAGTTCTCAGCGGGTCTCAACTTGCAAAAGGGGAAACTGAGTCCCGGGGATAGGAGGCAAATTCAGTGTTGAGAGACTCCAGGAGTCAGTGGGTTTCACAGAAAACGTCCACAGAGCAGTTATTTGCAGAAAGGAGTAAGGGATGGTAGGAGAAATCAGCCTCCACCTCCATGTGGCTGGAGTCAGCTTTCTACAAAGCAGAGCTGTCCAATCTTTCCTCTGCTTCAAACCCTCCCACGGCGCCCCAGTGGTCTCAGGAGAAAGCCCAAGCCCCTTAGCCTGGCGTTCAAGGACCTCTGTGACCTGGTCCCCGCCCCACACTCTGGACTGAAATCGTGTGTGTTTCTGGGGGGTGCTGTGCGCTCCCTCCCCTCCAGGCATTAGCAGGAGCTGTGCCTAAACCCGGGCCACCACCGCTCTTCCGCCGCACGCCCCTCCCCACCCACCGGTTCACTCACCGCCTCCTCCTCCATCTCCTGTTCGCCCTCGCCGCCGCCGCTCCGGCCGAACAGCGCCTTCTGCCTCTCGGCCATCTCGTAGGTGGTCTGCATCTCTGGGTCATCCCGAAGCGTGTCCAACTTGGGGTGGAACCACTCCCACTGAGTGGTGCGGTTCAGCGACTCCAGGAGGAACAAGGGGTCCTCGGGCCGCTGGTTCAGGATCTTGGTCAGCAGGTTCACCAGGTGCTCATACCTGCCTCCGGGAGAGGGGAATGGGACGTGGGGGACATCGCTCACTCAGCATACTGAGCTTGCTGCTGTGTTTCTGGCCCTGTGCCTGGCTCTGGGGACACAGGGAAGAGAAAAGGTCCCTGCCCTGGTGGAGCTGATGGTCTGGTGATGGAGACATATTAACCAAATGTGCAAAATATATAGTGTGTTGGGGGTGGTAATTTATACGGAGACAAATAAAGCAGGGAATGGGGACTGGGAATGCCAGGGATAGGAGATGGTTTACAATTTTAAATAGGGAGGCCAGGGAGGGGGCATACCATGCGAATATTGGAAGGAAGAGTATTTCAGTCAGAGGGAACAGCATATGCATAGGCCCTGAGACATTTTATGAGTCTAACATAACCTTGATACCAAAACTCAAGGAAACTAGGAGAAAGGGAAATTCCATGTCATTCTCATTTAGAAATATAGATGCTGAAATTCTAAGCAAAATATTAGCAAGTGGCATCCAACATCCACAAAAGGATGACACACCATGATTAAATTTGGCTAATAACAGGAATGCAAGACTGAACTGGTATTAGAAAAACAGGAAAAAAATATAATTCAGCACACTAACATGTTAAAGGAGATACGTAAGATCACCTCAATAGGTGCAGAGAAACTGATAACATTCAACACCCATTCATGATTTTTAAAAACCTAGCAAACTAGGAATAGAATGTAATATTTTATAATCTTATAAAGGGGAGCCACAAGTAACCTGCAGCACACACCAAACGTAATGGTAAAAGACTGAATATTTCTCCTATGAGATTGGAAATGAAGATGCCTTCTTTCACCACTTCTATATAATAATGCACTGGAGGTCCCAGCCAATGCAATCCGACATGAAAAAGGTAAAAGAATTAGAAAGGAAGCAAAACTGTCATGGTTTGCAGATGATATGGTTGAGAATGGAGTGCAAAGGCCTTGAGCTGAGGGTGTGCCTGGCATGTTGGAGGAACACTGAGGAGGTCTGGAGTAGGGCGAGGAAGAGGGGTTGTGGCGGGAAAGGAGGCCAGAGTGATAACAGTATCATCATGGCTTCCAATCACCCGAGTCAGGCACTGTGCTGGGCACCTGAGAGCAACGTTGAATTCTCGCCACAATCATACATCTGAGGAACAATTACGATCCCCACTCTCCAGATGAGGAAACTGAGGCTTAAGAAAAGTTGAGGTCATGAGGTCACACAGTGGTAACACAGCCAGGATTAAAAACCAGGTTGGCCTGATTTCAAAACATGTATGTCTAGCCCTCTTCAGTGTGCAAACCCTTTGGCAGCAGTCCTGGGTGTGGTGGAGGGCCATCACTGAATTGGGAAGGGTAAAGAGGAGTGAGACTTTGGCCAGGGCTTTACAATAAGGGACCTTGAAGCTCCTGAGGGCTGGGTACTGTCAGGGAAGACATGGAGGTTAATTTTGACTAGATTTTAGGATCTGAGGTAGGAGCTGACTAAAGATGAAGTTTGGAGAGGGAGAAGGGGCTGAATCATATAGGGCCTTGAAGGCTGTTACGAGGAGCCTGAACCTTCTCCTGAGGGCACCGGTGAGCCACAGCAGGCTCGGAGAGGAGGAGGAATGGGAGTCAGCTTTGTGCTTTAGCAAGACCTGTTACTTCAAACTCTTCTTCTCTCACTTCCTCTCTTCCTCCCTTGGTTCCAGTCACGCCAGCCTCCTTGCTGTTCCTCAAACACGGCAACCTTCAAAGCCTTGAAGCTCACTGTGTTCTGTATCTGGACAACTCTTCCTCCAATTACCTGCAAGATGCTCTCCCTTACCTCCTTCAGGTCCCTGATCAAGTGCCACTTCCTCAGAGAGGCCTTCCCTGACCTCACACTATTTAATATCCCCTCCCTATCCCCCTTACTCTGCCTTATTGCTCTCCTTAGCTCTTATCACCACCTTATACCTTATTATATTTATTGTCTACTCTCCCACTAGAGTGTCAGCTTCATGAGGATGTGATAGGGGGCTGAGAGGTGTGTTATGACTGCAGCTAAGTGGCCTTGGCAAGTGCCTTCCTCAGGCAGGAAACTTTAGTGGAGCCAAATCACTTGTGTTGAAATCCTGGCTCTGCCACATCTTAGCTGTGTTACTTTGGATATGGGACCTAATTCCTCTGTGTCTGTCTCCTCTCTTGTAAAATAGGAACAAAAGATGTACTAATCTCAGCCATGAGAACCAGATGTTTCTGTGTGAAGCGCTGGCACAGTCTGGTAAGTAAATGCTAGCTATCGTTAGTATTTATTCCCCGACTCCTAAGCTGAGTTAGAGGCCCCCAGAGTGGTCGCTGGTTCTCAGTGAGGAGCAATCTCGTCTGAGACCCCAGGCCTGAGGCAGGGCCTTGCCTGGGGCTTCTCCTTGCCTGGGCCCCTCCCTCTCCCCACTCCGGGGCCCCCTTCTCACAGGCTGAGGTCGCCATTGACGCTGGTCTGCAGCAGGTAGGCCTTGGCATTCTGCACGGCCAGCTCTCGAGGTTCTGGCTCAGGCACCTCCATATTGAAGGGCATGAAGCCCAGCTCAGAGGGCGGGAACTGGAGCGCAGGGTCGTCCCGTAGGTAGGGCCCATGCTGGGTGTCCTGGCTGAACTGCAGGTCTTCTCTCTGGTACCTGGTGTGCTGGCCCAAGAGGTCAGCCCGGGGCTCCTGGTAGGCAGACTCCACTTGCTGGAATAGGTTGCCTTCACCCTCCTGTAGCTGCTGCAGCATTAGGCCGGCGTTGTGGCTGGCCTGGAGCCTGCCTTCACTCGGGTAAGTTTGGGGCTGTACCTCTGAGGGAAAGCCCGTATTCAGGGAAGGGTATTCAATGCTCCCCCGCTGGGCCTCCTCGGCCTGAAAAATAAAGTTCTCACTTGGGGTCAGACTGGCCCCTTGTGACCAGCCCCGGTTGATCTGGCTCGACACCGTCTCCCGACTGCCGTGCAGGATCTGAGCGTCGAGCGGTATCTGCTGCACCTCTTCAGGGACAGTGGGCTGGGGCCTAGTGTGTTCCCGACTGCGCCGCCGCTCGGAGACCTGGGAATTCCTACGGCTGGTGGTCGGCTGAGGAGGGGGCTCAGGGTCGGGGGGTAGGTCTCCCATAGTTCAAAGGGATCGCAGATTCCTAGGAGGAAGGCTTGCAGATAGGCAGGCCAGACCAGTCGCCCGGCTTGTGTGTGTTCGGCAGCCGCTAGGCCAGCGGTGCCGGTTTCTAACGAGGGAGGGCGCACGCGGAGACGCTGGGGCCAAGCAGCCGGTTTCCGCGCAGGCGCAACGGCACGCCAGAAGGGCTTCCAGTTTTCCAGGGAGCTCCCGGGCACGCCCACTAGCTTCTGCACAGTTCCACAGCTGACACGGAGGCAGAGAAGAGACTGCACCCTTGCCCCAGACCAGCGATCTTTTTAATTTTTAAAGGCAAAGCACCGCCGGCAAGCCCCTCCCAGGCCTCCCTGAGCTCCCAGTCCCACTCCCCTTCCCCACCAAGCCCCGTCAGCTGTTCCCCTTGGTCTCGGGTTCCCCGGCTTCCTCAGCAGTGGGGCTGGGAGTCTTCACGGTGTCTTCTCCGGCAGGGGTGAGGGTCTGGGGGCTCCGCTCTTCCTTTGAAATCAATCCGCCCGCTGCAGCTTCCTGGTGACAGGAAAATGGGGAGCGGTCAAAGACAGCCTGGTCCCACCTCCACTATTTCTTCAGGCCGTACCCTTTCTGCACCCTCCCCGCCTTGGGCACTCGGCACACGTAACCCCAGGCCCCTGATCTTTCTCGTCCTCTGTTGCTCTGAGGTTGTCAGCCCTACCTTAGGTAGGGGTCCCTCAAGACTAGAGTCCAGCAGTGCAGCTTCAGTCAGCCCCGAGTCATCATCCATGCTGATGAAGATGGCCGGGGTCTCACACTCAGGCCCCTCCTCCCGGAAATCAATGGCTTCCTCCGGCTGGGGAGGGCCTGGCCGGGCCGAGGAAGAGGACAACGACGAGGAGGATGAGGAGGGGGCTCCCACTCCCCCAGGCTTCAGCTTCTGTTCCTCCTCCAGCTGCCGCTTTAAGGCCTTCTCCTGGGCCAGCCGCAGGCCGATGAGGTCTTGAGGGGGGCGGGGGGCCGGGGGCGGTGCCAGGGCCAGGGGCTCTAAGTCATCCTGGGGGTGCGGAGGGATACACAAAAGCTCAGGGACAGGTGGGACCTAGGACCTAGGACCTAGGCTGCTCTCATGAGGTTGGTGGGAAAGAAGGCAGAAACCATCCTAAGAAGACAGCAGACTGGGCATAGGGAGTAAGGGGCAGCTGTCTCTCCACCCCCAGTTCCTTTCAGAAGCCTCGGCAGAGAGATGGCTGGAGTGGGTAGGAGGAGGGGACGGGGCCTGTCTGGCTTGGGGAGGGGGCTGCAGGCCCTCACCTCTTCCAGGGGCCCGGCAGGTGCTTCCTTAGTCTCTGGCTCTTGCTTGCCGCTGGCCTCCAGGATGGTCATGATGGAGTTGGGGATGTGTGCTTGCTAGGGGAAGAGCAGGATGGGGGTGCTGCGGACAGCTCTGACCCAGAGACACCCCACCTCACCCAGATCCTTGGTGTCCTTGACCCCCAGAGGCCCAGACCTTCAGGGCAGTACAGGGCTCCCCTCTGCCCATCCCACCCAGTCCCCCAGGGCTGGACCCATGGGGCCACCCACCCCACACCCTGAGGTACCTGGTGGGGGGTGAAGGAACGGACGTGGGCCAGCAGGGGCTCCCTGAGCTCCGGGCACTTGTCAAAGACGGCACCCAGCTGCTGGGGTGGGAGCTGCAGGATGACCTGGAAGCTCTGGGGCTTGGTGCGTTGACAGCACTTGATGAAGCCCTCCCACACCTTGGGATACTTCCACACCTGGACCAGGCAGGGAGGGAGCAGTCATCAGGGGGCCTGCAGGCAGCCAGCCACCCCAGAAACTGGGAGAAAGACCTTGCCAAGATGGCACCGCCTCATTTCATTCACAGCAGCCTCTAGAGGGCGACATTAGCCCTGCAAAACCTACGAGGCCCAGGTGCGGGGACTTGTCCAGGGTCACACAGGTACGGCGCCAAGGGGCAGAACCAACATCTGAACCCAGGTCTGTCTGAATCTGCACTTAACCTCTAAGCCAGATGTTGCAAAGTAGCAACCTGTGGCCTAAATCCAGTCTGAAGGCTTGTGTATGGGGTTTGTTTTTTTGTTTCATCATGGTATTTCTAAAAACAATTTCTAGCTCCTCCTGAAAAACGGGACCATCTTTCAGCCCTGGTACGCATCCTGGCTGGGTGCACAATGGTGGGGGACAAGGGGCGGCCATACCTCTCCTGGGACGTGCACCCCCTGAAGCCTTCTGCTTGCTCCTACCACCCAACAGCCCTCACTCGTCACGTTGCCACCCTATACCTGTTTGACTCAGTGACCCCTAAAAGGTTGTATTGTCTCAGCAGAGGGCAGGGCAAAGAAGCTGGCTGTCTTGGTAGAGCTTACTCTCTGCATCATGGCTCCCTTGGGGTAGGGGCCAAGCAGGCTGGAAAAGCCCGGGGTTTTGCCTCACGTCTGTCTGTAGTGTGTCCTGATGCAGTCCCCTGCTTGGGAGACTGGGGTAGTCAGGGGTGGGTTACCTGCTTCATGATGAGGCGGGAAAGGATGTTCATGACGAAGCCCCCCAGGCGGGGGTACATGGTCAGGGACTGGATGACGGTCCTCATGAGCAGCATGGGCAGGGGGCTCTGCTCCATCAGCTGCTGCATCACCACGGCCAGCACCTCCGACGTGTACACGTTCCGCTCCGCAAAGCACAGGTTGGTGGCTGTGAGGAGGCGGAGAGGGGGCCTGTCCCCTTTGCCCAGCTGCCCCCTGGGAAGTGGGAGCCCCACCCCTTAGAGAACCTCAGCCCCATTATCTGCCCGTGTGAGGGGAGACCCAGCCCTGACTTCCTGAAGCTCCAGGCAAGACAGACTTCCCCCACCCAGCAGAAGGTCTTCTTCTAAGGGGACACTGTGGCCTGGTCCTTGGAAAGCCTGGGAGCTGGGTCTAAGGGAAAAGACACTTCCATCTCCTAGAAGCCCCACTGGGCAGAGTGGGAAGACTTTGGCCCTCTCTCTTTGGGGACAACCCCCAGAAAGGGTGAGGTGAGAAAGATATATTGCCAACCCCTGGGGACCTATTCTGGCTTGATTGGTGTGGCATGGCACCTCCACCCCTACTGGAGAGGGAAACAGCTTTAACTTCCATAAGTAATCCCATAGGAGACAGAAGAGATGGTCTCCACCAGCAGGCTGGTCAAGAGACTGCCCACTCTCAACCCAGTGCGTGAGGGCTTGTGCTGGTGCTCAGGTGTTACCAGGTGTAGGATTACGCGGAGGGCACGGTCCACAGAGTAATGAGAGAGGGGTGAGAGGAGGATGTCTGGGCATACGATGAGCTCCCCAGCTCAGCACCCAGTGCCAGGAAGGGCCCAAGGAGGGCTGGTACAACACAAGCACCCACGAAGGCAGGCAGACCAGGGCAGGCCCTGGGGTCTGTTCCCCCAGGAGTGGGTTGTGGTACCCCAAAGTCAGTGGTGCTCAGATCCATTGTGTTAATGGGGAGACTCCAGGAACTGCCTCTGAAACCCTTCTTCCCCAAACACCACTTGCCATGTGAGTCTGTCAACCAGGAAGTTTTTATTGAGCTAGAAGAGACCCCCAACACTTGAGAGGCTAATGGAGAACAGGGGTGGGTGCCTATAAAGAATGGGGGGTGGGGGGCTCCTATAAGGAAAAGGGGGAGGATGGAGGCATTACAGGTAGGGAGGAGGTTGGAGGCAGGGTAGTGAGGATATCTAGGCTGAAAGAGCAGAAGGGACAGTAGAAGGTGAACAAAATGCAAGAGGACCTGTCAGAACCCGAGGCTGTTCCTCCTCCTCCCTTCTAGGTAGCTGCTGGCTTCTGCCTGCTCTGCCTAAAAGCCTCCAAAATCAACCCTCTTCCTTCTCCTCCCCCTCAGCTACACCCCAGCCTCCTCCTGGGCCTCTCACCCACCCTCTAATCCACCCTCCATACAGCAGCCTGAGGGGTCTTTCAAAAGCTCAACCTGACCCTGTACCTGCCACAGGCCCTTAAGTGAGCAAGTCCAAACTTGAATTGTGGCCTATGAGAGACCCTGTGTGGGCAGGGCCTACACGGTTATAGCCTGACCTCATCTCTTGACCAAGCCCCCTCCCCCAAACCGCCAGATCCAGCCAGGGTGCGCTCTGCACTTCCAGAACCAGGCCACGCTAGCATCTCTCTTGGCCTCTGCAAACGTTCTTCCTTTCTCTGGGATCATCTTCTCTCCTGTTACCTCACCCCTATTCATCCTTCTGTGGCCTCAGCTCAGGTGTCCCCTCCTCCAGGAAGCCCCCCGTAACTAGACTCTGTACTGGACTTCGGATCTGGAGCTTGCAGTCAAGTAGGGTTACTAGTGCAACTGAGAAAAGCACTGGTGCCTGGGCGGAGAAGCGTGCTCGGGAACTGACTGGACTGCATGCTGGGGATGAACAGCCGGCAGGGTGACCAGATGAAGGGTTGCCAAGAGCTCACCAATATAGAGGCTCCGTGCGGGCCTGGGTTTGTAGGAAGAAACACGTGGGGTTCTAAAGGCCAGGACTTGCTGACATCTCCAGGGCCTGGTCGCTGGCTTCGTGTGTGACCTGGGCTAAAGCCCCTTTTCTCTCTGGGCCTTGGTTCCCATGTATAAGATCAGAGACTAAATCTGGGTCCATGAATGGGCTTTAGTGAGGTGGCAGGGGTGGGCGGGGCCTACACGGTTACCACCTGACCGCATCTCTTGACCAGGCCCCCAGACCCAGCCAGGGTCAGCTCTGCAGTTCCAGAATCAGGTCATACTAGCATAATCCGAACCCCTCACATTGTACACGAAATCACGTGAGGGCACCGTCCTGGGGAACGGGCTCGTAACTTTCCAGAGACCATCTAAGGGGCCAGGGCATGTAAAAAGACTACTCCTGGAGTCTCAGCTTTGAGACACTTTTCACTTTACTGCTTCCACTAGAGGCCTTAGTTCCTTCTCCGTTGTAGCGTGTTTAAAATTTTCATAAGCTCCTCTCTTGACCCAAAAGTTGGAGAGAATTTGCTGAGGAAGACTAGGAAATAAGTCACTGAAGAAGCTACTTCAGGCTAGACATGAAACTAAGTGGCAAGAAGGGAAAAACCCCTCCCCGCTTTTAAAGGAGAGAGGAGGAAGCAAAGGACAGTTGTCTTCCGAGAAGAGCAGGGGACAGTAAGCGCTTCCACCTCTGGGCGAAAGCATGGCTTCTGGACCAGGAACCTCTTTCAGGGAGGAAGTGGAAGGGAGCACTGGGGAGAGCTGAGGGAGAGAGATTGTCCCACAGGAGGCAGCCCTGGGACCCAGGTTGCCATCTGCAGGAGGAACCAGCAGGACCGGGTTTCCAACTCAGATCCACCCAACTTCAGATTCTGTTTTTTTGCACTATACCACTTAGCTTCTATGTGACCCTGAGCAAGTTACTTAACCTCTCTGGAACTTCCGTTTCGTCTACAAAACTGAAGTCAGCGTACTTACCAGGTAAAGAGTGGTGTGGATTGGCAGGCAGGCCTGTAAGGTGCTGAGGAAAGCCTGGCTCAGAGTAAGTGCTAGGTAAACAGTGACAGCAGCTATTATGAAACTGCTAACTGTGGTGAGCCCACCAGGTTGCCACCAACTCCTCTGCCCTGGAGGCACACTCTCCGGTCTCAACTGGAGGCCAGACTAGACTCCTGGTCCAACAACTGTCCTGGTGCACTCTGTCTGCTCTGCCGGCTGTGCATCTGCCCAGCTTGGCCAAGGGCTCTGCTTAGTTAGTTTCTCAGGCTGGTGCTGGGGGGGGGGGGGCTCCCCACCCATCCTGAGGACTACTGTGTGTCAGTGCACAGTGGGTGCATCAGTTCCTTAGGTGGGGGGAGGGAGAAAGGAAGGACAGAAGGGGGGAGGGAGGGAAAGCAACGAGGGTGGGTGTCCGGAGCTCTGAGATGGGGCTGCAGGTGGCATAATCTCCGACTTGGCAGATTCCAGCAGGGGCACGTGGGCGACTGGGTTCTTCCCCAGGTCCGAAGTGGCCAGACCACTCAAGGGGGTTTGGGGGGAACGCCTCACCTTTGATGATGGACTTCATGTCACACTTCGAGGAGTCGATGTTGTGTAATGCGATGAGAAGTTCTCCAGGGTTCAGGGGGGACAAGGCTGAGTTCCCTTCACCTGCAGCAGGTGGGAGTGGCGGGGAGGTGGAGGAGACAGTATGGAGGCCTAAGAAACAGGTCCAAGTCCCCCAAATTGGGGGGAGCGGCGAATGAAGACAGGCACCCTCTGGGATTAGGGGTACAAAGGGCTGAAGTAGCGGAAGGAGGAGACTGAGAACGCAAGAGGGGCCTGAAGGAGATAGCAGCTGGAAAGCCGTCCTTCACAACCGGAGGCATCACCAGAGGCCTTCGCTGTGCTCTCCTCCTCCCCAGCACTGGGCTCCTACCCTCGTTAGGGCAACGTCTAGTGTGATTCGGCTGCTCTCCCCCACACTTGCCCCAGGCTGGGCACCCATGAGGGCAGAGCTAGGACGAGCTCATCCCAGGTGCCCAGCACAGCACAGATACTGAGGGGAATTCGCTGGACAGGAAAGGCTGGGGCAGGCAACAGACTTGCAAACAGTTCTTGAACTGAATGCCACAGTGGAGGAGGCTGGGGGAGATGGCAGTCTTCTGGTGGGGTTTTGAGGGTCCCAGTCACTCTTGTGTGTATGTTTTAAATCAGCAGATTACATGTGGAACAGACAGCCTCCACCCTCCTTAGCTCCAGCCACTGGGGTGAGGGGTGAGGAATCTACCCTATGCCACTTGGTGGTCTTTCTAGGTTGGAAGTTTTCTTTCTTTTTGACCAGGTCAAACAAAGACCCCTCACCCACAGCTGGAGGGGTTCAGGCAAGAGCTAAGGAAGGGCAGGAGTGGAGCCCATGTTTGAGGAAGAGTAGTTGGGTCCTAGAAGGGAAGACGCTTATAGAGAGTCAGACCTCAATTCCACAATTTTGTCCCCACTGTGGATTGAAACCATCATCCATGTATCACAGGAGGGTGACCTGGGAGCTTTGGGATAGACGTTGAGATGTCCCAAGTCTGGACGGTAGCCCCAGAGAGCAAGATGAGCCCCCACCCCTTCCTCTCTAAAGATGGCATCCCTCCCCCAGCATTCCACATCTCACCTCCGGGACCCCTTCCTCCTGCCGCCTGAGGTGGGGTCTCCTGGGGGTGCTGGGGCACAGGGTGCCACGGGGGAGGGATATGAGGGCCAGGGCTGAGCTGGCCGCTGGTGGGGAGGAGAGCACATCACGTACCGTGCTGGGTGCCCAGCAGGCGGTTGAAGACCTCCTTCACCACTATGGGGTTGAGTTTGATGAGCTTTGGCAGGGCCTGGATCACTTCCTTCTACAAGGGCAAGGCAGGGGAGGCAGGTCAGATACACCCGCCCACCCCCTCCAAACAAGCCTCCCCACTGCTCACCCTGGAGAGGTGGGGGGCAAGCTCTGGCCTCACCAAGCCCCTTCAGTGCTTTCCTCCTCTCACCTCCTCTGGTCCCTTAAGGCTGAGCTTTCCCAACTCACTGGGCCCGACTCAGCCCCAGCCTCATCAACCCCCATCTGAGCCCCCTGGGCCAGCTCAGTGATTCCTCCTGCAAGTGGAGGAGATGGAGGCTCACCCAAGGTCCCACAGCCTGTTAGGAACAAGACTGAGCATGGGCAGGGGATGCACATCCTCAAGGGCAGGTGCTTCCTATGCTAGGAAGAGTGCTGCTTCTGTGGCTACATTTAGGCCTCAGGACAATCTTGTGTATGGGGCGGGGGGCGAGGAGGGTGGGGAGGGTGGATCACTGTGACACTCACTTGACAGAGGAAGAAACTGAGGCTCAGAGAGGGGAGCGGCTTGCAAAGTTGAGATTGACCCAGACAAGCCCCAGAATGTGTTTACAAGCATGTGACATGGGCACCTGGGTGCCTACCTCCTCCCCGCCCCTGCCCTGCCATGTCCTCGTCAGTGGGGGCATCGAGGTATCCAGCTCCATACCTTTTCCAGCCCATTGAGCACAGGGATGAGGAAGCGGACGTCGGGCAGTCGCTTGTGGTAGAGATCCCGGACCCGCTTCACCAGCTCTGGGGAGGGTGGGACTGCAGGTAGAAGCAGCAGGAGGCACAGGTGTTGGGGGCGGTGGGGTGAAGGTGAGCTCCGAGGAGGAGGAGAAATGGTGGTGGGTGTGTGGGAGGGGCAGGGAGGGGCAACTCCATTTCAGAGCAGAGGTCCTTGGCCCCATGCTTCCTCAAGTGCATTTAGCAATACACTCTTCCACATGGAGAAACTGAGGCCCAAGGATGGGGAGACTCACAAGAGGGCCAAGCATCTGGGGACCCAGCAGCTCTGATCCCCAGGTCCGGGGAAGGGGAAGTGGGGAAGACCTGGGCAATGGGAGAAAAGGATGAAAGGTAGGGTCCCAGGGGGCACCTTTGTCCGTGAGGCTGTGCAGACAACGTGTGACCAGTGTCTCTGCCCCCTTGGGACAGTTTTCCACCAGCAGGAGCAGCTCAGGCGAGTTCATGCCCATTCCTCGGATCTAGATGTAGAGAGAGGGATGACAGGGAAGGCCCGGGGAAGGGGCTAGGCGATGTGAGGACGATGAGGGGCCCAGGGTGAGAGCTCGGGGAGGCCCAGGTGTCGGGGGCAGGGTGGAGGCTGGGACTCGGGAGTAAGACGTGGTGAGAGAGAGTATATCTTAAAAGTTCTCATTAGAAAAAAATCGTTAATTCTGTGAGGTGATGGATGTAAATCAAACTTATTGTAATAATCATTTCACCATATATACATATATCAAAATCACTGTTGTATACCTTAAACTAAGATGTTATATGTCAATTATATCTCAATAAAACGGGAAAAAAGTATTGGTGACAGAGTTCACAGAAGTGGGGGGAAGGGGGGGCAGGGCTGGGCAGAAGCATCTCCGTTTCTTCCACCCAATCTCGCACAGGCACAGGCTTCCTGCAGCTCCTGAGCCTTCACCCATGCTGCCCTTCTAGGCAGACTGTGCCTTCTCTCTGCCATCTCTGACTCAACCTGAGCTTTAGTGCCCAACCTGTCCTTCAATTCCTCGGTGAAGACTTCTCTGGCTTCTGTAGGCACCCCTGCCCACCCACCTCTGTGACTGCCAGGGCCCTGGCTTGGCTGCGTGCTCACATCAGGGCTCGACCTGCTGCTGCTTCTGCAGGCTTCCCCCAACCCACCACAAACGCCAAACACAGGGAGCGGAGGGCCAGGCTTCAAGGGTTCATGCCTTCCTTTGCCCCATAAATCTTTACAATCCCAAGTGGAACTGCCAGTCTTTGCCCTCGAAGAGCTCAGAGTCTGGTGGGCTCACATTGAGAATGGGGAGAAGAATCTGCTTCTTCCTCACACCGAGCCTATTACCCCATTACAGGTAAAGACACTGTTGAATCTGGGGGGTGGGTATGTGGGAATTAATGTACCACACTTTCTCATTTTGTTTATGTTGGAAATTCTCAGTAATAAAACGTCAGGGACAGAGATATGAAAAAGTAGTTTCAAACCCAGCTACAAATCGCAACGGTAGACATTCTGAATTTTAGGGGCCAGTCTGTAACTGAGATGCTTCTCTTGTGGGTGACCCTGGGGTTCCAGAGAGGAGCAGGAGGGACTTAGGCAGTGACAACTAAAGATTCCCATCAGCAAGGCAGGGGAAGGACAGCTCATAAATGATAACAGTGACACAGATGTTTACATGCATGAGGTCACGGAATCCCTCCAACAAGCTTCGGGGACTGAATTATCTTTCCCATTTTAACTGAAGGGTGCAAGTTTATGCAGTGAGAAAGTGAGAGGCGGAATGTGAGCCTAGGTCCATCCAACTCTAGGCTCTTAACTGCGGGGCTACCCTGCTGTCTTCTCAGGAGCAGATGGAAGTGTGGACCACCCGCAAGTGACACAGCTGCTCAGCCTGGGGTGACAACCCTTAGTGCTTAGCACACACAAGGAGAATATACCAGGGGAAGGGCTGGAGCTGGGGATTGAGCCCCACCCATGGGTGGGCAGAGCCTGGTGGGCTCAGGGGCCTCACCGGCTGTTCGATGACCCTCAGCACTGTCCTCTTGATGTCAGCGATGGCCTCAGTATACACGGCTGCCAGCTCGTGGATCAGCTTGTGGTTCTGAGGCAGGAGGGCCAGGTAGAGGTACAAACACTGCTTTACTGTCTCCTCAGTCCAGGGCGCTGCCACCTCTAATAGGGCAGGGGGTGAAGATCAGGGCGGCCCCACTCCCCTCCCACCCCCAGCATCTGGCTCTTCTTGGGGGACAGGCACATAAGGGAGCTGGGTCTGGGAAGCAAACTGTTTGGGCAGGAAGCCAATCATCTGGGAAATGGGGTGGAACCAGGACTGCTCCCCTTTCAGAAGTCTCTGCACTCAATTCACATCTGGCCTCCTCTGACCACCACTCCACAAGGCGGTGAGAGAGATCTTTCCAAGTTCTGACCCTGTCCCTCCCCTGCTCAGTGCTCCCACACTGTCCTATGCCCTCAGGATAAACCCCCAGCTCCTCACCTTGCTCTACCTGCCAGATCCTGTTCAGGGTGGCCTTGCCTCTGGGGTTGTGTGCTCTGGTTACACCCTACTTTTGACAGTCCCCCAGGGCCCCCACTGTGGAGCCTTTGCACGTGCTGCTCTGATGCCTAGAACACTGCTGGCCAACTCTTCTTTCTGTACCTCCTCCTCCGGGTCTCACATAGCCAGTACGTCTCCTGGGAAGCCTTCCTGGCACCCAGGCTGCACCAGGGCTCCTGTGCTCCTCGAAGGCCCTGTGCTTCCTGCCACAGCCTGAACCTTCCAATTTAATGGTCCCTTCCCCTGGGGCCCGGGTCTCCCTGTCTGCAATTCTGGAGGACCCAGAGCTTTGCTGAGGAAACTGGCCTGCGATGATCCTGCCTGGCCTTTCCTGGAGCCCCATCAGTGTCTAGCTCTCCCTGTCCTCGGCTTTCAGCCCACCTGTCTCCTCCTTCAGGATGCTTTCCCCGACCCCTCACGCTGGGTCAGGCGCTCCCTCTGGGCTTCCACAGACTCCTAGTTTCGCCACCTGAGGCCTGCTCGTTCTGGTTATTACTGTCTGGCTGTCCTCTCTAGCAGGCTGGGCAGGGCTCAGCTTAGATCCAGCTCTGTCCCCAAGACCCAGCCCAAAGCCCGAGACACAGCGGGTGCTCAATACACCCCTGAAGAGCCTGCACCAAACCTGTGTCCTTGTCGGCTCCAAAGAGCACAGATGGCGGGTTGGGGTGGACCAAGAGCTGTAGGTAGTTGAGGGCAAACTTCTCCACATACTCTCGTAGCTGTTCCTTCTCATACATGCGCTTGATGAATAGCAAGGCCTGGGAACGCACCTGAGGAGAGAGTGGGGGAAGATGGTGGAGGGGAAGACAGTTGTTCTGAGCTTGGCAGCACCAGTGTGAAAACAAGCCGAAGTCTGAGAGAGGCCCAGCTGGGCTGAGTTACCTGTGCCCAAGGCTCGTCACCGGCTTGGGAGAGAGGTTTCCTGGCCCACCTCAGGGCCCTGCACCACCTCACCATCTACCTGCCCAGCCCCATCTCTTATCGTTCTCGCCTTGCTTGCTATACTCCAACCAGAAGGAGTTTTCCTCAGTTCCTCAAAGTAACAGTGTTCTCCCTGGCTTTGAGACCTGGCACAAAAGGTTCCCACTGCCTGGCATGCCTGTCACTGGCTGTATCCTGTTTCACTCAGACACTCCCTGCTGGGAGACATGAGGACAGGGCCTGGTCTGGGGCAGTGATTTGTCCCCAAAAGCACCACAGCGCTGAGCCAGGGTGTGCAGTGAGGGTCTGCTGAATGAATGGACACAAGACATCAGAAAGGAGCTGGCAGGAGGCTGGAGCAGGGTGGACCGAGGGCCCTCTCAATCACACACATGCACACACGCTGTTCCCTCCGTCCAGGGCACACCCGTCTACTCATTTCAGGTCTTGGCTCACACGACCCCTCCTCCAGAAGCCTTCCTTAGACCACCTCCCTTCCTCAGCCTCCAGGGTTCCGCCACCACACACCTTACTCCACTCCTGGCACTGAACACACTGTGGGCTACAATGGCTCCCCCCCTGGTCAGCGCTCCCCCAGGTCCCAGCACACCACCAGGCCTTAAGAGGGGCGCACCAACACGGGTGGAATAAGAGCGAAAACGGGACTGCCTTTCCTGGGAGGTGGTGAGTGTGTATGTGTGTATGTTCTAAGCAGCCTCGTGCCATCGTAAATGGAAAAACCACCACCACCACAAAAAATTGTTGCAAGAAGGACATTAGGCCCAGAAACTTTCAGGGGAATGTGGAAAAGACTGGGCTGGTTACTTGGGACAGAGGAAGGACTGAGTGTAACCCAGCAAAGGGCAACGGGGGATCACCTTGTCCTTCTCATGGGAGCTGAGGTCTAGCAGAACATGCAGGTACTGGAACTGGCGGGACGGGCGCTTGAAGATCAGGTCTCGAAGAGTGGACATGCCCAGGTAGGTGCGACTCTGCAGCAGAAAGGAAGGGAACCAGAGCTGAAGGCACCCGCAGTGTGCCTTTGGGGTGTCTCCCTTGCTCCAGTCGGATCTGGTCCTAGACAAAAGCTACTGGTCCCTCACAGAACCCCCCGCCACAGGCTGCAACAAGCAGGGCTCCTGCCCGCACCACAGTGTTGGGGACGCAGGGAGATGTGCCACCCGTCCTCACCTCATCCTCACAGTACTTGCGAATCACCTCCAAGGCACTCTCAGTGATCAGCGGCGCCTCCAGTACAACCTTGGTGAAGATCCTTCCAGAGAGGGAGGGACAGTGAACGGCTGCAGAGAAGGGGCCCCCTGGTTTCCCCATCCTGCTGACCGCAGCTCATAGCTGGCAGGGCCCCCTCCTCACAGAGAGCTCGCTCAACCCCCTGGGTACAAGCTTTGGAGGCAACAGAGCAGGGTTCAAACGCTGCCAGGTGGGTGTCTTGGGCAGAGACTGCCTCTCTGAAACTCAGTTTCTCCCCTTTGTCAAATGGGGATTTCTAGCTTGTTTAATACAGCAATGGGACGGAATGATGGGGGCTGGGAAAGGGTATTGCTATTTTAGACGTGGTGACCACGAAAGGCTGCTTTGAGATGATACTTTAGTCAATGCTGGCAGATGAGAAAGAGCCAGCCATGCAAGGAGTAGGGGGACAGCATTCCAGGTAGAGAGAACAGTAAGTGCCAAGCCCTGAACTCATCATGTTTGAGGAACAGAAGACTGAAGGCCAGTGCGGTTAAAGTTTGGGGGCAGGGAAAAGCAGAGAGGTAAGAAAGGAGGCTAAAGAAGTTGGTAGGGATCGGATTACACAAGGTCTCATAAAACATAGTAAGAAAGTTGCATTTTATCTCGAGGACAACTGAAGGTTTTTAGTGGGGAATAACAAGACGGTTATTTACATTATAAAATGTCACCTGCGCAACTGAAGGTTTTTAGTGGGGAATAACAAGATGGTTATTTACATTATAAAATGTCACCTGCGCTGCTGTGTGGAGAATGGATAACCTGGAGGTCAAGGACAAGGAGGAAGCCACAGAACTGATTCAGGCAAGAGATGGGGATGGCGAGAAGTCAACCTCCAGAACAAGACTCTGAAGCAGGCACTGTTATTTATTCTATATTATATGAGAAAACGGAGGCCCAGAAGTGAGTGACACAGGTCAGAGAGCAAGCAGCAGAGCTGGGAAACAAGCCCAGGGCACGTGACCCAGAGCCTACAGTGAGGTGACATTGTCTGCGCGTGGGGAGAGTGGGAAGAGAAGGGGGACTTGGGATGGGCGCGTGGAGGACTGACTCGGGTGCCGATGAAGACAGAGGTGGTCAGAAACTAGAAAGAAAAGGCAGGACACAGGTGGGGGGACTCTTGGGGACAGGAAGGTGCAGGGCCATCCCCCTCACCCATCCTTCTGGTCTGGCTTCTCCTGAAGGCCGGAGAGCAGGCGGATGAGGCAGTCCTCGTACTTGTCCAGGGTGCCCGTGGCACCAGCTGCTAGGTAGGCGTTGTACTCCTGGTAGAGCCAGGCAAAGGCCAGGTCCAGGCGGGCCCGCACGTCTTCCAGGATGAAGGACAGGACCTCGGCCTTCAGGCCCGAGTCGAACTGAGTCACCAGGCTGGCCAGGATCTTTATGCGCACCTGACGCGAGCAAGGGTCTGTGTTGGCGCGGGGGTGGGCAATCCCAGGCACCCCACGATGGTGCCCTGCAACTACTCCCACCCAGCCTCAGGGACCCCCAGCGCAGACCCAGTGTTAAGTGAGGAAGGAAAGCTGAAGAACCTTATTCTCGGTAGGTCTCATTTGTATGGAAGAAAAAAAATGAAAAGGGAGAAAAAAATTAATCATCACGGAATAAAACTAGAAGTAATTGCTAAAATTTCTAGGAGTAATGTCTAAATTGTAAATATATGAAATTACAAATATCTAACGTATATCTAAATATGTAAAATGTATCTAAAATATAAATATCTAAATCTCTAGGAGTAATATCTACATACTTAGGTACACAGAAAAAGATCTTGAAGGACTCCCTTCATTTGTACATTGGTCGCCTCTGTGGAGGGGATGGCATGCAGTGCGGGTCAAAGGAGACTTACAGGCCCTCTGTGGCCTGGAAATATTTTTTTAACAGAGAGAATATGTTCATATACTATTTGGTTAATTAAAAATAAACGTCAAAAAAATAGGGAAAAAGTCACTTGACTGAGGTTACAATCCCAGGAAGTGGCAGAATCAGGATTTAAAGCAGGTGTGTAAGTGTTTCTGAAGCTAACGAACAAGAATACTGTCAACCACAAGGAAGAAAGAGCATCATGGCAGCCCGCACTCACAGGGCTCCTCCTTGCAGCCGCCCTGTGCTGAGTGAGAGTGCACGCGTGTCCACACATTTCTTCCTCCTTGTCACCTGTGTGGAGCTGCTAATCTCTTCGTTTTATGGGACAACAGAGTAAGGCTTGGAGAAGTGGCCAGTGAACGGCAGAGCTGGCATCTGGAGCCATGGAGGTTGACCCCAGGGCCTGTCTCTCTGCTGGGATGTGAGGTAGACTCCTGGCGAGAGGGACTGGAAGGATGGGCTGGGGGGTACAGAGGCACACCTGGGCTGCCCCGCTGCAGGCCACGGCCTTCTCAGCCCGCAGGATCCGCTTCACAGCGCCCAGCTTCATGGCCTCAACCTGGGCATCGGTCAGGGGCTTCAGCACATCACTCAGACGGAAGATTTTCTTGCGCCCGCCGGCGCCTGCCAGCCTACATGGGAGAGTAGGGACAGGGACATAGTGACTCGGAACATCCTTTCTGGAGCCCAGGCCCACCCCAGGCCATACACACAGAGACACCCCCCTCACTGTCTCTCCAACTCCCCTGTGACTCTGAGGCACGGCAGCGTGCAGGGTAATGGGAAGGAGAGGATGCTATTTTGGTTTTGTAAACAGCATCTCAGGGAAGGCCTCTATAAGGAGCAAGCAACCTGTGATTGGAGATCTGAATGAAACGAGGGAATAAGATCCACAAATATGTGGAGGATGAGCTTTCCAGGCAGAGGGAACAGGAGGTGCAAAGGCCTTCAAGTGGGAACGTGCTTGGCTGTTCAAGAAATACCAAGAGGCTGGTGTGACTGGAGGAGGGAGGAAGGGGAATGGAGAGCTTGGAGGGGCAGCAGATCAGGCAGGGCCTTGTTAGCAAGCCTCGGTTGGGGACAGGGCAGGGACTGGCTGGATTCTGTGGTCTTTAAGGTAGGTAATGATGAGGACGATGATGGCAACAACCAGTAGCACTTCCTACGTGCTAGGAATCATGCTAAGTGCTTTTTACATCATGATCACTGTCCACCCCAAGACTTATCTGATTTAATCATCCAACCATCATTGTGAACTCGTTTAATTCTCCCTCATCCTTAGAGAGAGATACTATCATCCCATCCCAATTTTAGATATAAGTAAGGGGTGTTTTTTCTAAAAGAAAACAACAGCTAAGCCTTAGTGGTTAGGGCATTGACTCTGGAATCAGACAGACCCTCATCCAGATCGATCTCTGTTTATCTGTCTTTGTCTGTCACACACACACCAAGAACCAGGCCTCTAGTCCTGCACCAGCACCTGCAAGGGGACTCACCGGGGTTGCGTGACGGGGATGATGGGCTCTGGCCTCCTCTTGGCCTGGGGCACTTCCTCCTCCAGGGTGGACATGGAGCTCAGGGAGCCCACTACCGAGATGGCCTGACCCTGAGCTGACAGGCGCCGCTTGATAAGGACACTCTCCGGCTTCGCCACCTTCTCCTCCTTGGGCTCCTCCTTGCACTGTTTGGTCTGCTCCACGCCTGAGGGGGAGGCAGCAAACGGGCTCTTGGCATGTCAGACCCACCCGCTCCCACCCAAGGACCTCCGGTGAGACAGGCTCTACTCTAAGCCTTGTACACACAAAACTCATTTAAATCTGCAAAATGCCTTTCTGGAGCAGGTAACTTTTTCATCCCCATTTTGCCATACAACAACGGAGACTCGAACTAGAAATGTCCACTCACTGCCGGTGGGAGTAGTAAATGGTATTGCCACTTTGGAAAGCTGATGAGCAGTTTCGAATAATACTGAACGTACCCAAACTCACGACTCAACAATTCCACTCCTTGGTATAAACTCAAGATAAATGCGGGCACACGCACATCAAAACACCTGTACACAAATGTTCGCAGCAGCTTTATTCACAGTGGCCAAAAACTATAAACGATCCACAGGTCCATCAACAGAGGAGTGTGGATAAACAAACGGTGGCCTATTCACATAATGAAGACTACTGAGCAATAAAAAATAAACTCTTGGTTCACACAGCAACATGGATGAACCTCAAAAACTTATGCTGATGGGACTTCCCTGGTGGCGCAGTGGTTAAGAATCCGCCTGACAATGCAGGGGACACGGGTTCGATCCCTCATCCGGGAAGATCCTACATGCCGCGGAGCAACTAAGTCCGTGCACTACAACTATTGAGCCTGCGCTCTAGAGTCCACAAGCCACAACTACTGAAGCCTGCATGCCACAACTACTGAAGCCCGTGCGCCTAGAGCCCGTGCTCTGTAACAAAGAGAAGCCACCGCACAGCAACAAAGACCCAACACAGCCATAAATAAATAAATAAATTTATAAACAAAACAACACCTTATGCTGAGCAAAATAAGCCAGACTCTATGATTCCATTTATAAGAAGTTCAAAACTAGAAAAAACTAATCTGTGGAGACAGAAGTCAGAACAGTGGTTGCCTCTGGACAGGGGATGCTTTGAGTGTTGACTGGAAAGGAGCAAGAAAGAATTTTCCCGAGTGCTGGTAACAGTCCTTCTCCATCTGGGTGGTGGCTACACTGGTGTGTTCACTTTGTGAAAATTCACTAAAGTGTATACTTAAGAGCTGTGTGTTTCACTGTACATAATTTATACCTCAATAGTACTGTTAGAATGGGAAACCACCTGGGGCTCAGAGAGGTTAAGTAACTTGACCAAAGACACACAGCTATTAAGTGGCTGAGGTAGTCTAGTTCAACTCAGACCTGAAACCCAGGTCTGCTGGATTTCAAAGCCCAGGGCCTAAAACTATTGAGTGGTCACTGTATCTATGGGACCTGTAACTATTTACACCTAAGATCGCATGATTTTCCATTTGCAGCACTACAAAGAGGTGCTCTTCCACTTAGGAGAACCCAGTGGCCACAGTGCCAACTCCTGGCCCTAGTCAGCTCCATATGACACTCACCTGGCCCCAGTCCTGCGGCCGTCATCTGTGTGGCCATGAGCCGAGCCAGGTGCTTGATCTGGGCTTCAGTACCTGCTGACTCCACTGGGGTGTAGATGGCTTGGAAGGAGGCGGGCATGGCCTCGGGCAGGTACACCATGCTGATGAGGACCTGCGAGATGCCCAGGAAAAGGAACCTTCCCTTACTTATTGACTCAACAAACATTCGTTCCACACCCAGGCCAATGCTGGCGAAATGGCAGTGACTAGGACAGACCTGGGCCTGCTCTCATGGAGCGCAGATTCTTGTACAAGTCAGAGAGAAAACGAGTACTGGTGCAGTGTGGTGCAAGAGAAAAGTAGTAAAGGGTGCCACGGGACACAGTAAAGGGTGCCAGGGATGGCTTTGGCTCCCCGGGGCGGTGGCACATAGGCTGAGAACTGAGAGAAGGGCCAGAATCAGACTGACACAGAGTGAAGTCTTGCAAGCGAGGGGTTGTGGGGTAATATATTCCAAGTATAGGAAGGCTAAGAGGCAGCAGAGCTGGTACCCTGCCCAGTGAGTGGAAGGAGGTTCAGTGACACAGTATAATATGAACCAGAAATTGACTTAAAAAAAAAAAATCAGTATCCTACTAGAGCACATCCATGTCTGTCAGGAATTGGTAACAAAAGATAATCTCAAACTCCCTACAGGCTTGGAAGTTTAAATGCATGCTCTTAAATAATAAAAGAACAGAAAGATAATGAAATAACTACACATCAAAATGTGTAAGATGCAGCTACAATGGTACTTAGATGGAAAATCAGATCCTTAAATGCTTACACTGGAAAAGAAAACTGAAAATTAATAAGCCAAGCATTTAACCTTGGGGAAGAACATTCACAGAAAGTAACATGAAAGAAATAAAGACAGCAGAAATAAAACAGAAAAGGTTACAAAAGATTATCAACAAAACTTAACAGCCAGTCCTTTGAAATGACTGAAACCAACCAAATCTACAGCAAGAATAAACAAAAAAAGAGGAAGGACACAGTATTAGGGACAAAAAGGTGACACATTACTACAGAGACAGCAGGTATTATAAAAATAAAAGAATCTTATGAACTTCATGCTGATAATTTGAAAAAGACAATTTCCCGGAGTGTGACAGGGATAGATAAGGTACAACAAGTTAATGGAAGCCAAATCAGACAGGGTCTAAGGCAAGTGGAATTTAAGTTTTATCTGGAAGGAAACAAAGAGCCCTGGCAGGGATCTGAGCAGGGGAGCATCATGACTTGTACTTTACAAAGATGCCTCTGCCTGCCACAGGGAGAGTGGAAGGCAGAGCCAGGGAACAAGCAGGTAGTTCTCTGTGTGAAAAGGGCAGGGCCTGGACAGGGCATGGGCCATGGGGAATGGAGAAGAGGGGAAAGACTCGGGCTGAGGGGGAGGCAAAGAGTTTAACTCCCAAGTTTCTGGCGTGGGGACGAGAGGCATGTGTGCCAAGAACACAGGAGGGGCCACGGGCCTGTAGAAGAGTCGGGAGAAATTTCACAAGTTTAGTTTTGAAATGTTAAGTCTGAGGTGCCTGGGAAACACCCAAGGAGAGAAAGATGCAGGAGGTGGCCGCATATCCAGGCCCGGAGCTCACCAAAGAGATCTGAGCTGGAAAGAAAACTTCTCGCCACCCCAATCACCCAACAACTAAGCCGCTTGGAGGCTCTAGGCAGAGAGAAGGGAAAGCTGATGGTGACTGCTGTTGAGCATGGGAAGAGGTATTTATTCTCCATGAGCACCCAACAGAAAGGTCTCGGTGCTGCTACAGCCGGAGGACTGATGTGAGACACCCCACCACTCCAGCTCCCCTCATCAACTCAAACCACTGGTTCTTTCACTGTGGAGCAGGTCATCTTTGAAAATCCAAAGAAAACACTGGTCATCCCACCTCACCGATGCCAATCCTACACCACTTAGCAAACAAGTCATGGGGTTCACTCTCCAGTTAACAGACCCTCCCTGCAAAGGAGAGGAGAGAGAGTGCGAGTACGTGGGTCTAGATGGAGACTCAGAAAACCCAAAGGGGGATGGGGGGGCAGTGACAAGTAACCTCCTGAAGGAGTAAAGATCATGCAAGAAGAGGTCCATCCAAAGTGAGGAAGGCCCACTGGACCGCACCCTCCCAATACTGAAAACAGAAAAGTGTTTCAGGTCTGATGTCATCTGGAAAAGGAGGGCAGTGTGGAGCGGAGGGGCAGAGAAAAGACTAGACACCCTTCCTCCCTGCCTGGTGGGAAATGGCCCCCACCCATCCTCACCAGATTGGCCACATTGTCAGGTGTCAGCAGAGGCTGTAGGAACTCGGCTGTGATATCTGTGTCTGACTGGCCTGAGATCTGGGCTGAGGCCTTCGAGGTCGCTGAGGGGCCTGGCTCCAAGTCCTTGTCCTCGTCGTCTTCCCCCAGGTTGGGCTCTGGGATAGAGAAGGAGACAAGATGATGGCTCTAGAGAGGGCAGCAGCCCTCCCCTCCTCCCAGGCACCCCCAGTGGTCCCTGCCCCCAGGCAGCCTCAGCAAATAGGAACAGTGCAGCAGATGAAGACCTTTGTGCCATATGACCCTGGGGAACTACCTGCCTCTCCCTAGGCCTCAGTTCTCTTCATCTGAGAAATGGGAATAAGCCATACCAGCCTGGCTGATCACAGTAAGCTCCAAAAGACAAAAAGGTTAAGTAATAAGTTCACAGAGCTTTACTGTTTAAAAACACCTACGTTTGAAACAGTGCTCAACCTCACCAGGAATCAGAAAAATGTAAAAACATCCTAATAAGACAGCGAATTTGCCTATATGATTGACAAAAAACAAAAAGGGTTAGTAGTGACAGTTGTTAATAGGGGTGTGAACTGTGGAAATGTAAACTGGTATCGCCTTTTGGAAGGGCAGTTTGATAGTAGGTCAATATTTTAAATGTGCACACCTCTTCAACACAGCAATTCCACTTTTAAATATCTACCCTAAAAACTTACAGATATAGATAAGGTAAGATGTACAGAGAATTCACTGCAACACTGACTGTACAGAGATGGCACACAACTTCTATCAATAACAGGCTGGGTGACTACAAGCACAGTGGTTCTAGCTCAAGGGAAAAAACTAACATGAACCTTAGAGAAAAGAAGGCTTTGTGTGCAAACACGTGCCTTGAAGCTGTATTTATAAGAGTGGAAAAGCTGGAATGTTCAATAGAGTAATGATTTAAGTAGATTAAGGCAAAATATGATGAAATGTTATGCAGTCTCTTCAAGTTTGTAACTCATGTAACAAAGAGTTGATACCCTGCATTAACCAAGGGCACATACAATTCAGTTAAAAAAGGCTGACCAACACAATAGAACAGGCACTTCACAGAAATCCAAGTAGCTAATAAATGTAAAACAACATGCAGCCTGACTCCAACACATGCAAAAAAGCAAGCTGAGACCTAGGATACCATTTATACCCAGAGAGTTAACAAATGTCCAGGGCTGGTAAGAATGGGGTAACTGGCACTCGCACACTGCTGGGGTTGTATACGCTGGTGTGATTTTTTTGAAAACTGCTATCAAGAATTTAGGGACTTCCCTGGCAGGCCAGTGGTTAGGAATCTGAGCTTCCACTGCAGGGGACATGGGTTCGATCCCTGGTCGGGCAACTGGGATCCCGCATGCCTCACAGTACGGCCAAAAAAAAAAAGAATTTAAATGCACCCAGCAGTAATGGACACATCCATGGCTCAGATCTTGGTTTCTGAAACTATTCCCTACTCAAAAGAAATCAGAAAAAGTGGTTTCTGAAACTATTCCCTACTTAAAAGAAATCAGAAAAAAAAAAAAAAAAAAGAAAGAAAGAAAAGGAAAGAAACCAGGGCTCCTTAGAGAAATGGCTGATTGAAGGCTGGGGTAAGGAAAGTACACGATGAGTCTAGAACACCTTGTTATGCCAGAAAATAAGAAATGCTCAAAAAAACTTACAGGACACATTAAAGGGACATAGGAGCCAGCTCAAAGGCTCCTGCTACTAAATATAAGGCAATTTGAGTAACAAAATGAATAACAACAATAATGGATTATAACCCAGAGAATAAATAAGAATCCAGAAGTCCACACTAATAATAAAGTAGGGAGAAGAAAAGAAAGCTCTTCCTTACAGCAAAATGCCAAGTAATAAATGTAGAAAGAAACCTTTTTATAACCATTACAGTAATAATAGATGCAGGCAACAATCATTAATGGATGCCAAAACCACACAAAGTTTGAAGCAGAACTAGTATTTTACATAGTTTTAAGTATCTCTTCTCAGCTTATTATTTACAAAGGGAAAAAGGGTACTTTACACTAGAGAAACCCGGCAGTCATCACTTTGACCAAGAGAACAAATTCCCATCACCAACGATGAGACAAACTGACATCATGTGCCTCCTCACAACACACAGAGGAGGTCGGGGCATCACTTCTGCAGTGTTCTTGCCAAAAGTGCAGAACCTGAATCCTATCAGGAGGCAAGAGCAGACAAACCCAAGAGGAGGGACATTCTACCAAACAGCTGCCCTGGACTCTTCACAAGGTCAAGGTCATGAAACAGAAGAAGGCTGAGGAAATGATTTGAGAGACTCAAGGGATGTGACAACTAAATGGAATGTGTGATCCCCATCTTGTGAAGGGTACACAGGAGTGTTTGGTATTATTCCTGTAACTTATCTGCAAGTTCGAAATTATTTAAAAATGAAAAGTTTAAAGTAACAGAAAAATAAAATTGGTTGGCCAAAAATAAATGTATAAGCTCTCTGCCCCATCAATCCCACTACTGGGAACTTGTCTCATGACTTGACACGCATGCAAGACTGTGCACTACAGCCATCTTCATACTTTATAAAAATAGACACAAATGAAATGTCCACCAACAGGAGGACTGGTTAAAGTGGTCCATGTACCCTATAGACTATTATGCCACCATTACAAGGATGCAGCAAATCTCCATGTGCACATATAGAAAAAACTCCAAGATAATTCCTAAACAAGTAAGGTACAGAACGCTCTGCTTTGTGTGCTTAATTAGGGGGAGAAAAATAGATCCTTACCTCACTCCTTATATCAAAATAAGTTATTTTTCAAAGTGAAAAAAAAAAAAACGAAAACAAAACTTGATTCTTTTGTTTTTTGGCTGCGCCATGGGATCCCAATTCCCTGACCAGGGATCACACCTACACCCCCTGCAGTGGAAGCGCGGAGTCTCAACCACTGGACTGCCAGGGAAATCCAAAACTCGATTCTTTCATAAATGTTCTAGAAACAAACGAGCACTTAAAAAAAAATTTTTTTTTTACAGTAAGGAAGGTTGCCATGGTCAACACTATTGATAAATAATACAACCATTAAAAAATTACTTCAGGGACTTCCCTGGTGGTCCAGTGGTTAAGACTCCACAATTCCACTGCAGGGCGTGTGGGTTCGATCCCTGGTTTCGGAACGAAGATCCTACATGCCCTGTGGCACAGCCAAAAAAAAAAAAAAAAAAAAAAAAAATTACTTCCAAAAGAGACTCGATTTATAAATGAAACACAGGAAAGGAGAACTCTACACATACAAGGCATTTCTGAAAGAAAATCTGAGTGTTAATACTTGTGGAGTGGTTACTTTTGGGGTGAGGGATGAAAGAGAGACTACTTTCATTTTATTCCTTCTTGTATAACTTAAGTAACTCATAATTACTTGTAAGTGTATTATATTCTTCAGTAATTTTACTTTGATATCACTTATTATATGTCACCATATTCATACAACATAATTTATAATGTAAATTTAGCTTACAGTTTCCTGTAAATAATTAGACATTTCAAACGTGGTCAGTCCCTGCCAACACCTCCTGCCAGGCCTGACTCAGCTCCTCAGCTCACCAAGCTTCATCTTCTTGAGCGTGGAATCTGAGTCGTCTCGGGGCCGCTTGCGGGCATCCTTGCTGCTGGGCATGTTGCGGGCGATCTCAGCCTGAGGTGTGCCCAGGTCTACCAGCAGGGTGGTGATCTGAGCCTGGAACTCCAAGGAGGCTGGGTGCTTCAGCACACTCAACAGGTGCAACTTGAGGTTCTTACGCACGCTGCTCACCTGAGATTTGGCCAGCGTTGGGGGCAGGTTGGCTGTGAGGAAAGTAGCAAGAACTTCGTGCTGTGGACAGAGCTCATGGGGCCCTGCCACCCTCACTTCCCAAGCCCCAGCTTGGGCAGTGGTGGCAGACATCTCCTAGAAAAGTTCCTTCGCTCTCAGATCTAATGTATGGCTTTCCCCCTGTACAAGCTGATACTCAAAACCCTTGAGAGGTCTCCTTCAGTATTAGTCAACCTTAAAACAATGAGAAAACTCACCCTCCCTTTCATTAAACATAGTCTCATCTCCCTCCATCTCTGGTCTGGAAATTCCAACATGCTTGCTCTGGGGAAGGCTATAATCACCTCCAGAATGTCCCAACCGAACTGCCACAACAGTTCATCGTTGGTCCCTGACACCAGAATGACTTTCTAATGCCTAACAATCACCTTGACAAGTAAGCCTCCCCTGTTCCAGAGAGAAAGAGCATGCCTGCAATCTTTCCTGCCCAGCATCCCTTCCCACTTCCTCAGCCAACAACACTCCCATTTTCCTTTGAGGGAAACACCTGGGCTCCATTCTCAGTCCAAGTGGGCAAGATACTCAGGGCCAGTAAGAACACTGCAATCTCTTGGCCATTGTGACTGGTTCAGAGATAGGCTCACAATATCTTCTTGGCCAATCAGAAACAACGAGCCCTTGGACCTTTGCTGGAATGATTGGGAAGAGACAGTCTCTCTCCCATGGGGTTGCCAAGAAGATGGAATGAAAGCCTGTAACAACTGGGGGCCATCTTTGCTACCCCAAGGAAAGAGACACACAAGAGCCAGGAGACGGAGAGGGATTCATGATCTGCACACACTCATGCCTCAACCCCAGACTTTTCAGTTTTCACACATGCACAAAAGTAGAGAAAACAGTATAATGAATCACCATGTACCCATCAATATTTTGCCGATCTTGGCACATCGATCCTCCCTGCTTTTTGGGGGAGAGAAGGGAAGAGCTGGAGTATTTTAAAGTACTTCACAGACACCAACCAGGTCATTTCACCCACACATACCTCAATATGAAAATCAGCTTTGAACCAAGTTTCTGTCACATACAACCACCAAAATATACATGTCTAACCTAGAGAATCCTTCCCTGTGTCCACAACCTACTAGACTGATGATGAATCCCTTATGGGCCCACTACCTAGCTCACATTTCCTCAGAAAAGAGGAGACTGGTCTGTGGACAGGGGAAGGGGAGAAGGAGGGGACCAACTTACCATGCAGGGTTTCATAGGCCTGAATCACCTCAGACATGAACATGGGCCTCTGGCGGGCAATATTGGCGAGGGAGCCCAGGGCTGTGGTCAGGTTGATGGAGGAGATAGCGGGGTGCACCATGAACTTGAGCAACTGCTCTAAGGCTGCCTTGCCTTCTTCCCACAGCACATCTAATGAGGGAGAGAAGAGAACCAGTTAGTAGGGCCCTTTCTCCCTGGCCTCCAAAGAGAGCAGCCTTTGAGACCAAAAGGAGAAAGATCCTCATACATGGATGGCTGTGAATGGCTGAAAAAACACAGAAAATTTAGTGGCTGATGAGTCTGACTATAAGACTATTAATGAGTATAAGAATTTAGAGCTGATGCTCAAAGCATGCGCTTGCAACAGTGAAAAAGTAGAAATAATTTAAAATATCCAACTATAAGGAAACTGACTGAACTACATTGATGTAAAACTTTGAATATGTATATGTCTATACACACACAGACAAAGAACTCAAAGTTCTTTTTATCACCACGCTCCTTGATCCAGTCACCAAAAGTTAACTCTTAACAACTGTGAAAGATATCTTGACATTTCTTACACAAACATACTGGATGCCACATTATCTGAAATAGTGAATAAAAAATAGAATGTGATGTAACCATACTGTGGAATATTTTGTAGCATCTGAACATAATATTGTTAGGAAAAGATGTAACAAGATAATTTTGTTGAGTTCAAAAGGTTGTCAAGGGACTTCCCTGGTGGCACAGTGGTTAAGAATCCGCCTGCCAATGCAGGGGACACGGGTTCGAGCCCTGGTCTGGGAAGACCCCACATGTCGCGGAGCAAGTAAGCCCGTGCACCACAACTACTGAGCCTGTGCTCTACAGTCCGCGAGCCACAACTACTGAGCCCGCGTGCCACAACTACTGAAGCCTGTGCACCTAGAGCCCGTGCTCTGCAACAAGGGAAGCTGCCACAATGAGAAGCCCGCACACCGCAACGAAGAGTAGCCCCAACTCGACGCAACTAGAGAAAGCCCGCATGCAGCAATGAAGACCCAATGCAGCCAAAAATAACAAATTAATTAATTTTAAAAAAAAAGGTTGTCAAACAACATATAAGAAGAGCTAATATTTGTGGAATGCTTACTACGCCAGCCATGTTAACTCACCAAATGCTCATACCTACATCCTAAAGTAGATGCCATAATAATGACCCCCAATTTACCAATGAAGAAACAGGATCAGAGAGAATAGGTCAGTTGCTCAATGGTAGAGCAGAGATTCAAACACAAGCCACTACTCAAATGCCTCTCAGTTGAAAGTATAAAGCATGGCCCTATTTCCTGTAAAAACAGGGCCAACAGACACAGAAACTATGAATATATACATATAAATATCTTTGCATAGAAAAGGTCTGAAAGAAAACAATACTCTTAGCAGTATTCATCTCTGGTAAGCAGGACTGGGGGAGGGGGTATTTTCCCTTTATACCCCTCTATATTTATTGCTTGACATTTCAGTAATGTGCATCTACTACTTCTATAATTTGCAATTAGAAAAACTGTAAAACTAGCTAGTATTTACTACTAAGTGCTCACGTCGTCACGGAACCTCCCAACAAACCTGTGAAAGGGGTACTACTACCACCTCCATTTTACAAAAAGAAGATAAAGTTCAGAGAGGAGTAACTTGCCCAAGCTCACATGAGTAAGTGGTAACACGGAGATTTGAACCTAGCATCAGGGCTCTTAAGCACTGTTTTAAACTGACTCCAGAAATGAAAAACCAAGAAAAAAGGGGGGGGAGGGGGAGGGGGAGGAGGAAGGGAGACAGTGCAGTGACTGACAAATGGCACCAGCTGATAGGTGGCACTCACTGTATTGGATATAGGGATGGTCACGAGGGATGCGGTCCAGGCTGATGTCGTGCTCCTGGCGTCGGGGCACCTCCGAGTCAGCCATGCGGGGCGACAGGGTGACAATGAGGCCCTCCACAAACTTGATGGCGTGGGTACGGATGCCGTCATTGTCAGAGTCCAACAGCAGGATGATGTCCCCAGCCATGGCAGACACCATATCCCAGCAGGCTTCCTGGAGCTCGCTGATCACCCGTGTCTTCACCATCCACTGCGAGTGGGCCAGGGAGGGATGGACGGACAGACAGATGGGGAAAAAGACATCAATCACCAACTCCACCAACTCCCAGAGATCCATAAATGATGATGAATACATTCATTGGGGAAATGTTCACTGAGTTACAACTCTGTCTCTGGCCCCATGCTAGGTGATGCTGGGGACAGGACCCAGTGGTGACCAAGCCAGGTCTGGTCCTGCCCTCACGAGGTTCACAGATAGTGACAACCCAGAGTGATGAAGACTCAGATCTTAAGGAAGCCAGAGGAACAACAGTGCCAACCTCACAAGGTGATGGCAGAGATTAAATGGATTCATTCCTTTCATTAATGTTAATGTACATCACACCACAGTGTGGACCTGGCTGGCCCATCCTGGTCACAAAGGAGGTACTCAGGGAATGTTTGTTGAATGCACAAATGAATGGACAGATGGATGGAAGGATGGGTTAATGGCAACTCCCTGACCATTAGACATTAGAACCCCTTTGTTGTCTTTTCCTAAAGATCAACAGCATGTCTTGCTCATAACGAATCTGATCTGATGCTGGTTTTGAACTCTAACAGATGAGTCTGTAAATGAGACCTGTCAGGCTGGGACAGCCCCAGGTGGGGAGGGAGCTCTTACCTGCAGGGCCACCTTGTAGAGCTGGGTCATGGTGAGGATGGCCTTCTTCACCACATTCACATTCTCATCTCTCAAGAGCATGTTGAGATTCGCGATCAGTTTCAGCAGTAACTCAATGTCTCGCTTGCTAGGGGATGGAGGAAAAAGGGCAAGGTCAAGGTGGTCTTTGGGCAGGTGATGGGAGCCTGGGGTCCACAAGGAAAGGGAAATCAGGGTCAGTGTGTCAGGAGATTGGAATGGAGGTGGGCACCTGTCTTGTTTGCCAGCACAGCTGGAAGCTGAGAACAATGCCTGGCACCCTCAGACACAGCTGACCCCAAACGCTATCTAGGTTGGTCCTGTAACCCCCACTGTTCTGTATTATTAGGGCCCTGCTGTTCACATAAGGGGCAGCAGAGCCAGACAACTGTAAATCTGGATAAGTAACTGTGTCTTTTAGAACAGTTCCTACCTCAAGGCTTGCTGTGAAAACTGCAACAACACATGTAAAGTTCTTAGAAAAGCACAGAAAGCATTCAATAGATATCAGTCATTATTACTTTAAAGCACTCTGCTTTATGTAATCACTGGTTTTGTTTACTAATTTGTTTACCTAAGTCTGAGGGCTCTGAAAGTGGGGGACCCTTTCTAGTCTGAGTACTAGCAGAGTCTCATTTTTTGTTGAAGGAAAAAATGAAAGGCCTTCAATAAATATTTATTCAGTGAATGAATAAATTCAAGGCTACACCTAGAGCTCAGAATGTGTATTTTCATAACACGTTACAATCTGAATTTAATTATTAAGCTAATCAGTCAAAAATATGAAACTCAGCTGTCAGCTACATGACATGCAGGAACAATACCTGTTTTTATTCACTGTTATAGCTACAGTCTGACACAAATGCCTGGCACATAGCAGTTATGTGATACATATCTGTCGAACAAAAAGTTTTTTGGCAAAATCAGAAAACTTACCACAAATTGTCCCAGTAATAATCTATAAAAATTTTGAATCACTATGTTGTATACCTGAAGTCAATATAATATTGTAAATCAACTATATCTTAAAAAAAAAAAAAAAGACAAAACTAGTGGTTACCAATGGGGAGAGGGAAGGGAGGAGGGGCACGATAGGGGTAGGGGGATTAAGAGGTACAAACTACTATGCATAAAATAAATAAACTACAAGGATATATTGTACACCACAGCGAATATAGCCAATATTTTAAAATAACTTTAAGTAGAATATAATATATAAAAAATTTGAATCACTATGTTGTATACCTGAAACTAATATTATAAATCAACTATACCTCAACTGAAAAAAAAAATTCTCCCAGTAAAAGGTGGAGACTGAGAATTTGGGCAGTGGTGTTATGGACACGGGTTAAAATCCCAGCATGGCCACATACTGGCTGTGTGACCTTAGGAAACGCACTTCACCTCTCTGAGTCACAGTTCTGTCTTCAGTTAAATGTGCCAAACAAATAATCCAGTGTTATTTTAAGGATCGAATAACAAAGTAGATGAAGTATTTAGTACACCAAGGGAAGTAGCTGAAAATCTGTCAGATGCTGTTTACAATTTGAAGGTAGAGCTGGTAGTCCTTACTGATGATGCAGATGTGAAGTGTGGGAGAAGTAGAGGAATTGTGGATGAGTCCAAGATTTCGACCTTATTAAATATTTGCTGGGGAATCACTGTGCATGGGAGGGAGAATGGGTCTGAGAAGCAGAGGGCAAGACTCTCAGGGCAGGGCCAGGCACCAAAGAGGCTGGCTCCAGCAGGGGTGCTCCCAGGGCTCCCTGCACCGCCCCATACCATGCCTCCTCGATGAAGCCGATGACAAACTTGCGCACTTCAATGGACTTGTCTGCTTGGAAAGCGATGATCTCCTGCCAAAGTCAGGAAGAAGGTAGGTCAGAGTTGCACCAGGATCCACTCCCTTATCCCTACACCCACACCCTTTCTCTCCTGTCGGTCACTCACATCCAGGAAGTTGTCCAGTAGTGTGGGATCTTTGTTGATGATCAGTTCCTGGACCTGGAAGGAGATTGGGGATGGGAAGGAGAAACACACATAAACCAGGGTCCAATCAGTGCAGATAGGAACATGTAGGAGAAAACAGCATGGGGGTAGGCAGCAGATAAGCTCAGTTCAGATCCTGGCTCTGCCACTCCTACCATAGCCTGGGCAAGTGGCTTCCCCTGAGTCTCAGTTTGCTCTTCTGTAAAATGGGAATCGTAAACAACAACTTATAGGGCTGTTGTGAGGCTTCAATAAGAAGATACTACAGGGCGCAGGTCCTGGTGGATAGTGAGTACGTGTTACAGATGGAGGCTAAAGAAAAGAGGGAAGTGCTGCAGGACTCCTACCTTCCTGAGGCTCACCCAGCAATTCTCTCCACTCTCCTTCTGTTTCTACTCCCCACTCAACTGTCACAATTCATCAGGCATTTTATGACAATGAGAACACATTTTCTGAGGCCCTTGTACCTGCCAGGCTCTTTGGAATAAGCCCTTCCCAAAAACATTCTCACAGAAGCTCACTGCCTATGACCCAAGGCACTGTTGAACAGCCCTGCCAACCACTCCACGAGGGAGGCCCCGTCAGGACCCCACTCTACTGCTGAGGTGGAATCGACTACCCAAGGCCACATGCCGAACAAGTAGAACTGGGGTCCTCACCCAGGCAACCTGACCTCCCAACCTCTGAACTCCACCTGCCTCCCCAATTCCCCATGCCCTCTTTTGCTTCTGTACAAGCTATTATGCCCTCTGGTCAAGACGCTCTCCCTCTCTCACTTGGCCTGGTTCTCTCCTTATCATCCAGGTCTCAGCCCAGACATCCCTCTTCTAAAAAGCTCTCCCTGACTCCCCACCACTAGGCTGGGTCAGAAGCTCCCTCTGGGTTCCACACCCCTCTGGGTTCCTCCATCCCATCCCGGCTCACTCTGGGTCCTCACTGTCTGGTGACCTGCATGTCTTCCCCACTGGACATGACCCTGGCAGAGAGCAAATACGAGGATCAAGAGCATAGAATTTGGAGTCTGAATCCAGCATTCAAGTCCTAGTTCAGCCAGCTGCTAGCAGAGTGACCTTGGGCTAATTTAAGCTCTGAGACTCTGTTTCTTTCTCTATAAAACAGAGAAGAACCCTGCCTCATAGAGTTTTTGTGAGAATTAAATGACAGCGTGGCCGAATAGCACTGAGCACCATGGCAGGCATATCCCAAGTGCTTAACTGTGGACACTGGTGTTATTACCAGTGTCTTCTTTTCCAGGGGTTCCCATCCTGGCTCCCCTCGTCCTGCTTAGCCCAGCATCACCCACTTCCCCTCACCTGTTTGAGCACTGTGATCTTTGAATCATTGGTGATCAGTGCTGCCTGGTTGAGGAGATCCACCACCTGGAAGGAAGGTGAAAGGCATGTGACAGTACTCACCTTGCCAGCCCAGCCCTGACGGCGCTCCCTGGGTTCTGCCACCTAGAGGTGGATGGCCCAAAGACAGGGCCTGTGCCTTCCCACTCCAAACCCCTCTCTCCATACTCACTCTCTCTGATGTGGTCATGCCATCAATGCCTGGCCCCTCCTCTTGTGTGAAAAACTGCGATGCCACGCTCCGGCGAGTGACGCTGTCCCCACTGCTGCCTGCCATGGCTGCTGCCTGGTACTCCCTGGAGAAGAGAGATCAAGCTCTGCACCTTACCTCACTAGCTGCAAAGGGTTCAACCCTCCTTTCTAGCCTGTTGGGTCTTTGTTGGGTCTTTTGAAGCCCCTCCCCCTTCCAGAGTCTGGATCAGACTGTACGTGTCCATGAGGCTGCAACCTGGGGGAGACCGATGTCTCCCAGCTCAGAGGCAGTACCTCATGGAGTACCGAGCCTCACCTTCAGTACTTTACACATGACAGGCTGACCACAAACACCTGCTGAATGACTGAACAAATGAACACAGAGCAGCCACGCACTGGTCTCAGTGCCTCCTGTCTCTCCATCAGGGCTGTACTCTGGACTGGACACCAGAGCAAGCTTTCTAAAACATAGCTCTGAGGAGCGCCAGTCAGAGTCCTGTACGTCGTAAGTACTCAATACATCAGAGAAGGCCTAATTAAATTATATTTCTGCCATTTTCTGGATTACTATGGAGTTGTGCTTTAAAAGGCCGGGGGTGGGGGACTATTGGGCATCTGTCCCAAAGCCACACTGGCAAAATTAACAAATAAGAAGGGTATCAATTACAGCACTATTCCTAATAGCAGAAGACTATTATCAGGCTTCCCTGATGGTGTAGTGGTTAAGAATCTGCCTGTCAATGCAGGGGACGTGGGTTCGAGCCCTGGTCTGGGAAGATCCCACATGTCATGGAGCAACTAAGCCCGAGCGCCACAACTACTACTAAGCCTGCGCTCTAGAGCCCGTGAGCCACAACTACTGAAGCCCGTGCACCTAGAGCCTTGCTCCACAACAAAAGCCACCGCAATAAGAAGCCCACGCACCGCAATAAAGAGTACCCCTGGCTCGCCACAACTAGAGAAAGCCCGCGTGCAGCAATGAGACCCAATGCAGCCAAAAATAGATAAATAAATTTATTTTTTTTTAAAAAAGACTATTATCAACACAAATATTCTCAAATAGGGAGACTGGCCGAAAAACTGATACATCCACATAATAAAACACTATGTAACTATAAAAAGGAATGAGGGAAGGAAAAAAAAAAGGAATGAGGAAAATCTCTATATACATTGATAAACAGTGGGCTCTAGCACATTTTAAGTAAAAGCAAGTAAAGTGAAGACAATGTTTACTGTATGCTCCCTTTTTACAAAAGAAAGGAAAATATGTGTATATGTTAAAAAAAGAAAAAAAAAACTGAAAGGAAAAACCAAAAAGTAGAAAAGGGAGAATACAGTTAAAAAAAAAAAAAAAAGATGGCTCTCAATGTATTATCATAATGAAAAGATGACAGTGACAGCCTGTTGCATCACAGAAGAATTAAACTGACTTTCGTCAAGTTTGTGTATGTATACACAGAATGACCCGAGGTAAGAAACCACTGGGTCTCCGCTGCCTCTTCTGTAAAACTGGGATGGTAACAGTGTTTCTCTCTCAGAACTATTTTGAGGAGTAGATTAGTTTCAGAAGGCTACTGCATAAACTGTTAACAATAATTTGAGGAGGGTGAAAAAGGTGCATCTTTTAAAAGAGATATACTGCACACAATAGTTTATTCAACAGGTATCTGCTGAATGAATGACTATCCAACAACCTCCTTCCTAGTCTCCCTGCTGCCTGTCATCCCCACATCTTGCTTACAGTCTGAGCCAACTCCTCACCAAGGCCTAGAAGACCTTATGTGATCTGGTCCCTTCTACTTCTGCCCTCACTTCCCTCAGCTCTCCCTGCTCCAGCGACACTGGCCTCCTTGTCATCATGCCAATCATACCCCTTCCTCCAAGCCTTCTCCTCCAAGGGCTTCTCTTCTTTCTGCCTGGGATACCCCTCCCCTCACAGACTGGCACAACTCCCTCCCTCCTTATTTCCTTCAGGTCTCAACTCAAATATCCCAGCAGTGAGGTCTTCTCTGACCATCCATCCCATTTCAAATTTCCATTTCCTCTCCGTCCCCATCTGTGTTGCTTTATTTTTCTCCAGGGCATTTATTATCATCAACACACTATATATTTATAAGCTCCATGAGGGCAGAGATGTGTGTCTGTGTGTTCACTTTCTCTATCCCCAGCACGGAACAGAGCTTGGCACCTAGTTAAGTGTTCAATAAAAACCTGCTGAGTGAATGCCAAAGGGCTTCAACAATCACTGGGCTTAGTATCCCTACCCTTTGGCTCTAGAAGGCTTGAAACATAACAGCTAATGTTTACTGAACATTTAATATGTGCTGGGCACAACTCTAACGCACATAGTAACTCAGTAACTTATTTAAACCTCACAACACCAAGTCTTTGAGGTAAGTACTGTTTCTGTTTTTAATGGGGGTATAGCTGCTTTACATTGTTGCATCAGTTTCTACTGTACAGCAAAGCGGAGTTCCCTGTGCTATACAGCAGGTTCTCACTAGTTATCTATTTTATACATATTAGTGTGTATATGTCAGTCCCAATCTCCCAATTCATCCCACCACCCCTTTCCCCCCTTTGGTGCCCATAAGTTTGTTCTCTACATCTGTGTCTCTATTTCTGCCTTGCAAACAGGTTCATCTGTACCATTTTTCTAGATTCCAAGGTAAGTACTATTTTTTTTTTTTTCTTTGCTTTATGCGGGCCTCTCACTGTTGTGGCCTCTCCCTTTGCGGAGCACAGGCTCCGGATGCGCAGGCTCAGTGGCCACGGCTCACGGGCCCAGCCGCTCCGCGGCATGTGGGATCTTCCCGGACCGGGGCACGAACCCGTGTCCCCTGCATCGGCAGGCGGACTCTCAACCACTGCGCCACCAGGGAAGCCCCAAGGTAAGTACTATTTTTATTTCCGGACGCACAGGCTCAGCAGCCATGGCTCACGAGCCCAGCCACTCTGCGGCATGTGGGATCTTCCCGGACCGGGACACGAACTCGTGTCCCCTGCATCGGCAGGCAGACTCTCAACCACTGCGCCACCAGGGAAGCCCTATTTTTAATTTCCATTTTACAGATGAGGAAATTTGAAGTCCAAGGAGGTAAAGTCACTTGATCAAAGGCTCACAACCTGTAAGATGTAGACCTAGCAGTATGGCTGCAGAATCCAGCCTTCTCACTGCTGTGCTGGTCTGCCTCTCTAAAGGAACTGCTTCCCCCTGCTAGGTCTCTTCCCAACAATCCAGTATACTTCTGTTTCCCATCAGAACACAGGGAACTTTTTCATGATGAACCTTTCACATTGATCCACCCAAACTTTTTACCATGTTCTTCCTCTTCCACTTTTTGGTTTCTTTCTTTATTTTTTAAACGTATATACATATTTCCTTTTCTTCTGTAAAAAAGGGAGCGTATGATAAACACTGTCTTTCATTTCGCTTTTCACTTAATATATGCTGGAGCCCACTCTCTATATATTTCATTCTTTTTTGGCCCCCCTTCCCTCATTCCTTTTTACAGCTGCATGATGTTTTATTATGTGGCTGTTATCTGTTTTTCTCCTCTGCCAGTCTCCCTACTAAAGAACATTTGGGGTGTTTGTAGTCTTTTGCTATTACCAACAATCATTGGTTCCCCTTCCCTCCCGGTCCCACCGCCCCACTCCCACCTGGGAATATGACGACTCCCCGCATATACACAGAGTGGCCCCGCGAAAATCCTTCATCATTCAACGAACATTAACTGGGAGTTTTCGGCGTGACAGCGCTGTGCTGGGAAACACGACGGTGACCAACACACACCTCCCTGCCTCCATGGAGCTCATGGTCACAGACAGAACTAAAGAGCCACACAAATAAAGGTCCAATAACAAATGAGACCCCCCGCCAAGTGACATGAAGGAAAGGCACAGGAACCTGTAAGAGCGTTTTAACAGGCGGATTTCGGGACGGAGAGCGGGAAAGGAGGGCTTCGCAGAGGAAGTGACGTTGGTGCCGAGACCCGAAAAATGAATGGGAGTCAGCCAGGCGGAATGAGTAAAAGGATGTTGCAGACAGAGGGGACGGCATGTGCAAAAAGCCTGAGGCGGGAAGGCGTATGGCGAGTCTGAGGAACCGAAAGGCCAGTGCAGCTGTGCGACGTGAGGAACGACCAAAGAGGCAGAGCCGAGGCCGGCTGGGCGGACGCGCCTTGGGGGCCACGATGGAACTTTGCCCTGAGGGCACTGGGGAGCCACGGGAGGGTCCAGAAATGGGGAAGAAACTGGGGTCCCGAGCGTCACTGCTCCCTTCCCCTCTCAGCGTCTCCACTCCCCCCGGCAGCGCCCCTGCCCTTTCAAGGTCCTTCCTCCCTTCGTCCCCGGGCCCCCACGCCGCCCCCCCTCTCACCGCGGCTCAGGCCTCCGTCCCCCTCGCGCACCCTCAGCAGCGCCTCTTCACAGACGCCACCGCCATCTTCCGCTCGCCGCCGTGACACTGCGCATGCGCCGTGCACTGAGCGTCGCTGGGAAACGGAGTCCACCCTGTGGCGTACCCCGCCCCTACCTTCTGCCGCGCGACCGGCCTTCCGCTCTCCGCCCCCTACGACGCCGGGGCTGCCCTTCATTTCCGGCTTTCGGGAGCCATGCCTCCTGGGAAATGTAGTCCTTTGACGGGGTCCGGAAGGAAAGGGGGATAGAGGCTTCTGGGAAATGGAGTTCACAGTAGTTCTGGGTCCCTGGACGGCAGGTGTTAGAGAGAGTGGAGAGTCCGGGAGGCGAAGCTCTTAGGTCTGGAAGGTGGTCTGTTTCCTCAGCGGGGTCTGAGCAGAGGCCTCGATCCCCTCAACCCTTGGTCCTGACCATTTACACAGTATGGAGCATTTCCAGCTATCAGAAGCTTCAGTCTTCCAGTCCGTCCAATGGGAAATGTGGTTTCGAGGAGCTCCTACAGGTTCTTATAGTAACACATCGGGACCCATGGAGACCACTCGGCTCTGAGCCTCCTTTACTCCGCGGCAGTCTTGCTGGGCTCTGGCTGTTCGCCTGCTCCTGTCGAGATGATGAAACCCCTGGATGGAAGGGCCCTAGAGTTCTAACCTCGAGGCTTTTAGTATCAGCAATGCCTCCCACCTGTAGCTCCTCACTCGTCAGCCATCTCCAGCTCTCGCGGCCCCGGGCTGCGGCTCCCGGCGCCTGAGGTCTGTCTCCTCGCAATCCCGCAGGGGGCGCCCCAGTCCGGGCGCACCGCCCTCGGGGAGGGAGGCGGGAGGGGAGCCCAGGGCGGGCGAGGGCGAGGGCGAGGGCGGGGGGGCGGGGGGGGTGTCCCGGCTATAAAGCGTGGCCGCCTCCCGCGGCGCCCGGGAAGGCTGGGACCCTGGGCGGTCGGACGGACGGGCGCCTGTCGGAACCCAGGCCGTGCCGGCTGAGAGATCCGAAGCGCTTGGTTCCCCCCCGGGCCGGAGCGGGGGCGGGTGGGGGCGCAGGCCCGGGGGATGCTGGGCTCGGTGAAGATGGAGGCCCATGACCTGGCCGAGTGGAGCTACTACCCGGAGGCGGGCGAGGTGTGTCCTCGGGGATGGCGGAGCGGGAAGGGGGGGGGCAGGAATCAGGGTGCGGGCCTAAATGGGGGCAAGGACCGGGGTGTGGACTCAAGTGGGGGCCCCAAATAGAACTGGGGAGCGGAGGAACTAGAGCCACGGAGACCAGGTGTTGGAGTCAGGGACGGGGGACAATGCATGGGAGCGCGGTTTAGGCAGGCTAGTCAGAGTGAGGGCTTAAACGGGAGTCAGGAAGATTTAGGCAAGGGTCAAGTCGTAGCTTAAATGTGAGGGCTGGGTGTCAGGGACCCAAAGTACAAGGAATTAAAATTAACAGACCAAAGATAAGACTCAGAACTAGGGGATACGGACAGAGCTGGGGGATTAGGAAATGGGGTTTAAAACTGGGGAAAATATAAGGGACTAAGAGATGGGAGAGGGAGGTCACCATTAAGGGAAATCTGAGCTGGGAACTCAGGGTTAGAAATTAGTGTTAAAGATGGGGGTCTGGGGTAGAAATAAGAATTGGGGTTCTGGGATAAGGATTGGGGCTGCGACTACGTCTAAGTCAGAAATGGGGGTTGGTGCTCGGGTGTAAGAGATGAAGGTGCTCAGAGATGAAGCTTGGTCTGGGGAGTGTGAAAAAACAGGTGATTTAAGAGTTGGGGCTCGGATAGATAGGGGTCAGAGTCGGGATCCTGATTGGCAGTGGAGGGGTCGGTCTCCACCCCTGCCCCCCATCCCTACTAATGACCCTCACCCCTCCCAGCTGAACTTCAGTGGTTTAATTGTTATCAGAGACCCTCAGCAGGGATTCTCCTTGTGGAGTCTGGAGGGTTTCAGATTTCGCACCCCCCATCCCCGCCCCCACTCCACCTTCCAGCAATCTCCACTAATTGCTAATGTCCTCACCAGTCCCATCTCAGACAAGATTTCCCTGGAGTAGGGGGCAGGGATGTATCTTAATTCGCTCACCCTAGACGCCGGGAAGTCCCTCCCCAGGTCTAACTCCCATTCCTCTTGCTGCAAGGACTCCTTCTCCTGAGCGTGCTCTCTGCCTAGTCAGCATTGTGAATTGGAAGGGTCCTAGTCAGAGGGTTATGGGGGTCTGGATACCTGGGTTTCTGATGGAAGGGGACTGTGGGCTTGAGGTGGGGTATGGGACTGGAATGGTTGAGTTCTCCAAAGAGACCAAGATCTGGGGTTTACAGGGGCCCCAGAGTGCCTGAGTCCTGGGTCTGGGGTTTGAAGCTGTAGGGTGAGACTCCTGAATACCCAGGCCTGCGGGGCTTGGCAAGGTGCCCAGGAGGGGCCAGTCCTGGGGCTGTGGAGGTGTGAGGTGCACGTGGGGTGGTGCAGGGAAGGGATTGGGAGTGTTGAGAGGTGGAGCCTGGGCAGCTGGAGATGTCAGTTATATGGTGGGCAAGGCAGAGACCAGGTTGGTGGTGGAGACTCCCAGGTATTGGGGGATCCCGGCTGAAGGCCCGACATAGTTCAGAGTCTGGGGACCTGATTTAAGGGTACCAACTACAAATCAGTGTTTTGGAGGCATATCTTAAGAAGTAAATTGCGGGGGTCTAGGCTGAAGGAGTCATTATTTGGGGCAAAACCTGACGTTTAGTAGGGGACAATTTGTGTGGAAATTGTCTCTGAAATTGAGGAACAGTCTAGAGATAGTCAGCACTTGGGGGCATATTTTGGAAGAGTTGACATATAGGGGGCTGGAAATGGACATGCTGTGTGAGGGTCTCCTCAGCTTTCCCATCAAGCAAACCACCTCCTCCCCCTGGGTCAGAACAATGTGGGGAGAAACATCTGCACTCACTCAGCAACTGAGAACTGAAGGGGCCCCCAAACTGCTTCTTGCCCACCACACCCTCCTGCTGGGGTGATGTTGACCTCCCCAGGCTGGCTCCCTGTCTGGAAGGAAACTGGAAAGTTATTGCCCTAAGGCATCCCCACTGGCCTCTGGTTCTCACAGATCAGCTGGTTCAACTGCTCCCCAATTTTAGAGGTGGAAAACCTAAAGCCTCTTGGCGTGCGGGGGGAGCCGCTTGAGGTCCTAGGCTGGGACCAGGGTTAGAAAGGAGCTTGTAGCTTCACACGGCCCCCTGCTCCCTGTCACATCCTCCTCCAGAGACAATAAGGAAATGAAAGGGGAGAAATTCCAGCCTCCTGGGGTGGGCGTGCAGGTCCCCTGATGGCTTCCCCCCAATCTCAGCCCCGCCCTCGCTGGGGAGATCCGGTTCAGACCCGGACACTGGGGGTTCATCCCAGCCCCAGGCATGTGAAAGCCTAGGGTGGATTAGGGCAGCTGGAGTGCTTGAGGTCAGACCTCAAGGAGGACTTCCGGGTGGATAGGGAGCCAGAAGAGGAGGGCTCTGGGGTCCCACTCTGTCTTCCTCTGTGATACAGGAGAGTCTGACTGAGTTGGAGAAATGTAGGGGGTTGTAGAGGGATCCAGGACCTCTCTGTGGATCCCCCTGAGTCCATCACCTTCTCCCCTCTCTCTGAAGGACCCTCTTCCCTTACTCTTAGGGAGGGGCGAGAACCAGCCAACCCGGGGGGTGGGGTGGGGGGGTGGGGGAGACCAGTGCGTGGGGGAGGGGAGTAGCTGTGGCTCCAATTTCAATGTGAGACTTCTGGGGAGATGGTGGTGCTGAAGCAAGGGGCAGAGAGATGCAAAGACGTGCTGAAGGGGAAAGAAAGAACAGGGTGGGAGAGGAGTGGGGTAGAGAGAGACAGAGAGAGAGAGTGCCAAGGCAGGGAGAAAAAGATGTGAGAGATGAGGTGGGGACAGAGGGAGAGAGAGATGGGGTATGGGAGAGTCACAAGGAAAGAAAGGCAGAGGGTGGGGGGGGAGATGAGGGAGAGAAAGACGAGGAGAGAGAGACAGGGAGAGATAAAGGGAGAGAGCGTGGGGAGGGGAGAGAGACAGACGTGGCGAGGGGAGAAAGACAGACGTGGGGAGGGGGTGAGGGAAGGAGTATAGAGGTACTGAGACAGGGAAGGAGATGCACAGATACACACAGAGCCACAGGGAGATTCAGAGACATAGGAGAAAAGAACTACCTGGACAGTCATGTGAAAGAGAGGGGAGAGTTTCTCTACTAGAAGGCAGACCTGGGTTGGTTGCCACCTGCCCCTGACTCCCTTTTCTCTCTGGACCTTTGGATGTGCAGACATTTAAGTGACAAGGGAATGAGATGGGACACACTGATTCATAGCAGAGGTGGCTCCCACCAGAGCTACAGCACCCCCCCCCGCAGTGCCATGAGACCACCTTCCCTCAGGGGGAGGGAGCGGGGCAGACAGGCAGATGGAAGATTGACAGAGAAAGGATGGAAGACAGGGGATGAAAGGGGTAAATGCGCACAGAAAGAGAAATCACCATCCACCATGCTTCCTATTTTCCTTGCTTATCTTGTTCACTTCCTGCTAGACTGACAGCTCCCTGAGGGCAGGCATTTCAGTCTGTCTTGGTCACTGCTTTTATAGCTTGATCCAGAACACCGATCTGGAGCCAGACTGCCTGGATTCAGAATCCCCGTTCTTTTCCTTCCTTGTTGTGTGACCCCTGGACAACCTCTCTGATGCTCAGCTTGCTCAGCTGTAAAATGGGTGTCATGATAGTGCCTCCCCCATAGTGTGATTGTAAAGATGAAAGCAGACCTTTGCTGTGAAGTGCCTGGAGCAGTGCCGGCACAGAGTAGGCCAAGAAATTTGAATAATTGAGGGACTATATAGTTACTTACAAAGACATAGCAATGTCTACTGCATTTCACTGAGCTAAGAGGCACATTTTCCCCCCATTTGAACATATCTGAAAATGGAATGGGTTTTACAGTCAATGGTGTCTAGGGATTATAATTGACAGTGTTTTTTCCATTCTTTTTTTTTTTTAATTAATTTATTTATTTATTTATTTTTGGCTGCGTTGGGTCTTCGTTTCTGTGCGAGGGCTTTCTCTAGTTGCGGCGAGCGGGGGCCACTCTTCATCACGGTGTGTGGGCCTCTCACTATCGCGGCCTCTCTTGTTGAGGAGCACAGGCTCCAGATGCGCAGGCTCAGTAGTTGTGGCTCACGGGCTCAGTTGCTCCGCGGAATGTGGGATCTTCCCAGACCAGGGCTCGAACCCATGTCTCCTGCATTGGCATGCAGATTCTCAACCACTGTGCCACCAGGGAAGCCCTCCATTCTTATTGATACTTAAAATAATACTGCAGCTTATGAAGTGATGTCTTAGATTTGATGATATATAATAAACAGACGACATATATTAGGTAGAAATATGTGAGTTCTGATTTTCGAATGCTTTTGACCTATAAAATCTGTAAGTGTATAACCTAAAAGATGGTGGCTAGATGGACAGAGAGTACACATATAAGGACTTCCCTGGCAGTCCAGTTCGCCTTCCAATGCAGAGGTTGAGGGTTTGATCCCTGGCGGGGAAGCTGAGATCCCACATGCCTTGCAACCAAAAAACCAAAACATAAAACAGAAGCAATATTGTAAGAAATTCAATAAAGACTTTAAAAATGGTCCACATCAAAAAAAAAAGTACACATATATTCCATTATTAGATAAATCAGCAGTTCTTGATTTTTTTTTTTTTTTTTTTTTTTTTGTCTCAGGACCTCTTTACACTCTTAAAGTTATTATTTTGCCTGTGTTGGGTCTTCGTTGCTGCACGCGGGTTTTCTCTAGTTGCGGCGAGCAGGGGCTACTCTTCGTTGCGGCGCGTGGGCTTCTCATTGCGGTGGCTTCTTTTGTTGTGGAGCACGGGCTTCAGTAGTTGCGCACGGGCTTCAGTAGTTGCGGCGCATGGGCTCAGTAGTTGTGGCTTGCGGCCTCTAGAGCGCAGGCTCAGTAGTTGTGGCTCATGAGCTTAGCTGCTCTGTGGCACGTGGGATCTTCCCAGACCAGGGCTCGAACCCATGTGCCCTGCATTGGCAGGCAGATTCTTAACCACTGCACCACCAGGGAAGTCCACACTCTTAAAATTATTGAGGACCCCAAACAGTTTTTATTGATCAGGGTTATATTGATTGTTAAAAGCATTCAAAATTAGAACTGTGGCGTTTTAAAAATAGGCATTAATTCGTTTTATTTATTTATTTATTTATTTATTTATTTTTTTCCGTACGCGGGCCTCTCACTGTTGTGGCCTCTCCCGTTGCGGAGCACAGGCTCCGGATGCGCAGGCTCGGCGGCCATGGCACACGGGCCCAGCCGCTCCGCGGCATATGGGATCCTCCCAGACCGGGGCACGAACCCGTATCCCCTGCATCGGCAGGCGGACTCTCAACCACTGCGCCACCAGGGAGGCCCCTAATTCATTTTAAAATAGCAACAATGTGTTAGTATAAGCAATGTATTTTTATTAAAATAACTATTTCAAGACATTTAGTGAGAGGAATGGCAGTTACATTTTTGCAGATCTCTTTAGTGCCTGGTTCAGTAGAAGACAGCTGCATTTTCCTAGCTGCTTCCACATTTGGTCTATTGCAATATCACCTGTCATGTGGCCTCTGGAAAACTCTACTGTATGCTCATGAGGGAAAGAGGGTGAAAAAGGCTAGTCATATCTTATATCTTTCATTATATGAAAATGGTTTTGACCTCATGGATACCCTAAAAAAGTCTTGGAGACTTCCCAGGGTGTCCTGGACCACACTTTGAGAACCACTTAAAGCGTGAGCTTCAGTATATGGGAGCGTGGGGGGATGGGGTCAGGGAGGGAGGTGCACGAGGAGGGGGGAAAGAGAGAGACTTCAGCAGACAGCTGTCTTCAGAGGAGGCAAGACAGACCGACAGATGGACACACAATGGGTCCAGTGACCCTTTGCTTACCAACAGAGTAGAGACTCACCACTCGCCGTTTCTCTTTCTTTCCCGATAGGTCTACTCTCCGGTGACCCCAGTACCCACCATGGCCCCCCTCAACTCCTACATGACCCTGAACCCTCTGAGCTCTCCCTACCCCCCGGGGGGGCTCCCTGCCTCCCCACTGCCCACTGGACCCCTGGCGCCCCCAGCGCCCACAGCACCCCTGGGGCCCACCTTCCCAGGCCTGGGTGCCAGCGGTGGTGATGGCAGCAGCTCGGGGTATGGGGGCCCGGGACCCGGGCTGGTGCCTGGGAAGGAGATGCCGAAAGGGTACCGGCGGCCCTTGGCACACGCCAAGCCGCCGTATTCCTACATCTCGCTCATCACCATGGCCATCCAGCAGGCGCCGGGCAAGATGCTGACCCTGAGCGAGATCTACCAGTGGATCATGGACCTCTTCCCCTACTACCGGGAGAACCAGCAGCGCTGGCAGAACTCCATCCGCCACTCGCTCTCTTTCAACGACTGCTTCGTCAAGGTGGCGCGCTCTCCAGACAAGCCGGGCAAGGGTTCCTACTGGGCCCTGCACCCCAGCTCAGGTAACATGTTTGAGAATGGCTGCTACCTGCGCCGCCAGAAGCGCTTCAAGCTGGAGGAGAAGGTGAAGAAAGGGGGCGGCGGGACCTCTGCCTCCAGGAACAGTGCGGGGTCAGCCTCCTCGACCACCACCCCCGCTGCCACAGTCGCCTCTCCGCCGCAGGCCCAGCCTCCAGCCCCCGAACCCGAGGCCCAGGGTGGGGAAGATGTGGGGACTCTGGACTGTGGCTCACCCCCTTCCTCCACACCCTATTTCACTGGCCTGGAGCTCCCAGGGGAGCTGAAGCTGGATGCACCCTACAACTTCAACCACCCTTTCTCCATTAACAACCTGATGTCGGAACAGACACCAGCACCTCCCAAACTGGACGTGGGATTTGGGGGCTACGGGGCGGAGGGTGGGGAGCCTGGGATCTACTACCAGGGTCTCTATTCCCGCTCTCTGCTTAACGCGTCCTAGCAGGGTGGTGGGAGTGGTGGGTGGGGTATGGCTGTAGCTCACACCATCAGGCTCTTGGGGCCTGATCCTCCTGGGGACACTTTGCTTGTCCTGTCAGTTAACATCTTGGCTGGTCTGTTACTCACTGTGGTGACTGCCATCTCTGTGGGCATCGTGTTGATCCACTGGCTACTGTGATAACTGCCATTGACATCTTGGCGGGCCCGTTGAGTACTGTGAAGACTGCCATGTTGATTGATGTTATTGGTTGATCTATTGGGTATTCTGATGGCCACCATCTGGGATGACATCTTGGTTGGCCCTTTGGGCGCCGTGATGCACATCCCCTTGGCTGATCCTTTGGATGTGATGGTGACGCTGGCCCACTGGGTGCTGTGGTGGCCACCATCTTGACTGGCTGACATAACCAGTGTACCACTGTGCATCATGATGGCCACCAGCAGCCCCTGTGTTGGCCATGTCATCACTGTCTCTGGTGTGAGTTGAGTGAGGGATGGAGATGAGGATACTCCTTGGTTTTTTTCTGGAGCCCATCCCCCCTCCGGTCCAGAAGAAACCAGAAAGGACTCGTTAGGGTGTGGGGAATTTCTACTGAAGTCTGGTTCTTGCCTGGGAAGCGGGATACTGGCTGTGTATGACCATTAAAGGCACCATTTCTGCCTCTTACTGAATGTCTCTTTTCCTTGGCGAGTGGGCCCTGTGAGGCTTGAACACCTGAATTGCTGTCCCCTGTCCCCTCTCCGTCCTGACCCCAAGAGCTGGCTGCCTCTGGGGGAAGGGCTGGGGGAGGCATCGACCTGACCTTTGACTCTTTGCTGTCCCTGACCCCAAGGACAGTTTGCTCACAGATAGCAGCCCCTGCAGCAGTGGGGCCAGGGCAGCAGGAGGAGGTGTCTGTGCAGTGACCAAGGCCATCTCCCTACCCCCACTCTCCAGACACATGCTTCTAGCCCCGAGGTTCAGGGAGCCCAGGGGCTGCTTGATTTTTGGTTAAGCTAGGGAGGAGGAGAAGGGACAAACGGTGCTAATTGAAGGAGACAGGGTGTGTGTTAGTTTGTATGTGTGCGCTTGCATGCGCCTGTGCCTCTGTGGGTCATAGGACATCACTGCGGCCACTGAGGTCCCTGTGGTCCACTGCAGGGTGTTCTTTATTGTTTGTACCCCTCAACTGTCTGAGTTTGTATGTCTGTTCCTCCCCTGGGTATGTGCTTACTGTCTGTCTCGGGATATCAGACTCGTGTGTGTGTTTCCTTTATTGTTTTGTGTGTGTGGTTCTCTTATACACCTATCCCTGGGACCCTCTGGGCCTCACCCTGGGACCCTCTGGGCCTCACTCTGTTGGATGTGTGTTTCTGTATGTCCATTTGTCTACCTACCTGCTGCCTTAAAGAGTCTACGTGTGACTACATTGGCGTTGTGGGTCATTTTGTGTTTCATGTGTATGTCTGGGAATCAGCATGTGTCTGTTTTTTTTTTTTAAGTATGTCCGTGTTTGTGTATTATGCCTGTCTTTGCTGTGTGCCTGTGACTGCTGTGGCTGTGTGTGAGCGTATGTTGAATGGCCCTGGTGTGTCTGTCTCTTTCATGGTGTGTGGGAAAGGAGCTGGTGTGTGGGAAAGGAGCTGGGTCCTCCTTTGGGTGCTGGGGGCTTCTGGGAGCCTCTGGGTTTGGGGTTTGGGTGTTTCTATTCCTCCAGGTCTCTGCCTGGGCTCTGAGTCTGATATCTGTGGCTCAGATGTTCCAAGGGATGGTTCTGTGAAACACAACTGTGTTCCTCATGGCCTTCGTTTCACAGAGTGGAAACAGAGACCCAGAATGGGAAGGGACTGGGCCAAGGTCATTCCGCCACGCTGGAGCGGGTGTGTTTTCCTTAGTTTGCATGTGTCTTACTTGGTTGTTGGCTCTCTAGCCACTCATTCATTTAGTCAGTCAGTCATTCACAGACCAAAGGCTGTCTCTTTATGTGCGCACACGCGTGTGTGTGTGTGTGTGTGTTTGTGTGAGAGACAGAGAGAGGGAGCGGGGGAGGGGGAGAGATGTTTCTCCCAGTTCCTGTGTGTCCATCTTTCTCTGTTTCTTAGTGTCATCTATGTCCCTACCTCTCTCTGTGCCTTTATCTCTGTCCCTTGGTTTATGGGACAACGCTCGCTCAGCCTCTGCGCCTCTGTCTCTCGTATTCTCTGCCTTGCTCTCTCTCTTCATCCTCTCCGTTGCTTCGACTCCGTCCTCCCTCTCTCTGGGCCTCTGGATCGCTCCCTCCTTCCCTTGGGGGCTCTGGGTCTTCCTCTCTTGGGGTCCGCCTCCCCCCACTCCTTTGGCTCTCTGGCCTCTCTCCTCCTCCTCCTGTCTCTCTCCCAGCTCCCTGAGTTTCCGCCTCTACCTGCCACCTCGCAGGCCAGGCCCTCTATTTCTGTCACCGTGCCCGCCCTGCCGGCTGCGTGTCACACACACCCCCCCCCGCCCCCTGCCGTGCTGGCTCCGTCAGCCGTCCCACCAGCCTCGCTGTCCTGGGCAGGCTGGGGAATTCCTCCTGGTTCCTGGAAAAAACAACTGGTGTCGAGAGAAAGGCCCTCAGTCTCCCTGGGTGCCCACCCCCCTCCCTCGGGCCTGGGGGTCTCTCCCAGAGTCATGCCGGCCCGAGGCAGGAAGCCCTGCGGTTTCTGGCTTCTCCCAGGCGGCCTCCGGATCTGGCCCCCGCCCCCCGGCCAACAGCCCAAATATTATTCCGCAGGAGGAGTCGGTGGCAGCGGGGAGGAGGCCCAGGCTGAAAGAGGCTTTCAGGGCAGCCAGGCCTGGGGCTTCCTGTCCCCAGGCTCAGGCCTCAGGCCGCCCCAGTGGGGACCTCAGGTGGCCGGAGGGGCGGGTGTTGTTGTAGGGTCCTGGGGGGAGGGTGGGGCCATCCGTCAGGGTGTCTGGTGGCCACCAGCTCGGCTGGCGTGGGCAGGTGTGACCCCTACCCCAGGGACAGCCGGCTGGTGGCCAGCAATGGAAAAGTACCGCAGTCAGACATGGGACGCATGGACAGACATGAGGACGCTAGGGATCAGGGATGGAGGGTTAGCCACGGGGACACAGAGAAGCCTGGGCTGGGACAGATGGACCTGGGCACGGCTTGTGGGCTTTAGGTGACGTAGTCCAAGGGAGGGGCCATGAGTGGGGAAACAGAGGCCAAGGCAGGGTCTCCCCTGTGGGCAGAAGACATGAGATGATGATGATGAAAATAATAATATTTAATAATAATAATAATAATAACAGCTACTAGGGCTTACCATGTGTCTGGCATTATGGAAGCACCTTACAGAATCGATAGACCCAATCCTTCCCACCACCCATTTTATTATTGGGGAAACTGAGGCATGAAGAAATGAAGTGACTTGCCCAAGGTCACACAGGTAGTGAGTGGGGAGCTAGGACTTGAACCCAGGCTCAGAGCCAGTGCCCTTAACCAGGACACTATTCTAGAGCATAGGAGGGGCAACAGCTACACAGCAGGGCCCTGGGGTCCCAAGCCCCCCTTCACGGTCCCCGCCACTCACACCCTGCTCCTGGAGGCCGAGGGGGCACCCCAGAAGCCAGCAGCCAGGGAGGTTTATGAGTCTGTGTCAGTGTCAAGGCGTTTGCAGGCTTCTGTGTTACTCCATGATTTGCCTGATCAGTGTGTGAGAGTGTGTTGTGTGTGCCTGTATGTCTCTGTGTCAGTGTCTTCTCACTGGGTTTCTGTAGGTGTTGCAATGCTGTGTCACTGGGTGTACATGTATGTCACTGTTCTATCATTGTCTTCTCTGTGTCTGTCACTGTGTCCTCTGTCCTTGTGTTCTGTTGCTGTGTCTCTAAGCCTAACACTATGTTTGCCCATCATTGTGTCCTCGTCTCTGTCACTGTGTCTATTACAGTGTGTCTCTGTCGCTGGCTTCTGTGGGTCTGTTTATGTCTCAGACACTCTGGGTCTGCCTATATCTGTCCCTGTGTGTCACCGTGTCTGTCCCCCATGTGTCACCATCTACCCAGGTGTCACCGTGTGTGTTACTCACCACCCAGGCCACAGGTGGGCGTGTCGGGCCCACTGGTGCCCAGGGCTGGGGCCCATCCCATCCCACCCTCGCTCTGCCATGGGCCAGGCTGGGCGCCTGTTTGCAATGACTGCCCCAGGTAAACACCAAGATCCGGAACCCAAGGGCCACCTCCCTCACCTCCACTCCCTGCCCCTTAGCCTGCCCTGGACTGGGCTGGACCAGAGCTGCGCAGGCGGTGCCCCTAAACTGGAGACGTGCCCTGACCCTCCCCCGCCACGGTCACCAGCCTTCCCAAGCCCCCAGCCTTGGCCCTGCCTGCCTGCCGGCTTCTCTCTCTCTGGATATCTGCTGGCCTCTCTGCTTCTTTCTGTCCCTACTTCCTCTCAACTGGGTTTCTCTGTGGCTCTGCCTTTCTCGGGAATGACCCGTGTCTGTCTTCCTTCTGTCACTGCCCCTCTACCTCTGACTTTTTCTGTCTTTTCTCAGCAAAGTTTGATTTCTCTGCTTTCCTGATCTGTCTCCATTTGAGCCAGTCTTGGTTTCTAACTCGGCGTCGCAGTCGGCCAGTCTCTTTCTGTTTGTCTCTCACACTTTGTAAGTTTCTCTCTCGCCCTTCTGTCCCTGTGTCCCTCTCAGCTCGAGCCTCTCAGTCTTGGTCACTATCTCTGTGGGTCTCTGAGCCCCCAAGCCCCACAGGAGCAGACCTCTGCCATATCAGGGTCCTTAGGGAAGTGTGTGGCCCCCAGCCTCCTACCCCAGCCCACGTGTGTGTGTGTGTGTGTGTGTGTGTGTATTTAAAGGTATATGTACATATTATTTATATCTGTACCCGGGGGCAGGAGGGGCAGACACTGGGGCCTTTGTGTAGCTGCTGCCCGCTGCCTGCCCGCCCGCCACTCCTCTCCCTTCGTCCCTGCCGCCCGCCTGCCCGCCTCTACTCCCCCCTCACAGAAAGGTTCCTGTGAGGCCTGCCAGCTTCCTCTGCCTGAGGTGTGAGTGGGCACGCCACAGGGCAAGGCGGGCAGGGGGGCCTGGGGAATTTTTCCAGCTCCAGGGAAGGTTTCCGGGTGGGGAGGGTTCTGGAAGGAATAGGACTTCTCAGCTGGGCTGCTGTCTGTCTGTGTCTGCTGTCCCTGGGCGTCCCCGGGTCCTTACCTGGCTTCTCCCTGGGAGTCTGTCCATCCATCTAATGTCATTCTGACTCTTTCTCTGTCGATTGGGGTCTTATTCACTCATGCACACACTGTCATTGGGCATCTGTACTAGGCCCTCTGTTGAGCCCTGGACACAGAGATGAACGGGATGCTGTCCATCCCAGCTGATTCCTTGCTTTTTCTGTCTCATTTGCTTCATCCCTTCCCTCAGTGCTTGAAACCCTCTACTTGTTCCCATTAAAACTAAATCCACAGTCCTTACCACGGCAGACAGGGCCCCCAACGCTCCCTACCCTACTATCCTTCTGACCTCAATCTTACGTGACTCTCTCTCATGCCACAGCTGCACTGGTCACCTTGCTTCTGGAATGAACCAAGCTGGCTCCCACCTCAGGGCCTTTGCATGTGCTGCTATCTCCCTAGATTGCCCGTGGCTCGCTCACTCACCTCCCTTAGTTTTTAGTTTCATCTCAGTTTTACCTCCCTCTTTTTTTTTTTGTTCCGGGCCACGTGGCTCATGGGATCTTAGTTCCCCGACCAGGGATCGAACCCACGCCCCCGGCAGTGAGAGCATGGAGTGCTGACCTCTGGACCGCCAGGGAATTCCCCGTACCTCCCTCTTTAAAATACCAGTCTCCATCATTCTTTTTTTGTTGTTGTTAATTGTTTCATTGGATAAACCAGGATATATCTCCTCCAGAATTTCCAACATCTATATTGACTGACTGTGTCCTCAACATGTCCTTCACTTATTCCTGTACCTGCTATACTTTTTTTTTTTTTTTTTTTTTTTTTGTTACGCAGGCCTCTCACTGTTGTGGCCTCTCCCTTTGCGGAGCACAGGCTCCAGACGCACAGGCGCAGCGGCCACGGCTCACGGGCCCAGCCGCTCCACGGCATGCGGGATCCTCCCGGACCGGGGCACGAACCCGCGTCCCCTGCATCGGCAGGCGGACTCTCAACCACTGCGCCAGCAGGGAGGCCCAGTCTCCATCATTCTCTATCTCCTTTCCCTGGTTTATTTTTTCTTAGGATTTACCGCCATGGCTGTCACATTTTATGGGTCTGTATCTCCCATCTGAATGTCAGCTCCATGAGAACAGGGGCTGCATTCCGTTCCCTGCTGTATCCACAGCACCTACCGCAGGGCTTGTCACACAGTGGATGCTGAATAAACATTTGTTGAAAGAAAGGAGTCCATTAATTTATCCATCCTTTAAACTTGCCAGTGCGGGGCAAGGCTGGGGACACAGTGGTGACTGAGACAGCCTTGGCCCTGCCCTTATAAGGCTCACAGTCCAGTCCCCAGACAATAATGATTTAGAATGTTCAGGGCTGGGATAGGCGAGTGGGAGCCCAGAAATGGCACCTGACACAGACTGAGGGTCAAGGAGGGCTTCCTGGAGGAGAGGTCAGCTGAGCTGAGAACTGGAGGGTGAGCAGTGAGCCAGGTCTGGTCATGGGGACCAAGTGACAAAGACAGACCCAGCCCTGCCCTTCTTCACAGAGCACTGTTCTCCCCCTCGGTCTCATAGAACTTTTGAGTCTGAAGATGTCTTAACTCTCTAGTTCAAACCTGTACCTTTTCCTGATTTCACAGCCTCTCTCCTTCCCTCCCTCTCTCCGCATCTCAGTCTCTCTTCTCTCCTTCTGTCTCTGTTGGCATTTCCTCAGTGTACCTTGGCCTCTCTTAACCCATCTGGATATTTCTCTAATTTTCCTTTCTGAACGTTTGTCTCTGTTTCTACCTCATCTCCCTCATCTCCGAGCGAGCTCCTTTTCTCTCTCTGGGTCTCTGTCTTCTCTCGCTCAGTGAGCTGGTCTCTTTGCATCTCCCTCCCCACCTCCGTCGTCTCCATCTTTCCCTGGGTCTCTCTCTGTGTCTCTGTCTCTCCTTTTGTGAAGCCTCTTCACCTACTCACTGATCTCCCAGATCAATCCAGAACCCCTCCACTCTGGCCCCAGCCTGGCACTGAATGAAGAGGGGGGCTGATCTAGGCCCCTACACCCACACAGTTCAGGCTGCCTGCTCTGTTAATAGTTAACCCAACCTCTATCTAGAATACACACCAGCCAGGCTGGGGGTGACTCCCCTGGCCCCTACCCACCCACCAGCTGTTCTTAAAGGACCAGGTGTCCTCCACAGCTCTTTAGCCCCCACTGGGGCACAGCGCCCCCGTGTCTGGAGGCCTCTAGCTCTGAGGATGGGGGAGGGGGAGCTACCCAGTACTTGGGTCCGCAGAGCTGGGTCAGGAGAGGCCACAAGATTGCCCAGGAGGGGTGCCCAGGCATGGAGCTCCATCCAGCGTCTCCCTTGCTCCTGGCTTATCGCCTGGTATATTTAATCAGGGGTGGTTTTCCCAGCCCTGCCCAGAGCCCAGGCTGGCAGTGCCAGGGGTGACAGAACACCTGAGACCCGGTGGCTGGGGGAGGGGACTCCTCAGTCTGAGAACTGAGGGTCCTCCAGATGTGGAGGACCAAGCCCCAGAGTCCCTAATATTTGGGAGTTGGGACATGGGGGTCTGCGAGATGTGTGGGAGGGACACCTGCATAACCAAGATGGGTCAGGACGTTAAGGTCTTGCAGATTTAGGTGATGTAACATCTGGGTTCCTGAGACCTGGGGCAACCTAGGGTCTCACAGCCGTGTGACAGGGCTGTGCTGTGGCAGGACACACTGTCATTCCCCATCTCTCTGTCCATCCGCTGGCCTTTGCGCCCAGCTTTGCCCCCTTCACGAAATCTCCACCTCAGGGTCGCGGGGGAGGCCGCTGGGGTGGGGGTTGGATCTTGGGGCCTCCCCCTCCCCTTAACCCCTGCTTTGCCGCAGCCCGCTCAGGCCCCGCCCCCTGACGCCAGCGAGCAGGAAGTCCTGGTTAATAATCAGCCCGCCGGGACAGGTGCGGGACAAGGCCGCGCACATCAGAGGCGACCGCGGGGGGAGCGCCTTTTACCCGGCCAGTCTCGGTGTCTTAGGGCGGCCGCCGTTGAGGCTGGTCTCCAGAGATGGGCGCGCAGTTCAGGGCACCACCAGAGGCGAGCAGCAGTCACCTTGTTTCCAGGGAACCTGTTAGTGTACCTCATGAGGTAAATTTCCTCTTTCCTCAGGCAGCCCCTCTAGCAATCTGGCCTAATTCTCTCCCTGCCGAGCAAGAACTCGCGGCCCGTCCCTTCTGGGAAGCCTCCGGATGCCCCCTGACCCTCCCCCTCGGTGGCACTGAGTCCTCCACCTTCGGGGGAGATACAGGGGATGGGCCAGAAGGGAAGGCTAGTTCCCGAGCTTGGCTGTGGCTCCCCCGCAAGAGCCATCCCCTCTCTGAGCCTTGGTTCTGTCATCTGGAAAACGGGCTGATGGCTAGAACGCTTGACTAGCTGGCCAGCATTTATAAAAACAGCCGGGGGGCCCACCTGAGTGAAGGGCGCCACCTGGAGGCTACAAGGCAACGTCCTCTCCCCTGCAGGATCAGTTCGGTCCCAAAGGGGGCGCAGCATCTCACGCAACTAAGGGACCAAGAAGGAAAAAACCCATCTTTCGGTTTATTGAAGGAGGGAGAGGGGGTAGGGGAGGGGGGCAATAAAATGCTTTTGCTTCGTTTATAAAGAGCGAGATTTCAGGAGGCCCCTTCTCAAGGAGGGGCGGGGACACCTCTCCTCCAACTACAAGCAGCAGCAAAGCCAAGCCAAGGAGGGGAGAGGGAAACCGGAGGGGTCAAGGGACCCCAAACACCCCCTCGGACAGAAGCCACAAGTTTTCTCCCCCCACCCTCAATGCATCTACCCCAGGGGACCCATCTGGGATAAGGAGGGGACCCATCTGGGTTAAGGAAGGGGGTATGTACACAGGCGGGGGAGGCACTGGGCTGGGTGGGAATAATTTATCCGCAGCGGCGGTGGGTGGCAAGGGGGGGGCGGATGGGCAGTAGACTGGTGGCAGTGGTGGCCTAGGGGTCCCGTTCTTTCTTAACCTTGATGTCTCCGGCAAGGATGGTGGCGATCTCGCCTTGCATGAAGGCCCAGGGGACAGACGAGCCCACTAGCGGGCACTTGTCTCCACTGGGGCAGTACACCTCCCCAGCAGGACCCTGCGCCTTGATGAACTCCCGTGAGCAGGGAAAGCAAAACTTGTGTCCGGGCACTGAGGGGCACTGGACGAAGTGGGTGTCTTCCAGCCGCTCCCGGCATAGGGTACAGCACAGGGGGGCCCCAGGGGTCGCCCCGGTGCCGCTACCACCCCCGCTAACAGCTTCCGCCCCTGCTGTGGGGCTAACTTCTGCCTCACCGTTTCGGGCCACTAGACGATGCTGGGCTGGAGGCTGGGCCGCGGAGGAGGCTGCGGGGCTGGCGCCCCCTGCACGCACAGGGCCCCCACCCCCAGCAGGGTCCTTGGGGGAGTGGCCAAGGGCCTCGGCCACGTTCTTCAGGGCGGCGATGGGTGAGGGCACACCAGGGGTATCAGCGGAGAATGGGCCACCGGGTGCCACCCAGTGCCGCTGCTGCTGCTCCTCAGTGGTCATCTTCCCAGATGCCTCGCCCTCGGGCTCAGGGGACGCCTTGCGACGGCGCGGCGTGGGGGCCAGATTCCGGGATGGGGCTCGTGGGGGTGGGCCACAAAGAGCTGCAGGGGCTGGCTCTGGATACTGCTGGGGCAGGGCCTCGGCGGGAGCTGGCTCGCGGAAGGTGCGGACACCGTCGGTTAGCAGCTCCCCCAGCTGGCGCCATTCCCCTGAGCCGTGTCGGCGTTCATATTCGAGGTACTTGAAGCCTGATGAGGCCAGTGCCTTGCCCGGCTCTCGCAGAGCATCATGAAACATCTGGCGAGCCACGGCCAGGACTCCAGCATACACGTTGCCAGAACCACAGGGGTATTCGGTGAAGAGCTTCAGCTCGAACTCGTAGCCTGGCGGGCGGGCAGTAGCATCGAAGGCGAACACCCGTCCCACCAGCCCGTGATCCTTCTTGAAGCGGACATTGAAAGGGGCGCAGGCAGACAGCGCCAGCAGCTGTTCCCGCACAGCTTTGGGGCGCCCATGCCATTCCTCTGCCCGGCCCCTCATGGCCTCGTTCAGTTCTGCCAGACAGTCCGCATTCCTCTGCTGCTTCTCCTTCTCGAAATCGGAGCCGAAGGCTGGACGGGCAGGACTCAAGCCGGGTGCCAGCGTCAGACCTCGGCTTCCCAGGCCAGACACCGCAGCTGCCAGCAGCCCAGGGGGCACCAAGCCGGGCATGGAGCCAAGCAGGGCCCTTCGCGCCCCCTCCGCCACAGCCTCCTCGCGGCCCAGTCCATTGGCCAGGCGGGACCCCAGGGTGTACTCCAGGGCGGGCGAGGGCAAGGGGAGGCGGCCCGACGATGTGGCCCTGTCATAGCGGTCCTGGCCTGAGACAGCGCCGCCTGTCCCCGACGGCTGGGGCTGGGCCTGTGGAGGCGGCAACTGAGGCCCTTGTGCAGCGGCGGCTGCCAGGTCCTTAGTGGCCGGGTGCTTTAGGGCCGGGGGCCCCGGCGAGCGGCCCTCGGGGAGCACGTGGCTTCGCTTGAGCTGCCGGGCGGCATCGATGAGCAGCTCGATGCGATCCGCGCCCTCGAAGTTCACGCAGCCGCGGCACACGGCCTCACTGAAGTCCCACACCATGGCCCACGGCATCTTGGGCAGGTCGCACAGGTAGCACCACTGGCGGCGGGAAGCCTGCACGGACGCCATAGCCCCCGCACGCGCGCCTCCGGGCCCCCGCGTTCCACCCGCCGCCGACGTTCGATCCGCGCCGCCGACGTTCGATTCGTGTCCCCGGGACCGCGCGAGCCACGGTCGGGCCTCTGGCTCGGCCTCCCCGCGGATCCAGGCCCGGCCCCCCTTCCCCGCCCCCTGGGCCCTAAGCCTTTTTCCTCACTCCCGCCTCCTCAAAGGCAGGCAGAGGCACGTCGGCGCTCCCGCCGGGTCCGAGCTCCGGACCGCGGCGCACAGCTCGGGCCCCGCGATAGGCCGCGGGCGCCGCCGCCTCGGGCTCCCGCCGCTCCCGCCACCGCCGCTGCAACTGCCGCCGCAGCCGCCGCCGCCGCCGCCACCGCCGCCGCCGCCTCCACCTCCTTCTGCCCCAGAGGCCGCTACGCAGGGAAAGTTACATAACGCGCCGGCAAAGCCTTCTGGGAAACGTAGTCCCTCCGGGGCCGTTTCTTAAAGGGGACCGCCGGCTGCCGGGGAGGGTAGGGGCTCACCGCCTCTCCGCTGCGCAACCTTAACCTCTCCTCGCCGGAGGGCAGGGAGTTTGACTGGCTCCAAGCAGCTCGAGCACAAGGGTTGGGGGCGGGGATGTGATACGAATGGTGAGAGCCACCAAGGGTTCAGAAAGTGTAGGGGGTGGACAGGTTTCCGGGCGGCCAGTTTCTGCTCCGACTTGCTTTGCAGCTTTAGACAAGTCTTGCCTTCTCTGAGACTCAGTTCTCCGCCCTTCAAAGGTGGGCCAGTGACCGGTTACGAAGGCAGCAGCTCCTGGGGCAGGGCAGAGGGACCTTAATTGGACGTTTTCGGGGCGGGGGGGGGAAGGGAAGCTAGCAATTTAGTGTTGGGCAGGACCGTCCACTTGGCACTTCGTCTTGGCCAAGATCTTGGATAGAAGCCTCTGACTGGGGCCAACAAAAGCCGGAGAAAGGAGAGGACTGACGGTCTCAGCCTCAGTTGCTTTATCTACTAAAGGGAGTGGTCGAGCGCCCCTCTGTTCCAGCTCTGCGGGCGCGCTCTGGTCTCCAAGGGGTTACACTGTCAGTTTCTCCGCCCCCCCACCCCAACTTCACTACAATTCCCAAAATGCTCTGCGGGGCGAACAAACTGACGCACTTCCGCTGTCTAGGAGATTGGGGGAGGCCTTCCCGATTCCCGCTGGCTGTCCGTACACCCCCCCCACCCCCGCCTCAATTTCTGGGGGATCTTTCCGAGCACCGGGTGAGAGGGCCCTCACACCCTCTAGGGCTCACCAATTTGGGGGGCGGAAAGGAGGCCAGAGATGGCAACAGTTCGGGGAGCATAGTTTCTGGGGAGAGCGAGAGCCAGACCACCTTTCTCCAACCTTGGGTGCTTACTACCTGATAGGCCCAAGCAGGCTTTGGGGACCCCCCATGTTTTCTTCTTCCTGGCGATGGAACACTACAGGGCAGGCTTGGAGAGGGGGCATGTGGAGGAGAGACAGGTCTCCAGCTTCTAACCCACATCAGCCTCTTCCTCTCTCTAGGCCTGGGTCTGTGTTAAGCGCTCAAAAATATTTGAATGACTTGCCAGGGTTGCATTCATTAGTAGTTTGCAAACTAATCAGGGAATGCCTGCCCCCACTCTCCCTCATCCCGCTGCAACCATAGCAGGTCTGATTTTATGTTACCCAAATTTCAGTCTCAGCTTCACCATTTTGTTTACCACCTGTATTATTAACATTTTTCTTGAAGTTGACTCCTGCGAATAAAACACTTATTTACTTTCGCCTCATCCTAAGCAGTATTATGTGCATGATTATGGGTTTTATGTACTAGGTACATTTTTACAAAATAAAACTACATACACATATAACCATAGAACCGTTAAAAAGGCCATCCACATATCGCCTAAAATTGTCTTTGGGCCATTCTTTAGTAAACACTAGTTGGAGTCAGGAGTTCTGGCCAGAGGCTGGCTTCAGGTGGACTGGATTGGCCCCTGACAAATTTAGGGCAAGTCCCTAAACTTCTCAGGAAAAAATGGAGACCCCCTAAAATCTGCTTTTCATTGGGTACCTTCAGGTTAAAATGCAAACATGCAAATAAATGCTTAGCATGGCACCTGGCCCAGAAAAGGAGCACCATAAATGAAAGTTGTTTTTAAGCTCCCATTACTTAAAAGATTCAACCTTTCTTCTGTGTTGGGCAATGCTGAGGACACAGCAGTGACCAAGATAGGTTCAGGCCTTGCCCTGACAAGGCTCATCCTGGTGATGGAGGGACATTCAATTTAAATTTACTCAAATGATTACTTAACTGCCTTTCTTTCACAACTGCTGGGGGAAAGGGGGGATCAGGAAAGGCTTTCCTGAGGAGGTGATATTTGAGCTGTGACCTGAAGGATGAAGAGAATGTAGTTGTAGGCAGCAAAAACATCTAAATCTTTATGCCCGTATTACAGATGAGGACAGTGGGGCCCGTAGTTACACAGCTGGCCAGGGCAGCACCAAGGGCTGAGCCAGGTCTGAGTCCAGGGTGATGGCTATTAGCTAGTTTGCTACCAGGCTCTGCAGCCAGTTTGGGAGTAAAAAAGAGAACCAGCTCCTCCCTTCATGAAACTATACGGGAAGCAGGCTTTAAATAGATAAGGGCATGTGTTCATTTAGTGACCACAGGATGCTGAGAGAGAATCTAAGAAGCAGACCCACCCTAGCCCGGGGGAAGGAATCCAGGATGTCCTCCCAGAGAGGACATTTAGGGTAGTATCTGAAGGATGAAAAAATAGGAATAAGATTTGAACACAGGACTTGATGGCTTTAAGAAAAAAAAAAAAAAAGTCTGGAAAACCACCAGCCTCTAAAACTTCAAGGGGGTGTCACCTGCCCATGGAGGGATGAGGCAGGTGTAGGTGTTGGAACTTCAGGCCTGTCTCAGACAGAGCCCCAAGTAATTATATTAAAAATAAGTTTATTGATATCTTGTCACCACTGGGGAGCACGGAGGGGGTTGAGCTCTGGAGGTCAGAGACTGCAACGGGAGGCAGAAGGCTCAACCTACACCAGTGAGAACTCCACCCGCCCCTAGGGTACAGACTGCAATAGCCTCTTCATCCATATTCTGACTTGTCTTGAAACTCCCACCCCCTCCAAAGTCTGGGTAGGGGAAGTGGGTCAGTTGTCTTCAAGTCAAGGCCAGGAGTTTTGTTAGGGGAGGGGGGATGTGCAAGTTCCCTCCGCAGCCCACAAAGGGCAATAATAAATAACATAAAATCCATGGCTTAGAAGTCAGGGTTAAGGAAAGCAGCCAGGCAGACAGCGCTGTACTGAAAAGGGCTGGGGGGCCCATCAAGGAGGCCCCCCAGAATCAGGCACTAACTAGTACAGGGAGTGGGGTGCTCGTGCCCCGCAGCAGGGAGCGGGGGTGCAGCTGGGATGGGGAAAGTGCATTGCCCTCCTCCACTGGGCTAAGCTGGGGGGAGGAGGTGCAGGCAGAAGGTGCGCAGACAAGCCTGAACCCCACAGCAGATGTCACGGAGATTTCCACCGCCCCCGCCTCTTCCGTGTAGGGAAACTTTTCCTCCTTTTGTGTGGCGGCGAGTCATGGGGAGGGAGTGGGGCGGGGGGCAGCCGGGGGGCCCCCTCCTCGCTCCTAGGGGCAATGATCACCCCCCTGGCTGCCACCACAGCCCCGTCCACGACAGCAGCCACCACGGACACAGGCTCTGGGGTGACCTCCACCTTGGGGGACGGCGGGGACAAGACAGGCCTGGGCGGTGGAGGTGGAGGCGGGGGCGGGGGCAGTGGGTCAGCGGGGGTTCCAGGCAGAAGGGGCAGCAAGGCGCTGAGGGCCTCGCTCAGTTGGGCCAGTCCCTGGCGAAGGGTGCCGGCCAGCTCCCGGATGGCGTTGGCAGTCTCCTGCTGGGCCCGCAGGAAGTCCAGGGAGGGGTCCGGGGCCGAGGGTGGAGGCAGTGGAGGGGAGGGGGAGCTGGAGGGCGAGGGTGCCACTTGGACCTGCTGCGGTGGCTCGGGGGGTGGTGGCAGCGGAGGGGCTGTGGGGGGTGGAGACAAGGCCAGGCGGGGCAGCTGGATGGTCTGCAGGGCCGGAGGGGGCGGGGACTCACGCTCCTTGGGTGCCTGGCAGCCCCCTTCCTGAGGATTGCAGGAGGGTCTGGCCCAAGGCTCCGGGCTGCTAGAGCCCCCCTTGCTGTGGGCTGGTGTATCTGTGGAGAGAGAGATGTAGGTAAGATGTGGGGGACCCCTAACGCTGTCATGATTTCCCTTTCCCACCTCCCACCCACCCTGGACCCAAAGGCATCCTTTGCAAACCTAAGTCAGGTCATGCCTTGGAGCAGAAGCCCCATGACCCAGGGGAGAGAGACAATATATTTAACAATAATCTGGTGGCCGATACCAGCCTTAATGGAACAGGGTCCTGGAGGTCCCCTGCCGAACCAAGCAGTTCTTATCTCATTCAGTGTAAAAGCCAACATGCTAGAAGGCTCTGAACCATCCAGACCCGCCCCTCCCCGCCCCCCCTCAGGCAGCACTGCTGGATCCTGGGGAGGCCCCAGGGGAGGAGGGCCTGGAAAAGAGGTTGGGTGGCTGGAGAAGGAGAGGGGGGAACTTCTGGAGGCGGGGAGTAGGGGGCTCTCTCCAGTCAGGATTTCAGTCTCAACTCTGGTCTGTGCCAGTTTAACCCCAAGCCTGCAGGGCTTCTTCCTCCGCCTCTTCTCACCTGGGATCTCATTCGTGCTCACGGACTTGAAGAGTCTGCGTGCAGAGGCGCCCAGATTTCCAGGCCAAGCCTGAAGCTCTCCCTCCGGCTGTGTACTTGGCATATCCCCTCCAATAATCCCATCCTATAATGCCTCCAACCCCCTTGCCCGGAGCTGAGCTCCTGGCCCTCCCCCAACCTGCTCCTCCCTCAGCCACCCCATCTCCGATAATGGCAGCTCCATCCTTCTAGCTGCTCGGGACAAAAACGCACTCTTCTTCTCTCCCAAGACACCACTCCTGTACAAATACCGTGGGCTCTGCCTTCAAACTAAGCCAACATCTGTCCTCCTCCATGGCCCCCACCGTGGTCCAACCACCACCATCTCCCAACCTGGACTATTCACTGGGCTCCCAGCCCACAGCCCCACCCCTTAAGAGTCTATTCTCCACCAGCAGCCTCAGGGGTCCAACTCAAATACACCACAGTTACGCTACAGGAAAGTAGCTACTCACAAAGGACCACATGTCATATGATCCATTTACATGAAATGTCCAAAATAGGCAAATCTTACAGAGACAGAAAGTAGATTAGTGGTTGCCTAGGGCTGGGCAGAGATGCGGGAACGAGGCGGGGGGTTGATGGCTAAGAGGTACAGGGTTTCTTTTCGGAGTGATGAAAATGTTCTAAAATTGATTGTAGTGATGGTTGCGCAGCTCTATGAATATACTAAAAGCCACTGAATTGTATGTTTTAAATGGGTGGGTTGTATGGTATGAGAATTCTACCTTAATAAAGGTGTTAAAAAAATACAAGTGAGATGTCTTTCCCTGCTTAAAAGCCTCCTGTGGCTACTATCTCACCCACAGTAAGAGCAAAGTTTTCAAGGTCCCCACGATGTGCCTCCATTGCCTCCCTAACCTCGTCTCCCACTCCTTCTCTCACTCTCTTTCTTCACTTGACTCCAGCCAAACTGGCCTCCGTGCAGGTCCTCATACACTTTTTTTTTTTTTTTATAATTTTGGCCACGCTGGGGGACATGTGGGATCTTAGTTCCCCGATCAGGGATCAAACCCGAGCCCCCTGCGTTGGAAGCACAGAGGCTTAACCACTGGACCACCTGGGAAGTCCTGGGTCCTCATACACTTTAGGCCCGCTCCTGCATCAGGGCCTTTGCACCTTCTGTTCCTTCAGCCTGGAAAGATCTTTCCCCAGACACCTGCTTGGCTCCCTCCCTCACCTCCTCAGGCTTCTGCTCAAACATGGCCTCCTTGGAGAGACCTTCCTTGACCCTCCATCTGAAGCAGCTCTGTCCTTTTCTCTCTCCTAGCCCTACCTGATTTCTTTTATAGCACTTATCTCCACCTGGCATGGGATCGCTCTGTGTTTGTGGTCTGTCTCCTCCTCATGTCAGCTCCATCAGGCAGGGCTTTGTTTTGTTCACTGCTGTTTACCCAGCGCCTAGAACAATGTCCAGCACAAAATTTTGTCTTTAATGAGAAAAGAACTGTGGCTTCCTGGGAGTCAGTACTGATCGGGCACCAGGCCCCAGGTCCTGGCAACAACCCTCCCGCAGCTCCCCAGCACCCACGGGGGACAGTCCAGGCCTCTCTCTAGGGCTACAAGGCCTCAGCTTTTTCCCCTTTCTATTCTTCTTCCTTGCCTCAGTGCACATGTTGTTCCCTCTACCAGGATCACTACCCCCCCACACCCCCAGGCTCGAAGGCTGGGGCTCCAGACTCTTTGGGCCAGCTGGCCTGGGCAAGTAAGAGAGGCTGGCAGAGAGACAATAACCAGAGCTAACGGTGGTTGGACACTTTCCTGGCCGACCCTGGTCGCAGTGACTAAGTTCTCCTATGTTATTTCACCCAGTCCTCTGAGCCAGTCTTTGGGGTAGGTGCTATCAGTATTAGCCCATTTTACAGATGAGGTGACTTGAGGCCCAAAGAGGTGTCACAGAGCTGGTGAATGGGAGAAGAGGACTTTGAACCCAGGCAGGTTCTGGAGCCTATGCTTTTAACCATTCCTTGGGCTGGGGCTGTGGGCTTGACAGTGGGGTGGTGAGCCTTCTTCATAAAGGGCATGAGAATTCCAGCCACTTGGAAAAATATATGACTTTTCTAGTCTACCGAGTAAAAAGAACAGAAAAGCGGCCCAGCCTTCATGCCCACAGGGCTCACAGGTGTCATGTAAGGACCACTGTGAGAGTTAAAATCATAGTTATTCGCAACCTTTGGGCCTCGGTTTCCCCACCTGTAAATGGATGTGTGTGAACATAGGACCAAGTAACCCTGTAAAGGAATATCTCCCTGAGGGCCGTTACAGGCATTAATTGAATTACCATGGGCCAGGGCATAGGCCAGTACCTGGCACATAATAAAGTCTCAATGTGGTTGTTACTGTTCTTTCATTCAAATATTAGGTCACAAGATAAATGGTTCTTATCTCTCCTTCCAGTGTCAACAAAGTTGCCTCAGGCTGCCCCAGGCCCTGTTCCTGTCCTTCAATCAGAGCAGTTCCTCTTTTAAGAGTTTTACACAGTGGGTAATCTCTGTGTGAGATTCTAATCACAGACACTCTAAGCACATACCTGCCTCAGGGCCTTTGCACCTGCTGTTTCCGCCAGCTGCAGTACTCTTCCCCCAGATATCTACTTGGCTCAGTCTCTCTATTCAGGTCCTCTGCTCAAATTTCCCCTCTCTACAGAGGCCCCCTTTCCATCACTCACTATCCTCTTAACATGCTTTGTTTTACTTCTTTTAGTTCTTATCACCTCTTTGTATAATCTGCTTTGGGGGGTTACTTGTTTGTCGTCTGTCTCCCATAACTAGAATGTCAGCTCCATAAGGGAAGGAAAATTGTCTTTCTTCAGAGTATTCCCAGCACCTACCATGGTGTCTGCCTCAGAATAGGCGCTCAATAAATATCTGTTGAATGAATGAATAAGGGGTTGTACAGCTTTTGAAGTAATAAGTTTGCCATCTCCGTGCTGGTTCAATGGGGCCATTTCACAGGTAGAAACACTGAGGTTTGATTCATATTGACTACAAGGGTCCCGAGTGATTGTGTCTCTTTCTGGCTTAAGATACTTTCATGCCTCCCAAATGCCCTCAAGATAAAATCCAAAGTCCTGACCTTCATTTTAAACCACGTGTGATCCAATTCTGGCACACCCATTAACTCGTAGTCAATATTAATTGTTTATATATATGTAAACTACTTACATATTTACATATATATGTATGTATATATATGGTATATATCAGGCCATCTAGACAGTGGTTAAGTGCATGGACAGTGAGTTGGACACAACCTATATTCAAGTTCCAACTATTCTACTTACTTACTTGCTGTGTGACCTTGGGTGGGTGAATGAACCTCTCAGAAATTACATGATCCTGAGCTGCCTTGTTGGATCATGTGCCCCCTCTTTCTCTAAACCCTTGTATGGCTCCCCATAGTACTTAGGATAAAATTGAACTCCTTATCTCAGCCTAAAGGCCCTGCAAGGTTTGGCCTTTGCTGACCTCTCTGATCTCATCTCAAAACATGTCCTTTCTTTAATCTTTCCACTCTCCCTTCCTCCCCTCCCCTAACTGGGCAGCATCTCTCAGTTTCCTAAACTGGCCAAGCTTTCTGGTCTCCAAGCCACTGTACATGCTGTTCTCCAGGAACACTTTCCCATCTCTTCTTCATCCTCACTCTTTGCATCTCGGCTCTGATGGTTCCTCCTCCAGGAAGCCCTCCTTGACTTCCCAGTCTGGATCAGATGTCCCCTAGGGACTCTCACAGTCCAGCCCTGCCTGCTCTGAGTCATCACTGTCTATGCATGGGTCTGTCTCCCCCAGTGGACTATGAGCCCCAGAAGGGCAGGCCTGAGGATGTCTCAGTCACATCTCTGTCCCCAACACTGTCCAGCTCCGGGCAGTTGCCTGGGGAATAGCTGTAGAAGAAATAATCATTCAGAGTCAAGGCTGAGTGGGAAGTTTTGTACTCCACTCTCCCCACCTCCTCTACTCAGGGCATGACCTTGGGAAAATTTCCAAACCTCCCCGAGTCTTTGATTTATAAAATGGTGAAACAGTTCGTGCTTCACAGCACTGGTAATTATATCAATAGCTAGCAAGGAGGTAATGTACCAAGCAAATTACACATATTAACTCATTTAATCTTCCCAGCAACGCTTTGAGGTGGGGACAATTTTTTATCCCTATTTTACAGAGCAGAAACTGATGTGCAGTAGTTTATCCCAAATGACACAGCTGAGTGGCAAAGTTGTAACTGGAGCCCAGACTATCTGCCTTCAGAGTCACTCCCTCTACACTACAGTTTAATGAAATCATGGGTGAGCTGATGATCCCATGTGTGGACTCTGGAGCCAAGCCTCCTAGGTCTGGGTTCCATTCCCGACTCTGACCATTACTACACTTTTCTGAGCCTCAGTCTCCACAGGTGTAAAATGGGGATTACAACAGCACCCCCCCGCTTCCCACAGCTATAGTGAGGATCTGATGAACCATATAAAGGGCTTGGAACAGCGCCAGGCACAAAGTAAAATTTCTGTTTGCTTTTGCTAAGGTGATGCTGAAGGAACTCACCTGCCCGTCGGTCCTCCTTGCGGTCCTCAGACAACACACAGCGCTGGGCGCAGGCGCTTGGGGCCGGTGGCTGTGAAGAGGCGGCCGCGGAGGGCTGCTCTGCCCCTGCACCAGCTCCTGGCCCCGCCACACCCGGCCCCAGGATGGCAAAAATGGTCTCCTCCTCGGCGGAGAAGGCGTCCTCGGCGGCAGGCCCGGTGCCCTGTGTGGAGTGCGGCACGCGCGCCAGCTTCTCCTTGGTGCGGCGCTTGAAGTCGTTCCAGCGCTTCTGCACCTCCTGGCCAGTGCGCTTCCAGCTGGTGATGCCGTTGATCTTGGCGGCGATGCCGTCCCACACACGCCGCCGCTCGGCCACGCTCACCCGACGGCTCTGAGCGCCGTAGAGCTGCGGGTAGTGGGCGCGCACCTCACGGATCAGGATCTGGTTCTCTTCGAACGAGAAGCGCGGCTTGCGCAGCCGGGTGGTCTCTTCCGCTTCGCCCGCCGCCGCCGAGGCCATGGCGCCCCCCGACGCCGCCGTCCGGCCGCCTGGCGCATGGGGGGCGCCGGCGCTGCGGGTACAGGGCGCACGGCGCTGGCAGGGGTTCAGCGGCCCCGCGCCGCCCGCCCCACCCCGGCCGCCTCGATACCGTCTCCTATGTCCCCGGGGATAGGGGTGGGGGCGAAGGGCGGACGGAGGCGACGGGCAGCGGGGGTCCGTCAGAGTGCCTAATAATAGATGACACCGGCTGAGCGCTCATCTTGTGCCTGGCGCGGCGCAAAGTGCCAGGCCATGGAGTTGATGTTAATTGGGTATGGGTATGGGTATGGAGGAGTGGAGGGAAATGAGGAAAAGCGGAAGAGGGGGTGTCTGCGGGAGTTAGAGGAGAATTGGGGGCATAGGAGGATGGGAAATGGAAGGAGAATGGGGGTATCTCGGGGGTCAAAGAAGCACGAGGGTGATGGGGATAAGGAGATGTTGAAGAGGAGATACAGCAGGAAGGGGGGGATCTGGAGCAGAGGGGCGCTCTGGGGGTTCCGGAGCAATGGGACGTCTGTAAGACCAATAAGAGAAGTGGTCCTTAGAGGCGCAGTCCAGAAATAATGGTGAATTTGGGGCTCCTAGGACAGTGGAGAAACTGGGAGAATAAAATACTAGGCATTAGGGTCTGCGGGGATTGTGGGGGCTTTGGGGATTGCCACGAATCAAGGGGAGCCCTGAGGGTTATGAGGGTCCGGGATTAGGAGGGGCCAACGGGGGCTACGGGAGACTCCGGGAAGAGTGAGGGTCGCGGAGGGTGGGGACCGAGTTGGGCCGCGGGTCACTCACCGGCGCCGCCGCAGCCCCCGCCTGCCCGTCGGTCAAGACTCGGGCTTCTGCGGCCTCTTCCCTCCCCCTGCCGGCTTTCTCCCTCCCCTTTTGGGCCCCGCCCCCGGCCGCCCCGCGAGCCAAAGCGCAGGCGCACCTAGCGCCAGACGGTCCCCCAACGCCCGAACCTCTAGGGTTTCACTCCTCCCGCCAGAGCGCAAGCGCAGAATTGCCCTCTACCGGCCTCCGTAAGCGGGCCGCAGTTGCGCAGGCGCAAGGTTAGCGCAGCGCTCTTTCCCCTAGCTCCCTAATGCCCCAAGAACGCACGCTCAAAACCCTCGCACGCATGCGCGCCTTTCCCTCCCCGCTAGCTTTGGTACTCGGACTCCGTCTCTGCGCAGGCGTAGCAATCCTTGGAGGATGAGGGAGAGACCTTGGAGAGTGATGGGACCGAATGGCTTCCTAGCCTTTCGGACCGTCTTCCAGCCCACCCAGCCCTCTAACTATGCCTGTGTCTCTCTTAGAGGAAAGGGAGGGAGACGGTGCTGGAGGGAAGCGGTTCGTTTCCATGACAACTGCGTGGGTGGGGTGGGAACAAAACTGGGTTTGCAGCCCCTTATACCCGTCCCTGCGCGGGGCTGCTCGGGGTCTGCTAACCACTACCCGTAGGGGCGAGGCACCCTGGGGATATTCCGCCCCAGGCGGGTGCAGTAACCATAGCAACTCATCTACCTTCCAACCCTACCTGGCGGGACCCGTGTCCACACACGTCACGGCTGGCACGCGGGGAGGGAGATCAGAGGGAGAGCTTCTTGGCTGGTAAGGGGTGATCCTAGCACAGGCATGACTTTAAGCAAATGCATGGAGGCAGGAGTGAATCTAGAACACGGGTACTAGCTGGAAGGTAGGATGATGGAGTTAAGTCTACACTGAGAAATTTGTAGCTTAGCCTCCTGCTGGAGTTCTGAAGGTCATTCCACAAACAGTGCTTCATTCATCATTCAAACAAATATTTATTGAGCGCCTACGCAATTCTAGGTGCAGTGAATATAGAAGACAAAAATCTGTACTCTCATGGAGCTCACTCTGTAGTTGGGAGAGTGAGACATTTAGCAAAATTAATAAGATATATAAGTGAAAAGGGGATAAGTACCGTGAAATAAATGGAAGTAGGCAAAAGGGTTGGGGAATATGGGGTGTGTGTGTGTGTGATTTTATTTTATTATTTTTTAAAGTAAATTTATTTATTCATTTTTGGCTGCGTTGGGTCTTCCTTGCTGCATGCGGGTTTTCTCTAGTTGTGGTGAGCGGGGGCTACTCTTTGTTGAGGTGCACGAGCTTCTCACTGCAGTGGCTTCTCGTTGTGGAGCGTGGCCTCTAGGTGCGTGGGCTCTAGAGCGCAGGCTCAGTAGTTGTGGCACACGGGCTTAGTTGCTCCACAGCATGTGGGATCTTCCCGGGACCAGGGCTCAAACCCATGTCTCCTGCGTTGGCAGACGGATTCTTCACTGCTGCACCATCAGGGAAGTCCCTGACTCTGGTGTTAACAGTAGCAGAAACTGAGTTTAGGGAGCGAGAGTGGAATCTGGGGCCCAGTGAGGAGGTGACCACAGTGGCTCAGGTGAGAGGTCATGGTGGTGGCTTCAACTAGGGTGGTAGCTGCTGAGGTGAGGTGAAGTGGAATTGGGTAGAGGAAGTGAGAGAAAGAGGAGTTGAAGATGACTCCAGTGACTTTGGCCTGAGTAACAGAAGAATGGAGCTGCCAGAAGCAAAGACGGGCAAAGGGCTGTAAGAGGATCAGGAGTTCAGGTTTGCCCAAGTACAAAGATCAGGTAGGCAGTTGGATATTTGAGTCTGGGCTTCAGGGGAGAGGTTTCAGTCTTAAGATAGGAATTTAGTAATTGTCAGTGAATAATGACATTTAAGACTGGGAAAGGTTGGCAGGGGAGCAAGTGTAGATAGAAAAGAAGTGGATTTCCCTGGTGGTGCCGTGGTTAAGAATCCGCCTGCCAATACAGAGGACAAGGGTTCGAGCCCCAGTCCGGGAAGATCCCACATGCCGCGGAGCAACTAAGCCTGTGCGCCACAACTACTGAGCCTGCGCTCTAGAGCCCGCGAGCCACAACTGCTGAAGCCCGCGCGTCTGGAGCCTGTGCTCCGCAACAAGAGAAGCCACCGCAATGAGAAGCCAGTGCACTGCAAGGAAGAGTAGCCCCCGCCCGCCACAACTAGAGAAAGCCTGTGTGCAGCAACAAAGACCCAAAGCAGCAAAAACAAACAAACAAACAAAAGAAACAACAGAAAAAACAGAAGCAGTATTGTAACAAATTCAATAAAGACTTTAAACATTGTCTCCATTAAAAAAAAAAAAAAAAGAAGTCCATGGCATTGAGGCTAGACACTCCGATGTAGAGGGCTGGGATCAGCCAAGGAGACTGATGAGGCGCAGTCAGAGAGTGAGAGGAGAACCAGCGCTGTCTGCTGTGCTGGAGGCCAAGTGAGAAGTGCAAATCCAGGAGGAGGGAAGGGTTAATAATGCCAAACGCTGCCTAGAAGTCAAGTCCAATGAGGACTGAGAACTGACCACTGGGGCTAGTGATAAGGAATTCATCAGTGATCCTGGAAGGGGCAGTTTTGGTGGTGCGGTGGGGGCAGTAGCTTGATTGGGTGGGTTCAGGAGAGGCTTTAGAGATTGCCAGTGTAGATGATCCTTTCTAGCACAGAAATGGGGTGGTATCTCCCCACGTGATCTCCAGAGGTTTATTTCAGATGGGAGATGTCACAGTATGTCTGTGTGTCCAAAGGGATGATCCAGAAGGGGGGAGATTGATGCTGCAGAGGAGAGAGGGGAGAATTGCTGGAGCCATGTCCTTGAGTGGGCACGGTGGGTGGGACTCAAGGCACAAGTAGGGGGTGGTCTAAGGGGCATGGGCTGTTCAGCCACAGTAAACGGGGAGGGCATGGAGGCAGGCAGGTGGTGATATAGTGTCAGAGCATGTCAGGAGCACATGAATGTTGTCTCCTGGTTCCTTCTGTTGTGTCAGTAGAGTCGGAAGCAAGGTCACGGTGAGAAGGAGGTGCTGAGGATAGAGGAGAGAGAGGAGAAAGCATGAAACAGTGAATGAATGGCCAGGGAACTGTAGACAAATCGAACCAATCACTTGAGGTAATTGGATATAAAAGAGTGACGAGTCCCCCTGATTGTGTGTTTTTCTCTGTTTATAGTTTTCTGAGTGGGAGCAGGTGCAGAGTGGGTGGCAAGCTGGCTTCCACCAGGGCTGGGTTTAGCTGACCTCCCACCATGTGCTCCGTGAAGGGTCAGGGTCCAGGAAGCAGAGGCAGCCCATGCCGGGCCTTATGGGCAAGTTAAGGAGCTTGAATGAGTGAGGATGGGCAGGGTGTGATGTGTGCTTTAGAAAGAGCCCCTGCTGTTGTGTGGAGAGTGGATGGGAGGGGGCAAGACTATGAGCCAGAGTCAAGGGAGAAGTCAGGGGTGGACCAAGGACAGGGTGGGAGAGACTGGACCAGGGCAGGGACGGTGGGAAGGGTGAAAATGAATTGGAAGACATTTGAGAGGCAGAATGTACAGAGTGCAGGGCTTCCCTGGTGGCGCAGTGGTTGAGAGTCCGCCTGCCGATGCAGGGGACGTGGGTTCGTGCCCCGGTCCGGGAAGATTCCACATGCCGCGGAGCGGCTGGGCCCGTGAGCCATGGCCGCTGATCCTGCACGTCCGGAGCCTGCGCTCCGCAATGGGAGAGGCCACAACAGTGAGAGGCCCGCGTACCGCAAAAAAAAAAAACAAAAAAAAAAACAATGTACAGAGTGCAGTGACAGAGTGGAAAGAGTGCAGTCAGGTTGGGGAGGAAAGGGAGGTGACACCCAGTTCTCTGCTCAGGTCCCAGTTGGGGAGATGGGGTCAGTTAGGACATGGTGAGTGTAAGGTTCTCAATGGGTGTTATGGGTTGAACTGTGTCCCCAACTCCCCCAAAATAATATTGATTGAAGTCCTAACCCCTACTGCTTCAGAACGTGACCTTATTTGGAAATAGGGTCATTGCAGATGTAATTACTTAAGATGAGGTCATACTGGAGTAGGGCAGGTCCTTCAGCTGACAGGACTGGTGTCCTTATAAGAAGAGGAGAGAGACACACAGAGGGAAGAGGACAGCTCTGTGAAGACAGAGGCAGAGATGGGAGTGACGCTGCCACAAGCCAAGGACCACCTGGGGCCACCAGAAGCTGGAAGAGGCAAGGATCCTCCCCTAGAGCCTTTGGAGAGAGTGTGGCACTGCCAACAGCTTGATTTCAGATTTCTAGCCTCCAGAACAGTGAGAGAATGCATTTCTGGTGTTTAAGCCACCCAGTTTATGGTCGTTTGTTATGGTGGCCCTTGGAAATGAATACACTGGACATCCAGGGGAGGCATCCACGATGCTGTGGCTCCATGAGTCTGGGCTGAGGGGGGAGTTGGGTCTAAATCTGGCCTGGAGCTCGGCAGGAGCCTGCAAGTAGGGAGCCATCGGCAGAGGTGTGTGGAGCTCTGCAGGTGGTGGAGGAGATCAAGGTCAGGGTACATTATTACTGCAGCTCCTTTAGTGTCCTCAGCTCTTGTCAGAGCTATGCTGCCACTTAATTATCTGCTAAATAAATGAAAATTCACTAAAAAATTAATTCCTTAAAAAACAAGAACAGGGGCTTCCCTGGTGGCACAGTGGTTGAGAGTCTGCCTGCTAATGCAGGGGACACGGGTTTGAGCCCTGGTCCGGGGGGATCCCACATGCCGCAGAGCAACTAGGCCCGTGAGCCACAACTACTGAGCCTGTGCGTCTGGAGCCTGTGCTCCGCAACAAGAGAGGCTGCAATAGTGAGAGGCCCGCGCACCGCGATGAAGAGTAGCCCCCACTTGCCACAACTAGAGAAAGCCCTCGCACAGAAACGAAGACCCAACACAGCCAAAAATAATAATAATAATAATAATAATAATTTAAAAAAAAAACAAAACTTGATCACTAATTCTCTGTCTTCTCCTCGGAGCCCCAGATCGGGTGTCCGGCAGCCTCCTGGACGCTTTCACCTTGGATGTCCCTAGGCACTTCATATCCCCTATCCCAGACTGACCTCAGCATCTTCCCCCTCACTCCTCTAGTGTAAAATGCACCCCGTCACCTGTCGTAATTCTCCCTCCCACCCCAGTCCTGAGTATACCACCCTTGTTGCTTTCCATAACTGCTGCACACGCTTTACCAGAGTCCATCCCTTTATTAAACTATTAAGCTCTCCTCCATCATCACATGTGAGAGGCCATCAGCTTCCTGCCCAGTGCAGCCCCCACTTTCTCCAGGGCTCAACCTGCCGCATGCGCACACCACAGCTCCGGGCTTAGGGCGTCCCTTTTGGCTATTGTTTGGGGGCCTTGGGGATCTCTGTTAAGGGCAGAGCTGTGTTTTTGGAAAAGGACCTGTGAGCAGAGGTCCTTAATGGGAGTCTCTGTTTTTTTCTCTGTGACTACTGTATATGAGAGTGGAGCCCTCTCACTCTCACAGATTTCAGAGTCTGAAAATGCACAATGAAGGTCAAATTCTCACCAAGGTCTGCAAGATTCTGAACTCTCTGCCTACCCTTTGGCCTCTCTGATCTTATCTCTTACTCAGCCGGCTTCCTGCTTGTTCTGCAAACACACCAGCTTCTATCCCACCTTAGGGCCTTTGAACTCACTGTCATCTCTGCCTGGAATGCCCTTCTCCTGGTTTCCTCAACTTATTTGGACTCTGCTCAAGTGTCACCTCCACAGAAAGACCTCCCCTGACCACACCCCCACGTAAAACAGCCTCTCCTTCACTCTCCATCCCTTTACTCTGACTCCTTTTCCTTCACAGCACTTATCACCCACCTGACATATTATATATTTATCGCTTGATTGTCACCGCACCCCCATCCCCACTAGAATGTCAGCTCCACGAGGGCAGGAGTCTTGTCTGCTTTGCTCATCGCTGTACCTGCCAAAACCCAAAACAGTGCCTGGCACAAAGTAGGAGCTCAGTAAATAGGTGTGGAACAATGGAATAAAAGAAGCCCTGATTTTATATGCAATATTCTGTGCATATGTGCGTTTCCCCGAGGTGGGGACCATACTTTCTGTCACCTCTCCAATGGAGTTTGGGAGCCTAAAGTTTTTTGTTTTTTTTGTTTTCACGGTATGTGGGCCTCTCACTGTTGTGGCCTCTCCCGTTGTGGAGCGCAGGCTCCGGACGCGCAGGCTCAGCGGCCATGGCTCACGGGGCCAGCCGCTCCGCGGCATGTGGGATCTTCACGAACCGGGGCACGAACCCGCGTCCCCTGCATCGGCAGGCGGACTCCCAACCACGGCGCCACCAGGGAAGCCCCTGGGCGCCTAAAGTTTAAGGACAACCATAAAGTCGGTCCTGGAAGACCTGGGCTCTAGCAGGCTGGGAGGGGACCCTGGACAGAGCCCTGGGAAGGACAGGGAAAGGGAATCTGGGGTCAAGGTGGAGGCTGGGACTTGGGGACCAGTCCATAGGTGTCCTGTGTCAGAGGATGTAAGGGGGTCACATTCGTGGGAGGGACCCAGGTCTCCTTCCTGCTCTGCCTCCTGCTTCCCACGTTTTAGGCCAAATTCGGATACCCCCACGCTCCCTCCCCCAGCCTCGCAGGAAACAGACATAGCGATTTCAAAGACAACCAGAAAAGCTTTTTATTTACTAGAGCTCAACACCCGGGCCCAGCCCTGAGCCAAAAACCGAACAACTTAAAATCTGACTGGGGCTTCTCTTTGCCCCTAAAATAAAATCTAGACGGTTGCCATTCCCATCTGGGCATGCACACCCCTTTCCTGGGGCAGCTTCGTTGACTTAACTGTTGGAGGAGGACAAAAAAAAGGAACTTTACAAACTATGGTGATTTGGGGCAGTTGGGAGATGGCGGAGAGACGCCCTCTCGCTGGGGAAAGGAGCCATCGGTGATTTGCCGTGGCGGGCACCAGTGCCGTGAAACGGAGTGAACAACCAGGGAGAGTTCAAGGGTATCGACTCACCCCAAGGCTCTCCAGCCCCAGATAAGCCTGCGAAGACATGGTGCCCCTCAGGCGTGCCCCGTCCTTCCCCCAGCTCCTGATGGATGGGCTGCTGAGACCCATCCGGCGCCGTCCACGATGAAACGGTGGGTCTGCTGGTGGCTGGAGCAGACGGAGAAGGCTGGTTTAAGTCCGAATCCCATCTTGAAGTTCTTGGGCTGGAAGGTCCAAGCCAGCCTGTTCACAGCTCTCCAAATTCTGAGGGCTGGCCTGAGAGAGCACAGCGGGCTCCTGTAGGTCCAAGAGTCCAAGAATTCCGCAAAAAACGGAACCCTGAGGGCTGAGAAGTCAAAGGGGCAGGGCTAGTGTCCCAGGAGAACTAAAGATCCATGAACCGTGACCCAGAAGGAGCCACAGGGCTGTGTGGTCCAAGGGGCAGGGGTCCTGCTGCACCAAGAATCCACAGACACCGCCAGGACAGAACCCCAGGGGCTGAGAGTTCCAAAGGGCAGGGCTGGCCTGGCTCCCCATAGCCTCCGTTGTTTCAGGATTCAGCAGGGATGGAGTTCTGGGGGTCAGACATTCCAGAGGGCTGGGTGAGTCCGCGGAAGTGGGGGAGTCCAGGGACTTGGGAGGATTGAACCAGGAGGGCTGGGGGGTGCAGGGGGTGGGCACCTGATGCTGCTCAGCGCTTGACTTTGCGGCCGGCCGAGTTGCGCCCGCTGCGGCGGTAGAGAGACTGCTGGCCTCCGTTTAGCGGGCAGTACTTGAGCGTGTGGGCCTCGTCCCCCGTGGCCCCGCACAGGGGACACACATAGTGCCGCAGGATGGGACACATCACCACGCCCTCTGGTGTCTTCAGCTGGTGTGAAGAGTACACGTTGCGAGACTCCCCATTGTGCTTGCAAAAGTTGCACAGGGTGGCCAGGCCCCCGCTGGCCCCCTGCCCTCCCTGCCCCTGATCCTGCTCCAGCTGGGGCCCAGGTCTCGGCTCCCCGGTCCCTTGGGCCTCCGGCCCTTGCCCCCGACTCTGGATCAGTGCCAACACCACCTGGCTCAGGTTGAAGTAGTCCTTCCACATGTCGAAGGGTGGCAGCTGCATGGCATCCAGGTGGAGGTGGTGGGCAGCTGGAGAGAGGTGGGCTGGGGGCCCGGGGACAGGAGCAGCAGATGGTTTTCCGGAGCAGAGAGGAATTGCACCCCCTTTTATACGCCCCAAAGACCCTTCAAAGCAAAGGTGGAGCTTAGGATTTAAAGGGCCCACCCCTTACCCTTGATCCCTTCTGACTTTAATTCCCCATGGAGATCTGGAAGGGGGTCATTTCCCTTGTTGCTGGTCCTTGCTGGGCCTGCGAGGTGCTCTGTGACCTCTGGAAAGACCCTTCTCCCTGGGCCTCAGTTTCCCTATCCACTCAATAAAGCTCCATATCTGAAAATTCCCCCAACCCCCATCCTCCCTTACTCCAAGGCTGGGAGTTTGCTGCCTCCATACACTCTAGAGCCATTCCTAGTCAGAACAACAGCCCCTTACTATGAGCCAGACGTTGTGCTGCACAGTTACCTTCATGATCTGATCTAATTTTCACAACAATTCCATGTGGGTAACACAGTTATGATCCCATTTTATAGACAAGTCACTAAAGCTCAGAGAGGAAAACTCAGTGGCCCAGAGTCATATAACACGCAAGTGGCAGAGCTGAGGCTCTAACCCAGGGCCATATGACTCCAAAGCAAATGCTTTCCTACCTCTTTTGGATTAAAACCTCATTTTTCATCACATCTGGGACTAAGAACCACTTATTCACCAAATATCTATTGAGTGCACACTACGGTATTCAATGTTTTATAAAAATGATCTCTTTGGGGCTTCCCTGGTGGCGCAGTGGTTGAGAGTCTGCCTGCCGATGCAGGGGACACAGGTTCGTGCCCCGGTCCGGGAAGGTCCCACATGCCGCGGAGCCATGGCCACTGAGCCTGCGCGTCTGGAGCCTGGGCTCTGCAATGGGAGAGGCCACAACAGTTGAGAGGCCCACGTACTGCAAAAAAAAAAAAAAAAAAAAAAAAAAAAAAAAGAATGAGCTTTAAAAATGATCTCTTTGTCAATGGAACAGGATAGAAAGCCCAGAGTTAAACCCATGGACATATGGTCACCTTATCTTTGATAAAGGAGGCAGGAATGTACAGTGGAGAAAGGACAGTCTCTTCAATAAGTGGTGCTGGGAAAACTGGATAGGGACATGTAAAACTATGAGATTAGATCATTCCCTAACACCATACACAAAAATAAGCTCAAAATGGATTAAAGACCTAAATGTAAGGCCAGACACTATCAAACTCTTAGAGGAAAACATAGGCAGAACACTCTATGACATAAATCACAGCAAGATCCTTTTTGACCCACCTCCTAGAGAAATGGAAATAAAGACAAAAATAAACACATGGGACCTAATGAAACTTAAAAGCTTTTGCACAGCAAAGGAAATCATAAACAAGACCAAAAGACAACCCTCAGAATGGGAGAAAATATTTGCCAATGAAGCAACTGACAAAGGATTAATCTCCAAAATTTATAAGCAGCTCATGCAGCTCAATAACAAAAAAACAAACAACCCAATCCAAAAATGGGCAGAAGACCTAAATAGACATTTCTCCACAGAAGATATACAGACTGCCAACAAACACATGAAAGGATGCTCAACATCTTTACTCATTAGAGAAATGCAAATCAAAACTACAATGAGATATCATCTCACACCAGTCAGAATGGCCATCATCAAAAAATCTAGAAACAATAAATGCTGGAGAGGGTGTGGAAAAAAGGGAACACTCTTGCACTGCTGGTGGGAATGTGAATTGGTACAGCCACTATGGAGAATGGTATGGAGGTTCCTTAAAAAACTACAAATAGAACTACCATATGACCCAGCAATCCCACTACTGGGCATATACCCTGAGAAAACCATAATTCAAAAAGAGACATGTACCAAAATGTTCATAGCAGCCCTATTTACAATAGCCCGGAGATGGAAACAACCTAAGTGTCCATCATCGGATGAATGGATAAAGAAGATGTGGCACATATATACAATGGAATATTACTCAGCCATAAAAAGAAATGAAATTGAGCTATTTGTAATGAGGTGGATAGACCTAGAGTCTGTCATACAGAGTGAAGTAAGTCAGAAAGAGAAAGACAAATACTGTATGCTAACACATATATATGGAATTTAAGAAAAAAAAATGTCATGAAGAACATAGGGGTAAGACAGGAATAAAGACACAGACCTACTAGAGAATGGACTTGAGGATATGGGGAGGGGGAAGGGTAAGCTGTGACAAAGTGAAAGAGCGGCATGGACATATATACACTACCAAACGTGAGGTAAATAGCTAGTGGGAAGCAGCCGCATAGCACAGGGAGATCAGCTTGGTACTTTGTGACCGCCTGGAGGGGTGGGATAGGGAGGGTGGGAGGGAGACGCAAAAGGGAGGGGATATGGAAACATATGTATATGTATAACTGATTAAATTTGTTATAAAGCAAAAAAATAAAATAAAATAAAATTAAAAAAAAAAATGATCTCGGGCCTCCCTGGTGGCGCACTGGTTGAGAGTCCGCCTGCCGATGCAGGGGATACGGGTTCGTGCCCCGGTCTGGGAGGATCCCATATGCCGCGGAGCGGCCGGGCCCGTGAGCCATGGCCGCTGGGCCTGCGCGTCCGGAGCCTGTGCTCCGCAACGGGAGAAGCCACAACAGTGAGAGGCCCGCATACCGCAAAAAGAAAAAAAAAAAAAACAAACAAAAAAAAAAAAAAAAAAAAAATGATCTCTTTGAACCCCATAATCATTCAAGGAGGTGGGCACCATCATTTTCATCTTATAAAGAAGGATATTATGCTCAGAGAGGTTAAGGAAAGTACTCAAGGTCACACAGCAGGGAAATGGCAGAATTGGGATTTGCACCCGGGTCTGGCCCCAGAGACACTGGGGAGTGATCTGAGAAGCAGCAGAGGACCTCGGCATGGCACAGAATCCCTTGGAATGCCCACCCTTCCCCCTTGGCCTGGTACATTGTCCCAGATCCTTCCTGACCTTCCAGACCCAGTAAAAGCCTTGCCTCCTGCCCATGCCACCTCCAGGATTTCTTCCTCCGCCTGTGGTCCCCAGTTGGTCCCCTTGACCACTCAACATAATCATTGAGGCCCCTTGCATTGGGCTCTGGAAACTCAGGAGTGACCACAGCTATCTTGTACCTGTTTCATGAACAACCAGTCCAGTAGGGAAACAGTCAGCAAATGAGAAAACAATAGATCATAAAGACCCGATTACATAGGCTGGTCTGGGAGAGGTGGCCTGGAAGCTGAGACCACACAGGACAATCTTCCAGGAAAAGGTACACAAACTATGGAAGCCTGAAGTCTGGGGACAGCTAGGGGACAGGGGTAGCCAGAACGGAGTGAGGGTCCCAAGATGAGGCCAGCCCAGTGTGCAGGGGGTGTATGCCATCAGACTGTGATCTCCCTCAGGAGATGTTTTGGAAATGATGGGGGTGTTTTGGGTTTGCCACAGTGGTTGGAGGTGTGATGACACGTGAAGAGATGTAACGGACAGGGACCAGGGATGCCAGATGTCTCAACCATCCATATGACCAAGATCTGTCCCGGACACACTTAACTTTCCAGTGTCCCACTGGACACCCATGTGGGTAGAAAAACCCACTTATGATGGTCTGAGTCTAGAGCTCAGCTATGTTTTACGTATAAACACTAAGTGTTTTTGCAATATTTTAAGATACACTGACCTTTCCTGAAATGCAAAGACTGTGTCCATCACAGCCTGCCTGTTCTTGATTTTGTTGGGAACTTGATCTGGAGTTGCTCACTCTTTCTAGAAGCCACGTCACCCCAGGCAATGCTGATTGTGGTGATTGTCCAAACAACACACAGTTTATTCCTATCTCATTCTTGGTGAGTCTACACAGAGATACTAGTATCTGCCTGATGAGATGCTTTTTAGAGCAGCCATGCCTGAGCATTTCTACACCAAAATAGATGATTAGTTGATTATAAGTTGTTGCCTTTTTATTTTTCCTTTGTAATTCAGTTAGAACATGATATTAATTTCAGAAAATAAAATTTGTGTGTTGGTGGGCTCTATTACCTCTGAGTTTAATTTCAGAATACTAAAGGGACATCTTAAGATGTTAGATAAAGTGGGTGTCAGGTTTCACCTTGTTAAGAACCCGTGATATAGACCAAGATCAGCCCATTGGTCTTTGCCTTCAGAGCAATAGGAAGCCACTGAAGGGTATAAGCGAGGGAGGGACAAATGAGAAGTGTGTTTTAGGATGCTCCTCTGGTTGCTGTTGATTGAATAGAGGCAGTGAGGCTGTGCCCATCAGCTCACATTGTTTCCGTCTAGTCAGGGAGCAAAGTCTGAACAAAGTCTGCTGAGGACTCCCTTTTGGCGGACACTATGTCTTGCCTTCAGAAAGAGCTTAATACATGCTTGTAGAGTGAATGTATTCTCTCTGTGGATGGGCTCAAGGTTGGGAGATGACAAAGGGAGGAATTTGTGAATGTCAGAGGAAAGGTCTTCTTGCGGTGTGATCTTCTAGCTTTCCGTAATTTCCTTCTGAAGTAATGATTTGGATAATGACTTGTTTGATATCTGTCCTCACTGGTAATCTGTGAGCCCAAGGAGGTCAGGGTCAGGGCTGTCTCGGTCACTGATGTGTCCCCAGCATCAGCCAGCACAGGGCCAGGCGAGCAGAACAGGAGATGTTAGCAGGAAGAATGTCCACAGACTATTAATACATCATTCACATGGGTGATTCCTGTGTCTTGAGTGCTTACAATGTTCTTCACTGCTCAGCTCTAATGTCTCCTCCTCCAGGAAGCCCTCCCGACCCTCAGGCTGGGTCAGCCTTCTCTCAGAGACCCCATCCCAGCCCTGCCCACTCTGGGTCATCACTGACTTGGGGTGGGTCTGTTTCTCCCTCTGGGCTGTAAGGGCAGGTCTAAGGCTGTTCCCACGTTTATGTGTCTCCTGTCATTTAACCCTCATTGCTTTTATTTATTTATTTATTAATGGCCGCGCTGCACGGCTTGCGGGAATCTTAGTTCCCCAAGAAAGGATCGAACCCTGGTCCCTGCAGTGAAAGTGCAGAGTCCTAACCATTGGACCACCAGGGAATTCCCCTCATTGCTTTCTCGAGTTAAGTACCAATATTATTCCTGATTTGCAAAGGCAGCCCCTGATGTTCAGAGAGGTTAGGTGACTTGTCAATGGTCACACAGCTGGCAGGCAGCAGAACTGGGATTCCAAACTGGGTCTACCTGAGTTCAGTCTTTGCCTTTAACCATTGCCCTACACTGTTCAATAAACACTCATCAAGAGAATGAACTAATAAATGAATGCATACACAGCATCTTCCAGATCACCTGGTCCAGCTCATCTCACTTTCTTATTTTACAGATGTGGAAATGAGGCCTCAAGAAGGATCCAGGGAAGGATCCTTGGAAGAATCCAAGTTTCAGTCTCTTAAAGTCATGGTTCCTTGCCAAGATCCCCGGATTCACAGGCACACTGAGTACCTTCTGGAAACCTATTAATGAAAACACACCAGTGGTCATAGGGTAGGCTGTGAGGTTTTCAGCTTGTTCATCTCCCTGAAGAGGTAAATCAGACCTTTGTGTTATTATGTTGGGATCATCGGGTCGGGCAGTGGGTTGACTTGAGCACAACTCCCCCCCACAGTTTAGATGGTGGGCAGCATTGTGGGTAAATGTTCAGTGATAAGCTCCGAGTTCAAGCCAGGCTTTACCACCTGCTCACTGAGTGGCTGTGGGCTTATTATTTAACCTCTCCTAACCCCAGCTTTTTCATCTGTCAAGAGGGGATGACACTGGTGCGTGCCCCAGGGCACGGACTGCAGTTGTGTTTGCAAATAGCACAATTTGGCTGTGGGGTATGATTATTCAATGTTAGTCATGAAAATTGAGACACAATTAAGGCAATAATCTTAAGGGCACTTATTTACTGAGCATCTCCTTTGGGCCGGCACCATGCTCAGGGGCTCTCCTTGCTTCCTCCCCAGACCCTGTGAAGTAGGGTTTAGCAATAGCCCCATTTTACAGATGAGCAACGGGAGGCTCAGAAAGGCCGAGGGTCTTGTCCGAGGTTGTACAGACAGTGAGTGGTAGGCTGGAGCTCGAACCCAGGGCTCGGAAAGCAAGGGAGCCAGGGACTTCCTAGGCGTAGGGAGAGAATGAGGTGAGAAGCCAGGAAGGATGGGGGGGATTAGAGTGACAGTTTTCACAGGGAGGATCTGTCGGTCACTGATGGACATACTCCAAGGCAGAAGAGACCCGGCTCTCTCCCATGTGGAAGAATGAGGCTCCCGGAGGGAGGAAACAGCACGGGTGTGGGAGGCCTCTGCACTAAGTGCTTTCCATAAAGTCACAGCCGAGACCGCCAGCTCAAGATGCATGCGTCCCCTGTGTGCAGCAGGGTGGGACCCGGGGACCCAGTCAGTGCTGGTCGCTGCAGCTGTGGCATCTGCTGGAAGTGTGAGAATCCCCTCAACAATCGCACCTATTGTTTGGAGACTCTCAGATTCTCTTGTTTGTGATTTTTTTTTTTTTTTTTTTTGGCTGCACCTAGGGGCATGCAGGATCTTAGCTCCCCAACCAGGGATCGAACCCGTGCCCCCTGCAGTGGAAGCACCGAGTCCTAACCACTGGACTGCCAGGGAATTCCCAGTATTTTTTCTTTATTATTTATTTTTTCCCCAATTGTTTTCTTCTAGGACTCTGTTACTGGGGCCATGACTACCCTCCCCCCACCCCCAAGCTCACCCCCAACCCTGTGGTGTTTTATTGGATCAATAACTGAAGGGCACCCCTCCTCAGGCAAGCCTTCTTCTGCAGGGTTGCTGCTGTGTACTGAAGGAAAGTCAAAGATGATATTGATGAGAAATTCATCAGCCTGGTGTTTACTTGATCATAACCTCCACCCCCACGGCAAGGCCACACCACTTCCTGCTGCCCAGACTCCACAGCTGCTCTGTTTACTTGTGAATTTCCCTCTCACCCTCATGTCTGCCAGAAACAGCTCATGCGGGGTCCAGAGAGGGCTGGGGAGGAGCTAGGGGGAGTCAGGAGGAGAGAAATCCTGAGAAAGAGGGGGAGAGACTCCCAAAGGGACCGAGGGACACACTGGTGCAGAGACCAAGACAGGGGAGGTGAAGACCAAGGGAAAGTGAGACACCCGGAGACCAAGGAGGTCATGGTCATCGTCCTCATGGTCTCTATGTATTGGGTGCTGGCCTGTGAGACCTCATGAAACCCTTGCAACAACCCTGTCAAGTAGTGTTATAATATCCCCATTTTACAGAGCAGGAAACCGAGGCCCAGGGAGGTGACATCTCTTATCGATGTTATCCCGTTAGCCTAGACTCAAATCCAGGTCTGCAGAGAGAGAAGAGGGACACACTCACACTCCCAGGGATGGAAAGGGACAGAGGTTCCAGCAGAGAAAGGTGGAAGCAAGGGGCAGAAAATGAAAATAACGTGGTTGAGTGTGTGGCTGCTGTGGCCAGAGGGCCTGGGTCAAATCTTGGCACTGCCACTTACAGAGATGTGGCTTTTAGCAAGTGATGTCACCTCTCTGGGCTTCTGTTTCCTCCATTTCACAAAAAGGGAGATCATTGAAGATCCCCTGCTCTGGGGCTGTTTTGAAGATGGCAGCTGAGAACACAGGTGAAGGCATTAGAACAGGTACACAGTGAGCTTTAGCCATTATTTTTAGTTTTATTGCCTCGTTAAAGATTCATTGACGAGTGCTAGGCAGGGGGAAGGAGACTGTGCAGGCCCCAGTAGAGGAATATTTGCTCATTCATTCAGTAACTATTTATGCAATACCTAACATGTGTCTGGCCCTGTTCTAGGTGCCAAAGATACAGCAATGACCAAAAAATACAAAAATCCCTGCCTTTACAGAGCTGAAATTTTATATAGATAACAAATAAGAGAGAAAAGTGAAATATATCTCAGGTAAGGCTGTGTGCTATAGAGAAAAAATAAAGGGGGTAGGGAGATAAAAGTGATCAGGGGGATTTCCCTGGCAGTCCGGTGGTTAAGACTCTGTGCTTCCACTGCAGGGGGTGCAGATTGCATCCTTGGCTGGGGAACTAAGATCTTGCATGCTGCGTGGTGCAGCCAAAAATTTAAAAAAAAAAAAAAAAGAGTGGTCAGGGAAGCCCTCTTGGAGAAGGTGACATTTGAGAAGAGTCTTAAAGGTGGTAAGAGAGGGAGCCCTTGTAGATATACGGGGGAAGAGTGTCTCAGACTGAAGGAACAGCCAGTGCAAAGACCCTGAGGTCAGAGCGTGACTGCTGTGTTCAATGAACATCGTGGCTTGGGTAGATTGAGAGGGAGAGTGGGAGATAATGGAGGTGAGAGGTAATACAGGACCCCATGGGCTACTGCAAGGACTTGGGCTTGTGCTCTGAATGAGGTGGGAGCCATGGGAGGGTTCTGAGCACAGGAGTGACATGATTTGATTCAAGATCTAACAGTGGCTTCTGAGGAAGGTTGGGCTCTAGGATTACATGTGCATTTGAATAAAACTCTGTGCAGTGGTTCTACTATTAAGCCCATTTTGCAGCGGAAGAAACTGAGGCTCAGAGATGGAAGATCAATGTGTCCAGGATGGCAGAGTCCAAAGAGAGCCCAAGTCTGTCTGTCTATCATCGCTGGTCTGGAACAGTCCCACATATCCCCTCCTGGAGGATGCGCGCGCGCGCGCGCACACACACACACACACACACACACACACCTGTGATTCTGATGTACCAAGGTCTGGGCTTTCTCAGGAGTCAGCCATGTGTCCCCAAGTATAAGGCCTGGTAACTCCCACTCAACCATCAGAGAGCACAGAGTAGGCAAATGTTTGTTGAATGAATGCATGAACACCAACCAGAGGACTTTGGACTTTGTGCTAATAAGGCCACTGGGAGCCAAGGAAGGTTCATTCGCCATGGTTATATCTGAGCTCTTTTTTTTTTTTTTTTTTTTTTGCGGTACGCGGGCCTCTCACTGTTGCGGCCTCTCCCTTTGCGGAGCACAGTCTCTGGACGCGCAGGCTCAGCGGCTATGGCTCACTGGCCCAGCTGCTCCGCGGCATGTGGGATCTTCCCGGACCGGGGCACGAACCCATGTCCCTTGAATCGGCAGGCGGACTCTCAACCACTGCGCCACCAGGGAAGCCCTGAACTCTTTTTGTTTTGGCTGCGCTGCAGGATCTTAGTTCCCCGACGAGGGATCGAAGGAGCACCCTCTGCAGTGTAAGCAAGGAGTCAACCACTGGACCGCCAGGGAAGTCCCGTGAGATTTAGAAAACACTCTAGGCTTCCTCTCCATTCTGGGCTATTGCATATACTACTCTCTCTGCTTGAAACATTTCTACCCGGTAACACCTACTGCTCCTTCAAATCTCAGCTCCAACATTCCCTCTCCCAAGAAGCCCTCCGAGACCCCCCGCTGGGTCAGATGACCCCTCTGGGCTCCTGCAGCCCCCAGTACTTCCCCCATCCCACCTCTGCCCACTCTGAGGCGTGTCTGTCTGGGGACAGGTCTGTCTTCTCCACAGGACTGGAAGCCCCATGAGGGGAGGGCCAGGAGTGTCTTGATCACAGCTGTGTCCCCAACACTGTCCTATACAGGGGCTGGGCACAAAGGGAGATTTGGGGGGATAAATGAATGAGACCAAAACTAGAGCAGAATTGGGGAGGGCAGGGATGGGGGCCTGTCCCAGCCAAGGGCTCTCTCTCTTATACAACACTACCTGTCTTACTCTGAGGAGTAGTTGCCCAGTTTTTCTCCAGCCTTGTCTTGAACCGCTTTCTCATTCACTGCAACCACCCAGAACTTCCAGACAGAGCAAAATTAAATAGACCAGGATGGAAATGGGGGAAACTGGAGGAGAGGAGGTATATGGGAACTCTAGTGGTGATTGCAACACAGCTTTTCAGCATTCTAGATTTTTGGTAAAGGTTTATATTAAAATATATATATTTTTTTGTTAAGTCAGATTATTATTTCAGTTTTTTTTAAGACTTACAAGGATAGAGTGTGGAAAGAGGAAAAATAGTAACTTTATTTTTTATTATTATTTTTAAAATATTTATTTTATTTATTTATTTGGTTGCACTGGGTCTTAGTTGCAGCAGGCAGGCTCCTTAGCTGTGGCATGTGAACTCTTAGTTGTGGCATGCGAACTCTTATTTGCAGCATGCAGGTGGGATCTAGTTTCCTGACCAGGGATCGAACCTGGGCCCCCTGCATTGGGAGCACGGAGTCTTAACCACTGTGCCACTAGGGAAGTCCCCCAAAATAGTAAATTTAGAGTGGAGTGACTTGGCAGACATCACCTTAACCAGGTGATCAAGGTTAACATGTCCCATGATGTTATATTGATATTGCATACCCATGATATGGAAACAACCTAAATGTCTGTTGATGGACATTTAGGTTGTTTCCATGTCTTGGCTATTGTAAATAGTGCTGCTATGAACATTGGGGTACATGTATCTTTTTTTTTTTTTTTTTTTTTTTTTTTCTTTTTGCGGTATGCGGGCCTCTCACTGTTGTGGCCTCTCCCGTTGCGGAGCACAGGCTCCGGATGCGCAGGCCCAGCGGCCATGGCTCACGGGCCCAGCCGCTCCGCGGCATATGGGATCCTCCCAGACCGGGGCACGAACCCGTATCCCCTGCATCGGCAGGCGGACTCTCAACCACTGCGCCACCAGGGAGGCCCTACATGTATCTTTTTGAATTACGGTTTTCTCTGGATATATGCGCAGGAGTGGGATTGCTGCATCATATGCTTGCCTCTCTGTTTATATTGGAAACTCTGCAGGCTTTTATCCCCTCTGTGTTTTCATCTCATCAATGTTTTTTGGAAAATTAAATTTTTCATTTTGAGACCACTGTAGAGTCACATCCAGTCATAAGAAAGAATAGAGATCCTGTATACTCTTTTTTTAAAAAAATAAATTTGTTTATTTTTGGCTGCATTGGGTCTTCATTGTTGTGCGCGGGCTTTCTCTAGTTTCCGCGAGCAGGGGCTACTGTTTGTTGGAGTGCCCGCGGGCTTCTCATTGCGGTGGCTTCTCTTGTTGTGGAACACGGGCTCTAGGTGCGTGGGCTTCAGTAGTTGTGGCTCACGGGCTTCAGTAGTTGTGGCACACAGGCTTAGTTGCTCTGCAGTATGTGGGATCTTCCTGGACCAGGGCTTGAACCTGTGTCCCCTGCATTGGCAGGCGGATTTTTAACCACTGCGCCACCAAGGAAGCCCCAATCCTGTGTACTCTTAACGCAGTTTCCCTAAATGATAATATCCTACAAAATAATAATACAATACCACAACCAGGATGTAGACGTTTATACAATCCATTGATCTTGTTTAGCTTTTGCCCTGTGAACTTGTGTGTGTATGTGTTTACTTGTATGCAATTTTGTAACATGTAGGTTTGTTTACGTACCACCACAGTCAAGACACAGAACATTTCCATCACCCCAAGCATCACTTGTGTTACCCTTTTATAGACACACTCACTTCCTTCCTGGCTCCTACGCTCTCCTTGTACCCTGGCAACATATTCTATTCTCCATTTCTATGATTTTTGTCATTTCAAGAATGTTACAGAAATAGAATAATACTGCACTTAACCTTTTGGGATTGGCTTTTTTTCATGCAGCAGAATTCTCTGGAAATTCACCCAAGTTGTTGTACATGCCAACACTTCATTCTTTTTATTGCTGAGTTGCGGTCCATAGTGTGGGTGTACCATAGTCGATTTAACCATTCACTTATTGAAAAACATCTGAATTGTTTTCAGTTTTTGGCTCTTTGAATAAAGCTCTTGTGAATATTCATGTACCAATTTTATGTGTGAACATTTATTTTCATTTCTTTGGGTAATTCCCATAGTGCAGTTGCCAGGTCATGTGGTAATGGCCTGTTTAGTGTTATAAGAAACTGTCAAACTGTTTCTCCATAGTGTTTTTGAGATTAAAAAAAATTTCCAACATTTCCATTGTGCTCAGTGGGACGGGTGCTGTGAATAGTTCAGCCAGCCATTACCCAATGCATTACGTTAAACTTTCCAATTATCCGAACATATTCCCTCTAAGAAGATGGCCAGCCCAGGGGGTGAGTGGCGGCAAAACAGGTGAAGGAGATTAAGAGGTACAAACTTCCAGTTGTATAATAAATAAGTCACGGGGATGTAATATACAGCATAAGGAACGTGGTCAATAATATTGTAATAACTTTATATGGGGACCAATGGTTACTAGACTTAGATGGTGATCATTTCATAACGTATGCAAATGTCACATCATGATGTAGTACACCTGAAACTAACACAATACTGTATGTCAACTATATTTCAATTTAAAAAAAAGATGGCCAGGCCATAACTTCTCCAGGTTAAAAGCTTTCCTAGAGATTCTACTGGTGTTCTGAGCTATCTTTTTTTCTGTTGATGAGTCATTTGTATTCTCTGGTCCTTTGCTATTTCCAGGCATCCCTGAGGGAAGCATTTTAGAAGGTGGAGTAGGGATGGTGGGGAGGAACACCTGAGGAGGGGCTGGGCGGAGATGGGGGGGTCAGCTGGGAAGAGGTTCCAAGGAACCAAGAGCCTAGCTATCACTGTTCTCCCTTTTAATTACGTATGGAAATTTGACATACTGATGTTTCTGTCCCTCAGTTCCCTGCTGTAGGAAGCTCCTGTTTGTCCCTCCAGATCCACTTTTTTTTTTTTTTTTGCGGGACGCGGCCTTTCACTGCTGTGGCCTCTCCCGTTGCGGAGCACAGGCTCCGGACGCGCAGGCTCAGCAGCCATGTTTCTCTGGGTATTTTACCCTCAGGATTCTAGGTAACATGTTTAAATTGCTACTTCTATGGAGAACAGTATGGAGGTTCCTTAAAAAACTAAAAATAGAACTACCCTATGATTCAGCAATACCACTCCTGGGCCTCTATCTGGAGAAAACCATAATTCGAAAAGATACATGCACCCTGAAGTCCATTGCAGCAGTATTTACAATAGTCAAGACATGGAAGGAGCCTAAACGTCCATCAACAGATGAGTGGAAAAAGAAGATGTGGTACATATATACAATGGAATATTACTCAGCCATAAAAAACTGAAATGCCATTTGCAGCAACATGGATGAACCTAGAGATGATCATACTAAGTGAAATTAGACAGAGAAAGACAAATGTCATATGATATCACTTATATGTGGAATCTAAAGAAATGAACTTATTTACAAAACAGAAACTGACTCACAGACTAAGAAAACAAATTTATGGTTACCAAAGGGAAAAGGTCGGGGGCAGGGATAAATTAGGAGGTTAGGATTAACATATACACACTACTGTATATAAAATAGATAATCAACAAGGATCTAATCTATAGCACAAGGAACTATACTCAATATTCTGTAATAACCTATATGGGAAAAGAATCTGAAAAGGAATAGACATATGAATATGTATAACTAAATCACTTTGCTTTACACCTGAAACAAACACAACACTGTAAATCAACTATATTCCAATATGAAATAAAAATAAATAAATAAATTGCTACTTCTTATTTTTCTATTTCACATTATCAATTGACTTCCACTATGGAAGGTAAAGATTGAGGTTTCTTCATACACACCACTTCACAAATGCACTTCCTCTCCCCTTCCTCACTGCAGAATCACCTCCCAATTGACCATGAGATCAATATTCACGTCTATATTATGACGACTAAGTAAAATCCTGTCCTCAGCTGAACCTTAGCGTATGCTATGATTATATTTCTTTTCTGAGATAACATTTTATTTTCATGAGATTGAATAATTGCCATTTATGTGATTGGTTTAGTTTTCCACCATGGAGTCAACCCCAAACTCTTCACTATAAGAGTAAAAAGACCTCTCCTATGTTCAAACACACCAGGTATCATATTAGTTTTATCAAGTGAGAGTAGAAATTATTCTAAAAAAAAGTCAGGTGTGATCATTGTATTATAGCAATGTTTTTAAAAGCCCTTGTTTTTATTTTTAAATTTTTAAGAAAATTTATTTTATTGAAGTATAGTTGATTTACAGTGTTGTGTTAATTTCTACTGTACAGCAAAGTGATTCAGTTATACATATATATATACATTTTTTTTTTTTTTTTTTTGCGGTATGTGGGCCTCTCACTGTTGTGGCCTCTCCCATTGCGGAGCACAGGCTCCGGACACGCAGGCTCAATGGCCATGGCTCATGGGCCAAGCCACTCCGTGGCATGTGGGATCTTCCCAGACCGGGGCACGAACCCGTGTCACCTGCATCGGCAGGCGGACTCTCAACCACTGCACCACCAGGGAAGCCCTATACATTCTTTCTCATCTTCTTTTCCATTAGGTTTATCACAGGACATTGAATATAGTTCCCTGTGCTATACAGGAGGACCTTGTTGTTTTAAAAAGCCATTTTTTTTCTTCTTTTTAATATTTATTTATTTATTTTTGGCTGTGTTGGGTCTTCATTTCTGTGCGAGGGCTTTCTCTAGTTACGGCGGGCGGGGGCCACTCTTCATCACAGTGTGTGGGCCTCTCACAATCGCAGCCTCTCCCGCTGCAGAGCACAGGCTCCAGACGCGCAGGCTCAGTAGCCGTGGCTCATGGGCCCAGTCGGTCCGCGGCACGCGGGATCCTCCCAGACCAGGGCCCGAACCCGTGTCCCCTGCATCGGCAGGCAGACTCCCAACCACTACGCCACCAGGGAAGCCCTAAAAAGCCATTATTTTATGGGACTTCCCTGGCAGTCCAGTGGTTAAGACTCAGTGCTTCCAATGCAGGGGACTCCAGTTCGATCCCTGGTGGCTCCCTGGTTGATCCCTGGTTGGGGAACTAAGATCTCACATCCCACATGGTGCAGCCAAAAAAACCCCCAAAAACAAAAAAACTCTTATTTTTAAAAGACACATCCCGGAATATTTGTGGATGAAATGTTAGGAGGCCTGAGATGTGTTTGGTATAACAGAGTGGAGGTTTCCATGAAGCAAGCCTGGGACCCCCTCCCCCAGAGTCTGCCAACCTCCTGCTCTCAGCAGGACTGGGTTGCATCCTAATTCCTGGACCTCAATCCTTGGCACTGTTTCTCCAAGACTGGGAGTGGAGTACGATGATGGTGGTCCACGGACCGTAAGAAGGAGCTTGGGACCTTGTTAAAAATACAGCCTTCTGTGTCCCACACCAGAGAAGCAGATGTTTCCGAGGATGAGTCTTAAAATATTCCCATCTTTAATGTAACTGCAAATGGTGGTAGTCTAGAAATAGAATTCTTAGTGAACGTGTATGTTCCACGTTCTATATTTCGGTTTGATTGAAATGTGTACAGTGAACTCATGGCACTTTTCTAATAATAGAAAAATAAAAGGCCATCAGATGAATTATAAAAAAAATCTGCATTTTTAACCAGCACTCTGGGTGATTCTGACGCACATTGAGAGTTCTCCTTAAGAACTTTTTATTACGGAAAATTTCAAACACACACTGTTATGGACTGAATTGTGTCTACCCCAGCTCCACCCCTCCCACCCCTATGCCCGCCAATGGGGTGGTATTTGGAGATGGGGCCTTTGCAGAGATGATTAGGGTTAAATGACCTCATAGGATTGGGGTCTCATCTGATGGATTCGATGTCCACGTAAGAGGAAGAGACACTAAACCGACCTCTCTTTCCACCAGCACAGAGGAAAGGCCACGTGAAAGAAACTAAATCAGCTGGAACCCTGATCTTGGACTTCTAGTCTCCAGAACTGTGAGAAAATTTATTTCTGTTTTTTAAGCCACCCAGTCTATGGTATTTTGTTATGGCCACCTGAGCAGATTAATACATCCACCCTCATCTACTCATCACACAGCTCCCACTCTTGTTGACACGTGGCCATTCTTTTATTCATTTTTTATTTTGTTAATTTTTGGCTGCAAAGAGTGAAATTATTCAGTGAATTTTTTTTCATGAATGTACCACTAGGTAGGTTTATTTACAAACTTTATATGTATATAATATATATATTTCTTCCTGTACTGATGTTTTAATGTACATTATAAATCTACACCACCTGAAAAATCCAATTAAAATGAAAAAGAACCAGATAAAAATCAACAGTAGAAACAGGTTCTAATATTTCCTTCTGGCCTCCTGCTTGGCCATCTTGCACGCCCACACTTGGGACAGTACTTGTATGGACCAGGAGTTGGTATAGCATTTGAAAGTGCAGAATTTTCTTGCAATCTGTAGATCTGCTTCCCTGAAGTATTCGTGGACACCCAAGATATTTGTGGACACCCTCAGGGGATCCTTTTGACCACCGTGTCAAAAGTCTGTGCTCCCCAGTGAGATACCCTCCATATATGGAGAGTCTCCTGTCTGCTTTCTGTGGTACCTTCCTGGGTCTTAGGCTTCACCGAGAATCTGCTGAAAGCTATGGGCACCCCACCCTCCCAGGAAAATCCACCCCCCCACCTACAACTTTGCATACAGATGCCCTGAAGCACAACCATAGCCTACCTTTACGGAGTTAGCGTCCTTGATTCATTCTCCCTCCCTCAACTTTTTAATTTGAAAATTTTCAAACTCACAGAAGAGTTGCAACCTAGTATAATGAAACCCCATACAGTATGAACTGAGGCATCAATTTTTTTTTAACTTTTTTTTTTTTGGCCGCACCGTGCGGCTTGTGGGATCTTAATTCCGGGACCAGGGATTGAACCCAGGCCCTCGGCAGTGAGAGCGCAGAGTCCTAACCACTGGACCGCCAGGGAATTCCTCGAGGCATCAGTTTTAAACACTTGCCGCATTGCTTCCTCTCTCTCACAAGTGTGTGTGTGTAAATTTTATATGTAATATGTTTTACATATAATATTATATATAATATAATGTAATTATATATATATATATTTTGGTTGATTTTTTTTTTGAGAGTTAGTTCCAGACATCATGACACTCCTGTACATGCTTCAGCATGTGCACACCCCCTAATAAGAGGTGCATTCTCTTAAACAACCACAGCACAATGATCCAGTTTAGGGAACTTCACATAGACGGACTACTATCATCAAATATACATGTTCAAAATTGCCTAATCATTCCAACCTTCCAATAATATAGCAGTGTTTTTTTCCCCCTTTAAATCCAGGATCTAGTGTAGGATCCGTGCTGCATTTAGTTATATCTCTTCAGTCTTTTTTTAATTTTTTAATTATGTAATTATTTATTTATTTTTGGCTGCATTGGGTCTTCGTTGCTTCTTGCGGGCTTTCTCTAGCTGCGGCAAGCGGGGGCTACTCATTGCGGTGGCTTCTCTTGTTGCGGAGCCTGGGCTTTAGGCGCGGAGGCTTCAGTAGTTGTGGCGCACGGGCTTAGTTGCTCTGCAGCATGTGGGATCTCCCAGGACCAGGGTTTGAACCGTGTCCCCTGCATTGACAGGTGGATTCTTAACCACTGCGCCACCAGGGAAGCCCCTCTTCAGTCTCTTTTAATCGACAACAATCCCCTACCTTTTTTTCTTTCGTGATACTGATTTTTTTTTTTCAAGAAGGCCAGGTGTTTGGTAGAATGTCCTTCAATTTGGGTTTGTCTGATATTTCCTCATGATTAGATGCAAGCATCTGGGGCAATCATAGTGCATAGGTGCTGTCCCATCCTTCTGTGCTAGGATGGATGTCACATGGGGGGCACAGGACATCAGAATGGCCTGTCATGGGCAATACTGAGTTCTGTCCCTTGGTTTAGGTGGCGTGTACCAGACCTCACCGCTGTGTACGCTCCCTCTCCCCTTTGTAATTACCAAGTGATTGCTGGGATAACACTTCAAGATTATGTGAAGATCCTGCTTAGGATACATTTTAACATTTTAAAAAGTGCCTACCATTAGAGACGAGACAGAAATGCCCCTCCTTCTCACCAAGCAACCTTTTAGCTGGGGGTGAGGTGGAGGGAGGAAGACAACAGACCAGCAAATAAACCAATTGTTAGGAGGTTCCGAATGTCAACTGGGTGAAGGCAGGGGATTTGTCTTGTTTACTGCTGCATATGTGCCTAGAACAGCACCTGGCACATACGCTCAATAAAAACATGTTGAAATGAATGAATGAATGAATAACATTAAGTGCTATAAAGACTGTAAAACAGAGTATTTTTTTTTTTTTTTTTTTTTTTTTTTTTGTGGTACGTGGGCTTCTCACTGCTGTGGCCTCTCCCGCTGTGGAGCACAGGCTCCGGACGCGCCCGCTCAGCGGCCATGGCTCACAGGCCCAGCCGCTCCGCGGCATGTGGGATCCTCCCAGACCGGGGCACGAACCCGTGTCCCCTGCATCGGCAGGCGGACTCTCAACCACTGCGCCACCAGGGAAGCCCCAGAGTATTTGTTAAAGAGACTCTGGGGTGGGGTGAAGTGCGGTGTGTGGCTATTTTAGGTAAGATGTTAGGAGTGTCAATATGCCCGTGCTTTTGAGTCAGAAAAAAGGGGAAAAGCAGATACAATAGGTCCCTGAGACTACACAAAATATGGTGTATTTGATGAGCAGAGAGAGGGCTGGTGGTGGGACGGGGGGAGGGGTCAAGGAGAGCAAGTGAGGCTGAGGCTGGGTCCCCTCTAGATCAGGCTGATGGGCTGGCGGGCGGGATGGGACCTTGCAGACCACGTGGGTAGCAAGGACTTCACATGGGAAGCCACTGGGGTGGGGATGGGGGTTGTAAGCAGAGAGTGATGTGATCCGAGGTCCCTTTCAACATGCTTAGAAAGGGGCGTGTCTTTGTCTCTGTCTTTCTCTGTGCTTCTCTCACCATTGGGGAATCTGAGAAAAGCTGTATGGAAACACGTGCAATTCTGTGTGCGATTTCAGGGGGTTCACGGAACACTCAGGTGCAGACTGTGTGGTTTGGTCTACGCCGTCCCCCTCACACAGGTAAACGGAGACTCACAGCTAGTTACAATAACTAGCATCTACAGAGCATTTAGTGTGTGCCACACTTTGTTCTGAATGCTTTATAAGCAGGTAACTCAGTGTTCACAGCAACCCAGGGAGAAAGGTCTTGGGAAGGTGCTTGGTGATCCTCATTATCCAGATGGGAAAATGAGAACCAGAGAGGATAACTGCCTTTCCCATGACCACATAGGTAGTCAGTGACAAAGGAAGGGTGACAAACCTGGAGTCTCTGGTTTTAGCCATTGGGCCAGAACTCCCTCCAAGTTAACTCAATCTCAGGGGTCAAGGATGCCCTAAAATCCAACCAGGGTCTTCCCAGGGGTCTCAAGCCCAGTCAAAAATTCTGGTCGGTTATTTGACTCCAGCTCTGCCAGGAAAGCTGGGCAAAGCAGAGGCTGTCACTGTTGGGTTAGGTGAGGACCCCAGGCTTGGGGCGAGGGTGGCTTGGTTGGGGTCCCACAGTTGGCAACGTGGGCACGAGGGAGGATCATGCAGTCAGGGCGTGCATCGTGTGCATCTGTTGCTTGTTACCTTCACTCTGCTCCTGGGGTCCGTGGGAGTATCTGAGTCTTAGTATATCAAAGCATTGGCTTGGGAAGGAGGTTGCATGGCTTCAACTCCAACCTCATGTCTCACTAGCTGGGCGACTTTGGGCAAGTTACTTAGCGTCTCTGTGCCTCCTTTTCTGTAAAATGGAGATAATCACAATTTCTGCTTCACATGGCCACGTGATTATTCAAGGAGATGGTGCTTGTCAGGTGTCAGGCATAGGGCCCAGCCTGTGGTTCATCAAGGGCAGCCTATTTGATTCAGTGTGTCATTCTGCAGTGTGTGCTGGGTGATACTCCCTAAGCTTCATTTCCTGTCCATTGGATGTTACTATGTTTGCCATCCTGTGTATTCCTGAGCGGTCGGAAGTGCCACATTGATACTTTCTGGATATTCCACTCCAGGACTAGTTACAGGATTAATTCTCCGCATCCACTCTCCGACCCTAGTACGAACTGGGCACTGGTCCGGAATCACGCCCCCTCCCCAACCCTCCAATCCCAGGGCTAAAGAAGTCAGCTACCGGGCCTCCCTGCTGGCGCAGTGGTTGAGGGTCCGCCTGCCGATGCAGGGGACACGGGGTTCGTGCCCCGGTCCGGGAGGATCCCACGTGCCGCGGAGAGGCTGGGCCCGTGAGCCATGGACGCTGGGCCTGTGCGTCCGGAGCCTGTGTTCCGCAACGGGAGACGCCACGGCGGTGAGAGGCCCGCGTACCGCAAAAAAAAAAAAAAAAAAAAAAAAGTCAGCTACCTCCCTCGTCCCGAAGCCCCGCGTTCTCTAACCACGCCCACAGCCCCTTGACCACGCCCCCAATCGCTCCTCCAATCCCAGACATAAAGTCCTTAAGTCACGCTTCCCTGTCAATTCCAGGTCTGGGTCAGCCCAAATCGCCCCACAGAACACCATGCCTCCTCCCCGCCCGGTCTATCACCGTCCCCTGTCCACTAGGTTCTAGGTGCCCGAAGCCCCCCGCAGCCCCCTCAATGCCCTAGACCTTGAGTAATCACTATTTTGGATGAGTGTCGGTCCTGGAGACTTTATTTGCCCCTGGAAAGGCGCTGCCGTGGGGAGTGGGCGAGGTACATCCTTTCCTAGAGCCACATGAATCTCGGGGCCTTGGAGGGGTGTAGGCAGAGGCCTTGAAGGTCATGAGACTCACAGACATCTGCCCACCCACACCTCCTTGTCCGTAAGTGATCTTTCAAAAACATCTTGGGGATCAACCTTCCGGTGGGGAGAAAAGAGCTGCAGGCATCTGGGGATGTGCAGATACCCCTCACCAAAGGACACTTGTCTGCTACATTCATCCTCAAAATTCTACCCAATCTCTGAGATCCATAGCAAGAGAGGAAAGGGTTAAGGTTTTTTTGTTTGTTTTTAAAAAGGAGTGGTCAGGATTGGAGAGGCTCCCTTTCCTTGCCTCTAAGATACAAAACTTAAAAAGAAAAAAAGGAAAATAAAGAGAAAATGACAATTCATCTATTAAAATCAACAAATGAACTACATATAGATATTACTCAGAACCACCCAGTGTGTGTGTGTGTGTGTGTGTGTGTGTGTGTGTGTGTGTGTGTGTGTTGAGGGGGAGGGTCACACCTCAGTAAGTAAAAAGGGAGGAGAAGCTGGCTTAGGTGAGGGTGAGGAGAGGACTTCTGGGCTCCACCTCTCACCACTCCTCCCTGAATTTCTCTGTTTTTGGTTCTTTCTCTCTGGGTCTCTATCCTCTACCCTTCTGGGTATCTATTTTCTCCCCCATCTCCCCCTCCCTCTGATTCTCTGCCCCCCCTCCGCCATCTTTGTTCTCTTCTTTCTCTGGATCTCAGTCTCCTGCTGTCTCTGGTTCTCTACTCACTCCCTCTCAAGGTCTCTGTCCCTTTCTCTCTGGTTCTCTGTCCACTCCTCTCTAGTCTCTAGGCTTCCGTCTTGGTCTCTGTCTCCCATCTCTCTAGATCTCCATTTCCCCTTCTTTGTTTCTGTCCTCCCTCTCCCTGGATCTTTGTCCCCTACTCTTTCTAGGTCTCTGTCTCCTAGTCTCTCTGAGTTCTCCCCCCCATTCTCTCTGCTCTCTGATCACTTCTCTCTGTCTCTGAGTTTCTCTTTAACCCCAGTTCAGTCCTAGATCCAAACCAAGCCCTAATCTTAGCCATAATCCTAGCTTTGACTGTGATTCTTGCTATAAGCAGTGTCTTAACTCTATACTTCATCTTTACCCTTATCCTACATACTTAATCCTAACCCCAACTATGGTCATAACCCATACACCAGGGCTGGTTGTCATCTTTGCCAGAATCTTAACCCTGTTTTCAACCTCAAACCAAACTCCACCCATAATGATTGCTACTGATCCTTAATCTTAGCCTGATTCTTAATTTCTAATCCTAATTGGAACCAAACTCCAGTCCTAAGAGCTTTATGTGACTTAGAGTCATCCCTGACTTCTTTTTCTCTCACTTCTCACATCCAGGCTACCAGCAACTGTTGCCAGTGCTACTTTCAAATTCTGTCAGTATCCAACTATTCCTCTCCATCTCCAGAGCCACTATCTGGTCCAGCCACCATCATCTTCTACTTGGACTACTGCAGTCACCTTCTCACTGGGCTCCTCCTGTTTATTTCACTCTCCTAGCCCCATCCCCTACAGACTGTTTCCCACATGATGGCCAGAGGGATCCTGTTAAAACCTGAGTCAGCTCACATCCCTCTGGTCAGAACCTTCCTGTGGCTTCCTTCTCACTAGGAGTCAAAGTCTCACAGTGGCCCCCAAGACCTTAAATAATATGGCCCCCTTTGTCTCCCCTCTGACGTCATTTCCTCCCACCCCCCCCCCTTGCTCACTCTGTCCCAGCCACTCTTGCCTCTGTGCTATCCCACACGTATTCCAGGTATTGATACATCCCACTCCAGGGCCTTTGCACTTGCCGTTCCCTCTGCCTGGAATGCTCTTTCCCCAGATATCTACATGCCCACTCCCACCTCTCCTTCAGGTCTTTACTCACATGTCATGTTTTCCATAAAGCCTTTACATTCACCGTATTGAAAATTGCAGTGTCCCTCCATTCCAGCACTTTCTATTTCCTGTCTCTGTCTCTTTTTTCTTCATGACATGTATTATCATCTAGTGTATTGTATAATTTATTTATCCTGCTTATTGTCAATTTCCCCCAGTAGGGTGTAAGCCCCTCAGGATAGAGATATTTGTTGTGTCTTTTGTTGCCCAATGTCTAGAACAATGCCTGGAACATAGTAGGTGCTTAATAAATGTTTTTGAAGTGACTGTGTACCTCCTGAGAAGGATGCAGCTCCATTTCCCCGCAGTTCTAAGATCATTGGGTAAGAAGAAGAACAGTGAAGAGGGGAGAGGGTGGAGGTCGCCACAGTTTCCGGGAGAGCAGGTTGAGTTGTCAGTTACATCTGGCCGAATGAGGACTGGGCTCTGTTCCCAAAACCCTGTGGCCACTCTAGCTCTGGCTGGGAACTCACCAAACTTTTTCAGTTCACACTGCCACCTGTGGGGGCTGGATGTTCCCACCTGCAGGGAGAGCAGTTGAGAAATTCCATAGCTTGGGTCGTCTTCCGGGCTTGTCCGTTGAACCGCTGAACCGAGGGGCACCCATATCTTCCCTCCCTATAGCTCTGGGCCTCCATTTCAGCTTACAATGGAATGTGGGTCAAGAGAGAGACTCCCTTAAATACTGGAGCTGGAACTGGGGAAGGAGGTGAGGGTGAGGCAGGGAAACCAGCGATGAAGAAAGAGACAGAGAGGGGCTTCCCTGGTGGCGCAGTGGTTGAGAGTCTGCCTGCCAATGCAGGGGACGAGGGTTCGTGCCCCGGTCCGGGAAGATCCCGGATGCCGCGGAGCGTCTGGGCCCGTGAGCCATGGTCGCTGAGCCTGCACATCCGGAGCCTGCGCATCCGGAGCCTGCGCATCCGGAGCCTGTGCTCCGCAACGGGAGAGGCCACGAACAGTGAGAGGCCCGCGTACCGCAAAAAAAAAAAAAAAAGAAAGAAAGAAAGAAAGAGACAGAGAAAGGGCTGAAATAAAACCAGACGGTGAAAAAGAGGCAAAAACAACAAACAGAGACAAACAGAAAGACTGAATGGGAGAAACACATGCACATAGGAAGAGAGATGGACAGACTGCGTGCAATAATGGGGAGTCAATGGGTCCCCTCAACATCTTTTCCACTTAGTGTCTCTCTATTCCACTCTCCTACCGCACTTTCCTGGGACTGAAGAGGCTGGCAAGCTAAAAACTACATTTCCCAGAATGCCATGTGGTGGGGGTTCTGGACGGAGGTTTAGGTTCCACCAATCAGATGCCTCCGCGGGAAGCTTGAATTTCCAACCAAAGTAAATGGGGAGAGAGGCAGCCGCGAGGCCGAGGCCCTGCCAGCGCAGATCTCAGCGAGCTGGTACGGTTGTGGGGCCAGTGGCGGCTTCCTGATCGCGGAGGGGAGCAGTAGCTCCTGCGTGGCCCTTTCTGGATTTGGAAGTGCCCTGGAAGCTGTTTCTTCTACCAGGCTCAGGGTCCCTTAAAAAGTCCCATTCTGCTTACACTGGCCCGAGTGGATTCTTTTTGTTGTTGTTTTTGTTGGCCGCGTTGTGCAGCTCGCGGGATCTTAGCTCCCCGACCAGCATTAGAACCCGTGCCTCCTGCAGTGGAAGCACAGACTCCTAACCACTGGACCGCCAGGGAAGTCCCCAAAGTGGATTCTTTTTGCTACTGCTGAGCAATACTAATGGGTACAGAGACGGGGAAAGAGATTCAGACGCGGGCAGAAACAGGGAAAGTCAGAGAGGCACACAGAGACCTCACCCTCCAGCAGAAACTAGGAGAGAGACAGGCCTTGCAGGGATACGATGGAATGAGATTAAAAAACAAAACAAAACAAAAAACGACGGAAAGGAGGAAGATATGCTGAGTGAGACAGACACCCAGAGAAATACTGAAGGTAAACTGAGGCAGAGAGGAGCGTAAGCAGAGGCAAGGACAGGGGGCCAGAAAGTGACACAGAGACATCCCCAGAATGCTGGAGTGGGAGTGGTGGTAGAGAGGACCCTTAAGCGACTAAACTTCTCCGGAAGGCACGGCAGTTGGAGGCAGGAGGATGGAAGGGATGCTGGAGAGGGAGGTCCCTGACTTGCCAGAATCTCCAAGGCCCCGCCCACTGATGGAGCATTCTTCTGACAGAATATCTCTTTTCCCAAAGCCTAGACGCAGCCCCAACTTCAACAGCCCTGCCCGAGGAAGGAGTAGTGGCCCCGAATGCAGCCCCCACCTCTCTTGTCACTTGTCCCTCAGGCCTTACCGCCAAAGACCAGCCCCCTTGATGACTTGGGAAGTGGTGAGGACGGTGACTCAGCCACTTTTGATGTCTGAGGCAGATTCCTGAGGCGAGTGGAAGGCTGAGGAACTAAGGAGTGGAGGGATCAGAGAGGGTCTGAAGAGAGGGAGGCTTCCTGACACAGAGAGGGGGCCTTAGAGGCGAGAGCTGGGGAGAGTGAGGCCGAGAGACGGGGAGACCCCGGGGCAGAGAGAGGCGGTGAGCTAAGCATGCCGGATTTAGGATTCCAGATAGTGGACCTGGATGACCTGGCTCCTCTGACTAGCTCTGGCTTCGTTGTGGCCACTCAGATCTCTCTTTGCTCTTCGCCCTCTAGGGTTGCCAGATAAAATACAGGATGCCCAGTGACACTTGAACTTTAGATAAGCAACAATTTTTTTTTTTTTTTTTTTTTGCGGTACTCGGGCCTCTCACTGTTGTGGCCTCTCCCGTTGCGGAGCACAGGCTCCGGACGCGCAGGCTCAGTGGCCATGGCTCACGGGCCCAGCCGCTCCGCGGCATGTGGGATCTTCCAGGACCGGGGCACGAACCCGTGTCCCCTGCATCAGCAGGCGGACTCTCAACCACTGCGCCACCAGGGAAGCCTGCAACGACTAATGTTTTACTAGAAGGATGGCCCCAATATGGCATGAGGTATACTTATGCTTAAGAAAACTAATCTTTTAAAATTTGAAATTTAAATCTCACTGGACATACACGTATTTTTATTTGCTAAATCTGACAACCCTATCTCCATCTCTGTCCTGTTTCTGCCTCATTTCCGTTTCCGGTTTGTGCTTGTTTTCCTTCTCTGCCAGTCCACCTCTGCCTTCTCTGTTCACTCTTAATGACCTCGCCATGGCCTCTCAGAGCCACCCCTGAGATCCCCCCATATCCCCACTCAGGTCCCCTCCTCCCTCCATCCTCCCACCCCAGCCCTGTCTCTAGGGCCATCTCTCTCCTCCAGGCAACTCCCCCGTCTTCTTTCTTCATCTCTCTTCTCGAGGCCCCCCACCCCCTTCCTTCCTTTCTCCCCTTCCCTTACCAGACGAGAAGATCTGAAGCCTTGGGGAAGTTAGGAGTGCCCCATTACTCACCTGCATCCTGACTTCATCTCCTTTCCTTTCCATCTCCTGGACCGGAGAGGTCATGAGAGTTTCTCCAAGTCACACAGCTGAATTGAGACCTAACTCCACCTCCTCGACTCCGATCCCCCAAACCCTGCAAAGTTCCCAGGTTCCTGATGGAAAATTCGTTTACTTTTCCTGAAAATGGGCCTGGCTTGGTAATATTTCTGAATATCAGGTAATCCCGGAAGGTCACAGGCCAGGACCAGAGGTACCTGTGGCATAAGGTATGGGAGACTTTTGAGCATCTACTATGTGCTAAGAGTTGGGGTTATGGTGCTCAGGCTGTATGCCTGAGAGCGGTGACTTGTCACGGTCGTTGCCATGTCCCCAGGCCTGAGAACGTAGTAGGTGCTCAACAGATGTCTGTTGAATGAATGAATGAGTGAATGAATGAAAAAACACACCCCAAGCAGTTGAGGACTCCTCTCCATGTCTTCCCTTCTCTTCATCCCCATCGCTGTCTCTTACTTTGTCCTAGCCTCAATCTCCTTTTTCCTCCCATCCCCTCTCTTGGTTTCTGTCCTTCTTTAGAATCATTTTTATTGTTATTTTTCGGCTGGAGGGGACGCTCCAGTGGCCACCATCTGCTGAGCATCTCCCCCGTGTCAGGTACTGATGGAGCGATTTGCTTTCGGAATCCTTCTGGAATATTTCAGAAGGTAAGTATAGCTTGGTCGGGCGTTTTCCAGATGTGGAGACTGAGACCCAGAGAGAGGAAGCGAGGTGCCCTGGTCACACCGGAACCACAGCCTCTGGCCCCCCCACACACAGCCGTCTCTTTTTGTCTCTCCACCTCAAACTTCATCCTTCCTCCTGCGTGGCACATCATCGCCTGCCCAGCTGCATCTCTGACACCTCCAAGATATAAGGATGTTAGCATTAAACATTTACCACAGCGGTTGCAAACACAAATGCATCCAGGGGCCAGGCATGGGACACAAATGAGCAGTGCAGGTCAGGGAGGGATTGAGGCTGCCTTCCCTGGATAATGGGGTGACTGCTCTGTTCCAGCCCATTATGGCCAGGTGACAATCGCCACTCAGAGAGGCCACATCTGATTTCTCCAAAGGGGCACATGTGTAGGCAAAGTCTCCCAAGGTTTAAATGCTGGCACCAAATTCACACGAAACGCTCTTCAGGCCAAACGAGGTGATGTGTGCAGCAGACCTGTCTGCTGGCCAATGGTTTGCAACCTCTGAATTGTTTTTAGTCCCATGTGCCAGGTTCTGTGCTGAAGAAGAATCTCCAGATTCCAGTAGAATCTCTGCTCCATGAAAGCACAGACCTTTGAGTCTGCTTTGCTAATTGCCTTCTCTCCAGCACCTAGAACAGCGCCTTACTCGTAGCAGGTGCTCAATAATTTTTTTAAAAGCTAATGATATGTTGAATCCTAGCATAAACTGCAGAAATAACATTAAAAAAAATGTTAAATGGAGGCTCAGAGGTGCAAAGTCCCACGGTTACCTAGCAGCACTGGGATCTAAACTCACCTGACTCCAAAACCTTAACCCTGGGCTCTCCTGACTCTACTTGGGGTTGTGCATTTGCAATGCTGTGTGGGGATGTGTGTCACGGGATTGTGGTGTCGCGTGTGTGTGGCGGTGGTGGTGTCTGTCAATCCTCCTGATTGGACACTAGGGCCCTGGGAGCTCAACCTGGATCCCTGGCTCCCCTCAGACACACTTGCTCTGGGTGCTCACCCAGTCCAGAGAGAACAATCCGCCCCTCCCCCTCCCCAGCCCATCCTCAGGGGTCCCCCCACCCTCCTCCCCTAGATGCCCAGAGCCCTGGGGGAAAGGGGGAAAGAATTCAGGATGAGGGTGGAGGTGGGGGGAGGAGGGAGAGGGAAGGGGATGGGTTAAGAAGGAGTGTGTGATGTCAAGCAAAAAAGACAACATTAGACACAGATGCTGAGATGGCGTTTATCGCGGCAAAAAAAGGTGAAGTCGCCGAGGGAGAAGGGGTGGGGGAAGGGGTGTGGTGGGGGCCGGGGTGGGGGCCATGGAAGCTAATACATGGTGCACTAGGTCACACGACGGACACTGGGGGGTGGGGTGGGGAGGTGGGGGGTGGGCATGGCCCAGGCATGGCAATGGGGGGAGGGGAGAGGAGAGGGCAGTGGGCCCCAGCCAGGAGCTTCTGGAGGTGGTGGGGGGGGGGTGGGCGGCGTCTCTGGTCGCAGAGGATGGAAGGAATCAGTTAGAGGGGGTTGAATGGAGGCACTGGAGGCATGGCCACATGGCAGATGGTCTGGGGCCAAGAAGTGGAATGTGGGAGAGGGGCAGCAGGCAGGGGGCCAGCCCTGGGCTTCAGGCTTTGAATCTAAGGACTGGGGGTACCCAAGGAGCCTTAGAGGTCCTCCAGTTCCCTCCATTTTCCAAGAGAGAGAACAAGACTGGGAGAAGCTAGCTTGAGGTCCTAATAAGGATTTAGCAATCAGCTCTCCAAAGACAGTCCTACCCCCCACCCCCATTCTTCTCCTACCCTATCTGTCCCAAACAGAGAAAGCGGAAAAAGATTCTAACTCCTCTGACTCCACCATTATCTCACTGAGGCTCCTGAGGGAACTTGGAGGATGAACCCATTTCACAGATGGGAAAAACTGAGTCATCCTTTCAGGCTACACCTTTTCACACCTCTCCCACCTCCCTGCCAGGGGATCTGTGCACCCCATCCCTTTAGGAGTAATACTGATATCTTGAAAACCTCAGCATTGGGGGCAGGTGAGGGGACACATCTTGGGATTCTCCCAAATCAAACTGGGATGTGGGCCATGCCTCCAGTGGCCTGAGATGTCAACACAAATTAAAAAAAAAAAAATGACTCCCCACGTCCCCTGGCTCAAACCAGTACAAAAGTGACTATTTACAATGAAGGGGTGGGGAGTGGGGGGGGCACAGAAAGGAGTGGGGCCAGAGTGAGCTCTCCACTCGGAGGAGGCCATACCCCTGACCCTGCCTTTGAAAGGGACAAAGCCAAACAGCACAGATATTTATAAAGGGTCTCTATCCCCAGGCCGGGGAGGACCCTCGGGGTGAGGGATGGGAGTGGGGCATGGGATGGGGTGCGGGTGGGGAGGCATGGGCGGTGGGAGGCGATGGAGGAAAGGTAGCTATTGCCCCTCGCCTCCCCCCTCCCCCACGCCGGACACACAGTTTTCCGTGGGATGAACACAGAAAGGGTTAATCAGAAAGAGTTCGATGAGCGAGTCTGACGGTCGAGTGGAGCGGGCTGGAGCAATGAAGCCGCAGGTCCCGGTGGCCGGTGGTGATGGAGTCACTTAGAAGATGAGAGGTTGGTGGTTTTGGGGGTGGGGGAGGAGAGGAGAAGGGGGGAGGGGAGGGGGATTAGGCGGTCCCCCCCCAATTATCTCTGGGAGACAAGAGCGTCCTGGACTGGCTGAGAAGGGTTTAAAAAGCAGCAGCCTTCACCACCCCCATCGCCACCAACGAGACTTTCCCCATCTCCCTCCCTGCCACCCAGCAATCCCCCACGCAACGGGCGGAGGGCACAGAGACCATACACACACCTGCAGCGGAGCCACGGAAAGAAACCTCCTCCACTACGGCGTCCAGGCGGCTGACTGCAGTGGAGAGGGATCGCGATAGCCGGGCTGGGTGTCGCGACTCCACGAGAGCCGTAAAACCAGCGCCCCCGGCCCTCAGTGCCCCAACGTGGGCATCGCGATCCCGTTCTCCCCATCGTGACATCCAGTTCAGGCTTTCGCGACAGCCGGCCTTGGGGTTCCAGACGGCAGGGGGGCAGGTGCGTGGCCAACAGCGAAGGCCTGCCTGGCTGTGGTGATAGGTGTGCACCCAATCAGCAGCCTGGAAGCCCCAAATGCCATCCTCATCATCGCCACTCTTATACTCAATACTTTTTCCACCTCTCCGTCTATCACAACGTCTAATCCTGGTCTTGACAGAGCAATACTCAACGCAGGGGAATCCTCTCACTTTCCAAACAGTAGGCCACCAATCAGAAACAAAATAAAGAGGGTGGGGGATGGAGGAATAGGCAGGAGAAACAGAACAAGGGGATGTTGAGTGATTTTCGGGTTAAGAAGGGGAGAAGGTATACCACTCAGAGAAGAGTGGTACCGTATTCTTCCAAGTATAGGTCCGCAACCATCTATTAAGTCGACTCTTAACCAAACTCCATTTGGGATACCCATACTTCCCACCTACAAGTCCAGGGCAGGCATTAGGGCAGATAAAGATGGCACAATCTTTGCCTTCTGATCCCTTAATAATTATTGCAGTGAAGCCTCCTTGCCCAAGTAGAGATGGCTGGGACAGGGCGGAAGGTGGTGGCTGGGGCAGGTTGGCTCAGAGCCCTCTGGGACAGGGGATGAAGGAGGTGAATTTGGCACATTGAACCCCTTCTTCTCATAAGTGCTTTGAGGTCCTTCTCTCGAATCCAGTTGGCACTGTCCCTCAGGACAGCAGAGGAGGGGCTGAGCTTGTCTCCCCCTCCCCAATTTCTACAGATTTGCCTGAAGGAGGCAAGTGGGGTTCTCCCCGGCTGGTGGAAATTGGGGGGAATCCAAAAGATTAGGGGTTAGCTGAAGGAGAGTTTTTTTCTCTTTTTTTTTTTCTTACAAAGATTCTAAGAAAACCTCGGGGGCGGGAGGGGTGAGGAAGGGGGACGCAATTGAGCTAAGTGTCCACAGACTTTTTCAATGCCTCTTAGGGGCCTCTTCAAAGGAAGATGGTCCCATTTCCTCCCCTCTGTCGGAGGTTCCCTCCCCCCAGAGCGGCTCAGTTCCAAGGAAGTTTGGCACTTTTTAAAAAATTAATGGGGCAATAGAAGAAGGGAGAGGACTGAGAGTTGAGGAAAGGGAAAAGACAGACATAGACGAAGATAGACAGGACAGGTAACAGGGGAAGCCACAGGGAGAGAAAGTGAAAGTCAAAGGGAGCCAGAGAGAGAGGAAAATGTAGGGGGCGGGGTGGGGGTGGGTGGGAGCTGGAGGGCAAATGGGAAAGAACAAGGAGACAATTCAATGCAGCAAACACTTATTAAGCACCTACTGGGTGCTGAAGAGTAGGGTGCAGGGAGGCCACTCAGAGTCTCTGAGATCTGACTGGCTAACAGGGAAGAGGGGGGGAAAAAAGGAGGTGATGGATTTTTCAATGATCCCCATCCCTGACCCTACATCTGCGTCCCCTCTGGACAAACTGCAGCACAAAAGATTGAGGTCAGATTGCAGAAGGGACTTTCAAGGGATGGGGAAGACCATAGAGTTTCCTAAGGTAAAATGGGGAAAGGTGTGTGGCTCTCCACTCACCAACATAGTGAGTGAACTAGCTCACTGAGCTAGCAAACTACCTTTCAGATAGCCCTGGCTGGCGGGGTAGGGGGTCCCCGAAAAATGTGAATAGGGAGGGGGCTGTCATACAGATACCCCAAGGGAACACTTTTCAGGAGGCCCAGCCTCCAGAGACGTGTCTGTGTGAGAGGAGTACTGGACCCCGCTGATTGGGACCCAGAAATAGGTCTACAGAAAGCATCTGACAAGCCGGAGGGCAGCTGAGGATGCAAATGGTATGCAAATGAGTGCTTTCAAATCCCACCTCCCCACTCCCAGACCTTACTTCACCTCTCCCTGGCTCCTTCCCCTCCTTATGGCGGCTCGGGGAGTTGTAGGTGGGGATAGTCTAGCTAGATACTGCAATACCCACATGTGGGTGGAGATGTTGTGAAATACTGTAAGGTCTTTTGAGAGGTGGAGGGGAGCAGCGGCCCATAGGGCCACCTCCACCTCCGACCCCAAGAGCCCCCAACTGCAGAAGATATGTACAAAGTTACATCAAGAATTGTTTTGGCACTCAAATCTCCATCTGGGTTCAGTCTGGAGATTAGGGGTGAGGGCAGCAGCGATGGGAGGTGAGGGATGGGGAAATGGGGCCTGCGCCCCACCCTGGAGATGAAGAAGGCAGGGAAAAAGTCACCCTAGTGCCCAAGCTACAGCCTCCCATCAGGTGGAAGGGCTGGGGTGGGAAATTCAGTGCAAGGTACCTTGAAGGCTATTGCTTTCTAGGGATTTTCACATTTTGATTTGGGGGTGGCTCTCTCGCAAGGGGCAGGGGTCTCCCAGGCTTTAGGGGTGGGAATTGTTTCTGGCTTTTCTCCCCTCCTTTGCTGGGAGACAGATGAGGAGGCTGGATTCCCCCAAAGCCATGGAGAAGAGAAGGGTCTGGAAGACCTAGGAGGGGGACAATTGGGGGAGAGGGTGGGCATGGGGTGCCCCTCCCCCAGAGATGCTGATGATGGAACCAGGGCACTGGGAGGCCCTGCCTTGGGTTCGAGGAAGTGGAGGTGGTCTCCATGGGGGAGGTGGAGGTGGATGGGGGTAGAAGTGGGTCTCAGCTATCCTAAGTCCATGGGGTTGTCAGGCCCCGACATCTCAGCCTGCCAACAAGGCCTTAGAGCTGATCACAGCCGCAGTGCCCAGGGAGCCACTCTCAAACCAACTCTCAGGGCTGCCTGGCTTGGCAAACTCCATTAGAACATTCTAGATCCTCAGAGCCTGGTGAGAGCACCAAAACATTCCGGTCCATCAGATACCACCAAAGTACTCCAGCTTGCTGGAAACCACAAGTCAATCTAATGCATTAGACTACACAAAGCATTCCGGCTCAAGGGACCCTACCATGGCTCACTGAATACACCTGGGCCACCGTGGCCTGACAGAGCCACCATACATTTGGCTCACCAGACTTAATGAAACAAAGCCACGCAGACACAAGCATGCACACAAAAGGCAGGGGTGGGAATGAGGGTCTTTTAACAGTTTTCACCAGCTCCATCTCCCACCCCCTCCCTGCCAGGTGAGTTCAGACTTGGTGCGTTTGCATGGAGATGACCCTGACAATAGTGGGTCTTCTTCCTTAGAGTCCTCTGGACTAGATCCAACTCCCACCCTTTATTTTCCTCCTAGGAAGACCCCCAGGCCAAGACCCACCAAAGAGGGGTGTGGGTAGAGAAGGAGGATCAGTGACTGGCCATGGCCTGATACGGGAAGTGCATGCTTCACCCCGATGACATCATAGGAAGTAACCTGGAGACACCACAGGAAGTACACGCCCCCATGATATCATGAAGTAACCTTCCAGGAAGGCTCATTGAGACATCACAGGAAGTACCTGTCTCTCCTATCATCACAGGAAGTGACCTCCAGGGAACTACTTCCTGTGACATCCTAGGGAGTGCCAGAAGCACCCCAGAAAGTACTTGACTCAGTGACAGCACAACAGGGACCTTCATGCCCATTACTCAAGGAAAAACCATAGGAGATGCCACAGGAAGTTGTTCCAGCCTTGCGCCAGAGTCTTGCCCACCGGACTGGCCCAATCCCAGAGCCGGCCTCATTCCCAGCAGCACCGCACCCCTCCCCCCATACAACCTGACAACAAAAAAGTGAAAAGTCCCACCTAGGAGGGGCAACTTCAGTGAGGGGAGAGTAGCTGAGAAAATCTGGGAACTCTGGGGTCCCTGCTCCAAATGCCCCACTTCAACTCAGACTCCTACCTCTGCTCCCATCAGGTCCCTCAGATCCGGAGCTGAAAGCAGGAGAGGCGGGGTGTCGTTCTGGGGTAGCCCCTCTTTCTAGGTGACCCAGAGGCTCCCTCCCCTCCTCCCATATGGAAGCAAAAACTTATAAAGGGGGGGGAATCCTTATCAAAGGAGGGGAAAAAAAGGAGGGAAAGAAAGAGAAAATAACGCTTTGTTTTCTATTAAAATCAACAAAATGCAATATATACA